>NC_056672.1:12467500-13067500 GCF_018350195.1 Panthera tigris
CAAATGAAGGTTCTATTTTAATCCTGAAACTATTTTCTATGTCACTCTTTTTAATGTCCTAGTTGTTGGTGATATGGGGAAACAAATGCAAAAGAAACAATTAAATTTCCTTACAGCTTACAGCCCACTGACAGGTCCTTGAGATAGGCAGAGTGACCTTCCTCTAGGAGCTCAGCTGCCTCAATGGTGACACTTAGCTGAGGGTAAAAGGCAACCTTAGCTTAACATTAGCCCGACCTCCAGAATTCTAGAAGTCTCCTTTAACATATAAAAATGACTTTGGAGACTTCCTTTATCTCTACCCCCCAAGATACATGTTAGCAATCATCCTCCAAGCATATGGCCCACTGATCTACATCTAAAGGGTCTCATGACCAAGGTTTTATTAGACAGTAATAAGTGACCTTTTCCTCACAACACCTATTCCCTCGAGGTCCTGGAAACCTTGCTTCCAAAATTCCTTACAGATTACACTCTCCCTGACCCCCTCCCAACTTGAAGGTATATAATCAGTCACCCATCACAACCCCAGTGCAGCCCTTTCCGCCCACGTGTCCTATCCCTGTGCTTTAATAAAACCAACTATTTGCACTGAAAACATCTCAAGAATTCTTTCTTGATCGTTCACTCCCGAACCCCAACATTTTCACATCAGTTAGTACTTAGAAAGGCATCCACTCAATAGTTTAGATTTTTCTTCTACTCTGATAAGACATCAAAGCTACGGCTTACCAGTTGTCCCATTTATATTTCTAGTTTCTGCACCCTCCCACTCCCCAAAGGCAGGATACTATATGAAAGGCTGTTCTGATGGATACACTCCATAATCAATCTCAACTACAAGCCTGGAAAAACTTGAGTTGATACAAAAGGAATATTAATATTTACATAGTGCAAACAGAGTGCAGGCTCTGTTTTGAATATTGAAATAATATAAACTAACCTAGTACTCATCACCACCCCGTGTGGTAGGTACTACTATTATTTTCATTTTACAGAAGAGGAAACTAAGGCAGAGAGACACTCAACAATGTACTCTAGGTTCACAGGTAGTAAGGGGCTACAAGTTCAACTCCAGGGGTCTGGCTCCAGAGTCCATGGTCTCAATGACAAAATTACACTCCCTGTTCTGATATAACACTTTATTCTTTTCAAAACGCTTTAAAAAAATTAATAATAATAGTCACACGGTTTGTAGTGTTGGGATTTGGGAGACAACAGCCAAGAAATAATTCTTGAGACATTTTCTGTGTGAAAAGATGGTTTTATTAAAGCACAGGGTCAGGACCTGTGGGCAGAAAGAGTTGTACTAGAGTTGTAAGGAGTGACTGATTATGTAAGATTTTCTTCTTTCTTTTTTTTTTTTTTTTAAACAAATCACCATTTAATTTTTTTAATGTTTTTATTATTTATTTTGAGACAGAGAGAGAGAGAGCACATAAGCATGAGCAGGGGAGGGGCAGAGAGAGAGAATCCCAAGCAGGCTCAGTGCTGTCAGTGAAGAGCCCAATGTGGGGCTCGATCCCACAAACCATGAGATCAAGACCTGAGCTGAAACCAAGAGCTGAACACGTAATTAACTGAGCCGTCCGGGCACCCCATAAGATTTTCTCTTCTAGGGAGGGGAGGCTGATGTTAGGGTTCCAGGGAACTCAGTCTATAGGTTTCTGGATATCCCTTTTTTCTTGTAAATCATTAAGACAGTGGTAAATTGGTCTGTGTCAGATATGACTATGATCTCTATCAGTTAACCATCTGTTCTTCCCTTTCCTTTGTTCTTGGGCAGTCAGGAGTGTCTGAAGAACATCATACATATCCCACTGGAGGTGGGGGGGTTGAGAGGTTTTAGCTTGTGCTTTGCCCTCAGCTTGCCTTTTGCTCCCCCATCAATAAGACTTAATTCTGTTGATGAAAATATTAACCCAGAGCATTGTTTTTAAGTTTTTTTTAATGTTTATTAATTTGAGAGATAGATAGTGAGCAGGGGAGGGGCAGAGAGAGTAGGAGAGAGAGAATCCCAAGCAGTCTCTGCAATGTTAGCACAGAGCCCAACATGGGGGGCATGAACCCATGAACTGTGAGATCATGACCTGAGCAGAAGCCAAGAGTCAGATGCTTAATCGACTGAGCCACCCAGGTGCCCCTTAAGCCAGAGCCTTTTTAACCCTGGCTTAGTAGAATCACCTTGGAAAACTTTAAAGAAATACCAGTGCTTTTGTCCTGTCCCAGAAATTATGATTTAATTGGTTTGCTGGGGCCCAACCTGTGTATTAGAAACAACTCCCCAGGTGGTTCTGATGTACAGCTGGAACTGTGATTCACCAGAGCAGCTCTTTGAGGCATCTTGCAATGTCTGGTGGTCGGGTTTTTTCATTATCACCAAAATCACCTGTGCCTTGGGCACTCACTTTGAAAATCTGGAGGAATTGGTGTCATTTGACATCTTTAAACACCCAGGATTTTAGGGGTGCCTGGGTAGCTCTGTTAGTTGAGTGTCCAACTCTTGATTTAGGTTCAGGTCATGATCCCAAGGTCGTGAGATCAAGCCCCACCCATGTCAGGCTCCACACTGAGCCCTGAGCATGGAGTCTGCTTAATATTCTCTCTCTTTCTCTCTGTCTCTCCCTCTCTGCCCTTCACCCTCTCATACTCTCTCTTTCTAAAATAAATAAAGGGGCACCTGGGTCACTCAGTCAGTTGAGCATCCAACTTCGGCTCAGGTCATAATCTCAAGATCCGTGGGTTCGAGCCCCAGGTCGGGCTCTGTGCTGACAGCTCAGAGCCTGGAGCCTGCTTCAGATTCTGGGTCTTCCTCTTCCTCTGCCTCTCCCCCACTCACACTCTGTCTCTCTGTCTCTCAAAAATAAATAAACGTTAAAAAAATTAAAATTGAAGTAAATAAAAAATACCCAGGATTTTAGGCCTTTGCATTTCAAGCTTCCAGATCACTGGTAATGGCGTGGCTTGACTTGCCATCAATAATATGTCTTTGCACACCACACACACATACACGCATGCCCGCATGCACGCACACCTCGTTCGCCTATTCAGAGCTGATGTTTGCTGTCTCTCCCCTCCCAGATGGTGGTCATTCTGTCTCTGAGAAGCTGTAAACATCACCGTCTCTGTTCAGTTTAGATCAAATCACACAGGGTATAGACCCTCAGTCCAGCACATTAACAATGTCAGAGGCCATAAGTCAGAAGCTCATCAGTTTGGGGTTTCACTGCTCTTTTGGGGAATGTGTTTGGCTGCAGAATTCCAGCTCTCAGGTGCAGCTTGAAGAGGAGAAAGCGTATTACTTGGGTTTAGCCCACGTTGTGCGTAGAGCCCCCAGCCTCTGGAGCCCCCACTAACTGTAATGAAGTAGAATTCCAAAGTCCTTTGGCTCACTCTTGGCCCCTGCAGGGGACATAGGGCCTTAACTCCCAGGATTGGGGGGATGTCCCCGGGGTGAACATACGTGTTCACAGGCCTGCCCCCCACCCCATCCCCGGCCCAGCCACAAGCTGCCCATTCTTACCGCAGTTAACCTTGAAATGCCAACAATGTCCGCAGCAAGGTGGACAAGGCACTGCCCACCCGTTCTTTTTAATCCTGTCCCCGGGGTCATAGAGCTGTTTGTGGACCGTGTTTGGCAGAGACCTAGGGGGACAGACTCATCTGGGTTCCCAACAGCCCAGCCTTTCTCCTGGACCCCTATGGGAGTGTACAGGGCTGGGCTGCCACAGGCTCAGATGGCCGGATGCAGGCTGTTTCATTATTCTCTCTCTCTCCCTCCAACCCTCAGGGCCTGGTGCCTCCTTTCAGGGGCCAAGTCCTCTCCCTGCAGCCCGCTCCACCTCTCATGAAAGTGGGCTTCTGAGAGCCTCCCTCCCCTGCCTCCCCCGAGTTTGCCAAACGTGCCGCTCTGACCCCAGAAAGCCTACTCGGCTCCCCGTTCAGACGGCCGCTCCTCTTTCCATTGGCTCTGTCATCTCTGAGCACATCTGTGCAGTTCATTTGTTTCCATAAATACCCTCCTGGGGGACCGATAGCTTAGATTTAGTTCTTTCCCTTCTAATGATAGGCCCGCAGCCTCGGCAGGCTGTGTATACCAGGGAGGACGTGCTGTTCCACAGCCTCTCTTTCAGCCAGCATTTATTGTGTGCCTACAGTTAGCCATGCACACAGATGACACCAGAGCAGAAACAAGTGTAAAGCAGACTTCTCAGCCCTTGAAATATCAGCTTCCATTGTGGATAACAGAGACATACACAAAGTCATGGCAATGCGGCCTCAAGAACATGGTTTGGGAGGACAGGAGGCACAGGTAGAGGAGGAGAAGACATTTGAGCTGAGTCTTTGGAAATGAAGAAGAGTGGGTAGTGTAAACGGACTGTATTTTTTCTTTTTCGTGACACAAGTGCCTGATTTAAGTTTTGGTTGCTGAAGGCCTCCATTCCAAAGAGGCATCCACTTCAGAGACTTGAATAGTTATCTTGAACAAACTCTTTGCCAGCCAAGGGGTCTAGATAAAGAGCCAGACCACCTTTCCTCACTGAGTCTCCTTTGTTTTAAAGATCTTGGTTGATTCCGGTAACTGGCCATTTGGGCCACTTGTCTTTTCTCTCTTGCTTTAAATTCCTGCTCTTACATTTTAAATTCACCAATCGTGAGCCCACAAAACCCTAACCCCAATAAAAGCAGAAGCCCAGCCCATGGGCGCCGTGTCTCTACCTACAACCTCGCAGTGGACCCGGGTGTGCTGTGTAATTTCCAGGCCTTGTAAGTAATAAGCCTTTATTTTTTGCCAAAGTTGGCTGATAGTCATTGCTGAAAGGCATTTTGCAATCATATTAAGAACCAGAAGGGTCAGTCCCATTGTAACAATGCTTTGGAAAGAAAAGAGGTCTGTGGGAAGCTCATTGGGGCCAAGGTGAGTGTCTCCGGGCGTTTTTATCTGGTAGCATTACTATGCTATGTAAATTTCACCTTTTTATAAGGACACCAGTCTTATTGGGTTAGGGGCCCACTCTGCTCCAGTGTGACCTCATCTTCACAAATAAAGTCACATTCTGGGGTCCTGGGAGATAAGACTTCGATATACATCTTGGGAGTTGGAGGGCAGAATTCAACCCATTATAAGGAGTTTCCTAAAGGGAGAAGGAGAGGAAGGCATTCTGTTTCTGAGCAGAAAAACGAACACATAAGAACACATGAGGAGTGGCCCAGAGGACAGAGTCCAGGACCAGCATGGGCTGGTGGGGGCGTGGGTGGTAGCAGTGTGATGGGCTCAGAATGGAAACGTAGGCTCGACCCTGGTCATAAAGGGCTTTTTCTGCAAACTCTGAGTATAGATACTTCACTGGAACTGACAGAAACGTGCCTCCTGGCCTTGGCCCAGCATAGCAGTAGAGCAATGAAGTGTGGGGTCCGAGAGCAGGACATTGTACAGTGTTTGCCCAAACTTTCCCCGCATTGGAAGTGTAGACAGGTCAAGAGGGCTTTGGTGGTAGCTAGAGCTGGGTTCACATCCTGGCCCCCCACCCTTGGGCAAGTCACTTAAACTCTTTAGGCCTAGTTTCTTCCTCCATAAATTGACCATGAAACCCCCTGGCACATCACAAACACTCAATGAAAGGTGGTAGTGTTTTCACCATGATGAGTCAGCCCCAAGAACATTTGACTTAAAAAAAATTCAAAACATTGCCATCAAACCATAGTGAAAGATGTCTGACTCCAAGCTAGGGTTCCGAGTAAACTGATGGAACAAAGATTAACGATAGAAAGTATCTATTTATCTACTCCCTTTCCAATGCCGACTGTAAAGGAAATAGCTGCTTTACCAAATCCAGTCATTTGAGTGTAGGGATTTGAAAAGCAGGGCATATATTTTGTAGTAACAGGACATTTGTTAACAACTGGTTAACATTGGGCCTCGGTCCCTCACAGCAGATGAGTCAGACCTGCAGCAGGCACGTGACTGTCCCCAAGGGGTGAGAGGCAGCTGGTGCTAGTCAGGAACCAAGGGACACTGCCAGCCAGCCTTGGGGCAGAGCCCCCAGACACCTCCTGCAAGAATGCAATGAAGGTCATGGGCAGGACAAGCCACAGAGGCTGGAATTGTTTTACCAGCTTATTCTCGACCTGATAGCATGCACTGAGTGGGGTATGTTGGGGTCTAAGTGTGGAGAGCGAGAGAGGGAGAGAGAGAGAGAGAGACAACATGAAAGCAAGACAAAGAAAATGCTGAGGGAGAGGCAGAGGTGAGCCCCAGAGTGCATCACAGAGACCCAGAGAGACAGACAGACAGACACGAGAGCAAGAAGAAAGATGGAGAGAGGCAGAGACAGACAAAACTCCAGAGCAGAGACAATGTCTTGGCATAGATCAGAGGGGATGCAGGAAGCAAGAAAGGAAAAAAGATAAACAATAAAACCTTGCATTGCGAGCAACTTGTTCTGCGAATGTTCCAGAAGACGAGCAAAGATTTCTAAGAAATTTTAACTTGGTAAAAGAGCAACGTCTTGCAATATGAGTAGTACGTGACACTGAATGTCACATGATCACAACGGAGCCCATGGTTCTTGAAATTCACTTTGATATACGAGTGCTTTGGATTACAAGCATGTTTCCAGAATGAATTATGCTCACAAACCAAGGTTTTACTGTATGTATATATAGATATAGATATATAGATATACATATACATATACATATAGATGTAAATTTTAAAACCTATAATATGTAATAGAAAGCAACCAAAGTAAAATTAATATAAAAGATATTATGAATAGCCTTACATTTGCATGGGACCTACAGTATACAAAGTCCTTTCTGTGTGCCCAAATACGGACCAGTGAGGAATGAGCTTATGACTTCCCATCTTGTCTCTGCCTCTTAGAGACCCATGACCTTTGCTAAAAGTCAGACTCTTTCTGCTTCCATCTTCTCTTCTCTAGAATGGGACTGATCAACTGTGTCTGGAAGGGTGGTGCTGAGGCATCCCATGCTCGGTCTCCACAGCGGCTGGAGAATTGAATTTAGCCTCTCACCAAATTTGACTCTACCCGCGCGGGGATTTACATAGATCTGTTTTAATTCATTGCCAGTGTTTGAAAATCAGGAGCTATTACACACATCTCTAGACATTGGGCTTCTTTTGAAAAATTGGGCAAAATAGGCAAGGCCAGACCCCATTGCGCCATGGCGACTTGGCCTCAAGCTGGTGCCAGCGATGTCCTGTGGTTGGGGACGCTGGCTCCACCATCCCTCCCTAGGCACCCCCTGCTACCAGCTCAGTTCTTTCATTCATGTTACTTCCCTGGCCGGTGGAGGTTTTGTTTACAGGCCTTGCTCTACCTCCGCAGCCTGTTTCAGCAAAATGGTCTTTCCATGGGTCCGTCTGCCGTCTGTGAGGCGAAGAATGCTTCTTGTCCACCCCTGGGTCCCCGCCCCCAGCGCTGTGCCAGGCACAGGGAAGTGCTTGCTGAAGCGACCATTAGGGGGCACTGCATGAGACCACGCAAGGGTGCGTCAGGAGAAACGTCATGAGAATGATGCAGGTGCTCCTGCGAGGGGCACCCGTGTTTCTCCTTCCTCTACTGTGCCCAGAAAACTGGAAGACCGAGCCAGATCTCTAGAGCCAGGGGGTTAAATGAAAAGCTGGATCCTTGGTTGAGGGCTCCCCCGAGAGGAGCGGGGAGCAGAGCAGCGCGAGGCTTCGCCAGGCTCTGCGACAGGGCTCGCGTGGCTCTCCGCAGCGACAGGAGCCTTTCCCTGCACGTGGTGTCACGGTGTCGGCAGGTTTGCATTGGCAGCGTAGCTGGACGTGTGACCCGGAACAAGTTAATGGACGCTTCTGGGCCTGCTTCATGTTCTGTGAGATGGAGAGAGCCATGTCTCCCTCTCGCAGGGAGGTAGCAGGGTCACGGGAGATGACGCCTGGCACGTGCCTGGCAGGTGTTTGCTCCTTGTTTAACCCTTTCTGTATTAGTGTCCTCCAGCTGCCAGAACAAACCAGTGACTTAAAACAGCAGTAAGTTTATTTTG
The DNA here is from genome assembly GCF_018350195.1 of Panthera tigris. Classification (NCBI taxonomy): domain Eukaryota; kingdom Metazoa; phylum Chordata; class Mammalia; order Carnivora; family Felidae; genus Panthera; species Panthera tigris. The sequence goes on from NC_056672.1 coordinate 12,475,535, forward strand.
TCCGGGCTCTGGAAGTCAGGGCTGTGAAGCGAAGGAGTCTGCGGGCTACACTCCCCTGAGGCTATCAGGACAGGATCTGTTCTTCTCCTCTTCCGGCTGCAGGTGGCTCCAGGCGCTCCTTGGCCTGGGGCTCTGCCACTCCCATCACTGTCTCCACCTTTACCCTGTTACTGTCTTCTGTCTCTGGGAAGGGCACTTGCCCTTGACTTGGGGCCTTTAATAATGCAGGGTGATCTTACCTCAAGATCCCTAACTGAATTACCTCTCCACAGCACCTTTTCTAAATAAGGTCACATTCACAACATACCTTTTTTTGGGGGGGGGGGAGGGGGGAGGGCGCTACCATTCAACCCACTCTAATACCTAATGCTTATTGAGCGCCTTCTACAGGCCAGAACTTTGCGTGCATTATTTAATCATTCCATTAAGCTAAGTCTTGGAGGAGAGAGTCCTGGGTAGTTCTCATCTGGGGGTCTGATGCTGTTTTTTCCAGGGGTTAAGGCAGTGCTTGGCTCCATGGCTCCATGATTAGAGACCGAAGGAAGTGGGTTAATGCACGTAATTCCTAGATTTTGTGGATTCCCTCCTTGGCTCTCTCCATGTGCAATATCCTTTCCCCTGTCTGCAAAATGTCTGTGGTGGACACCAGTGTGCTGTCCGGATCCTCCTTCAAGCAGGGACTTGTCATCCCAGCTGCTGGGATTGTCGTCATCGCACGGCCTCCAGTCCTCAGCCCCTCTGGGTCGGCCTCAGTGCAGAAAGCACACCAGGACAGGTGTGGACCACATCCGTCAGTGACTGGCGGAAGCAGCAACACAAAGCAGCTGGACATATCAGCCCAACGTGGGATAAACTGGGTGGGCCATTTCGCCACCAGAGTTCCCTGTGGGGTCAGGAGAGACTCTGTGTGACCTGCGCTGCAGTGTCTCCCTCAGCCCAGTCCTGCCTCCTCCTCTCTTCCACACATGCTGAGCCCAAGGGCACCACTTAAGGCATTTTTTTATGTTTGTTTGGTTTGTTTGTTTGTTTGTTTAGAGAGAAAATGCACGAGCCGGGGAGGGGCAGAGAGAGTACTCCAAGCAGGCTCCACAATGTCAGGGCAGAGCCCTCCCTACTCAGGGCTCCAACCCGCGAACCGTGAGCCCCCTAGTAAACAGCCTGCACATGAACCTCCAAACCACGGTCTGCCTCCCTGAGACACCAACCTGCTCCAGTGTCAAAGGGCCATCTGTGCTCCAGATCCTGCAATTATATGTGAAATGGAAATTTTACTCCAACTAACTTTGTGTTTATGTGTAATGGTTCCGTTTCCCACAGGCAGCAATAAATGTTGTTGCCTTGACGTTTTAATTCATATTTAAACATTTTTGAAGATCTCTTTACGGCTTTGACGTTTTTCATTTTCCTGAGTCTCGGAACCTGCAGGTGAATGTAAGGCGATCTGAAAACTGCAATATTCTGCAGATACCTGGAAAAAAGTGTGCCAGTTTGATGGTTGCTAAAAGCTTGCTTGCTTGGTTGAAAATAGTGTTTTGAGGTTTCAAGTGGATTCCTAGCTGTCTCTGCACGTTTCATTAAGTAATTTGATGAAAGTAATCAGATATTTAGCACCATCTGAGCAAGAAATCAAAACAGAACATAAGACAAAGGAGACAGGCTACTCTACCGGTTGAGAGAATAGGCTTTTGGAATAAAGCAGATATGGGTTTCACTATCACTGAAGTCTGCACCTCAGTCTCCTCATCTGTTGAATGGGAGCAATAATAATATTGACATCCCCCCCCGCCCAGGGTCCTTGTGAAAGTTGAATGAGATTTTCTATTAAAAAAACATTTATAATAGTAAGCATGTTAAATGGTATTCGTTACTAGCTACCACCTGAGGCAAAGCTTATAAACACACACACCCTAAAGAAATTTTAGATCATTTGGGTCATTGCTCACAGAAAACTCATGAGAATTTGTCCAAGCTTACTTTCAATGGATCGTAAGGGCTTTTTTGTTTTTAGCGACAAAGCTATCAAATTTCTCATATCGAAGGTGACAACTGAATAGAGACCTTTTCAGGCAGTGTGGGTGTGAGTCATGTGGATTTCCAGTGAAAGGCATTTCAAGCTGAAGGAACAGCCAGTGCAAAGTTCTGGGAGGACAGCTAGCTTGGAGCTGAGGACCAGCTGAGAGGTCCATGTGGCTGCAGGGTACATGAGGTCAGAGATGTGAGGGGAGGGGCAGGTCTTCTAGGACCTAGTGGGTCTTTGTGAAGACTGGGTTTTGATTTGCTGATTTGGAAAGCTGTCACAAGTTTGGAGCCAAGGAAGGACATGGCAGATAGCCCGATTTCTGTGTTGAAAGGATGCTCCTGACCACTGGGTTAGGAATGGAGTGGAGGCCTGCAAGGCAGAGAGACAGGGACCCCACCGTTAGGAGGCTCCTGCAGTCTCCCTAGCTAACGATGGCCACTCAGATCAGGGTGGTCACTGTAGGCACGGAACATACTTAGCATCTGCTGTATCTTGAATCCTGAATGGGGCGTTTGATAATGTCCTGAGAGGAAGAGAAGAGTCAAGGATAACTCTATGTGTTTTGTCCTGAGCAACTGGAGGAAAAAGATTCTTTTTAAAAAAATTTTTTAAAGTTCTAGTTAACATACAGTGTAGTGTTGGTTGAATCAAGGAAAATGCAAGGGAGGGGCACCTGGGTGGCTCAGTCGGTTAAGCCTCAGACTCTTGGTTTCAGCTTAGCTCATGATCTCACGGTTGGGGGGAGGGGTTCCAGCCCCTCACATGGAGCCTACTTGGGATTCTCTCTCTCTGCCCCTCCCCCACTCACTCATATGCTCCATCTCTCTCTCTCAAAAAAAAAAATAATAAGTAAATGAACTTTAAAAAAAAATGCAAGGGGAAGCAGACTGGGGAAGGACTATGAGGTATTCATGTTGGGACCTGTTAAGTATGAGATAGCTGTTAAACATCCAAATGAAAATGTTGAGGTGGCCGTGAGATAGAAGCATCTGGAGTCAGTGAGCAGTCTGGGCTAGACATATAAATTTGGGAGTCATCAGGCTATACGGTTGGTGCTCCAAACTACGGGACTGGAGGAAGGAAATTACTGAGGGAGAGGGGAGCTAAGAGGACACAGCTTGAGGCACTCCAGTGTTCAGGGCTCAGACAGACCAAAAGCAGCAGCAGCACAGGATATAGGTCAGGAGCTGCCAGTGAAGGACAAGGAAAACCAGGAGAATTTGGAAACCAGGTGAAGGCACGTGAACAGGGCTTTGATGGTTGAACAGGAGTTCGTTAGGCCAGGGCTCCCCAAAGCGAGGTCCCAGACTAGCAGCATCACGATCGACATCTGGAAACCTGATAAGAATGTGCAGAATCTGAAGCCCCAACCCAGGTCTACCAGATCAGAAACTCTGACAGGTGGGGGCCCTCCAGGGGATTCTGAGGCACCCTCAAAAGTTTGAGAACCACCGACCTAGGCACAAAATTGCCTGCACAAAACCGTAAAGGCCACTAAGAAGAAAAAAAAACGGTCCCCACCACGTTCTTTCCTGGAAGAGAATTTTTAAAAGACACGCTTGGTGCTCAAAGCGCTCACTGTAACCCCTCCCTGACATCACCAGCCCCAGCCCCCACACGCCAATTTAGAAACCTACTAATTTATCATGGCTCTTTGGAGAGGAGGAATGCCCCCATTTTACGGGACAGAGGGAATCCTGAGAACCAGGCATGCCAGACATTCCACTGCTTAAAAAAAGGGGGGTGGTATTCCAGGCTTAGCGTTTCTGGGCCCCGAACGCCCAGAGAATACTGAGAAAGCGCTGAGATACAAAGCTTATGTCACCAGTTTCCAAGCTTTCCTCTAGGTTTTCCTAGGAGAATTCCACCCTTTTCCATTCTGGGGAGAAGAAGTTAAAATTAGGGCCAGCCTGCAGCCCTGGTGTGCCAGATGCGGGGAAGCTGTCCCCAGAAATAAGCTGGTTCCCACCGCGGATGGGCGGGGCGGGGCCGGGCGCCTCCAGTCCCAGCCCAGCGGAGGGGCTGCTGGAAGGCCTGCCCCCCTCCAAGTGTCTGCAAGAGGTCTGTTCCCGAGCTTTAAAACCCTGAGCCAAAGCCCTGCATCCCGACCTCTCCTCTCCCGGCCAGTCCTAGCTGGCTTTTCAAAAGTGTGCAATTGTCTCCTTCCCGCCCAGCCCAATCCTCGCCCGGGACCAGCTGTGCGCCGCGCCGGCTTCACCCGGGACGCGATCGAGCGGCGCTCCCCAGTCAGGCACCCCCAGCTTTCCGCTCAGCAACCCGAGCCGCTCCGCAAACTTGGGCAGTCCAAGTGCACGCTCTGCCTCTCGCCTGGTCCGTCCCTGGCGCGCCCGCTCCCCTCCACCGGGGCTGCCGGTCCCAGCGGGCCGGTAGCTTGCACCCCCTTGGGGTCGTCCTCCCTCCCCGAAGCGCGACCATGCTGCTAAGGGGCGTCCTCCTGGCAGTACAAGGTAAGTGCGAGGACCCAGGGGGACCCCCGGGGGGCGCCCTCGTGACCCGCTCCCGCAGCCCCTGTGGCCGGCTTGCCGTCCTGGGCTGGGCTAGCCGAGGGCGCCCCGGGATCCTCTCCGACAGCCGTACCCCTCTCCGAAGCCTGGAGTGGTGCTGCGGGTGCACGCAGGGCCCGCGGGGCAAGCGCCGGGGGCGGGGAGGGTGTAGTGGTGCACCCCTCTCGCGCCGCTCCCGCGCGCATCCCCCTCACTTTCACCCCCCCCCCCGGGGCGCCCCGAGTTGGTGCAGACGCTCCCAGGCCGAGCCCCAACTGAAACTCGTTTTGTGCCCGCAGCCCTGCAGCTTGCGGGAGCCCTGGACCTGCCCGCGGGTTCCTGCGCCTTTGAAGAGAACACCTGCGGCTTTGACTCGGTGCTCCAGTTTCAGCCCTGGTTTTTAAACGAGGAAGGTAAGGGGGCTCCCGAGCCACCCGGGCCCCGAGGTGAACTTTCCTCCTTGCTGGTTGGCTCTTTCTCAAGGGCAATGCTATCTTGGAGTTAAATCCCCTCCGGAGGAAAAGTGTGAGTCATGGATCCTCCTTCCAACCTTCAGCTGTGCGAGGCCGAGGAAGACGTGGGGGCGGGGATGCCCTTTGTTTACCTGGCCCCCGGGTGGAAGCGCTGAGATTTTCGCTCCCCGCCCCCCCCGCCCCCCAGCACTTCCTAATGGAAGGGAGATATGGACACAGCTACTGACTGTCACCCTAGCTGTGTGCCCTCTGCAGGTTGTCAGCCTCTCTGGTCCTCAGTAGACACCTTTACGAGCGGGGAGAGTTGGATGGGAGGTAGTTCTGTTCCCACACTGCAGAAATGGTTCCCCAATTCTGTGATGAGACCTCCGTGATAAGAGCTCGTGGTTACGCTGTGCCTCAGTGTGTTGCTGCTGACTTCATCCTCGTACTTCTGTTGTGTTTGCAATCCAGCACTTAGCAAAGGAGGAAACGAGTCCATGACTGTGTGCCTGAGGTCACTGGGCTGGAGGCGTTGGTCATCGCCTCGCCACTACATACTGTTTGGGTTCTGGTGACAGTTTAAATGTGGGTCTTCGGATGTTTCTTCTTGCCCTTCATTATGTGGTAAAAACACAAGCAGCCCTCTAGCACTCCACAGCAGGCCCTGGGCTCACCCTCTGCTTTTCTTTCCCCCCCTCGGTGAGTCCATTTGTAGAAGCCTGATGCCCCAGGACATTTGGACTGGGGATAGCCTCCTTTTAAAAACACAGCAGCTTAAAGGAGATCAGCTTCCCCTCTGAGCTGTCCTCTGTCCCCAAGGCGTCCCAGCTGGCTTCCCCGGAGCTGGGTGGAGGCCACACCCCTGCTTCGCACGCACAGCCTGTCACCACAGCTTGCTCTGGCCCACGCTTGGCTTCTGTTGGCCTCTCGGACCCTCACAGGTGGGCAATATTACCCCGTTTTACAAAGGTGGCCATTTCAAAAAAAAAAAAACAAAGGTGGCCATTTCAGTCTCAGAACGGTCAAACGGCTGGCCCACGACACATGGTGTCACTCCACAGCTGGCCCTGAGCTGTCTAGTTAAGGGGAAGAACCTGGAAGGAAGCAACTCAGTAGCAATCTTTATTTATTGCCAACAGTTGCCAGGTCTTGACCGCTACAGTTTACTTCGGGATGGCTGGGGAGAAAGCAACCCCTGACTTCCTACCTGAGGGGTTCCGACCCTGCTGATGGCCTCGGGAAGGTCTCTGTCATCTTGCCACCCCACCCTTTCTTTCCCTGTTCCTGCTGTGGGCGACGCACCCTGAGAGACCACTGGATGTGGACCGTGGGACGGGCATTATTCCCTAGCACTACCAAGCTTCTCAGGCTTCAGCTGCACAAGAATTACCTGGTGTGCGTGTTACACAGATGCTGAGCCCCTCTCCCTCTGCCTGAGTACCAGATTCACTGGGCCTGAGAATTTGCATTTCGAACAAGTTCCCGGGTGTTGAGGCTGGTCTGAAGACGATGCTTTGAGAACCACTGACCACAGTGTGTTTTTACACAACACACATATGCACCCACTCACACGCCTGTCCCCCAGTGCTGGTGGCCCTGAGCAGAGCGGGGATTGGTGAGAAAGGGCCACTGGCATGATGCTGAGACTGAAAACCTGCTTAAATTTTGTGCCCTCAACACGCCTCCTGCCTCACCCTAGTCCTGGTCCCAGGTGAAGGACATCAACATCACCCCTTAATCCAGGAGGCCCAGTCTCAGAGCCCCCACCCCCAGCAGGGTGGCCCCTCACGGCCTGCTCCCTCCGGGGTCAGTGGACACGCCACAGCTGGCTGAGCTTAACCCGCCTTCCAGACCCACAGGAAATGCTGGCTTGGCCCGTTTGCACCCAAGTGGCAGTTAAACAGCGCCCCTTCGGGGAAAACAGGAAGATGCTTATAATAGGAGTAGGTGATTATGGTTTAATAGTATAATGGAAGCACTGTTGCTTTCCTTCTAGCTTTCTTTCTCGCTTCTAACGGCCACTGCTTTCTGGCTCAGGATCAGGACTACTGGCTTGGCTGGGGGGAAGTTAATTCATTCTCCTCTGAGCCTTCCCGGCAGAAGACAAGAGGCAGGGTAGGCCTCATTCTCTGGAGAGCAATGTTTTCCAAAGGCCAGAACTTGGACGCGACCAAGCGCCCTCCAGAGGGGCAGTGAGGTGTGCGCCTGCCGAGAGGCCATCGCTAAGAATTTCCGTTGTAAACCCGTTCTTAGGTTGGTCAATTAAAGATGATAAAATCAGCAGAGGCGGCAGTTTGGCAAGCTGTGGCCAAGCCTCTCTGCAGATTTACTTCAACTTGCTGCAGGAATCCTTTGAGACTGGTTCCATCCACCGCCACGTGTTGAATACACCATAGAAAGTTGTAGGTTTCAGAGACCTTTGCCCACGAGTATTTGGCATACAAATGGCACTTTCTGTATGTCCTCGGTCAGTAGGTTAATTTGCGGGGAGGACGCCCAGTGCAGGGAATTAAGTAGGGAAACAAATCTGCGAATTGGAATCTCATCACAGGAAAATCAAATCTGGGGGTAATTGTGTCAGGCCCTTGCTCAAAATACCCCTCCGCTGCCCCAAATTGTATGTAAGGTCCGTTCTTTGGTGTATTTCCAGTATTAGGTCTCTAAGAGTCTGTCACTGCGATTCCAATGTCTCTAGTTCATAGCCATCTTGAAATATACTTGATCTCCAATGGGCATGGGATGGCTGAGTTTTGACCAGTATTGTTTGCTTGGATTGTGTACCACAATGGAGGGTGCCCCCAGAACAGGGCGGGGGCACCAGTGCCAGTGATTAGATGCTGCAGTCCAGTCTTGTCTACTTTCTAGATTTGCTAACATTGCCCAATTTAGTTTAATTTCCCTCTACACTTTTTGGAGAATATTTTTATTTCCTCTAAGTTGTCAAGGGAAGTGAGATTATGTTAGACTCAAACTGGAATTCACGTCTAAATTTTAGGTTTGAATTAAATCCAGGAAAGAAGAGATCTATTTAATCCTATAAAAATCTTCTTTATTCCTTCATTCATCCTGTTTAAAAAAAAAAAAAAAACTTGTTTATTCATTCACAGTTCAGAGAATACTGGAAGCTCTTTGGATAGTGGTCCTCAGGTGAAATCGAGACTGTTGGTTCCATTTACCCAATGCCAGCTGTGGGGGCAGAAGCCCTTTGGCTGAGGATTCTTGGAACCCAGTAAGTTGGCCTCACACTGGAAGAGTCACAATCAAATGAATCATCGGGTGAATTTTGGCTCCACTTCAGGCTGTGGACACCTTGGCTTAGCACCTTTGACCTAACTCTATAAGGAAGCCATTGGAGGAACTGAGGAAGGGGAGGAGGTACCCAGTCCACGTACCTCTCCTTAACTGGAAGCTGAGGACGCTAAGCCCCCCAGAGGAAGGCAAATAAAGAAATGTGTTAGGTGAACGGACGATAAACAAGGAAATTCAAAGCACTTGTTTGTAGGGAATGCGTCTTTTGCACAACAGTGGGGGTCGGGGTTTGAGGAATGGCCTAATATGGAAGAGTGTGGATGGTATTTGTGCCTCAGAGCGAGTGATGCTATCTGAGGCAGGAAGACAGGCTACAAGGTTTGGCATTACCAGGGGGTAATGTGGGGGACGTGGTAGAGTGCGCTGAACTCACTTTGTAAGTATGCGCATATGTCTTTCTGACGCCCCCGCTCTTTGTCCAAACCCATTTCTTCTCTCTTACAGACACTTTCAGCTACTTGGCCATCTGAGTTTCGGTTCTGTGCTCTGTCATGTGCCAGTTATTATTTAAAATGATAAATCCCACCTGATATTCCACCTACAGCCAAAAGTCTGCCTGGGAGCCCAAGAGGCCTTCTTGGAAGAGGGAGACCAGTCCTCCCTTCCTGTGAATTACAGCTCTTTTCCTGACTCTGGGAGAATCACCTTAGCATCCCCCCGACACCACCAGTTCATCAGGTAGTTCCCGCCCCCATGGGCCTGCTTAGACCCGCGTTGCCTCTGCCTGTTGGTCTCTCAGTACACTCTCAGTAGAAACACACTCCCATGTTGTGTGGAGACTGGAAAGCAGCACAAGTCTGGCGTATTCCTTTGATGTCCCTTGGAGACACAGTCAATCCCAGGAAATGGCCAAGTTACTCCTGCAGTATCACATGCCTCTCCCTGGGGCTGTCCTGGCTAGTGCTGCTCTCAGGTTGACCATAGCTGCCGTGTGCTGTGCCTGAGCCCAGCTTGACTCTGCCCTGGCCCTGCCTAGGATCCTAGATCTAGAACTGGGCTTTGGAATTCATCCAGTGCAACCTCCTCATTTTACAGGGGAGCATGCTGGGGCCCACACAGGCTGCCAGTCATGGTCATGGACCAAGCAGGGGACAAGGCCTCACTTCCTTGGCTCTCCACTTGTTCTATGCTTCAGCCTTAGTGCACTTCTCCTAACATCCCTGTCACTATGGGTCCTGGGCCCTGGAGCTTTGGTGTATTAATTATAAAATGTTGGAAAGTCTTCATCAGGGAATTAATTATATATTTCATACATATGGAAGAACATGGGTTCCAAAGGCACAGTGCTTTGGGCCTAGCAAACCCATAAAGCACTACATGTTATGCCATCTTGTGTATTGATTCACTCTTGCAGAGCTGTAGACACCCCACCTGCCTGTAATCTTCAGCATACAGAAAAAGACCTGGCATATCGGAGATGCTCAATAAATATTTGTTGAATGGATAAATTTGCTCAATGAGTAATTCTAGTATTGGATGATTGAAAAGCCCTTATGCGTTTTTGTCTGTGCTCCCGGTTCATTCAAAGGTATTTCTTCATCTGTCTGATTGATGGCATGGAGTCTTTTATGAGAGTCCTAGCCAAACTGATCTCTTATCCCCTAAGCTCTTGGGCAGGTCCCTACCCCTTGGCCTCCCTGTCCATCAGTCTGGGTTCTTGGTTTCTCTTACCTGGCCCCTCCACTTGGGATTTAACCTGCCTGGACTGGTTATATCTGCCTGCTCCTCCCTGTCTTGACTGACTTTTTTGGACATAGGCTCTGACAGGCCAACCCCCTTCCTATCAAGGCCAACACCTCATCTGGGTTTTTACCCTACTCAAATTAGCGTTGCCCAACAGGAAGTGGCTACCCAGCTCCTGTCCTCATCCCCCACGAAGCACCTTAGGAGTTTTAGGATGCTTCCCTTCTCATAACTGCACAAGTCAGCTGTGGTCACCATATGTTGGGAGGAAAAAAAGAATCCCTTGTCGTAGGACTTTCTGCTTTCATTAACACCTTCAAATCCCCTAGCATACGGTTAGCATGTTTTGTGACTTGCATCTTGGCATATAGTATTTATAAAAAATTCGGATTCTTAAAATAGCACAACCTCCTTGCTAGGTCACCCCAGCAGTGGACCTACTTCTATCTCTTGTTAAATAATATTTGATTTTTAAGAATTTAAGTGAAACCCCATTATGTCAATGTAAGTGATGGGTATCTTAATACATACAGCTGGTAGGTAGTGATGGGTATCTTAATACATACAGCATGTGTAACTACCGTTACACATGGTCGTGACATCTTGGTTGTTCTCTGTATATATCAAATGTGTTTATAAATATCATATCATGTATATGGGAACATATCAGTAATTACCAATGATATATATATATGAAATACCTACAGGAAGAAGGTAGTGCTTAACATAGATGAACATATTGCTAATGATAAATGAGGAAGTTATTTAAAAGCAAGGAACTTTCACAGTATATCAGAAGTTTCTGTTGTATGTATTAGGCCATGCCTAGTTAAGCAAAGCAGAATGTCTTATGTAATTTTGGCAAAGCATTCCCAACAAAAATTAAGAATTTATAGAGAATTCTCATACTATGCATTAAACCAGTGGTTCTCAACACTGACTGGATGTTAAAATCACCTAAAAATTTCTTTAAAAATTGTCATGTCAAGGTCCCACCCCAAGAGATTCTGATTTATTTGGCCAGAAATAAGACCAGACTTGGCATAGTTAATCAATAAACAAACACTAACAAATGAACAAACTCCCTAGGTGATTCTCATATGTGCCCAGGGTTGAGGACAGTGCTTTGTAAGGACTGCCAACTGTCCACCCCCTCCAGATGTAAGAAAGAAGAAATGCCCTCTTGTTAAGAATCCTTTGAATCTGGGGTGCTTGTGTGTCTCAGCTGAGTGTCTGACTCCTGATTTTGGCTCAGGTCATGATCTCACAGTTCATGGGTTCAAGCCCCATGTTGGGCTCTGCACTAACAGCTTGGAGCCTACTTGGGATTATCTCCTTTCTCTCTCTGCCCCTTTGGCTCATGCTTGCTCTCTCTCTGTCTCTCAAAATATACAAATAAACCTAAAAAAAAAGAAAAAGTATCCTTTGATTCTCAGTTGCCAGGAGAACCTGCACAGTGCCTAGAGTAGCACTCAAGGCCCCCCATGATTTGCCCCAAATCATAAATCTGCTCCCTTCCCTCCTGTTAATCTCTAATGTGCTGTTTGTCAACACACCCTTTGATTTCTTGCCTTTTTCTGTATTTGTATTGTTCTCCACATCTGTTTTCTGCTTTTTTATTCCCCTGATCCATCTTGGCCTATTGAAATCCTACTCTCCACCCCCCACCCCACCCCCCATGCCTTAAGGTTTGGCTCTTTTTTTTTTAAGTGTATTTATTTATTTTGAGAGACAGTGGGGAGGGGAGGGGAGGGGGGGAGAGAGAAGGAGAGACAGAATCCCAAGTAGGCTCTGCATTGTCAGCACAGAGCCCAATATGAGGCTTGATCTCACAAACTGTGAGATCATGACCTGAGCTGAAATCAAGAGTTGGATGCTTAACTGGCTGAGCCACCGAGGTGCCCCAAGACCCAACTCTTTCTTGAAACATTCTCTGAGTTTCCCCGGTAGATGAACATCTCCCTCCCCTCCCTTCCCCTGGCCTTCTTCACTTCCCACTGTGTGTCTTCTCCTTAGCCCCTCCTTGTCAGGGTCCCCACACCTTCACCTGGCCAGGACCTTACATCTTTGAGGACAGGGATCACATCCTCTCCACAATGACGGACAAGCAGCATGTGGTATCAGCAAACACTTCAAATTTAATCAATCTCTAAAGCCCTTGTTGAGATTAATAGAAAAAAAAAAAAAAAACCCAACCCTTGCCATGTTCCCCTGTGGTAAAAGAGGTTGTGTTTAATAATCCTTCCTACTGTAGGACTTCAAGGACTTTGGAGCTAGTGTTTTAATTTCAAAGTATAGCAGGAAAGCAGTGTTTCAGCTTGTCTCACCCGCAGGTGGTCTGTTCCATCTCTGACATACCGAGGGACAAATAGCCCTTGGATTATTGACTCATTACAGCTACCTAAGACCCTTGATCCTCTGTCATCACAAACAATCACAATGCAACCTTGAGAGTGACACTGCTCGGTCTGTAAAGTATTTTTAGCAAAAGATTATCAGACTTTAAGTTAGCTTTTGAGAGCTGTTTTTCCAAAGGAACTCAAGTGTAAGACACCAACAGTAGCAACCCTGATGGATAAAAGTGGGTAGAGATATTTGCTCTTTGAAGAAGCCCTTGCATATGGACGTTTCAAATGAGAAAACCAAAGGATTGGGCTTGTGATTTAGTGAGATCTGTCAGAATATTTGCCTCCTCTACGTTATAAGAAAGTGATTTGTGTTTTGGGTGATTCTGAGGCAAAGAATAAGATAATAAAACAGAATAAAATGGACCATAACTTCATAATGTCATGAATGAATCATACATTTTATAGAAAAAGCATCTAAGAATATCCATTCTACCAATGTGCATTTGGAGTCCCTATAATCTATCAGGCATTATATTAGTAGTCGGAGTACATAGAGAACAGGGAGTACGTACATGACCATGGTCCCTGCCCTTGGGACCCATACACAATAGGAGGAGACACGAATCTATAATTATGGTAGAGAGCAAACAGAACTGTACATAGTAAAGGATCTTCATTGTAAACAGCATAAGTTTGCTACTTAAATAAAGCAGAAAAGAAGCTTATTGGAAAAGTAGCAGCTTTCAGAATCAACAGGAAGTCTAGAGAGCTATATTTGGGCAAGAATAAGGAGTGCAAAGTGTAGGCAAGACCCTTCTGGAGGAACCATTTGTGTGACTTTGTTACTGGTCTGCTGGACCTGCCTGTTCATTATTCCTGTGGACAGTGGGTAGTGATGTGGCCTGCTAACCAGTCTAGTAGCTGTGAGGAAGGTTGATTTGAGGGAGATATGACTGGCAGTGGGGAGGCTTATCAGGGGACAATCCAGTGGTCCAGCTGAGAGTGGATGAGGGCTTGAAATGGGACAGGGGTAGCAGGAATGAAAGGGAGAGAGTAAATAAAATACCAGAAAGGGGACTAAATTGGCAGGATTTGTTGATTGATGGGGTGGGATGAATCAGAGGCAGAGTGACTCCCTGGCTTCTAGCGGGGGCAGCTGTTTGGTGGTGACCATAGTTGGGGGATTTCAGGAGCGGCATCATGTTAGGGGAGAAGGTGTGTTCCATTCTGAGTTGCATGGGAAACATCCAGGTGGAACCCTTTGATTCAAGAATCTGAAGGTCAGGTACAACCTGGGCAGGACTATGGCCTTGGGAATCTTCAGCATGAAGACAGCAGTTGAAATCTTGAGCAGGAATGAGATCATCCAAGAAGAACCATCTCGAGGTGGAGCCTTGACCTCACCGTGAAGATTAGGCATCCAAAAGGGGTGGTGGAATGAGAGATACAGGAGGAACCAGGTGTGTGTGAAGAGAATTAGGGAAGTATAGGTAACCGGAAGCCAAAGCAATTCGAAGTTTCAAGAGGAGCATGTGACCGGCAGGGCCGAGGGCAGCACAGAGGTGTGCGTAGAGGACTTATCTGTTGGAATTGACATTTTGGTTTCCATGGAATGAGGAGGACAGACCAGGATACCCTGGTGGAAGCATGAGGGGCAAGTGCAGACAACAGAGAATTCTTGGCAAAGAAATTTGGGTGTTCTCCCTTTCTTAGAGAGAGATTCAACCAGACCTACCAAAAAACTTGAGATGACAGGTTTTTGTTTTTATTTTGTTTCACTTTTTTTTTCTTTCTTTTAGGGAGGGGAGACTTGAGTTTGTTTATGGACTAAGTGGAAAGGACCAGCAAGAAAGTTTCTGGAGAGAGGGGGCCATCTTCATTAGCTCTGCATTAGATCCAATTTCCACTTGGATAATTCAGAAACGTCAAGAATATATGAATCTCACAGACCCATGCAACCCAGGAGCCCTCCACCAAATGGCTCAGTAACACTTGAGTGTCAATTTTAAAATGCAGGAAATTTTATTTCTACTGTAAATGCAGAGGATGTAGGAGGTTAGGCTGAATCTGTGGTACTTACGATGCATCCTGGAACCCTCTTCATAAGAACCAAAAACAAACCTTTCATAAGTGATAGGGGAATCTTTAGGTATAAGGAAACTTTAATGGCGATGTGGATTCTATTTCTTTAGAAGAATGATTCCCAGTGAGAAGTGTGACGTGAAACCTGACGAAATAGTTATACAGTAGCTTCTTACATAGCCAGGTTCTGTGATCCACAGGTAGCATTTCATGGCGTGTGCCAAGGACACTTGTCCTTATGTCTGACCTGCATGACAGTCCTGGGGGTGGTTATTATCAGTTATTACCATATTTTGCAGATGAGAAAGAATGAGATACGGAGAGATTAAGATAACAGGCCCAGGGCAACACAGTTGGAGAGTCAGGATATGGACTGCAGCCCACCCAGCTGCAAAGACTTGAGCTTCTCTTGGCCCTGGGCTCCCTCCCATCAGTGAGTAGGATGATGCCTTTGTACTTACAGAGGTCAACCCCAAGGACGACTGACCTGCAAGATTTATGCTTCTCTAGAGATAGTGGAAAACCTCTGCAAAATATTGACGATGTCCTGACATTCCAGCTCTGGGGTTCTGGGCCCCAGCTACACCTGCCGTGCGGTGGTGAGGCTTTGGAATCAAGCAGGCATCAAGCAGAGATAGAGAAACATAATTTTACTTATTTTTGTCCACAACAGATGAAAGTTTACTTTTGGAACCATTTTAAGGATTCTCTTGTCAGTCCTCAGCGTAATCTTGGCAGAGAACTTGGGGAAAAATTTATAGCTTGACCTAAGACACTTTGGCAGTCCTAAGGAGTACTCCTCAACTTGAATTCATCCATCCCTACAGTGAAAGAATCAGAAGAGTACACAGATAAGTGTATTTTTTGCAAGCCAGTGGCCCCCCTGGACGAGAAGTTTGGTATGTACTCATTCTCTTACTCTTAACAGGATGGCAGTGTTGCTCTACAGCAGTGTGACACAGAACTTAGGTCTATGCTTAGAAAAATTTCCATTCCTTATTTGACAAACTTTTGCTTCACTGCCAAGGAGAACTCAAGTGTTATTTGGGGCCATGCTTATAAAAATGAAGATGACTTTAATATGCTTTAACTTCACTGAGAAGCTACCTTCTCTGCTCACTAATATTGTATGACTGAAACCATCTTGCCTGAAACTGTAACTTCACATTTCTTTTTTTAAGCTTCTGCAGATTTCTTCTGTGTTTGTGACTATTAAAAGTGGATAATAGAGAATGTTTCTTTGAAGGGTGTTATGACCGTGCATTAGTGCATTTTAAAATATAAGCTTTATGGAAACCCTTTGGTTTTCCATTACAAATCCTGAATCTTAAATCACTGTTCCTGAAGACTGTTTCCCTTTTCCACAAATTCTGATGAGGACAATGTGAGTGAAACATTAATACCTTTTTTTTTTTTTTTTTTTTTTAAGAATCAACACTGGAGAGCAGACTGTTTTGAACTCACGTTTCATACTTAGGAGTAACTGGGGAAAGAAACCCAAATACATCCTAGGTTATATATTAGTTTTGCAGATTTTCATCTTTGTTGTCAACATAAAAGTCAACAAACTACCTACACATAGTTCTCTATTAAATACTGTATAATGAAAGAGAAATGATATTGAAGATTACATATTTAAAGATGTATAGTATAGGGACACCTGTGTGGCTCAGTTATGCGTCCGACTTCGGCTCAGGTCATGATCTCCATAGCTCGTGAGTTCGAGTCCCACGTGGGCTTCTGTGCCGACAGCTCAGAGTCTGGAGGCCACTTTGGATTCTATGTCTCCCTCTCTCTCTGCCCCTCCCGGTCATGCTCTGTCTCTCCCTCTTTCAAAAATAAATAAACATAAAAAATATTTAAAAAAATAAAGATGCATAGTATTGACATGAAGTTATGATTCATTTTTAGTCTCGGGCTTATGGAATAGAACCTCTTTGTTATCCATATACATATGCTTTAAAGGGTGCTGAATTTAAAAGGACACTGGCAGTTGTAGGGCGTAAACTCCGGGCTTGTAGACCACATCCCCATTTAAAGAACGTATCAATAATTACCAACAATGTCATGTTCATGTTTGAGCCAAGTGGCCTCTTGTCTGTCAAGTATGCTACTAAACATCTTTTGAGAGAGAATAAAGGTGACTTATTTGTCTAACAGCTCAAAGCAGACAGCTCAGTTGCTAAGAAAGTTTCTCTGTCCCTCCAAATATCTGTCAAGCCTCTGCCTCTCCACAAACTCGGCTACTTACAAATAAAAATTGCTGGAAGATGAACAGGGTGTAAAATGGTTTATATTTTTAATTAGCTCCATTCATTTATCATTTTGGTTATCAGGAAGTCACTCATAATTGTGTGACTGTGTCCCTGTCATAAAATAAATTTGGACATATTTGCGAGGGATCTCTTGCTGAGCATAATATTAGCCTAGTAGTCTAAGAATTCTTAGAAAATTAATACATCTTGGAAAAATAGAGACTGTTCACTATCATCCTGTTCAAATGTGCAATCAATCACAATCACACAAAAGACACTGCATTTGAGCCTCAAGTGATTGGAAAACTTTTTCTGGGACATATTTGACAAAGGTAGCAAAGAAGAGAGAACTGCAAGAATTCAGAGTTCCAATCTCCTTTAGTCTCCATCACCAACCACTGGGTGCATTCCAGAATGATTTGCCATCACAGTGCTACCTTCAGCTGGGAGCTGAGGATGGTGTGTGGCACATTTTATTTAAATATTTTGAGAATGGACATATCAGTGATCATTTTCTATATTTATCCTTAAATCTCATTTCAGAGTTGCTAAAAAAAAAAGACCCTCAAAGACCAAAGTTGTATTTGCAAGCATTTACTGAGCACTGGCTGATTGTGTTGGCACTGAGCCAGTAAACCTAGAAGAAAAATGAATAATAACAATTATTTTATATAACATTTATTGAGCAATTATTATGGATGTCTTGCATGTATAATCTCATTGACTGTTTACAAAGACCCCACGAGGAAGACACTCACTACAGATGAAGAAAGTGGGGTTTATAGATTTTTTTTTTTTTTAACATACCCAGAGTCATGGAACAAGCAATTGATGGGGCCTGGATGTTAACCTGTGTTTGTCTCCACAGACTAAGAAAATAACCATTCTGCTATTTTCGTTTTCTTTTCCCACTCTCCCTTGTCACGATGTCTTAAAGGATCTTCGTAATAGCAATGATAATAGTAGTTACAATAGTAGAAAACTCTTATGGAGTAATTTCCCTCATTTATTGGCTGTTCCGTATGTTTGATGTTATTAACTGATTCAATTCTCCCAATATCTCACTGAGTTGAATCTTATTTTCATTTTCATTTGAGGGTTCCGGAAAGTGAGGCATACAGAGGTAATATAACTTGCAGGTCACAGACATCCTGGGTGGCAGGGCTGTATTTCGTAAAAGATTTTCTTTTCTTTTATTAATTAATTAATTTATTTTAGCAGGGGGAGGGGCAGAGAGAGAGGGAGAGAGAATCCCAAGCATGCTTCTCATTGACACAGTACAGAGCCTAACGTGGGGCTTGAATTCACTAACCCTGAGATCATGAACTGAGCCGAAATCAAGAGTCAGACACTTAACCGACTGAGCCACCCAGGTGCCCCTCTAAGAGATTTTCTGGTTCCAGCCTGTGTTCTGTGAAGGATATACCGGTTATAATATTCATTTATTTTCACTACACTTTGAGGCAAGAAACGTTTCTACTTGAGTTCTGATGTGAATAACTGAGAGAACCAAGTAAGGACATTGCTTCTTCCAGATTCTTCCATACACAAGGGCCCTACCACCAAGTAAATTCTAATTCGAGGAAATGCAAAATTAATCTTTTCCTTTAGAAATGGCACGGGGCCCTGGGACAAGAGAAGAATTCCTGGCTGGTTCCAATTTCTAAATGAATTACTTTGGGAGCTTCTATGAGAGTCTTGCAGGCACAGCATCCCCATGACTGCCCTTGCATTCTGTGGACAGATTCCAGCAGAACTTGTGTTTCTTGATAACCTTATTGGTCTTGTTTTGAAAATGAGTCAAGTATTCTCATGAAAAAAAAAAAAAGGATAGAGAAAAGAAAAATGTAATATTTGCTTGGGATACACAAAAAGACATTAGGGGCTCAAACTGGTAGAGATGTAGGCAGCAGTTACGATACAAGCTGAAGGACAATGAGACCCTTGGGATAAAGGCAGATGGTAAGCTCATCTCTTTCTCTTTCTCTCTCTCTCTCTCACTCACTCTCTCTTTTCATTCTGTAGTGGGTGATGTCTCTTGACCCAAGGGATATGAACATGCATCTCTCGTTTAATTCTAACAGCGACCCAATGAGGAAGGCACTCTTAACAGGCAAAGACCCTGTGGGGTAGAGAGTTTGTCTTGTAACTTTTCCCAAGTCTGTGCCATGGGATGTGAACATGTGTTTTAAAACACCACGAGATAATGAGTGTCTATGGCCTATTATTCAGAGTGAGTATTTGAGCTTAATTTTATTCATTTGACATCTGCCTACTGTGCTAGGCAAAGACGAGTAAAGGTGCTTGCCCTCAGGACACTTGCTGATGCACTGGAAGAAATTAGATATATGAACAGTAACTATTTCATCTGTCATTGAGACTAGGGCCTGGCAAGGAAAATGTAAAGGGTCCTGGGAGTTCAGAGGTTACCAAGAGCTGGCAAGAATGGGGCTGAGTGGGTGAGAGGAGGCTTCTTGATAGTCCTTGAAACACGGTGGGATGCGACCAAGGGGGCATGGCTCTTAGGTCACGTCAAGTGTCAGGAGCAGGAGAGGCCAAGACAGGAAGTGGGCAAACAAGGGACCTGATCTGGAAGAAGCATGCAGTCTCTTCCAACAGGTGTTTTGGATGCAGAATGAAAAGGACATTAGTAAACCTGGTGTTTGTCACTTCTCCTCAAGCCACACGCATGCAAATAAAAACCAGAAAGCTCTACCTTGTTTGAATTTGTAGCCTTGGTTGCAAACGCTGAGGACAGTTGCCATCCAGAACCGCTACACCACATAGTCCCTGCAGCACAGCTGCTCTTGCCCAGGCTCAGAGAGGGTGCAGAGATCACGGATGGTTTAATGTAGGCGGAGGACAGTGGTGGACAGTCCCTGTTACCACTCTTTGGACTCTGCATCCGGCCACTTCGGGCAATAACTGACCCCTTGATAAAATGTTCTGGCTCAACTAGAGAAAGGCATGCTTTTCAATCTTGAGTTTTGACTAAATAAAAAATAAAATCATGAGTATCCAGCAGTAAAAGCATAGCCCTAGACCAGTGGTTCTGTATCTGTCTACTAAAATGCCTAACAGACACTGTGCTGAGAGGGTCAATATTCAACTCTTAGATGACCAATCACTGACTTCTGTAGAGCCGTAATAATATAGTATGGAAAACTACTTATCAGTCAGAACCTCAGCCGTTGTATAGTAACAATGACCATTAATTACTGCATTCTCGATACTGCCTCCGTGTTATCTCTAAACATCATTATAGATTTGTATGATTTCTATGGCTATCTCCATTTTAAAGATGCAGCACCTGATAACCAGCAAGGTTCCTCAGTGTGTCCCAGGTCACACAGCCATAAAAGGGATTGGTTGGATCCACATGTGTCTGCTCGCAAATCAGTGCCTGTTCCATTGGGTGCTCTCCAGGAGTGAATAGGATTCCAACGCCTCACGTGTTGACCCTCTTGACAAACTTTTCGCCCAAACCAGCCTTTTTTCCTGTTTGTCTTTGCCATCATTCATCTGAACCATCTCTCCCAATCTCCCTTGAGGCTGGGGATTGCTTTATGTCCCTAGCACCTGGCTTCATCATGGTAGGCATTTAATAAAGGTTTATTGAACTCTTCCTGTTTACCTCATCTTGCATGAGGCCACTTCCTCTTTCCTTTTGGTCCTCCATGACTTGTTCTCTGATGCCAAAAACTACTCCATTCCTCATTCGTCCTGGGAACCAAGTGCCATTATCATAAACCGTTACCATGTCCTGCGTCCCAAACCAGCTTTGATAAAGTAGAAATGAAGAGAAAGCTTCCACCACTATATTCCGTTCCTTAGGTCTTCAAAACTTGAAGGATAGATTTCCTCATCCTTTTTCCAGGAACCTTGTGGTGGCTCACAGCTCTGTGAGCTCAAAGAGATGCTAACGGGGCTAAGATCAAAGGCCATGTCCCCATGAAGCCTGCATGGCAGTGCCTGGTACCCAGCTCGCAAGTACATCTTGATTCACTGGTCAATGAAGTAGGTGAGGTGTGTGGTTCCTGTGCCTGGGACCCTCCTCCCTAGACCTTCACCTAGCTGTCTCTCTCTCATCATCCCAGCCTCAGCTCAAATGTTGCCTCCTTCCCTCAGCACCCTATCTCAAGTCTGACCCCCTCACGGTCATTACCACATCGCCCAATTTTAATTGTCTCTAGAGCACCGTGGCTCTCTGATAGTTTCCTTGTTTATTTAATTGTGTCTATTGTCTGTCAACTCTGTTAAACCACAAGCTTTGTGGACAGTAAGGAACCTGTCTCTCACGTGTCACTTTGGACTCTCCTGTGCTCTGCACAATGTCAGCCACCTGGACGACACTCAGTAACTATTTGATGAATGGATGAACAAATCTTAGTCACTGTGAAGATGCTGTCTTCGAAACCTATGAAGGCCAAATGCATCAAGGATTGTTGAGTGAAAAGAAATACCAGATGAGCCCAAGCATCACAGAGACGTCCTCCAAAAGTGATGTGTTTTCCTCAAGGAGGTGTTTAGGCAGACACATCAGATAGAGAAGGTGAATTTTTCAGTTACCCTTTGGCTCTGCTGTGATGGTGTCACCAACTGTCACTTTGTCTGCTGGCTTGAGTGAGTGTCTACTGGGAGAGCAGGGATGTATTACCAGACATGGGATTTTCTTCTTTTGACAAATGTAGGAAGCAATTTCCTGCAACAAAGAGAAGACATATAACATTTAGAAACAAAATTCTAAGATGCTGCCCCAACACGAGTAAGAAGATGTGAGTGTGTGCATGTGAAGTGTAAATCCGCAGCTCGTCTGTGGTCTAGAGGGGTTTTTCAGAAAATTGGCTAGTTCCTCCTCTTCCTGATTGTGTGTGAATTATTCAAACACTTGTCTCAATTTTCTTCTCTTCTCCTAAGATAAGCCAAGCTGGTAACTGACATCCATTATGGTAATCACCCCAGATCACGTGGAAAACATTCTCCCTTATCACAGATTTTTCTTTTACAATGCCAGTGACATCGTAGCCAGCATGGGGCTCTTGAAGCAGTTTGAAAAGAAATTGCCAAATTATGGCTGTGAGTGTCTGGCCATAATTCTCACGCATTCTCATGAAAATGCACATAGCATGTTGCATTTCTGTACCCTTCTGTCTCTGGAGGTATGTGATGGCCAGTGTCATTACCAACACTTAACATCTGTGTTTCCCAAGGCCTGCTTAGACCCACAGCTGTCGTTTATTGTGAGTCCCTGTGGGCATTACACACGTTACTTAGTCTCATCACACAATCACCCTCTGAGGTGGGTGACGATCTCTCCAGTTCCCAGATGAGACAGAAGTCTCCCATGGTTAAATGGCCTGCCTGGTGTCACCCAGTTAGAAATGGCAGAGCTGGGGCAAGAAGGCTTATCATGGTGTCTGTCCTGCCTCTCAGCACTCTAGAAGCACCGTCATTGGGGGCACCTGGGTAGCTTAGTTGGTTGGGCATCCAACTTCAACTCAGGTCACAATCTCACGGCTTGCGTGAGTTCGAGCCCTGCATCGGGCTGTGTGCTGACAGCTCGGAGCCTGGAGCCTGCTTTTGATTATGTCTCTCCCCCTCTCTACCCCTCCTCCACTCACGCTCTGTCTCTCTCTCTCTCCTTCAAAAATTAATAAACATAAAAAAAATAGAAGCACCGTCAGTAGTTTTTGAACCCCTCTTAAAGTGCTTACCACTCTTTCATTTTATTGGCCTTATTTAAGGACATACCTTTTCCCTCCTATCATGCTGTGATTCTAGAAGGTAGCATGCAAGTCTGTTCCTTCTCTTAATCCCCTATATGCCTTTGCAAAGTGCTCTGCACATAATGAACCAGGGACTGGGAGTAGGCTAAGGCAAGTGAGGCACTCACATTGTGTGCACACGTTAAGAAAACACCATAAAAAGCCACTCATCAATATATGTAATATTTGTTGTTGGTGGTTTATTTATTATTTTATTATATTAAATTTTTTTTTTTTTTTTACCTTTTGATCTCCTTCCCCTCACCCTCTGCCTCTGGTAACCACTGATCTGTTCTCTGTATTTGTGAGCTTGGTTTTTTTTGTTTTTGTTTTTTTTAAGATTTCACATATAAATGAGATCGTATGGTATTTGTCTCTCTCCGTCTGACTTGTTTCACTTAATGCTCTCACATTTCATCCATGTTGTTGCAAATGGCAAGATTTCATTCTCTTTTATGGATAAATAATATTCCATTGTATAAATACATACCATAATCTGAGTACCTATATATATTCACACATATAGACATATATAATGTTTCATTATGTATATACCTCATAATTTCTTTATCCATTCATCTATTGATGGACACTTGGGTTGCTTCTGTAATTTGGCTACTGTAAATAATGCTGCAATAAATGTCGGGGTGCATGTATCTTTTTGAGCTAGTATTTTTCCTTTTTTTTGGTAAATGCCCAGAAGTGGAAATACTGGATCATATGGTATTTCTATTTTTATTTTATTTTTTTATTATTATTTGTTTTATTTGAAAGAGATAGAGTGTGTGTGTGTGTGTGTGTGTGTCCATGAGTAGGGGAGGGACCAAAAGGGGGGGGGGGAAGAGAGAGAGAGAGAGAGGGAGAGAAGGAGAGAGAGAATCCCAAACAGGCTTCACAGTCATCACAGAGCCCAACACGGGGCTTGATCCCACAACCCTGGGATCATGACCTGAGCCAAAATCAAGAGTCGGACACTCAACCGACTGAGCCATCCAGGCGCCCCTGGTATTTCAGTTTTTAATTTTTTGAGGAACCTCCACACTGTTTTCCACAGCAGCTGCACCAATGTACATTCCCACCAGCAGTGCACAAGAGTTCCCTTTTCTCCATATCCTCACCAACACTTGGTTCTTTTCTCTTAGAGAGTAGTCATTCTAATAGGTGTGAGGTGATACCTCATTGTGGTTTATGATTTGCATTTCCCTGATGATCACTGCCACTGAGCATCTTTTTAATGTATCTATTGGCTATCTGCACATCGTCTTTAGGGAAATGTCTATTTTAAAAAATAGAAAAGTAATACGAAAGTTCCATGGTGAACAAAATATCAAAATTTTCAATGCAGATAGTCTCTGCCCCTTCACTTGGCCTTTCTTGCCTGGTCCCAGCCCTTCAGGAGCCCTTAAAATAACGCTGAACAAATGGATTGTAGAGCTGGTGTCTGGCTTTGTGAGCTAAATCTGCCACTGATGATGCCGTGAAATATTACCCCTCAGAGCTCATTGATGAATCAGATGGACTAAAGTTCTTGTCCTTTCTTGCTGTCAGTCTGTCCATGAAGATGTTGATTCAGCTGTGCTGCTCACGCCCACCTAAGCCTGGAACAGCCCCTAGAGTCCAGCTTCCCTACCAGCCTTAGCAGTGGTCTGCCCAACAGGGAGAGTTTTCTTAGAAGCTCAGCTCTAAATTAAAAACTGCCCTTGGTTGTCTAAGAGTCTAAAGTTCCTGGAATTGCTGTTTCTTTTTGTTATTTTCTCCCCTTCCTTATTCTTGTTATTTCAAGAAATCAGAATCGTTTTGAAAGAGCAGATCATGAGATATATAAATATGTGCCTATGTGGATATATAGAGATGTCTTCCGCACTGTCCCCACCCCTCCACCAGGGCCAACCAGATACCAAGAAGCAAAGTAAATATTTGTAAGTTTATTAATTGGATTATAGGTGA
Source organism: Panthera tigris (assembly GCF_018350195.1). Classification (NCBI taxonomy): domain Eukaryota; kingdom Metazoa; phylum Chordata; class Mammalia; order Carnivora; family Felidae; genus Panthera; species Panthera tigris. The sequence continues at coordinate 12,499,903 of NC_056672.1, forward strand.
TGGATTGTAGGGGAGAGTTTGATTTTGAGCATACTACATTTATATCTGAAGTCGCTATTCTGTTTCACAGCCAATAAAAAGCTTTATGCCCACCAAAAAGATCAGCAGGTCTAACTTACTTTCACCCAAGTTAAGCCTGTTTTTCCATGCTGTTTTCATTGTTTGTGGTTGGGACATTGAAGACTCAGCCAAATGAGGAATTCATAAGCCGAGTACATTTGCACTGTTGTGCACAGCAATAATGAGACAGAAGTCCGGGGTCTAAACGTACATCGGGCAGCTTCTACCAGCAAATAGGCTCAATTATGGAACAGTCACCACTTCCAGGGAAACTTTAGTCTCTCTCCAAAGACATTTCTCTCGCAAATCAGCAGAATCAAAATGTTGAAAATGAGTTTCAGGTCCACAAGTGGTCAGACAGACTAGAAACTGAACCTTCGGGGACAGAGGTGCCCTTGGTGCCATGCCAATGAGGGGCTTGGCAGAGGGGCCTCTTCTCTTTCCTACAGGTGTGGCTTTCTTTTTTTTTTAAATTTTTTGTTAAATGTTTATTTCTTATTAAGAGGCAGAGAGAGACAGAGCATAAGCATGGGAGGGGCAGAGAGAGAGGGAGACACAGAATCCAAAGCAGGCTCCAGGCTCTGAGCCATCAGCACAGAGCCTGACGTGGGGCTTGAACTCACAAACCTTGAGATCATGACCTGAGCCAGAGTCGGACGCCTAACCTACTGAGCCACCCAGGCACCCCTCCAGGTGTGGCTTTCTTAACTGAAGTACAATTGTTGCTGCTCTGGACCTAGACTGTTGAAAAGGAGTAATTTCCATCAGAACAAACCTTCCCACTGCTTGGGTATAATCCACCCAGACAGGCATGACTCAGAAAGACTTAGGAGTTTTCAGCAAGCCCAGATTATTCATTCATTCGGCAAGTATCTACTGAGAACCTATGCATGCCAGGTGCTAGGGATTCAGCAGTGGGCAGAATCATACTGTGCCTCACTCGGAGCCTGTGTTCTGGGGGGGAGAGCTGGAGACAGAGGGCGCAACACACGCCGGATGATATGGCAGACGATCTAGGTTCTAAGGCAAGAAATGGACAGGGGAAGGGTAGCTGCTTTGGCTCAGGTGGGCAGGAAGGGAATCTTTGGAAAGGAAACATTGGACCTGATGCTGGAGTGAGAGGGAGTGACTGCAGCACATGGTGTGTTTGGGGAACAGCAGGGAGGTCCGTCTGGCTGCAGCCAAGTGAGGGGGAGGCTAGGGAGAGGCGATGAGGTCTCATAGGAGCCTGGGGGCCAGACCACATCAGCCTCGTGCAGGCCGTGGGAAGGGCTTCGGACTTCACTCTGAGAGTGATGGGAAGCCTCTGGAGGCTTTGAGCAAGTGATGACCTGATAGGAGTTTTGTTATCCTGACTTCTGAGTGAAGAAGGACTAGTGCTTTGGCTTGGGGAATCTAGAAGTGAGGCATAACCCTGCTCTTGTGGAGCTTATAATTTGGTGAGGAATTTTGGTGATGGGCACATAAACAAAGAAATGAAGTCGATTCAGGTACGTTATGAATAAAATGAAAAAGGGTGGTGGGAAAGCAGGAGGGATGGGACTGTGTGCTGCAGTGAATGGTCAGGAGAGATTCCCTGGCGACATGACATTGAACTGAGAATAGAGTGAGGAGGAAGACTAGCCATGCACTAGTGAGGGAGGCCCTGAGAGTATATCAGGTGGATGGTCAGCAGTGCAAAGGCCCTGAGGTAGGGGGAAACTGCATGAGATGGGAGAACACCAAGAAGGCCAGTGTGGCCAGAGCACAGTGAGCTAAGGAGAGAGGTCAAGAGGTAGTCAGGGCCAGACCTTGGAGAGGTGTTCAGGCCATGGTGAAGAATTTGGATTTTAATCATGTTGAAATGGGCAGCCATTGAAGGGATTTCAGTATGAATTCTATTTCATAAGGATCACTCTACTGCTTTGTGGGGAATAAATAAGTAGTGAAAATGGATGTTAGGAAACCAGCCTTTGTAGTAATGTAGGTGAGAGATAACTGTGGTTTCAATTCTGTAGACATTGTGAAGAGAATGGATTTGAGCTGTAATTTGGAGGTAAGCCAACAGGATTCATTAACACAATGTATGTGGGAAGAAAGGGAATCAAGAATGATTTCTAGGTAATTGGCTTAAGCAATTGGATGGATGGCATGTCATTTATAGAGAGGAAGAAGAGTGGGAGAGGAACATAAGGGAGGATCATAGTGGGGGTAGGGGAAAATAAGATTTCTGATATGGACATGTTACATTTGAGGCCTTTTATAGAGTTTTAAGTGCAAATGTCCAGTAGACTACTTGATGTGGGTGTCTGGAGTTCAGAGTAGAGGTCTGGGGGTGAGCTATAAATTTGAGAATTATCAGTATGGAACTAGTATTTAATGCCCCAGACTGGAGGATCAGCTAGGGGGATAATATAAAAAGAAGAAGGGGGAGGAGGAGGAAGAGAAGGAGAAGAAAAAGGAGAAGGAGGAGGAGGAGGGGGAGGAAGAGGAAGAGGAGGAGGAGGAGAAAGGAGGGTAGATGACCAAGCCCTAGGAGTATTCCAAGATTTAGAGTGGAGACATAGAGAAGATGCCAACCAGGGGGAGCTGAGAAGAGGTGGCCAGGTAGGTAGAAGGCAAGTCAAGACAAAGGGATGCTTAGAAGCCAAAGGAAGACAGTGTTTCCAGGCAGGAGTGTCCAACTGTGTTGAATGTGGCTGAGAAGAAAGATGAAGACAAAGAGAAACCACTGGATTTGCCAACCTGAAGGTGTTTGGTGACTTTAGCAAGGGCAGGTTGAGTAGAATAGAGAATAGCATTTTTGAACAGTTTCCCTTTGGCTGAGGGAGCAAAGTTCCATGACTTCTCAATTTGTGAATTTTTATCTCTGGGAGCACAAAGAAGTATACCGATCTCCTTCCACTGCTGAGCAGACTGGCAATGGTTGCATTCTCTGGCATAGAATTAACCAAAGTCTTCCGTATCCTCTGTTTCACCGAAGAACATGCCGGAGTCCAATTTCTTCACTTGTATTTATTGCCTTTTTTTTTTTTTTTTTTTTTTTTTGGCCTGTTACTTTTGAGATGTTTGGAAACAGAATGGCCTAGATGAAGGACGCTGGTAATCCCTTTATTTTATGGGTGAGGAAACAGAAGTCTGCAAAAGTAAAATAATAGAGGCAGGCTAGAATCCAGGAATCTTTTAATTGCATCATATTCAGGTTTTATGATCCACATATAATTCATCCACTCATCCCCAAATGCTCCCAACTGAAGATGACTAGAAGTATGGTCCCAAACAGCTTGAAATAAAGGAATTCTGCCTCCAAGATTGCTTCTGATCCTAGACTATACTTGTAAAGTAGAATTAGCTTCATCAGTTAGGTCATTTCTCAGGGTATTACAGAAGACGCTATTGATGAAGGTCTAGAAAATACTCCATGTCCTGTGTTTGTGGCATCCACATTGCTGTGATTCTCTCCTATGTGCTCAGATACAGCCCCCAGCAGGTTTCCAGGCCACCACCAACACTCCCTGCCATGACTATGCAATGAAACCTACTTGCCTTACACTCGTTAGAGAGAAGTTGCCTATACCCCTAGCCTTAGCGCGCTTAGCGTGCACAAGGACAAAAACTGTACACAGAGCAGAAAGACTAATGGATTCAGATGTCTTTGATTTGACAAGGTGCTCAGGTGACCCTAAGGGCCAGTCATTGGCTCGTGTGGTCTTTACATGAGTTTACTATCTAAAGATAGGATATCTTCACATCATTAGACAAATGGATATGGAAAATATCACACACACACACACACACACACACACACACACACACGAATATTACACAGCCGCAAAAAAGGATGAGATCATGCCATTTGAGACAACATGGATGGATCTGTTCAGTGAAATAAGTCAGACCGAGAAAGACAAATACCATATGATTCGACTTCTAAATGGAATCTGAAAAAAAAGGAATAAACAAAAAGCAGAATCAGAACCATAAATACAGAGAACAACCTGATGGCTGCCAGTATGGAGAGGGGTGGAGGGTTGGGTAAAATGGGTGAAGGGGAGAAGGAGATACAAGGCCTCCAGTTAGGGGAATGAAAATAAAAAACAGAACATAAGAAATACGGTCAACGATATCGTAATGGTGATGTAATGGGACAGATGGGTAGCTACACTTGGGGTGAACATAGCATAATGTATGAGCTTGTCAAATCACTAAGTTGTACACCTGGAAAAAAAATGACTTACCATTAAAAAAAAGGATCTTTCAGTTTGTTAATAAAAGTGGGAAAGTCAAGTGGGAGATTTAGCTCTTTCGGATAACTTAAGAAAATCACTTTATGGGAAAGACTCCTCCTTAGACTCTATATGGCTGTAAAACCTGCCTGGCTGTGTGGCTCACCAGTGTGGTGTCCATAGCAACAGCTCTTGGCCAAGAAGCTGGATCAGAGAACCAGATCTCAACTTATCACAGCCCATCCAGGGTCTGAATGTGCTGAGCCATGTGCTCTTATACAAGACCTTCATTCCTAAGTCTTATTTTAAACATCTTTAAAATGAGGAGAATTCCCATAAAGAACACTGTGAGGTTCACATGAGCTGGTGTGAGTGGATGTACCTTCTAAACTGTAAAGCACTGTACAATTGTGAGCTCCTGTAAGACTTACAAAGGGAATCAAGAGCCAAGTTCAGCCTGGCAGTTTGATATCTTAGAAGTATGAGAGACCATAAAAGTAAGGAAAATATTTATTTTAGTCAACTTGTGAATTAGGCAAAGGGCTATTTTATGAATAGTCAAGGCACACATCCTTCTTAAAAGGCACAATAGTGACTCTGCATCTAGAGCAGCCTGTATTCTAAGGCATTGCATTGAGGGTCAAGAAAAACAGGATTTATTGTGCGTCTCTGCTGTGGGGGTGTGGGACATGGGCCAGATAGAATTCAGCCATGATGAAGACAGGATCCCTTCTCTCAAAAGAAGGGGGGGAAACATCTGAATCCCAGGACAGAATGTGATGTTTGTAATAGGAGAGATACAAAGGTCTCACAAGGTCCAAAGAGTAGGGGGTTTTGTTTGGGAACAGACAGTAGTAGAAGAGATTTCTTAAAGAAGCCAAATTTACAATTTGCTGCAATCAATGGATAGGAATCTGAAAGTTGGGTAGGGCCAGCCAGATGCAAGGCAAAGGCACAAAAGTAGGTTTGTTCAAGTTTGTTCCTGTAAGAGTGGTCCTGTGTTATTGGAGCAAAGGTCAACGTGGCAGAATGATCATAACTAACACTTATTGAGTGCTTACTCCATGTCAAGCCCTGTCCTAAAGGCATGAAGGCTATTTTCTTCAGGTAATTATCGTAGTGACCATGTGGGAGAGATGTTACTGCTGTCATTGTATGAATGAGCAAAGCAGGACACAGACAGGTTGAGTCAATTGCCCAAAGTCACCCAGCTAGTAAGTGGCTGAGGCAAGAGTTGAACTCAAACCGTGTCATTCAAGAGTCCACACTTTAAACCATTGCGCTAGGCAGCATTCCCATGGATCTAAGAGGTGAAAAGCTGAGGCTGAAAATCTCCTTTGGGGTTCCACAACCACAGAGGTGTTAAGGAGCAGACACGAGTGCTCTTGATTCAATAGGCCAGTGTTCCCCAGAACTGGTACACAGACTACTTGTGGGATGACAGATATTTTAGATAATACATTGATCACTAATTTTTTAAGTTATATATTTAATTTCATATGAGTTGGAAATTCTATATATAGCACATCAAAACCTTGATCGTGGATGTTCTTACTTAGAATGCTGCTGTACTTTTAAAAGTGTGTCAAAAAAAAAACTTTAAAAGTATGTCAAATTAAATACATTTATGGAAGAAAAAATGAGTAATAGTACTATTGTTATAAGGATTTGTCAAAAACCATGAAGGTAGCCCTGAATACCTAAAGTTTGAGAATGCCCTGACTGGGCAGTGGAAAGCAAGGAAGGTTGCTAGAAAAGAGGGGGCATGTTAGATACACTTTTTAGGAAAATTAATCCTTTCTCAACATTTAGGATCGATTCGAGGGGCCAGCAGTGATAATGTAGAGTCTAGTTTTAGTGGGCTTTATCTGTCAGTATTCAATCAAGAAAACAGAAATTCAAGTCTTTACACCTGGGGGATTTGGTGGAGAAAATGCATAGGTTACATACATGATGGAAGAACTGAGGAACAAAAGTAGATACATCAAGGCAGCCCAGGAATCTGCTTCTACCCTTGGCTGGAGAGACAAAGAGAGAAGGTCATGTTGGAGCCTAAGTGTTAAGCTAACTGGCAAAAGCTGAAATTGCACTGGAGCTGGGGAGCCATGCTGGAGCTTTATAGGTGACATCAGGTGAGGCAGTGAAGGACCCCTCTCCAGACTCCTCCTTCCAGCCCCTCCCACTGGCTCAGTCCCACTTAGGAAATGCAGCTCCCTGCAATACAGAACAGGCAAGCAGTCGGGCAAAGTTTGAGATCTTTACAGGGCAGGACAGGGCGCCTGGGTGGCTCAGTCAGTTAAGCGTCCAACTTCGGCTCAGGTCATGATCTCACAACTCGTGAATTCGAGCCCCACATCAGGCTCTGTGCTGACAGCTCAGAGCCTGGAGCCTACTTTGGGTTCTGTGTCTCCCTCTCTTTGCCTCTTCCCCAGTGTTCTCTCTCTCGAAAATAAATAAACATTAAAAAAATTAAGATCTGTGCCAAAGATGCCCAGGACTAGTGCTGGGGCTCTAGCCCTAATCTGCTTGGGAAGTAATTTTGGATAAGCCAGTAGAACCAAGATGCAGAGGGGGTCTTCTAGAGGCATCTAGAGACAGAATGGGTAGGATTTGGTAATTGCTTGGAAGAACAGGGCATGATGGAAAGATTGTGTGTGAGAGAGAAAGAGACATAAGCTGAAGTTAACCCTAGATTCAGCCTTTGGTTATGAGTCTCCTGGATATCGCTTTCTGTTGTTTTCATAGATGTTCCATCTCCTGCCTGGCATTTCATTTCCATACTGGAAGAGTCTTTATTCTTGGTGTTTCTCTGTGCATGTGTTTTTTTTGCTCTTTCCTGTTACTGTAGTTGTTATTTTATTGGTCAAGTTAAAGGCCTATATAATTACTGAAAGTAATTATATTTTACTACACCCACAGGCATTTGTAATCTGTTTTTACAACCGTAGCACAACTTTCTTGTGCAGCTTTTATCCTGGCCTGTCTTCTTGGCTATCGTATGCTAACATGAACCTCGGGGGCCTCAGTACTCTTGTGGGTCAGATAGCCAGGGCTGGCCTTTGTAAACATTTCTTGGATGATGGGGTCAAGCAAATCATGAATTTACACAGTCTTGTGATCATTTGTTTAGAATAGGATGCCTGACAAGTTTTAAAATTGAAAGCTACTTTGTTCCTCAGTGGCTAGAAGAGGCTAAAAATACATCTGAGGGAGAAAATTGTGAAGGTTTCCAACTCCAGAGATGGGGAACCTTTTGAAGATGATCGTGGGTATTTAGCATGAACTCTGATCCACAAGTGGCACCTGAAAGGGAACTGCTTTGCTTTCTGGAACTTCGTGTTCCTGCAGGATTACAGGAAGGGTTGGAGGGGGATTTCAGCCAGAAACATTTGTTCTTTTGGTTGTTCTCCCCTTGTTTCCTAGGTCATCATTTTCATGTCAGCATGATCTTGGCTGAAGGAAAATGTATCCCTCTTAACGTTTTCTTCAACTAAGAACAACATTTTAATGTGCTTTTTGGAAGCCTTGTCCAATGGCTCTGGTACCCCTCCCAGGGGAAAGTGGATTCAAAGGGGGGAGCTGAACTTTGGAAAGAGTGTAGAGTGAGGGCTGCTGGCAGGTTGTGTTTTCATTAAGCATTGCTAAAGACAGGCATTCTATTTGGGAGATCCACCAATACCTAAGTCCTTTCTTGACCAGTGGCCCCTCAATTTCTTGAGGTTCCTGAGAAACATACATATGCTCAAAATGGGCATGGGCCCAGCTGCCTCTTGGTACAAGAGAAAGCAAAATCTAGTCTTATCTTATGGAAGAGTGGGCCTGGACTTTACCACCTTTACCACTACAGGCACATGAAAGAAAGAGAAGAAAGACTAAAGCCATATGAGCTTATGGGCTGCTAAAAAAATGTGGCCCAGTCATTGTCATCAATTTGAGGAGCTGCCTGCTTTTTTGAAGAGTGGAGTTTCTCTCTCTTACTTTTTATCAACCCTTTGGAATAAGTAAGGTAAGAGTAGGGAGTCTGAGCCTTCAGCTCTAAAACTCCCCACACATTGTACAGTACGTACAATATATAGTATATAATGTGTGATAGTATAAATAGCTGTAAGTGTTGAGCAATATCCAGGACTTGAGTCACTGAAAGTACAGGGCTGATCATGTCATAGATGCTCAGTTACTTCCTACTGATTGAACATTTGAGTGATTTGAGAAATAATAAGATCTCATAACAACATATTTCACATTCGACGTGGTCTTCTGTCTCAGAACTTGAGTAGTAAGTTATATTCAAACTCCAGACCATTGATTGACTCCCCGTTGTCCCCTCCCCCCTTTTTATGGTAAATATTTCGAGATTTAAGATATAATGTCAATGGAAAAAAAATTTCAGTAAACAGAGTTGCTATTTGCAAGGTGTTCAAAAACTCATGACTAATGAAATATGTGAATATCAATGGCCGTTCCTATTAACCTTTTAATGCCAAATATCCAAAATCTAGACTCCATAAAAGCTGCAGGAAAAGAAACAGAACCTACTGGAACTCCTCAATAAACAGTGATTTTCAGATGGTCAAAAGATGACTGATCGACCAGGGTAGTGCTAGTTTTGACAGTGTTAACTTGGATTATGTAGGGTTAAGAGCATGTGTTTTACCAAACACTTTGACCCATTTTTTCCTTGTAAAGGAGACCAACTGTGAGATGAAAGAAAACTTGAAAGCAGTGCTTGATTTACCCGAGATGTCATTGTTTCTCTTCACGAACCAGAAAATTCCCTGATGGGGAGCATGCCACATCCCAGGGGTTCCAGAATTAAGAGGCTACTCTAATTTTCTTCTCATTCAGATAGAAACAATTAACTGAGGCACACGAGTCACACGTCTGGAGTTTTTGATGAAAATGGTCTTTCTTTCATGTAATCAAAATGTCTGCTCTTTAATTTCTCTGAGCTGCATTGTCATATACCCTTCCTATCTCCCAGGATTACTGTGAGGTCAGTGGAGACAGCAGGAGTATAAAATGTTTTGTGAACCTTAAAATTCTACATGCACTTAAGGTATTTTTATTTTTATTCTTATCGAATGAGATAAAGCCAAAGAAAGAATAGGCACCATGCGGTTGTTGGATAATTTTTTTTTTTTTTTTGCTTCGACGCTGGTTGAGAGCATTTCTATTTGGGGAGGTGCTGATGGGGGTAGAGAACCAAGAGTCAGAAGGAGCAGAGCTGGGAGAAGCTGGGTTTGGGGAAGTTTGGTTACGAATAGATGAAGGAAGAGACTGAATGGAGATCTCTGTTTTTCTTTAATTTACCGAAAAGTTCCCGGGAACGCATTCCAGAGACAGCTTATGCAATATGCAAGAAATACACTGAGAGGCTGAGTGTAACAAAACAAATTTAAAAGAGCCCTCATTTCGACTATTTTCGGAACTGTTTAGGATTTAAACCTCATGGTGTTTATGAAAGACTCCTGCCTGTTAGGTAGATGCCACCAATGTTGTGACTGATCATATAATTTAATAATTATTTATTTTAAGGAAGTGTTTAGTGGTGCTATGGCAGGTTGGGGAGGCTGGAAAATCCTGACCTCATCTAGTTGATTTTATTTTGTTCTAATTCTTTTTAAAGGGACGAGGTATCAGGTTTTTCTGCCCTGCAGCACCATCCTCATATAAAACCAGTCTCAAAGAAAATTTGGGTTCACAATTATACTGGTTCCATCACCGTGTGGCTACTCTGCCTGGAGCCCGAGTTCCCAAGGAGTCTGGTTCTAGCTGAGGCCCCCCGCTTTGCTCAGGATGAGTACTCAATCCCTGACCCTGAATTCCAGTCCCTTCCAGAGTAGACTACAAATTCTCTTGATTTTAGAATTATGATGCTGTGTATGCTAGAATAATGGTGGTGGGCCTCACACTTAATCGAACATTTTCTGCATACCAGCCATAACCCATTTGCTTCTCACAACAAATCTGTAATCTGGATGCTGGTACCGTTATTATCCCCACGTTACAGGTGAGGAAATTGAGTGAAGTGAATTAACTTCCCCAGATTATACTGAACTGGATTTGAATCTAGGCAATCTGGGCTCTGAACCAATAGGCTGTAGTGTCTCCCTAAATGCTTGCATTCCCAAACTTTTGAAATATTGGGAGATCAATAGATATTTGTCTCTATATCTGCCATATTAAAAAAGAAAATACTGGGGCCTCTGGGTGGCTCAGTCGGTTAAGTGTCCAACTTTGGCTCAGGTTATGATCTCCTGGTTGGTGAGCATGAGCCCTGCGTTGGGCTCTCTGCTGTCAGCGATGAGCCTGCTTCAGATCCTCTGTCACCCTCTCTCTGGCGCTCCCTCATGCCCTCTCTCTCTCTCTCTCCCTCTCTCTCTCAAAATAAATAAACATTTAAAAAGAAAAGAAAGGCTGAGATAAGAGAATCCACCAAAAATTCAAGGTAAGAGAGGTACATTTGAAGAGAAAATACATTTGTATTTTTATTACTTCTATTAAAAAAATTTTTTTTAACGTTTATGCATTTTTGAGAGAGAGACGGAGCATGAGCAGGGGAGAGGCAGAGAGAGGGAGACCCAAAATCCACAGCAGGCTCCAGGCTCCGAGCCATCAGCACAGAGCCCAATGCAGGGCTCGAACTCACAAACCGTGAAATCATGATCTGAGCTGAAGTCGGATGATTACCGACTGAGCCACCCAGGCGCCCCATGTCTATTTAAGATGCAATAGAGGTTTGTGTAAGAAAATGAAACAAACGGGGTGCCTGGGTGGCTCAGTCCATTAAGCGGCCGACTTCGGCTCAGGTCATGATGTCTCGGTCTGTGAGTTCGAGCCCCGCGTGGGGCTCTGTGCTGACAGCTCAGAACCTGGAGCCTGTTTCAGATTCTGTGTCTCCCTCTCTCTGTCCCTCCCCTGTTCATGCTTTGTCTCTCCCTGTCTCAAAAATAAATAAAACATTAAAAAAAATTTTTAAAAAAAGAAAATGAAACAATCATCTGCAAAAAAGTAAATAAAGTTCTCATTTCCAAGCTTAAGTAACTGCAAAAATGTGGTCCAGAAGGAGAAGCCTCTCACTTCTGACAAGCCAAGTTTGTTTCAGTTTATAGTACTTGTACATCCTGTACCTGAAGAGTGCTGCATATTTGTAAGCAAGTGTTCTAGTTGGTTTAAACCCAAAATAAAACCAAGAGCAGTGTAAGGGTGCTGATTCCTCTCAAAGGGAAGCCTTCTATCCAGGCACCAGAATGTTCTTGTGGGCATGGCTGACTCTGTCTTGTCCAGATGCTGGATGTCCACTCCAAATGTCAGTATGCACAGGCCTCCCTTGAAGATACTGAAGATATTCTTTGACGCTGGCCTTTGGCCAAGGGCACTGAAAAGACTGGCTGGGAGGAACCACTACTCTAGTGATTTATAGACACTACTCAGCAGCTTCCAAATAATGAATTATATACAGGGTCTGAGCAGCTTTCAAATTGTGACCGAGTTTAAGTCCTTTATATTTCTTATAAATATATTTCTTATATTTATATAAACCATGAATTTCATATCGTGGGTCAGTGCTGGAAGTGAAGGGGGTTAGAATCTCTGTCCTGGCCTGGCCACAATCCCCTCCGTTCATAGTTCCTGTTCTGTCAGCGTCTTACCCATGTTGCCTGCGCGTGTAAACATGTAAACCGCTAAAGAGGACTCTGTCTGCAGTTGTTCAAAGCTCAGTCCTTAAACTTTTAGGGTGGCAGGCCCCTTTAAAAATCAGGGGAAGGCATGGATGCCCTCCCAGCACGGTATTCCTTGGTTTGCCTGTAGTCATGAACTTCTGAAGCCTGCCCGCGCCCCAGGGCCAGAACCCTGGCCCCAACAGCTTTACAGGAAAGGCGGTTGTTTGGGCTCCAGTGTCCTTCCCTACGTGTGTCCCTTATCCTCATGGTCTCAGGCAGTGGCACACGTTCCAGCCATTATAAATGCATCTGAAGCAGGACAGTGTAAGGAAAAGATCATTTTTAAGGGTGCTTCTGAGAAGTTGCACGAAAAACTTACGCTTATGTGCAGGACTGGCTCCTTGGGCGTGCAGCCACTATAGACACACAGGACCTTTTGCGTTGGGTTTAGAGCTCTGTAGTCACCATCTTGAAATTATTTTTTGCTAAGTTTATTTATTTTGAGAGAGAGTGTGCGTGTGAGCAGGGAAGGGGTAGAGAGAGAAGGAGGGAGAGAATCCCACACAGGCTCTGCACTCTCAGTGCAGAGCCCAATGTGGCGCTCGATTCCACAAACTGTGAGATCGTGACCTGAACCGAGATCAAGAGCCAACTCAACCAACTGAGCCACGCAGGCGTCCGCCATCTTGAAATTCTCAATGAATTCCTGTTTGAATTTGTGCTTTTTGTGGAGTGCAGTTTAATGGAATGATGGAGAATGTGCTGGGGGCTTGAAGCCTCAGCTCCTGCAGGGTCCCCCCACCTGTGTCCTGTTACCTCCCCAGGACTAGGTCTCCACTGCTGGTCCCTCTCCCCAGGGAGAGTTGATGTTGGGGGAAGTGTCCCAAGGCAGCTTGGGACAGGGCCTGGCAACAGTGTCCTTGCCCTGAGCTGCCAGTGTCACAGTGCACAAGGCAGGCAACTCACTTGGGGCAAATAACTCACTTACCTTCAGGATAGACAACCTACACCCCCCCAACATGTGGCGGCTGCTGTGCTGGTCCACCTGTCTGCAGTGGATGGGGACAGTGAGACTGTGGAAAGAGGGGATGCCTGAGCTTGACTTCCCAGCCCCCAGGAGAGCACTGCACACAAGCCTAAGGTTTGGCAGAAGGGGGGACTCAGCGGCCCCATGGGCCGCCCTCCTGGTGCCTGTGTTTCCACTTCCTCATGAGTGTCTACGTGCCCAAGGGAGCAAAGAAACATCAAACAGCAAATAAAAATCATTATGAAAGGTCAAGAGAGAAATCCTGGAAGAGATGAAAAGCTATATTTAATACCTTTAATAGTATCTTTTTCATGCTTTTCAACAAGAGGGCCCTGCATTTTCATTTTGCACCAAACCCTAGAAATTATGTGGTCAGTCCTGCCGTGTCTCCCTGGCCAGCCACAACAGCTGCAAAAGAGACAGACAAATACAGTCTTTGTTCTGGGTGACTGTGCCCAGCCCCACGTGGGGAGTTCTATTAGCACGGAAGATGGGGACAGTGGGTATTGGGGTAGGTAACTCGCAGTTTCTACCATAACACTTTAAAAATAACCCAATGTTATTGAAGGCATTCACAATGCTTAGCTCATTTGACCCTAAACCTGATAGCACAATTAACCCACAGATTGACAGCAGCACAGATTAGACAGCAGCACAGCAATGCCCAGTCCCTTGGCCCAGAACACACAGCAGGCAAGTGAAGCCAGCCCTCAAACCCAGGCAGTCTGGACTCCTACCCAGGGCTCAGCACCTTTGCAGCTCAGCCTGCAGAAACCTGCATCTGTGTCCCAGCAGGGATGGGCTGGTTCTCCGAGGCAGTGTCTTCTAGAAAGTTCGGCCAGGGGTTCACGGGTTCACGGAGAGGAATTGTTTCAGGCTTTAAAATGTGGCTCCCTGGGGGTTCCTGGGTGGCTCAGTCACTTAAGCTTCCAACTCTTAAGTTCGGCTCAGGTCATGATCTCAGCACAGAGCCTGCATGGGATTCTCTCTTCTCTGGCCCTACCCCATCTCAGGAGCTCTCTCTTTCAAGAGAAGAGAAGAGAAGAGAAGACAAGACAAGATAAGATAAGTTAATAAATGAATGGTAGCTTCCTAAACTCTAAGCCAGCCAACTGAATCAGAATATCTGAGGGTGGGTCGCAAGAATCTTCATTTTAAACAAATTCCTTCAGGTGATTCTTAGGAGCTTTAAGAAATGTTGCTCAGAAGTTTTAGGGTACAATTCACTTCCTGAGATGAGCACTGTGTGGGAACTGGAAGGAAATAGCTACTCATAATAACGCAGTGGCGGCAGGAAGGCAAAAGGTTACAGCCCAGTGAAAGGGAATGTGACAGCGTCCATCAGGATTACAGACACATTGGCCCTGTGATGCAGCGGTCCAGCTTCCGGAAGTGTATCCTACCTATAGACCTACACGTGCAAGGAATGGCACACCTTCCAGATTATTGGGGGTTGGGGGGGGCATTGCTGATAATAGCAGAATATTGGAAGCAGCCCAGGCGTCCAGCAGCAGAGGGCAGGCCAGGCCCCTCCACTCAGCGGCCCCTGTCATGCGCCCAGAACGAGGAAGATCACCAAGTACTGATGTGGAGAGGTCTCCAGGACATGTTGGAAGGTGAACAGGGCAGGGTGCCAACAGTGTGCATAGGACAGGTGGGCGTGAGAACCGCCTCTCCCGGGAGCAGCGCGGTCCCCCTCGTGCCTCTGTTCACAGACTTGGAGTCTCAGCGCTGGCCTGGCAGTGGGGACAGCAGAGTCACTTCTGGTCCTTCCTGGTGCCCCCACCCCAGGCTGTTGCAGACTCCCTGCCAGCTCTCTTCAGAATTACCAGAGGGGACGCCTGGGGGGCGGGGGGGAGCTCAGTCGGTTAAGTGTGTGACTTCGGCTGGGGTCATGATCTCACGGTTTGTGAATTCGAGCCCTGTGTCAGGCTCTGTGCTGGGCTCTGTGCTGACAGCTTGGAGCCTGGAGCCTGCTTTGGATTCTGTGTCTCCCTCTCTCTCTCTGCCTCTCTCTCTCTCAAAAATAAAAATAAACATTATAAAAACTAAAAAAAAAAAAAAAAGAACGAGGTACTTAGGGCCCCCCTGCCCTAGGCTCTGCTTCCTGTTCACCAATTCTCTGGCAAACAAAAATCCTTATTACGTCTCTTTGGAAACAGTAAACCTAGCTCTCGAATGTGGCATGACTGCAAGCTGCATTAACTTTCTCACCATTTCTGGGGGCAAAGCCTGCCGCCTCAGTCCTGGGCTGGCTTTGGGGGGTGAGCTTCATGTATTTAGCTTTTAAATTTTTTAAAAATGTTTTATTATTTATCTTTGAGAGACAGGGAGAGACAGAGCTTGAGGAGAGGAGGGGTAGAGAGAGAGGGAGACACAGAGTCCGAAGCAGGCTCCAGGCTTGGAGCTGTCAGCAGAGAGCCTGACGCAGGGCTCGAACTCACAAACTGTGAGATCATGACCTGAGCTAAAGTCGGACGCTTAACCGACTGAGCCACCCAGGTGCCCCTCATATGTTTGGTTTTCAAAGTGCATTTGGATGATGGACGCCCTTCTTCCAGCTCCGTACGATCCCTCTCTCCTCTTGAACTTGGACGGCCCCCTCTTGGTGGCATGCTTTCTTTCATACCTAAGGGAATGCTTACACTCTTGAGTGGAAACATACGGGAGTTTCAGAAACAGATTGTTCTCTAAAAATAGTCCCTTCTGCCTTTCCCATTAAACTAGGTGTCAAGGCTCAGAGTTAGCAGGGCAGTTTGTTAGAGCAAAAGCAGCACAGACTTTCCCTTGGAGATTGTCATATATGGCTGTGAAACCCTAGGAAAGCAGACCTTAGAATTCTTCGTGAGTTAGAAGAGAGAAGCCCAAATGCCAGGTCAATTTTTTTTTTTCTTTACTTAAAAAATAAGGATTCAAAAATTCTGCAGCTTCAGGAAGAAGATTAAATAGTAGGTGATCCATTGGCACAATAAAAATTCTGTCGCTTCCTGTGGTTTGGGCCTCGATGAATTTATTCTGGGTCCTGTCTTGGTCAGTAGTGGTTCCAGAATGTGGGATGGGGAGGGCTTGAAGCTGCATTTCCACGGCCCTTTATGTAGAAATGGATCGTGCCGAGGATTGAAGAGGTAGCTGTAATAGAGGGAAAACCCTTCTTCTCCACTCCCTTGGGCCCCATCTTGGCACTTTAATTGCTCTCACTTGGTAGATGATTCTCATCACAAAGGCCCAAGGCTAGGTCCAGGGTTAATCTGGACCAGCGATGTCTAACAGAACTTTCCGTGATGATGGAAATGTGGGTACCTGTGCTGTCCAACAGCCTCTGATCAAATGTGTCTATTAAGTAGTTGAAATGTAGCTGGTGTGACCAAGGAACTAAATTCTTAATGTATTTTATTTCAAGCAATTTAAATTTAAGTAGTCACATGTAAATGGCGGTTGGCTACCATTTGAACAGCACAGCTCCACACTTGGAATGGAAGTTAGGAATTATAATTTCTGAACTCTGTCTTTATGTCAGCTTGATATGATGGTCATGTCACGTTAGTACTGTAGGCATTAAATGCCCATCTTATACAATAGATATAATTGACCCCGGCCAATTGGATATTCTGAGTGGTGTGGACCATCCAGACTTCCTTACTAGGTTGCATGAGCCAGAGATGTCAATGCCAAGGTGTTCTTTGACTCCATTGGTCCATTTGCAAGAACCAAAGCAGGGATTCTATACCTGGAGAGGCAGGATAGTATGAAAATACTGCCCAAACAGCAAAACTTGTGGAATCACAACACTTTACCCGAGATTCACAGGTGAACGAACTTCATTTGCCTGTGTCTCTTTAAACTCAGAATCAATTCATTAACTTCGGGGACTTGACTTTGCTCACATAAGATACAACACCACACATTCCTGCTTATAATGTTTGCCAGAAAATAGAAAAGAGTTAGTTGCTGTAGTGCATACTTTGTGGAATTTTGACAATTAGGGGATAATTTAATGTTACAAAACAGACTTGCATGCAGTAGAAATATCCAAGGTGGCTTTGTAAGAGCAAACGCCATTCAACCTGTGAATCTTGCTAACCCTAAATCAGTCGGATAACCCTCTACTAATACCTGTTTCTCCCTTCAGAGTGTTCATGTTTTAGTCCTTTTAGTGCTATTTTTCAAATCACCCACTACTTAATATTTTTCATGCTGTCGATTAAGAAACAATGTATGGTTGAACCTTCCCTCATGCAACCCACCAGGTCCTACCAACAAAAATCCTCATCTCCAAACCTTACACAGTCACATCTCTAGCCTAGAACAGCTCCAGAGTTTGTAAGTGATGGTCTAGTCCTCCTTCCTTTAGGCATCCTGGCTCCTTAGGAAGTGGGATTTGGGATGGCACAGAGCAAACCGAGCCTGGATCAGGTCCTCAGCTCCAGCTGATCTTTACCCCTAAGACTGTCCATCTTGGAATCCCAAGACCTCCAGGGTAGCACAGAGGGAGCCACCTTCCAGAACTAGTCTTCACTCCAGCTTCCACTTAGCTGATGTGCTTTGTGGTCAAGGCCAAAGTCTGGGTCACCATTCTTGGCTTCTGAGGCATGCCCATTGGTAAGAAACCATGCTTTCCCTGACCCCCTAAGAAGAAGCCCTGAAATGCTGTAGACTGGTGATTATTGGCCCACTCATCCCCCACTGTTAGCAGAACTCCTAAAAGAGTGAACCCCCTTGGCATGGACTGTGGTGTCCAACTCATGTTTCTAAGATGAGTTTGTGACATTGGGACACAGAAGCTCTCTGAAGGGCTTATTCAAGGAACGAGTTTATAACCTATCACAAGCTGCTGTGAGAATGACATTAACTACTCTCCTCTCATACTGAGCAAGCCACCCAGCAGAGTGCCATGAATATAAACAGCCCTAGACGTTCAAATCTTACTGTTTTGTTGATGAGCGCACATGGTCCTTAAGCATGCAGTGTGGGTGGTCTGCTGGGAGGTGGTGAATCAAAGCCAAGGGGTTTTGTTCTCTGGTCAGCCTCTGCACATGATTTGTGAGCACTTGACTGATTGCTCCTACACTGCACATTGAATGGCCACCTTTGCGTTTTTGAAGGGAAGACGGCCACTTGTTTGCTCTCAGATGTCCCAGTACATCTACCCTTTATCACCCAGGGCCCCAGCATGGTCATGTGAATGGGTTGTGGGGTGAGATTCAGAGGACCCCTCTCTGTTCCACAGCCTATTGCAAGACTTTGAGGAAGTCTTGGACAGGTGTACCTTCGGCCTTCCCCCAACACAAGCAAAACACACCTGCCCTTTATCTGGCTGAGTGGGAGCGTGTGCAGCTGCAGTAGATTAAAACAGTGAACACTTGTCTGCAAACAGAACCACTTGGTGGTTGGATGTTATGCAATTCCAAGTGTTATTGCTAAATATTATTCTTACTTTGTATATGTGGAAGCATTTAAAATTTATTGTGCATTTTTTTAGGACAGAGAATATTTTCCTAGTCTTTTGTTTTGGCTTTAATACACTATTGATTATGTTAAATGATCAAAACATTCATGCTGTTATGGCATTTCATGTCATACAGAAATACAGAAATTACTAACTAAGTCTTCCTCATCTTCTCATCCCATCTCCTGGCAGGAACCAATATCAGTGCACCACATGTGCTTTTCCACAGTTCCTCTACGTGTGTAGAAACATACATGTTTATGTTGATAATTGATAATAGCACAGATATACTTTTCATATGCATATATATGCACACATAAGATATATTTCCAAGTCAACGTAGAGATACATCATTCTTTTTTTTTAAATTTTTTAAATTTATTTTTGAGAGAGACAGCACAAGTGAGAGAGAGGCAGAGAGAGAGACAGAATGACAGAGGATCCGAAGCAGGCTCTGTGTTGAGAACTCAGAGCCCGATGCGGGACTCAGACTCATGAACTGTGAGATCATGACCTGAGCCGAAGTCAGATGTTTAACTGAGTCACCCAAGTGCCCCAAGATACATCATTCTTTTTATTTATTTTTAGTTTTTATTATTTAAAAAAAAATTAGTGTTTTATTTATTTTTGAGAGAGTGACGAGTGTGAGTGGGAGAGGAGCAGAGAGAGAGGGAGACACCGAATCTGAAGCAGGCTCAACTTGGGGGCTCAAATCAGCAGGCCGTGAGATCATGACCTGAGCCGAAGTTGGACGCTTAACCGACTGAGCCACCAAGGCACCCCACATCATTATTTTTAATCATTGCCTTACAGTACATAATGTGGACTATAATCTATTTAATCATTTTCTCATTTCTGGCCATTGTCAAGAGTGGCCTCTGTTCTTAAGAGATAAGGATAAAAACCAAGGTTGTTGCTTTGGCTTTTTTTACTCATATGCTTAATCTTGACCTTCACTTTAAGTTCCTCCTAATTGGGTTTTGTGTGTGTGTGTGTGTGTGCTTTACATAACAGATGATTTTTTAAAATATAAGCATTCTTTATTTTCAAGCCCTCTATTAAGAAAAAAAAGGAAGAGAAAAGTGCCTTGCTCTACAAGGGTAGATCTCGCAAGGGTTGTCAGTCTGGTTGCATGAGTATCTGGGAGTCTTGTTTGTTTACATGGTCAGTTCCCTAGGTTTCCCTGTGTCATTGCCAATCTGTGTGACTTGGCAGCCAACGGCTCTTCCTACACTGCGTCTTGTGGCCAAACACAAACTGAGCACGTCGAGGAATGGAAAATATTGCAGAGTTTCTAAGTGGTCAGGAAGGTTTTAATTCCAAGATAGGTCTAGTTCCTATTTTGTGATAGATAGTGTGGATACACCTAATTTTACCGAATTCTCTTGAGTACTTACACTGCCCACAAGAAACGAGAGTCTGTTTCACTCGACGTTGAAGGAGGAGAGATTGGCTATTACTGGGTTGATTAGGTCCCCTGGCCCTACGCCTTCCTTTGACTTAGTACTTCGGCACCACACTGTTAGCTCACTGAGGGAGGCCTCTTTGTGTACTTTTGTATTGTGCCTAGCACAATTATTGTGTTTGGTAAATGTTGAGCCACACGGATTTACATAGGGCTGAAAAGTACCACTTTTTTACAAGAGTCTTGCTGAACAGGGACTCTCATGTTTGTTTGATGCAAAGCGGTGACACAGAGTAGGGGAAGCAGTGGCCAGGCCTAAGATTCGGTTCAGGAGTAGGAGGAGATCAGGAAAATGAGGTAATGCAGTTTGCTCTAGTGATAGATGCTAAATCAGATCTTGAGGGTGTTTATCTTGGGCTTGAAAGCAAGGGAAAACCACAAGATCCTTTCTGTGGGGGAGGGAGTGACCAAACTGGTGAATGGAGGCAGTGACTCTGGCTTTTTATGTGTCATTGTGATTGATGACCTGGGAGGAACTGTCCCTTCCTGCCCTGTGCATGGGATGAGCTTATAATACCTTATATTTTGTGGGTATCCTGCCACGTTTCTGTGTACAAAAGACTATGCAGAATAGAAATAAAACTCTAATTTTTCATCTTGTGAGTTAGTTTATAGTATGATTTTTTTTCAAGTTTTTGTTTAAATTCCTGTTAGCTAACGTACAGTGTAATAACAGTTTCAGGAGTAGAATGTAGTGGTTCATCACTTAACATATGCACCTAGTGCGCATCACAGCAAGTACCCTCCTTAATGCTTATCACATATTTACCCCATGCCTCCCCTCCAGGAACCCTCAATTTGTTCTCTATAGTTAAGAGTCTGTTTCCTGGTTTGCTTCTCTCTTTTTTTCTCTCCCTAGGTTCATCTGTTTTTTCTTAAATTCCACATATGAGTAAAATCATATGGTATTTGTCTTTCTCTGAATGACTTATTTCACTTAACGTAATAGTCTCTAGTTCTATCCGTGTTGTGACAAATGGCAAGATTTCGTTCTTTTTGATGGCTGAGTAGTATTCCATTGTGTATGTGTGTGTATGTATATATATATATACCATATCTTCTTTATGCATTCATCAGTTGATAGTGTAGTATGATTCTTTTGTATGTATCCACACAACCCATATTTCCACAGATAAATCAGTAGCAATACAGTTTGGAAACAATTTAAAAATCTTTAAGAACAACGCCACTTCCTTGTCATTTCTCAGTCCTCCTGAGTTTCCTGGTGGCCATCAAGACTTCAGCTGGTCTCCTGAAGGCTGTAGAAGCTCCTGGAGAGATTTGGCAAATGTCATCACATGACCTGGCCCCAGGCCCAACCCACTGAGAGAAACAACATTCAAACGGTCATCTTTTCCTGGAGGATCTTGGAAACTTGACACCTTCTCCCAGGAATACTTAAGTAGGCTGAGCCACTGAAATTGATTCACCTCGTACTTGCCTATTGCCCTCTCTGCCTGTGCTCCCTGCTCTTACTTGTGATCTCATTTCCAGGCAAAATAAAAGGGATCCTGCCTGAACATACCAGACTGTCCCAGCTCCACAGAGGTCCATGAGCTGGGTGCGGCTTAGCCTAATGGGTGGGCCAAATGCAAAGATATGGATAAATGGTTATAGCACTTTCCATCTGGCTTCTTAATACAGAGTATGAAGTGGTAAGCTGTAGAGAACATGCAGTGGTCATGGCCACCTCAAACGAGACAGTATTGGTAGCAGTCCCCTATAAACTATAGAAAGCGCTATGAATTAGAATGGTTACTTATTCCGGGTTGCAAACTCATTAGGTAAAAAACTGGGAGGATAGCTTTCTTCAAAAGCCTGGCTTTAGTCTCCTGTAATCTTCTCATGGAAGTTAAGTCTAATTCACACAGTAGAAAAGTCGGTGAAAGTATGTTCTCTCATCTGATGTCACTGGGCTTCTCTTTATGCTTTTGCCTCAGTAGTTTCTGATTGGAGTAGTATTACCTTTTACCCTCAAAAAGCATTAGGGTATTTTTTTTTACATATTTTTTTTGTCTTTTAATCCAAGAATTTAGATGGTGGCTGGGCTTCTCTTTATCTGAAAGGCAAGTCAAGAGCTCTTGCAGCCTTGTATCTAAAGAGACTGCTCTGTGACTTAGCACAGGTTTGGGGCTGTCTCTGACATGATTACGCTTGGAGGGCTCATTGGAGAATAGTGCCAATCATAGAAGATATTTTTCATGGAAGAGAAGCAGTTCCCTTTCTTTCAAACCTGGAAGCTTAAGAAGCAATTTCCTCTACCTGGTTCATTCTTGGCACTTAATGCAACGCCACCAGCAAATCGGAACTTTTTAATGAATGCCAACCTCCCTCCACCAGATGAATGTTGGAAATGGCAAAAAATATATTTTTTAAAAGGCTACAATAGGAATATTCCAAGAGACACTAATTATTATCAATAAAATTTCAAAGCGTGTTTATCTTAGTTCTTCGTATCCCCCACCAAGGAGTAAGTGAACAAAAAGGAAATTTTATTGGTAAAGTCAGAATCCAAAATAGCCAGTGTGACCAAGTTTTGAAAACCATGGAAGTGAGTAGTGGCTGTGATTGTCTTTTCCCAAGAATGAGAACAATTTTAAGATGTGAATGGTTGGTTTGCCCATTATTACCCTCCTCTGTCTCTATGCATTCATACCATACCATTGATGGTTTAGCAGTAAATAATATAATTCAGGAGCGTCTGGGTGGCTCAGTTGGTTGAGTGTCCCACTCTATTTTGGTTCAGGTCATGATCCCAGGGTCATGGGATCAAGCTCCACATTGGGCTCTATGCTGAGCATGGAGGCTGCTTAAGATTCTCTCTCTCTCTCTCTCTCTCTCTCTCTCTCTCTCTCTCTCTTTCTCTTTCTCTCTCTTCCTCTCCCCCCTGCCCCTCTCCCCTGCTTATGCTCTCTCTCTCTCTCTAAAAAAAGAAGAATACAATTCAATATTTTCATTTTAAAGTGTGTATCTAAGGGATTCTATAATTCTAGTTTTACAAAATTATACTTGTTTTGTGCTGAATTTTTGGAAATTGTGCACATTTGAAAGCTTTTAAAAAATATTGTTTGTTTTTGTTGTATAACCAAAACAATAAAGGGCTCCATCATTCAGTGAAATTTGCCCTGCATGGATATGTCTCCTGAACCAGAGCAAGTCCTGTCGTATTATGCCAGTCTTTCGTATTAAAGAGCAATAACAATCAGCAGGCAGAAGGGAGTTGCAGCTCAAGACAAGGATGGTATTTCTCAATGAAAGAGGCTGGCAAGATCCAGGTCAGGCCTTGCATTCCAGCCCCTTGGCTTCATTTCTCTTTCCTCCTTACCCACGATTTCCTTTGTCTTCTCCCCTCATCACCAGCCAAAGCCCAGCCTGTCCGGGACCTGAGGAAACCACTGGGATGACTGCCCTGTAGTCCCTCCAGTTTATATTTGCTGACGTGAAACCAGCTATGTGTTGTTATTAGGGAGATTCTTTAGCCAGACACAATTCAAACGTGGAAGTCACACAGAGGAACATCTTGCTTGCATTCCAGTACAGATGAGCGTGTTCTGGCTCTCCTGCTAGTTAGCTGAGAGACTTAGGAAGAGTTGAAGGAGGGGGTTGTGGGGTGCCTGGGTGGCTTAATTGGTTGAGCATCCAACTTTGGCTCAGGCCATGATCTCACAGTTGGTAAGTTCGAGCCCCGCATCGGGCTCTGCACTGACAGCTCAGAGCCTGAAGTCTGCTTCAGATTCTGTGTCTCCCGCCCTCTCTGCCCCTTCCTCGCTCATGTTCTCTCTCTCTCTCTCTCTCACCCTCTCTCTCTCTCACCCTCTCTCTCTCTCACCCTCTCTCTCTCTCTCCCTCTCTCTCTCTTTCTCAAAAATAAATAAATATTTTAAAAATATTTTTTAATAAAAGAAAAGAAAGAGGGGTTTGCATTTAGTGATTTCTCAGGTTTTTTCTAAAGCAAATATTTTGTGATATATATTTAAAAAAACACATACAAAGAAACCAACTCATGTTTCCTCTAATATATTAAGTTCTCCCCTGACTTCAAAATACCCACTGGAACCCTGTTCTCTTCTCCTGGCACAATCTCAATATATATAATGAGAGGCTGGTTTTGTGAGGTGGGGGACTTACAACCCCTAATTCTCTTACCCAGGTCTTTCATGCTCCCTGCCTCACCACCAGATCTGAGCTTCCCACCTCCTATTTGGCCACCACCTTGTGTTGTATCTTGGCCACAGTCTTTGAAGAGTTATCACGCAGACAGCTCTCAGACATGGCGAACCTGACTTAAGATCACCAGAAAGGAGTAAATAATGCCATGAACACCTTTTTTGCTTGTAGCTCTATCTCCAGGATATTTAGAAAACTGCCTGGTATAGAGTAGATGCTCAGTAAATATTGTGGATCTCAGAGCTGGGACCACATCATCGTGTCTTGGGCTCCCCATGGTCACAATCACACGTTGGATAGGTGACTCTAGTCTCCATTACTACCCCTCTGCATGCCCAACAATTACTCACTTACAACCTGTTTTTTTTCTTCCTTATACCTGATTCTTTTCCTAGATTAATCTATAAAAATGTCCTATTCACTAGGTTAATAATCTTTCTTAATTTTTATTATTTATTTTTGAGAATAGAGAGAAGGAAAAAACAAGCAGGGGAGGGACAGAGAGACAGAGAGAGACACAGAATCTGAAGCAAGCTCCAGGCTCTGAGCTGTCAGCATGGAGCCTGACACGGGGCTCAAACTCACAAACCATGAGATCATGACCTGAGCTGAAGTCAGATGCTTAATGGACTGAGCCACCCAGGTGCCCCACTAGATTACTAATCTTAATGTCATGTTTTCATTTAGTGAATAAGCCATTTGAAATTAGTTTGGTTTTCCAATTATTGTTATGATCTACTGATACCATAAGACAAATACAGCCAAAGAACTTTGAGATAAATGATAATGTGTCTTTAAATCCAAGAGACTTTGGATTTAAAGAGTCAACTGAAGCAAACTTTCCTCTGCTATTAATAGTACTTGGTCAGAGGGGAATAAAGTCTGGCAACAGATGACTGCATGAAAGTCACACCCAGGGATTTTGTTACTGTCATGAACTCTGTTTGAAGTTGTAATAATGGGAAAATTAAATTTGTTTTAATATAAGCCTTCATTATATCTAACAAATACATAATTCCCTATATCTCACTTCCTCTAATCTTCAAGTATAGGCACTCAAAAGGGACAACATGAAATCAAAGGTGAACATTAACACATTAAAACTGTACCACAGGACCTTGATTGTTCATAGCACTGTTGGTCCCAGGATGAACTTATGATCCCAAATTAAGTGGATAGGCTTTTGGAAAGCAAATGATCTGAAGATTGGGAGGATGATACTTTTCATACACCCCACTCCATCACCAAGAAGCCTATTACTGAGGGCCATAGATATCATCCCTAGGGCTTTAAGTCAGACCTTCAAGTGGAATATCGCATCTGGCTCCCCAAGGCTCCAGGGATCAAGTTCATTCCATCAGGGGTGGTACCACCTGGGAATTCTGGGGTGTAGAAGGTAAGATCCATCATTTGTTAGGGTCTTAGCTTTGTCAGAGCACCTCTTGTCCAGGGAGCTATCCAAGGTGCTGTCTGAAACTCCCCATCATCCGGTAGATGTATGACTATTTTGTCCCAAGTGTTGACATATATTTCTGGCTATCTTGAGCCTCAGCCTTTTGCATTTGTCTAATCCTAAAACCATCTGTCCTTCCCAATTTGGATTCTTCCTGACCGCTACTTGCTTCCAAATCCTGAGATGTGTTGTGACGCATTCATAGCTTGCCCTCAACTGACCCTTTGCCTGTATCTTATCTTGACTCTGCCTAGTCTTAGTTCTTATCTTTTCTCACCCTGTCCCCTTCTGGGTTTTGTGTCTCTATAGTGTATGTCAGCAAAGTGATAGAAATCAGGAGTTAATCAACAAGAGAAATTAAACCTCAAAATATGTATGATTTTATTTTTGTATTAATAGAAATTGCCTGAGTTATATACTATTGAAAAAAAAACAGTATTCTAATAAGAAAGACATTAGGTATACAGAAACTAGAAGGACAAATAGAGAAATAATTTTCACTTTTCATTTAGTATTCAGCATGTTTGTTAAAATAAATATTCAGCTTCTGTTGGCAAGATCAATATTATTCTGGAAACACATATTTGTTATACAGATTTTAGTCATATTTGCAATTGTTACCTGAAATGAAGAAAAGAAAATAATTTTGACTATAGCAGTGGATGACCCATTCTAGCAATTGGTGTTAAAATGTATTTTTAAAGATATATTCTTTAAAGATTTGGAGGACTCCAAAATCTCATGATTGAGCCTCATTTACCTGAGTTGGTCCATGTGCTCATACAATGTCAAAAATTGCCTGCAAGCTAATATATTTTTAATGTAATCATCATAACTTAACGCTTCCATGGAAATGCTTTCATGGGCTTTTGTATGGATCTTTGTTTCATCCCATTTCCACTACAATGTGTATGTTGTCTCTATAAGAAAAAGCAAATCCACATAAACTTGAGCACTGTGGACACACATCAGGTGTTGTGCAAGTGACTGTGTTAAAAGTTCTCTGTTTTTTCAGCTTCTTCTACAATGATCACACTGTCTTAAGAAAGAAACAAACCTCCAAGCGCACCACCCTCTGTTCTCTAGCAATGCACAGATTGCCTGCCTTGCGTGTTACCAATGGTGTTTATGTTGGCATTAAAGCAGAGCTAATGACTATTTGGAACCATCCCTGTTCCTTTTCCCAGTACCTTGTATGACCACTGACC
Source organism: Panthera tigris (assembly GCF_018350195.1). Lineage (NCBI taxonomy): Eukaryota > Metazoa > Chordata > Mammalia > Carnivora > Felidae > Panthera > Panthera tigris. The sequence goes on from NC_056672.1 coordinate 12,526,598, forward strand.
CCCATCTCAAAGACCATTCTTAGGGTTAGGGATGCAGATCATTGCCATTAACAATGTTTTATGTCTGTGTAAAGCTAACAACCCCTCCTGGGATTGAGCTCTTGACCATGGCTTCTGACCAACTCTTAGGATAGAGACACCACATGTTTACTGGCCCCAGATGAGCTTTGACTCAATTTAGACCTTAGTATAAACAGAACCAGAACAGACAACGAATCTGGTTTACCAGTAGAACCCATTCTTCTAATAAAATCTTGTAGGAGAGCCTGTCACATAATATAGATAAAAGGAAGTGAGTTTCACAGAATGAAAGTCTGGGAACCTGGTCCCCATTGCCTGAGGTACTTTGGGGCTCCACAGAGATCTGTTTGAGAACTACTGACCGTCCACTTCCTTTACTTCACAGATGAGGAAACTGAAGGTTGGGGAGGTTAACTCACTGTTCATGACCACACAACTAGGTAGGGGCGATGTTGAGACAAGAAAATGTTCTCTGACTACCTTCTACTGCCCAATTCACGCCCTCTGTCTCCTCTCTTCCCCTTTCCCTGTTTCCTCATGGTTGAAAGGAGCATATCATGTACTCACTCTGACTTCTGATTGACGGGGCTCTTTTGTTCCCAACTAAATAAAACATACTCTAATTCAAACTGGCTTCAACTAAAGGACCTTATCATCCAATGCAAATTAAAAGTTCAGGGATATCTGGCTTCAGGTGCCACTAGGGACTTTAAAAAAATGCCATCCAGTTCAATCTTCTTCTCTTCATTTTTCTTGGTTCTGGCTTCTGTTGTACTGGCTGCATTCTGGCGGGCCTTCCTCCTGGACCCTGACAGGTGAGGCATCCAACATTCTTACAGTTAATGGTTCCTAGAGAAAAAGAGCTTCGGGGCATCTGGGTGGCTCAGTCAGTTAAGCGTCTGACTTAAGCTCGGGTCATGATCTCATGGTTTGTGGGTTCAAGCCCCTCATTGGGCTCTGCACTGACAGTGCGGAGCTTGCCTGGGATTCTCTCTCTCTCTTTCTCTCTGCCCCCCCCCCCAATAAATAAATAAACTTAAAAAAATTCTTCTAATTGAGCCTCATTTACCTGAGTTGGTCCATGTGCTCACTCCTAAGCAGCCTCTGTGGCCAAAGGACTTGAAGGACCTGATGGGTCAGGCCTGGGTCATGTGGGACTCCTGGAGGATGGGTTGGGGTCAGTCCTGCTCAAACCATTTGGGCTGAAACTAAGAAAGGGCAGATTCCCCAAGGAAAAAACAAAGGATACTCTTAACCAGAGCTGTGAGGGAATGGATGCTCGAAGGTAAAAGCCACATGCATCTACCTCAACATCTTCAACTCTTGGTTAGCCTTTGAGGCTGATTCTTAGAACCAGAGGCAAGACTACTCACCACAGAGCTGTCTGCCTTGCTGCTGCTTCTGTAGGACCCCGGACTCCCCTCTATTAGGGACTCTTTCACTTTGTCATTGCTCAATTAGGAAAGTATAGGGGTTTTTTAATTCTTTTTTAAAAAACACAGAATTTAAACATATCTCATATTTTTGGAGGCAATTTGTAGAAATGTCCAGACATCCCATTAGAGGGTTTGATTCAGCTTGATACACTTGAGAGTGTTTAGTTGGGGGTGGATGAAACAAGGTCAGAAAACTTCCAGAAAAGTCTCTAAACAGTACATAGTGTTGGCACCCCCAGATTGGCCTTCTCTCCTGCATTCCATTCCCCCTGGGGAAGCACGTCTATACATGCCAAGCAAGGAACGAACTGAGCAAGGTGCATAGCAAGGCTCACTCAGGTTTACACTGTCAGGTATGTTCTGGGAGGGAAACACTGCCCTTCGTTTCCTAGGTGAAGAAATAATATGAGCGGTGGTGGAAAAGCAAGACAGGTTTAGGGTATCACAGAGTTAATCCTATAGTTTTGAGGCAGGATTTAGTTTAGGCTTCAACTAGAGGTATTTTAGGCTAATGGAAATGTGGACCTGGAAGTCCAGAAACTTGTGTTCTTGTCTCACCTCTGCATTAGATTGTCTAGTTGACTTTGATCCAAATTGTCACCCTCTCTGGACCTTAGTTTCCAAGTCTTGAAAATAATTAGTTATGACAATATAATAACTGATTCTCACATAAATCAACATTTCCCAAAGTGAACTATGCATACCGTGGTGGTTCCTAAGACTCTTTTTGGGGGCATATGCCATATTTTTAAAAATAATGATGTATATTCTCCCAGTTTTGATGAAGTATAATATGTAACATGTTGTATGTATTTTTTAATGTACTAGACGAACCAGCACAGCAACTCCCAAATTTCATAGACAGTATTACTAAGGAATCCGATAAAATAAATATTATATTTTTAGACATGAGTATGGTTAAGAAAAACATTAAATAATTAGTACACAGAGAAAGCAAAACCCCAAGGTGGTACATAAATTATAGAATTTGAGAAAACTATGATATATGTGGCCTCAATATAAGAAAATGTTTTGATGGAGTTAGGAAAATGATTTGACAGGGAATCTGAGACCATGCTTCATTGAGAACTCATACCATGCCCATTGTTACACGCTTCCCATGTGTGAGATTATTCAGTTTTTAAAGTAAGAACTACCTGACTTTGAAACCATGTTCTTGGGACACCTGGGTGGCTCAGTCAGTTGAGCATCCAACTCTTGATTTTGGCTCAAGTCATGGTCCCAGGATTGTGGGATAAAGCCCCGTGTTGGACTCTGTAACTGAGCTTGGAGTCTGCTTGGGATTCTCTCTCTCTCTCCTTCTGCCCCTCTCCCCTGCTCATGTGCATGCTCTCTCTCTCTCTAAAATAAAACAAAAACCAAAAAACCCCATGTTCTTTCCACCAGCCACACTATCCCTCCAAGCCTCATGGCTAACAGAGAGGTAAAAACATAATGGTTCGATATTTGTATATAACGTGGAATGACCACCACAGTAAGTCTGGTTAACGTGGGTTACCATATATGGTTATACGATATTATTTTCTTGTGATGAGAACTTTTATGATCCACTCTCTTAGCAGCTTTCAGATATGCAGCACAGTATGATTAACTATGGTTATCATTCTGTACGTTACATTCCTGTGACTTCTTCACTTTATAACTGGAAATTTGTACCGTTTGGCCTCCTTCACCCATTTTGCGCTGCCCCCACCTCTGGCCTCTTCCACCTCTGTCAACCCCCAATCCGTTCTCTGTTGCTATGAGCTTGGGTGTTTTTTAGATTCCACATATAAGTGAGATCATATGGTTTTTGTCTTTCTCTGTCTGACTTATTTCACTTGGTGCAATGCCCTGTTTTTCTATAGTGGCTACACTAATTTACATTCCCACGTTCAGTGCACAAGGGCTCCCTTTTCTCCACATCCTTGCCAACACTTGTTATTTCTTGTCTTTTTGATATTCGCCATTCTAACAGGTGTGAGGTGAGACCTCATTGTGGTTTTTGATTTGCATTTCCCTGATGATGAGTGATATTGAGCATTTTTTTTTCATGTGTCTGTTGGCCATCTTAATGTTTGGGAAAATGTCTATTCAGATCCTCTGCCCATTTTTAAATTGGATTATTTATTTGCTCTTGGGTTGTAGGAGTTCTTCTGTGTTTTAGATATTAACCTCTTTCCAATATATATGATTTGCAAATATTTTTTTCCCATTCGGTAGTTTGCCTTTTCATTTTGTTGATGGTTTCCTTTGCTGTGCAGAAACTTTACTATCTTATATCTTTCAATTATGTACCATTATGTATTCAAAAAGTAGTAATAATAATTGTTTTTAATTGAGTCCACATGGATGTGGCCCTGGAACCCTGAGAGATATCACTCATGACAACCTTTGCCACCCCTTTCCTGACTCAGCTTGACCCACTGCTGTCCTGGAGAAAGGCACACATCCACAGGCTAGGATGTGTAGAACCTTCTGGAAGGCCTAATCACAGAGGGCTGGAAAGGAGGAAGAGCCACGTCTCTGCCCTTTATCTGGGAGGGTCTAGAGTGATCCTCAAATCAAATAGTCTCTTTTCATAGAGAATTGGCCTGGAGCCTAGCATTGCTAGGTAAAATAGAGGAAGCCTCCTTCAGTTTGAATTTCAGATAAATGACAAATAATTTTTTTTTTTTTTTTTTTTTTTTTTTTTTTTTTAGTATAAGTATGTCCCATGCAATATTTGGGACATACTTCAGTACTCTGAATTGCTTAAGCTGGCGATCCAAGTGGGACTTGGAACCAGTTGCTCATCAGGCTGTGTGTTTTCTCTGAGCGCGGCTTTCCTGATCTGTGAAATAAAGGATAACACGTCTCCAGCTGTACCGTGGGGTTGCTGTGAGGCTTAAATAGGCCCCTGGGCTTTGTGAATAGTTACGTGCTCTGAAGTTATAAGGAATAAACGCAGTTACTCTCCATGTTATTATTCTCAAAACCTTAGTCTCCAGAGCAAACAACTCACTGAAAGCCACTGCCTTGTTCTTCTGTCAACTTTGCTGTGATTTCTTACATGCCTTGGGCACAGAGCCCTACATTTATTTTCATATTTAAGGAGGACTTCTAAAATATATTAACAGGGACTTCTTTGTCAGTGTTTATTGTTACTGGCTTTAAATTTGTTGCCTTTATTTTAAGCCATCTTTTTTGTAAGATCATCACATGCATGTTCTAAATATTTAATGTTTTTAATGTTTATTTATTTTTGAGAGAAAGAGTGAGAGTGGGGGAGAGGTGGGGAGAGAGGGAGACAGAGAATCTGAAGCAGGCTCCACACTGTCAGTGCAAAGCCCAACATGGGGCTCAAACCCTGAGCTGTGAGATCATGACCTCAGCTGAATTCTGATGCTCAGCCGACTGAGCCACCCAGAAGCCCCTAAGCCGTCTTAACCTTAGGTGAATGTATGGCAGGATGTACTGCTTAATTCATTTAGCTGATATTTCTTGAACATCTAATATGTAGTAGGCACTGGAGATAAAGGGGGGGGGGTGTAAAATAGACACAGACCCTGCCATCATTGCCTGCATGGTCTGACTGAGGTTCAGCAGTGATAGAACCAAAAGAAAAGAGCAAACATAACAAGAGTGCTTCTCAAGCCTTGTTTGACTTTGGAGCCACGTGGGGGGTGGCTACAATTTCTGCTTTTAGTAGAGTAACTAACCGTCCCAGTTTGCCCAGGATGGAGGAGTTTCCCGGGACGTGGACCCATGTCTAAGCCTCCCTGGGAGATTCCAAGACACATCCACGACTGAGAACTGCTGGTTTAGGAGTGGAGAGCATGTTGGCTCTTGAACTTGATAAAGATTATCTGACAAATGAGGATTTCTCAGCCGGTGTGGGTGTGGTTACTTACATAGACACAGAGAAGGGGCATTCATGTACGAGGCCAGGCACACTGCTAACCTGGGAAAATAAGCATGGAGGGAGCAGGAATCTGGAGTGGACAGGACAGGGTGTGGCTCTGGTTAATGTGTCAAGAGACCCAAGACTGCCTAAGTCTGGGGTCTCTAAACCATCTCCAGGTCCACGGAACAAGTTGTGGGCCCCTGTGAAAGAGATTAACTGGGAGGGAACAGACCTCAGAGGCAAAATGCCCTGGACAACACATGATAGTATAAAACTTTTTAGCCCACCTGGCAATAGCGGCCACTCCTCTTTGCTCTGTTAACAGATGAAGTTCTGTGTTCAATTATGTTTGAAAAACAAACATTTTAAAGCCACACATCTAGATGAGATCACTCGTTTATCTTTTGTTTTTTTAGGTTGCAACCCTTTTTTTTTTTAAGTTTATTTTCATTTTGAGAGAAAGATAGAGAGCAAGCGGGGTGGGGTGGGGGGAGGAGAGAGAGGGTGACAGAATCCTGAGCAGGCTCCATGCTGTCAGCACAGAGCCTGATGCAGGGATCAAGCTCACGAACCATGAGATCATGACCTGAGCCGAAGTCAAGAGTTGGATGCTTAAATGACTGAGTCACCCAGGCACCCCGATGAGATCATTCATTTAAAACATATTCTGGGGTTTTCTTTCATTAAAATTTTTTTTTAATGTTCATTTTTGAGAGAGAGAGAAAGAGGGAGAGAGAGACAGAGAGCAAGCAGGGGAGGGGCAGAGAGAGAGAGGGAGATACAGAATCTGAAGCAGGCTCCAGTCTCTGAGCTGTCAGTAGAGAGCCTGATGCGGGCTCGAACCCACAAACTGTGAGATCACGACCTGAGCAGAAGCTGGATGCTTACTGACTGAGTCACCCAGGCGCCCTGGGGATTTCTTCTCATTTAAACCCTTCTTCCTATTATTATGTATACCATTGTAACCATTGTAAGTTGCTTCTTCTCCATAATACAACAAAAAGAAATGTGTTCACCTGTATAGCTGTATTTCCTTTTACGTTGAATATTCTTGTTCCTACTTGCCTTTATACTTTATAATAGGCATAAAATGCCAAAACTGAAATGAGAAAGTGCAAATAAAAGTATGTTGTCTATTTTTATGTAAAAAAATATATATTTAAAGTGTATTTAAATTCAGACGTATTTATTTACCTGTACTGAAGTGAAATTTTCACAGGCACTCCTATCTTGTTCGGGTTCCGAGGAAGCTGAAATGTGTATAACTCTTTTGTTTGCCAAAATTGCCTTGCATATGCATGAGCAAAAACATCTAGTTCTTTTCTCAGCAGCGTTAGCAGCAAAACTGGTAAGATAGAGGGTTGGAGTCTCTTCTAAGTCAAAATAAGAAAATTTCCTTGTAAGTGAACACATATTCCATGGAAGAAGGAGCCTTTTCTCCTTCCAGGTGCACTCAGGAGACCTGCCGAGTGAATTCGGGTATCTGGGGTCTCCCTGACATATTTCCTTTATCTTAAATAGAAGGACCTTTCTTTTTTTTTTTTTAATTTTTATTTCTGAGACACAGAGAGACTGAGCATGAGTGGGGGAGGGGCAGAGAGAGAGAGGGAGACACAGAATCTGAACTAGGCTCCAGGCACTGAGCTGTCAGCACAGAGCCCGAAGCGGGGCTCGAACCCACGGACCATGAGATCATGACCTGAGCCAAAGTCGGTCGCTCAATTGACTGAGCCACCCAGGCGCCCCTAGAAGGACCTTTCTAACTTTGCAGGGAATATCTTCCCCGCTCGGCCAAGTCATGTCGCGGAAAATGTGCTCTGAGAAACTGATTTTTGGTAGAACACGCTATCAGATAATGCAGCCTTTTCTTATATTTTCATAGTTATTTGTTAAATATTGTATCAAGTGGAGCTCCCTTTCCAGATATCCCATGACCTTTTACTGTCATGGTTTGGTTTTCTGTTGACGGTTGCTAAGGTAAACTTCTCTTCTTAAACTGCCACTGGGGCCAGCGGGGTTTAAATCTGTGCCCTTCCCAGACCCTACGCAGGAGGGTGGAGCCAACATCTGTGGTAGTGGTTTCCAATGTTGGTAGATTGTTTACACTGGAGATTGCCTGCTGGCGTTTGTTTTGACTTTTGCCAGGGTTAATGCTTTGTAATCTTCTAAGGCTCCTTTTGCAGTGTTAGCCAGGATATGAGAATCATTTCCCCGTTGTCAGGGGGAACGAAAATGGCATTTAAGGCGTCTAAGCAATGCTGACCTCATCACTTCCCCATGTAGCGCTGATCTCTGCACTTTGGCACTCCTCAAAATTGGAAGCTGATAAAACTCTAGGTCTCTTGAATCTAGAAATGTCACATACTGAAACATTTTCTGAATGCCTCCCCTAAACCCTGCATTCCAGAAGGACAAAGAATTGTGTGTTTTAACAATTCTTTGTGTATCTTGACATAATGAGAATTTCTGTTTCAGGAAGTTAACGGTGGGAGCATACATGAAGACATTAAGTGTCGTGTGAGTTGCCATTGAACTTACAGCTCACATTCAATACCATATTTCCTAAAATAATGGTAAATTGAGTAATTGTTACGAAATTCATGCCTAATGAGACATCTCCATAATAAAAAAGACTTTCAATGTATCCTTTATATGTAAACATGACGAAAGAAATCTATCATCAGGAAGGAGTTTATTCATTTATTTAAAAATATAGAGAACACCTAGGCAGATACGTATGATATGCTTAAAACCTAGGGAGCAATACGGACAAGTATGCTGCCTGGAAAAAGCTGTATCTAAATAGGATCACCATGGACAGTTGTCCAGGTTGTGCATTGCACAACTGTACCGAGTGGCTCTCTGAAGCAGAGACCTTAATGAAGTGTAGGTGTAAGTTAGGAAAGGAGGCAAGGGGTAGTAGAATGGAATGTATGAAGGAAGGGAGATGAAAGAGTATCGTAGGTGAAGAAAACACCACGTAAGAAGGCCTGGAAGAAAGAGAGAGTGTGACACCTTAGCTTAGAGGAGCTACAAGAAATCCTGTGCTGCTGTGTAGACTGTGATAGGGATACGGTGGTTAACTATGACAGCCAGAACAGCAGGGCAGGGCCTTATATCAAGGACAGTGTGGGGTTCCCTTGGGTACTTTAGGGCAGAAAGTGATACAATCAGTTCGGCATCATAGAATAACACCTTGGCTACTGCTTGGAGATCAGGTTTGCATGGGGCAAGACTGAAGCAGGGAGATGTACTGGGAGGCTATTCCAATAATCCAGACGGAAGAGGGTGTTCTAAACTTGTGCCAGAGAGGGGACCTGGAGGAATGGATGGCTTTGAGATACATTTAGGAAATTAAGTCCTCAAGACTGGTAGAATTTTGGAGAAGGGAGACAAAGGCATCAGTGAAGGTGCTGAGATTTCTTGGTTGGTCACTGGGTAGCCGGGGGCTCCAGTCACTCTGATTTGGAACTCAGAGGAAGAGCAGGATTGGGGGGTACAGAGAATGGGTTCGTGTCCAAGCAGAGATGCCCACCAGGAAGTTGGACACACGAGTCTGGAAGTAATGTGGATCCGGCTGGTGACATAGATTCGGGAGTCACCTGTAGAGAAATGAAGCTGGAAGTCACGGGTGTAAATCCGACAGGTGCTTGAAAGGGCCTGTAGCAGAAACAACTGACTAACAGGGGTTTAAACTTGCATTTGCTTCTCTCCTTCCTAATGAGAAGTACAGAGGCAGGAAGCCCAGACTGGTCTGCAGACTCCACAGTGTGGGCGGGAATCGGGGTCCTCCAGTGATTGTGCCAGGACCACAGCACCGACTCCCATCCTCAGGCCGCCTGCTAAAGGGACCGACTGTGTCAGCTTGCCTGGGACTCAGGGGGTTCCCAGGATACGAGACCTTCTGTTTCAAAACCAGGAAAGTCCCGGGCTAACTAGGATGAGTTGGTCACCCCAGTGATCTCCTGGGTTTGCACCTGGATGGCAGTTAAGCATCTGGCTCTTGATTTCAGCTCAGGTCATGACCTCACCATTGGTGGGATCGAGCCCCACATCAGGCTCTGCCCTGATGGAGCCTGCTTGGGATTCTCTATCTCCTTTCTCTGCCTGCCTCTCTCTCTCTCTCTCTCAAAATTAAAAAATATAAATAAACAAATGGGTCCTGCAGCTGCAGCCCATGGCACCCGCACCTCAGATGGGAAGGAGGAGGAAAGGAGGGACGAAAGGAGAAGCCAACTGCGTCGGGCCTGTCTTTAGAGGAACGTTCCTGGAAACCCCATCCAGCGAAGTGCTCTTACATCTCCGTCTGGAACTTTGTCATGGGCCACCTCTACATGCAAGGGTGGTGTGGCAGTGGCAATGTCCTGATTGGGGACAGCACCAGCCCCGATCAAACCAGGGCTCTTCAGAGAGGAAGCAGGAGAGAACGGATGGGGGGTAGGCAGTTAGCAGCTCCTGCTACAGGGAAAAAGACTCATCGGAGTAGAGACACCAGACGCAGACCCAGGGGAATGCACGCACTTAAGAGACGAGGGTAGGCCGGTCCCAAGGAGATGCGTGGGAAGAGCAGGTGGGAGGTAGGAGCAAAAACCTACAGAGAGAGGGTATGGAGGAGTCCCGAGGAAGAAAGCATTTTGCGACCCAGGGGAGTCGGAGACGTTAATGCCGCTCCCGTCTGATTTATAAGCAAAGCCACCTCGAAAGTGAAAGGTGCCACAGCCTTCCTGTGGAAATTGCCCTCAGGCCAGACACCCCAGAAGCGGGAGAAGATGCTGAGTCAGTTAGAGGAAGAAGCGAGACCCCACCTGTCCCCATGGCCTTCCCCCAGGACCAGGACTCGTGTTGCCAGTTGATGGTCACACTCTACATTCCGTGAGTCCAACCTGGGCCTCACAGTTGTCTTCCATTTTAATGCTAAGTGGCAGTGGAGGGAATAAAACCTTCCCCGGGGCACTATTGCACAGCAAGCTCGCTTCCAGCCCCGCACATGAAGTTTCCAGTTTCCTGCACTCAGAGGCATGGCTGCGGCTCCCCTGGTACCAAGGGGAAATTCTTACTTATAAATGGATACCGGGAAAAGTCAACTTGCATGGCAGGAAAAAGGGTCCACCCTGCCCACAGCCCTGGGTGCTGGGATGGCCCTGAAGCCTCTATGTGACAATTTGCTGCTGCTGTTGAAATGCAGGCTTCCTTTCTCCGTAAGCAAAGCAGAATTTGAGACGTTCCCCAGCACGAGAGCCTCTGCTGTACCAGAGGATTCATTCTGGGAGGGCTTTCTTACCAGTTGGGACCAAAATAGGACTGTGAATGCCAGTCACTTCTTCTCAATTATAGATCATTTTCTCCATTACATTTCAGAAGCAGGTCCTGCCTTTTAAGTCACACTAAAAATCAGTCCACCTCAGTGCATTGCTGTCTGGGGGGATTTAGGCTTAAGTGCATACCTCTTAGAGCTCATTCATGTCTATGCATGGCAGATAACTGAAAGCCAGGGGTTTGGAGCAGTTCTGCTGAATGGGAATGAGGAGTTTCCTGAAACTGTGTCATTATTAGGCACCTGGCAAAGAGAGGGAAGGAAAGAAGCCTTTCCCATCTAAAACATTTCCTGGAGATCTGCCTCGCAAAACTCTGTAGAGAGACCCTTTCTAATGCAGCAGGGAGACTGGAAGTCTGGCAGACTTGCTTACATTGGGCAGTACAGAGCACCTGTTGTCTGACGCATAGGGGTCCAACCCAGCCCGCAAATGGATGCGCACATAGTGCCTTCTCAATGCAAGCGAATAAATACTTACCAGGACGCTGAGCTGAAACTCTGGGCTGTGCCTTGTATTTATGAGCCGGTGCTGCCCTCATGCTGAGTGGCTCCTTGTTGCCCCAGACCCCACACCCCAGCAGTAACTATAGGAGATATTGGCTGGGGTCCTCTGAGCCCAAGATTGTGGGGTCTCTGTCCCCTGTCACTAATCCAAGTGCAGGTGCAAATATCTTATTCTGCATGCATTGATTCTAACCTCTGGTTTGCTAACATCCTTTGCAGGTGGTGGAAGGTATACTACTAAAGATCAACTATAAGGCATACCCTAATTTTATAAAACTGTGCAAAAAGCCTTTTATAGTCGAGGCGATATGACAGAAAAGTTAATCTGGTTATTGTGTTATCTGTATGAAGAGTATTTGTAGAAAAGCCCATATGGGCTTGCACGTTAGAAACATCGGTCCATCTAGGCTTCCGCAATAAAGAAAAGGAAGAAAACTTTGCCCTCCTGCTATAAGAAGATGAATACAATTATGAAAAGATAGATTAATAAAGAGACAGACTAGGAAATGTTTGGAGGCAGCATGGAGCGGTGGGAGGCAGCAGTTGGGGGGGGTGGTGGAAAGCAGGGACTTGGAGCCCAACCTTGGTTCACTTGCCGTGACTGTAGACTGCTGCACTGACCTTTGTGAATCTCTTTCCTCCCTTGTCAAGTGGCATTTCCTGCCTGATAGAGATCATCCGTCAGATTAAGAGGGAAGAACACACATCAAGAATCTCATGCCTACAACACAACAAATGTCAGTTCCTTTTGAATCTTTGTTTCTTATCCATATATATTCATATAGTGATTTACTAAACCACAGAGGATACTAGTAAAGCTAGACACAGAAGGTGAGCATACTTTAGGCAAACCGTAGAAATCTGTGATTTTTCTTAGATATTCTCAGAACAGAACTTTCTTCTGCTAGAGGTAATCAGATTTATTAATCATTGTGAGTCTGATAGAAAAAAAAAACAGATACTAACAATCCCGAATATTTAATACAGTTTTTACATTTGAGAAATGCTATACAATTTATTTTCTAGTAACAGAGTCAACAGTTTTTGAGAACCCCTATGCCCATTGCGTTTTGCATACATTTGACTTTTTAATTTTTTGGAAGTCTTTGATGTGTGAAGAAAGCAAGACTCCTTCAAAATGTAAGCTGATGGCTTTATACATAATTGAAGATGTGCTACGTGAGGCATCCTCTCTCCTACATAGGCAAAAAAAAAAAAAAAAAAAAAAAGAAAGAAAACCTTCTGAACATCTGCCGGGTGCTTTGCATGCATTCTTATCTGGGCTGCTTTGATCAGCTGGTAAATCCCAGAGATGGTTGTCATGGCAGAAAACACAGTCAGGCAATGGGACGGCTGTGGCTGAGACCTAGAAAGAGGTGTGCCCACAGCTTTGGAGCAGGAACCAAGGAGAATGGATACAGCTGCACGTGGATATCCCGTGCAGTGGGCAGGAATTGGTGTCGGAAGGGCAGGATGATGGGTAGCAGGTAAGGCAAGTGGCAGCTGGCATCAGGGAGGTCCCACGTGAGATGACGAGGTGAGCGAGCCACCAGGAAGAGTAGACTGATCGGGTAGCTGGAAAGATAGGAGCTAACATCTATTAAGAGTTTGCCCCATGCAAACCCTTGGGCACAGTGCTGAGATCTTTACTTACGTTACCTTATTTAATCTTTAAAACTCTGCCAAGTCAGTGTTTTAGCATTCTCATTCCACCAATGAAGAAAGGGAGTCTCAGATAGTATAAGTAACTGGCTCAAAATGACACGATTTGTAAGTGATGTGATTGGAATTTGAACCAACATCAGTCTGGAGCGATAACTGTGACCCTCCCCCCCTCTCCACCATGCGCTTCCACAGGCAGGACCCCATCCCAGGAGACAGGCAGCAAGGCCTTCAGGAAATCTGGTGAGAAGGTCATTGCCTGAGTTCAGGGGGCTGGACTTCAGCCCGGGGAAGGAAACTGCCAGAAAGAAGGCCATGTCCTTGTGTTCGACGTGCGTGGTACTAAGAGCTAACAAAATAGAGACATAGGCGTCATTATCAGATTTAGGTCACGAGTTTTCACCCAGGATCATACATGTGCCAAGGTCCAGTTTGGATGGGATGGTGAGTAGTCCCGGATGACAGCCAGGGGAGCTTAGCTGTGAGGATAGGCAACCAGGAGGGGCCCAGCGCTAAAGAGCGTAGAGGCCTAGACGTCAACGTGGAGGGGTCAACTGAGGTGAACTGGGTGAAGAATGTTGTCATCTTAGCATTGAAAAGGTGCTACTGGTCTGCTACCTCAACAAATGTTGGTTGGCTCCGAACTGTAGTGGACAAAAAGGAGGCGACATCAATTTCTCACTATCTCTGGAACAACTCAAGGACCCCTCCCCCTGACGATAAGAGAAATAACTAACAATTGGCATTACAGTTTACAAAGCATTTTTAGATACATCATTTTCATCAGGTCCTTACAATGACCCCGTAGATTGCAAGTCCTAGCTCACTGGGGCCTTATGTTCTCAACTCGGCACAAAAGGTGAAAATCGGACACCATCAAAATTGCCCTTGAAACTTCCTTAAGTTGCAGACTGCAGTGGATGTGGCTCCCTATATATTATACTATTTCCATGTGCAACACAGCCAGTTTTCCTTTTACTGCTGAAATATAGAAGCAGATTTTATTTAGTGGCTATTTGTATGAAATCATTCCGTGTGGATCTGAGTACGTTGAGTGCCTTCCCAAAGTATTAATGTATAGGTAACCGGACTCCACTGTTTTGTTCTCCCCATTTTGCAGATACAGAAACTGATGACACAGCCTATGCATGGTAGAGTTTTAAGCAACGGTTGTGCTTTACAGATCCTGGGTGGGGTCCACTGCACCGCACGGTCACCCCAGCATAACCATTACACCTGAAAGACAGTACATTCATCAGCAAATAGAATGCAGGGCTACCAAGAAGGCCCCTGTGATTCATGTGCTGGCCAGATTGCCAGAGTGATGGTCCCAGCACACTGTGCCCTGGCTATCAGAAGTTGAAAGACTGCCCGCTGGAAGTAGATATTGATCTCAAAACCCTTCACAGGCCAGGGAAGCTCCCTGAAGATAGCACCCTAACTGCGAGGCTGGCCATTAGCTGAGCGTCTGCTGGCCCATCAGTGCTCACCACGAAAGCCCCGGGGGCCCGGCTGGGGTGGGCATTTGGGGCAATGAGTGTGCGGGGTGGGGGCGGGGGCCGAAGGACATCAAGCAAAGCAAAGAGGAATTTCAGGGCCTTTCTAGTAAGAGTTTGGTGTTGGGGAGCCTAAAATGCCAGCGGTGGGGGAGGTAATTCCAGGATGGAAGGCCGCAGGTTAGATGCTGGCCACGAATATGGGAAACTCTGAGCAAGCATGAGAGTGCAGTGGGTCCCTGAGATACACAGGCGCATCAGGTCACTGCTGTAGGAAGCTGCCGACCAGAGTCAGATTCAGAAGGCTCAGGTTACAGTTCTTGCTTCCAATATGTTTTATTTCGTTGTTTTTTGTTTTTTCGTAGAAACTCTGCTCCACATCGTGGTATAGCCCACAGATCTCCACCTATCAGTGTCAAGAATGGGGAAGGGAGGCAGGAGGAGGGGAGGGGACTATAAAGAGGGCAAGGAAAGGAGGAGGCTGAGGAGGAGGTTGGGGGGAAAGCGGAAGGAGAAGAGAGAAAAGGAGAGAAGGAAAAGCGGAGGAAGGAGGAGGGGGTGGAGGAGAAGGAAGTGATGAGTGGCCTGTTTTCCGTGATTTACGTTTGCGTTCCCATTTAGTTATCAGAACTGTGACGTTTAGCTGACACTGAACTTTTTGTGCCTAGGCCCCAGGATCTGTGGCAACCAAATGCATTCAATGTGCTATAATGATGCCAATTAAATGCAGGTCAAATCACTGGGTATGTGGGGAGTTGTTGAAGGAGAAGGTTGAGTCCATCAAGGTATTGTGACTCCAGCAGAGGCATGCTGCTTTTCTGGCTTCTGTAGCCCCTCCGCCTGACTTCTCAAACTCGCATTTATGTGGGGACAAGGAAGATGAAAGCTGCATGCTGAGTGGGCCTGGTGTAAGATCATAAAAGGCCACGGACTCTTGGCTTCAGTGTCAGGAGGTAATAGGGAGTAGTGGGGATTATGGTAAAATGGAGCCCCCATGTCACCCTCTGAAGAGGCAGCACTCCTTAGGTCCAGCCTGTTGTGGTCACATGTCGCATGATAGTGGTCTCTGTGTTGTGGGGCCTTCTAATTTTTCACAAGAAGGCAGAGATCCCATGTGCAAGCAACATTCAATGGGCCATTGAAACGCATCTGCAGGCTGTCTCTTCACTGGACCACAGCTGTGTATTTCCCTGAATTGCAAACAGCAGACTGATCCTCTCCGGGGCTCCCTTCTCTTTCCAGGCCATTACATTTACGTGGACACCTCCTTTGCCAAACAGGGGGAAAAGGCCATGCTGCTAAGTTCTGACCTACAGGCTGAGGAATGGAGCTGCCTCCGACTGGTCTACCAGATAACTGCGTCTTCAAGGTTTCCATCAGATACCAGCCGGCTGAACCTCTATGTGAGATTTGAAGACGAAAGCTTTGATCGCTTGCTTTGGTCAGCTAAGGAGCCTTCTGACAGCTGGCTCATAGCCAGCTTGGACTTGCAGAACAGTTCCAAGAAATTCAAGGTCGGTGGAATTTAGGCACACGGCTTATCACGTAGCATTGTGCTATTCTGAGATCGTATGCAACCTTCTGCCACTGAAGTTAGTTATCTCCTATGTTAGGATGCACTGCCTCATGAGACATGCATCCCAGGGACACCGGGTGGCTCAGTTGGTTAAGCATCCGACTCGGTTTCAGCTCAGGTCACAATCTCATGGTTTGTAAAATTGAGCCCCATATCAGGCTCTGCGCTGACAGCACAGAGCTTGCTTGGGGTTCTCTCTCTCTCTCTCTCTCTCTCTCTCTCAAAAATAAACAAATAAATAAACATTTTAAAAAAGAGATGCATCCCAGAAGAAAAATAATAATTAATATATAGCAAATTGATACTTTGCTTATTCTTTAAAAGAACTTCTTCCCAGATTTTTTCTTGTCTATTTAAGTGGGACTTCTGTGAGAATCCAAATGGGACCTAAACCAACCTCTTCAATGGAAATTTGCTTTCTAATGGGCTTTCGGGAGCCTTCTCACTTCTTTTTTCTTTTTTTAATGTTTATTTATTTTTGAGAGAGAGAGAGAGAGAGAGGGGGGGGGGGGGACAGAGGATCCAAAGCAGGCTCTGTGCTGGCAGTAGAGAACCTGACGTGGGCCTCGAACTCACAAACAGTGAAATCAAGACCTGAGCCAAAGTCAGATGCTTAACCGACTGAGCCACCCAGGCGCCCCTGCATTCTCATTTCTAATAATTTTGTTTCGTCCTTCTAAGCTGTGTGTATTATCTTCCTAATGGCTTGTTTGCTACAAATCTTGAACAAAACATTTACTAAGATAAAAGGAAAAGTGACGATACCTTGAAAAGGGAAAACCACTTAAAGGATATGTTCTAATTCCTTTCCCAAGATGGAGGCTGTTCCCTCAGAAGTGATGGAAAAGGAAGGTAGATGATGTAACATGAAACTGGGTGTTATGTGGGACAGGAAAGGAGGATGGATCTGAACTCACTTGTCCAAACACAAAGTATGGTATTTCGTGAGACAGGGCCTTCACGAAAACTCTCTCCATTCTTTAAATCCTTTTTTTTTTTTTAATATTTGTTTATTTTTGAGCTAGAGAGAGCACGCACTCACGTGCATGAGGGAGGGGCAGAGAGAAAGAAGGGGACAGGGGATGTGAAGTGGGCTGTCAACACAGCCGGATGAGGGACTCCAGCTCACAAAAAGTGAGATCATGACCTGAGCTGAAGCTGGACACTCAACCGACTGAGCCACCGGGCTCCCTCTCTCCATTTCTATTTCCCTTTTCAATTCCCTTTCTCATCTCTCCCCTCAAAAAGGGTTGCAATGTTGTATTCTCTCCCCCTACCTCCCCCTGCTACATGCAGCCTCCCCGCCAGGCAGGAGGGAGAGTTGAGGGAAGGTTGAGGTCTGAATTCCCTAGTTCATACTGTCTTCCTGTCTATCGGCCACATCCTAAATCTACCAGCATAGTTGCCAGAGATTGGTCTAAAATCACATAAGGAAAAGCAAATGCGTCCAGAAACTGGACCAAATGTGAGCCACAACAGTGCTTGAAATCAGCCACAGACATTGTCGAGCTGCCTTCTGTTCTTTATGTAAAATTTTCAGGTTTTTTTTCAGCCATACAGAAAGTACAAGTTGATTTATGAGGCTCTTCTGTCTCCCGTGGAGTCTCCCACGGCTGGTCAGATTGTGCCTCCCTCCTCCTCCTCCCCCTCCTCCGAAGGGTTTCCCCCTGAAGCCTCTGCCCTCAGTTCCTGACCGTTCTCAGAACGGATTTCTCCAGGGGTGCGGGCACTCCTCTCCATCCACGGCCACTCGGTGCTCCCAGAGGCTCTAGAGAAGGGGGTGACAATTGGGATGACAATTGGGATGACAATTAAAGACACTTGACTCCAACCGTGTACTGGACACCTTGCTCACCTATACACACACACACCACACGCACACATATTCTTTTAACAAAGCCCCCCATGAGATTGGTATACAATAGCAGTTAGCGGAGACAAGCAGCCTCGCTTTGCCATGAATTGCTGAGCATTTCCTGACAAGTAACTGAAATACTGAACCAAGGAAACACAGTGTGGGTAGCCTAACTCCTTGCTTCCTCATGTGTCGTGCAGATTTTAATCGAAGGTGTGCTGGGCCAGGGAAACACAGCCAGCATTGCGCTCTTTGAAATCAAGATGACAACCGGCTACTGTATCGGTAAGTGGGCTTCATTTTCAGTGCATCGGAGCGTGAATCTGTTTCTAAAATCTGTTGCCAGAGGGAACTGAATCAATCCTGAAGGCAAAGTATTTTATAGAAGTCAGCACATCATGCATAGTAGTTCGGATGCTTTGCGAGTTTCACTTGAATGGTATACGTTGTGTCTGTCTATGGCGGAGGAAGGCTCCTTGGGGTTTGCCCTGACCGGGTGGATATATAAAGGAAAAGTAGATGCCACTACTATAACTTGACTTACTTCCTGAACTTCAACATGTTCTATTAAAAATAATTTCCGGTTTGCTAGGAACTCAGCTTTTGCCAGAAAAGCGGGCATCCTATTCCCTTCTTTCCCCAGCTTACTCCTTTTCTCTCATGCACACCTCTGCCCCTGTCTTAATGTCACCATTGTTGCTTAGATGCCCCGGGAGCAGGGCTGGTTGGGTGCCTTTTATGTGCCGGCTTCTGAGAGGGTGCAAAGAGAAGACACAGTCCTTCCTCTGTGGCCGCTGGCTCACCTTCTGTCTGTCTGCCCCTGGCACTATTTCTGTCTATGATGGGCGCTCCTGGAGAAGGCCAGGCCAGGCTGTGGGGGTGCACGGAGGAGGAGGACAGGAATCTGGCAGGACTGAACACCAGCGATGCATTTGAGCTGGGGTTTCATGAAGCCGGGGCGGCATTTGGTCAAGTGCAAGTGCAGAGCAGGAAGGGAATAGCTCTCTATGGGTAGACCCCAGAAGGCAGGAAGCGGAGGGCATTCTCGGGCTCAGGTCAGAAGCTGAGTAGGGTGTCTGGAGTTAAATCAGGACTGTCAAGGGAGTCTTAAGGAAGAGTCTGGATCTCAGCCAGCCCGCCGGGGAGTATGGATGATTCCATGGTTGGCAGGGGCTCGAAGTGGGCAGAGGAGGGGCCTGAGGCTGCCTTTTGCCATGGTGAGACTCTGGCTGTCCCGTGGAAAATGCCGTGGAAACAAGGAGAATATGTAGGAGAGGAAAACCCCCAGGAAGAGGTTGTAACATTACAAACGGGGCACCATGAAGGTCTAACACTGGGCTTGAACAGGGAAAAGGCGGTAGACTTGAGAGATTTTTCGGCACTGACATTCTTTGGAGGTTGAATGGCTATGGAGAGGAAGAGGAAGGAGAGTCAGAGACAGTTCTGAATAAAAAGGAGACTTTGTTGATTTCCTGAATCTCCCCTGTCTGTTCTGACCTTCCAAGTGTAATACTAAGGCAAGTGAAAGAAAGCGGAGGGGGAATGTGACCATGTTCTGAAGTATGGGGGGGGGTGGTGGTTAGACCCATGCGCCTCCCAGTAGCTCCCACCTCCACTCCCTGTGCCCCACAGCCTCTGTTTCTCCACCTGTAAAATGGAGATAAAATGCTTCCCTCACAGGAATAAGGTGGAAACTGATGCGGTCACAGGTATCAAGGTGACTGACACAGTGCTGGGCACTTTAAAAATGTTAATTTCCTCTCTTCAATTTCCTCTCTTTCCTTGCTCAAATGCTTCCTGTGTGTTAAAAAAACCAAAGGAGTCTCAACACCTTTACCCTGTTGAGATGCAGGAGCCCACTGTCCCCTCCCTCAGCTTTCTTTCTGTGCATTCCCTTTGCTGATTTCCTCTACAATAAGGTTAATAATAGTACCTACTGTTGAGGATTAAATAAGTCAATTCAGATAAAGTGCTCTGAACAGTACCTGGCACATGAAGGACTATTTTGCTTTTTATTTTACTCTTCAGCAAAGCCCTTGGTACTGAATGTGTGGCATCACTTGACAGAACTGCAGTGGTAAAGTTGCAGCTAAAAATCTTAAATTCTTTAAGTGATGGCTAATGTAAAAACACATCGATAACGGTATCAGTCAGGGTCCTGGCAGGAAAGTGGAATCAGAAGGTCCATTCAACCTGAGTAATTTGAAGAAGCCTCTTTAGGGGCTACAAGGGTGTGGGTGGGTAAAGGAAACCGGCAAAAGCTTATGTGGTAATCCAGGACTACTAAGAGCAATGATTTATCAGTCATTAGGGCAAGAGAGGAGGGGCCACCAGAGCCTGGAGCCAGTGGCCGTGTGGTGAGGGCTCTTGACAAGACCTATGCCCTCGGGAGAGGGACACAGCCAACCCACGGTGACCCGGCAGGGCTGGAGCTGGAGGAATGAACACCACCAACCTTGTTCTCCTCCCACTTTCTGTCGGTCCAACCCAACTGGAAGCCAGAAGGCAGGGGAAGCCATTGAAACAGTCCATACAAGTCCACCTCTGGAGGACAAAGCAGAGTGAGAAAAGGTAGGGGCGGGGTCTGCAAGGACAATGAGAGATGGCCAAGACAATCATACTTCATATTTTTAGTTGATGATTATGGGAGTCAATAGAGGCACTGGTTTGTGAACTTCTTATTCCTTCTAAAGGAGTCTGTTGACTGGGAACAGTTTATCTGCACAAACATGTCAGTGCTACTAAATGTAGGGGGTGGGTGAAGTCTCTTTACTTTCCCTCTTCTCCTTTCAGTAGCTGCAGAAGGACCCCGAGCCTAGGATATGCCTTCCTTGTCTATTCTATTTTTTATTAATAAGAAAAGCAGAGCGTGTTGGCATCTAGGAAACATGTCCTTTAGCCCCGGGTATCTTGTCTACCCTCTGGAGCTAGGAGAGTAGTCCTAAATAGGGCTTTGGAGCCGAGGTGACTGACCCACCAAGCACTAACCATTGTGCTGGGAGCCGTCCGCTTTTACGACAGCCCTGTGTGGTGGGAGTGATCCCCTCATTTCACAGATGAAGAAACAGAGGCTAAGAAAAGTCATGCTGTAAGCCACGTGGCTAGCAAGTGGACAGGCCATAATCCAAAGACGCAATGACGAATCGCAGCTTCCAGTATTGTCCAGGGATCCTGGTGCAGAACTTCCCATGGTCAAAGGGAAGGAGAAACCTTCCCTAAGAGCAAACCCTGCAGTGAGCATGGAGATACAAACCTCGCTGTGACTGTGCCTCCACAAAGTGTGTCTTTCTTTCTTTCTTTCTCTTCTGCCAGAATGTGACTTCGAAGAAAACCACCTGTGTGGCTTTGTGAACCGCTGGAACCCCAATGTGAACTGGTTTGTCGGAGGAGGAAACATTCGGAACTCCCCTTCCATTCTCCCGCAGGATCACACCTTCAAGAACGAACTAGGTGAGCTGGGGACAGATGGGGTCCCTTTCCTGGAATAAGTGTTTCTGCCTCTTCCCCCCTCCTGTCTACATTGACCCAACTGTGGCCTCGTCAACAGAGAAGGAAGGGGAAGGGAGGGTGAGTATGCGCCTGGAGGCCTCTTGAAAGAGAGGAAAGAAGGGGCCATGAGATCGAGACAGACAGCAGACAGAAGCTCTCTAGCCAAGGAGAAGGCCACCCAGTTCAAGGCTTTCCTGCACCTGTGACCTGGCCTTGCTATTTTCACGTTTCCATACTATGTTTTACTTTCTTATGTTTGTTGTTCGATATTTCTTATTTCTAAAGACCAGGCTGGAATGATCCTAGGTCACTTTTCACTAAAGATAGATGGAGTGGTGGGAACAAGTCCTTAAGAATTTCCCAAGTGGCCCTGAGGTGAACCTAAATGGCCAAGGAGGAATCCTGAAAGCGGGGTGCACCAGGGCCACCTAGTGGCCACGTGGACTGTGGCCTCTGCAGGAAGATGGAGAGCAGAGGCTATTGGTGACAGGTTGACTTTGAGGAGAAAGCTTCCATAGAAAGGGAGACACGGGCCGAGGGCTTATTCCTAAGGATTACAACAGCCCTCACCTGGACCCTGGTAGGCTTCATGAAAGCCACGGTCTCCCCACAGTTGCAAGCCATTCCAGCCCTCAACCCCAAGGTCTTGCCAACGAGCGAGATTCTGGTAACTGACTCTCCATCGACAGCAAGAATAGGAATTTTGGTTCTGTGGCAAACAGCACTTTTGTCTACTTTGATCTGTTGCCGTGTGGATACTGAGGTCATCTGCTCAGTCCCGATAAATTGCTGACGATGACACTGTGTCCCCATACCTGAAGGCATGCCAACCTGTAAAGAACATGTTCTTCCCTTTGCTGCTCATCTGTGGTAATTTCTTTTTATATGTATATTTGTAACTTTGTCTCTAACTGTTTTTCAAGCGGCCATGCTGCAGCTTATCTTGCCTCTAGACGGTCTCCATCCTGACCTTATTGCTCCCTTTGCTCCGGTTCTGTCTCCTTTATATTCAAACTCACACTCAGTTTCCTAAAAGAGCCAGGCGGATTTTATAAAGTGGGCGGCATGTGGGCTGGGGGAGGACTGTGGCAAACTAGAGAGTGCATACCCTGTACAAAGGGTCCTCAGCTCCGATTAATTGCTGCCAATGTGAGAATGCAGGTCTGGGGGGCACAGATCTTTTGATTTCTTAAGATAATCAGGAAGGCAAGGGTTTTATATGAAATTTCCCCAATTTTTTAAAGTTGGTAAATATTTTCTTTAAAAATACTGCATGACCCATTAAAACACGTCCTCCGGCCAGGCCCAGTTAGCCAACTTCTATCTCACAACCTTCATTTTATATATTCCATTTCTTTTTCAACATGTCCAGTACAAAATGTTTAGAAGTAACTGCATATTAAAAGGTTGGAGCCTCCTGGGCTCACCTGTTTAAGACAAATCCAACTTTGGATCTAGCATTTTCATTCATTTGACCCTGTACGGGGGCTGACTGGAAAAATGGCAATAAAATGGCACTTCTCCTAAGGTCCTTGCCCAGTTTCAAAGAACATACATCCGAGAGAGGGAAAAGGATTTCTATCACACCTGGATGTAAGACAAGGTAGCCTGTGTCCAGTGCTCTAAGCGTGGTCCCCCACTTTGGTCAAAAAAAAAGAAAAGTGCTGGGTATTCAGAAACAGGAGGGATCACTCGTTCCTTGGATGTCCTAGAAGACATGATAAAGTCAACTGCTTTTGAGGGATGGGTATGATCTTGACAGGCAGAGACAAGGCCTCACATGCCAGGAAAGAGATTTTAACTTTATCCTGTTGACAATGGGAGGCCATCGGAGAGACCTCTGAGCTGGGAGAGAAGCGATCACAGCAAAAGGTATTAGGTTGGTTAACCAGACACTGATTACTCAGTAGAGGGAAGGCCAAATGGTAGAACAAGAGAACAAAAAACACCCAGAAATGATTTCTTTAGATACATCTAAGGTCACTTACATAAATAATTGAGATTACAAAAGACAAAACATTTTCACTTCCTTTTTTTAAAAGGAAGGGTTAGCACTTTTGGAAATGACGAAAGATTGGGATATATATATATATATATATATCCATATTATGGCCCTCCAGAAATATAGCCCGTTTCCACTTGTAGGAACGACACTGTAATTGAGTATCATGTGTTGAGTGGGTGATAACCTAGCATGTGACAGATTAATCCATGAATCTGCATGAGTATTTTTTTTTAAGTTTATTTATTTATTTTGAGAAAGACAGAGAGGGCATGAGTGGGGAGGTGCAGAGAGAGGAGGAGGCAGAGAATCCTGAGCAGGCTCTGTGCTGTCAGTGCAGAGCCTGACATGTGGCTCGAACTCAGGAAACTATGAGATCATGACCTGAGCTGAAACCAAGAATCAAACGTTTAACCAGCTGAGGCCCCCAGGATCTGCTCTGCCTGAGTATTTTCAATAACCTGGGTGGCTCAGTCGGTTAAGCGTCCAACTTCAGCTCTGGTCATGATCTCATGATTCATGAGTTCAAGCCCCGTGTCAGGCTCTATGCTGACAGCTGAGAACCTGGAGCCTGCTTCAAATTCTGTGTCTCCCTCTTTCTCTGTCCCTCCCCTGTTCACCCTTTCTCTCTCTCTCTCTCTCTCTCTCTCTCTCTCTCTCTCAAAAATAAATAAATATTTTTTAAACGTTTAAATAAATAAACAAATAAATAACAACTGGGTTCATTCGAAGAACAAAACGTTAAGACAACCAACGTAAAATTCCACCATATCTCAAGAATACAGTACAGGGAGTGGAGAGAATCTTGAAAGACTAATACATTAAAGTTGCTATAATCCCTGGTGTCATTATCATAGATGTCCAAACTTAAATATGGGGAAATATTGGAGAATCTTTCCCAAATCACTTAAAAATTAGTTCCAGAGGCAGATATTGAGTAGTCAATATCACGATCTAATGATTACTTGTTCAGTACATCATCTGTCTTTTTTCTAAAAAGATTTTCTTTTTTTAAATAATCTCTACACCCAGTGTGGGACTCACAAGACCAGGATAAGAGTCACGTGCTTCACCAACTGAGCCAGCCAGGTGCCCCGCATTATTTTTCATCCTCAGCGATGGTGGGGACCAGTTGGCTCAGAACACATATATCTTGGGACAGGCAACAGATCTGTGCCCTACTGTTGGGTCATGCATTTGACTGTGTCACTTGAGTGTCATCCATCCTCTGAGGAGTACATCACCCTTAGAACTTCCTTACTCTCATCTGTGACCCTGAAACATGCTGACCATATCTGTGTCAACAAGGGCCAGAGAAAGAGGACCAGGCAAGGAGCAGAACACTTGTTCTCCAAACCTAGTTATCCACTTTGGGTGATCCCTCAACTTCTCGGGCTTGGAGTTCTAGTGTTTTATTCCTAAATACTATCCATCAAAATCTCCAAATTCACCACTCATTGTAACTGGAGGAAAATAAACAGGGGAAACCCTGAGCTAAAGAAAGCTCAACAGATTTCTCTTTCAGGACTTCTCAGTGCCTTTCTTTAATACAGCTGTTTGTTAATGTATATTATGGCATTTCTAAAATTATTCAAATGTAAATTTGCACAGTGATGCATGACTAGCAGAGATGTGAAATAAATGATACGGGACCACAGAAAAGTGAAAAATCACCTTGGTTTTGGGATTCAGGGAAAGCTTTCCAGAAGAAGAAAGCTCAGAACTGTTATTTGGCTAAATCGATAAGAAGCATATGCAAAGGTGTAGAGGCATAAGAGTGGGTCCTTATTCAGTAGTTGGAGAGTGTTTGAGAGTGCTGGGACGTAAGATGATAGCAGAGTAGCTCCTAGACCTACGTTATGTTCCTGCTTGTGATGAACTGGAAGCCTGGGTGCCTAATTCTGCTTTCTCCTCCTGGATCTCTGCTATTTCATTTCCATTTCCTTTGAGCTTTGACACTGATTGTTTTACTTTATTTTATTTTATTTTATTTTATTTGAGAGAGAGTGCAAGTCGGGGAGAGGGGCAGAGGGAGAGAGAGAATCCTGAGCAGGCTCTATGCTCAGTACAGAGCCCAACACAGGGCTCGATCCCACAACCCTGGAATCAAGACCTGAGCTGAAATCAAGAGTCAGACGCTCAACTGACTGAACCACCCAGGCACTCCCTACACTTATGTTTTTGACCAATAGTTGCCAGACAGCCGTCTCATCCTCACCCAATGCACATACACACATGCATTCACACGCGTGTGCACACACACACTCACACTCCCCACACCTGGACTCCTATATAAGGCTTCCTCCTACCTGGAATGGGGCTAAAACAGACGAGTTCTAAAGATTCTCAGATATTTTACTTGAAATATATAGACAGCTCTCTGCCCATAGGACTCAAAGTTTCGACCTGAATTGCTCTTGGGGTGGGAACAAAACCCCTCCGGTGCTCTAAATAAGAGAACAGTTGTCTTGCTTATTACGTTTGCCTTCTACTGGGTATATTGATTTTTCCTGAGCTCTATCAATTTGGGCAGCAAAGTAAAGATTAAATGGTTCAGATGTCTACCCAGAGCAGCAGATTTTGCTCAACAAACAAACAAACAAACAAACAACTCATCTCATGTGCCTTCATCTACTAGAAGCAGCTTATGCCTTTGCTTCTTGGGTGAAAACCACAGAACTGAACAGCAGGGCTGAAGGAAGCTGTGCACCTGCTCGGAAACTTCAAAAGGCTGAGGACATCTTCCCAGGAGGGCTCCAGCCTTTGTGTTGTAGAAAAGGGAAGCGTGAGGGGTGCCTGGGTGACTCAGTGGGTTAAGTATCTGACTTCGGCTCAGGTCACGATCTCACGGTTGGTGGGTTCGAGTCCCGAGTCGGGCTCTGTGCTGACAGCTCAGAGCCTGGAGCCTGTTTCAGGTTCTGTGTCTCCCTCTCTCTCTGCCCCTCCCCTGCTCATGCTCACACTCCCTCTCTGTCTGTCTCTCAAAAATAAATAAATGTTAAAAAGAATTGAAAGAAAAGGGAAGAGTGAATATAATATCTGACAAATATGATGCGTCTATGAATTTTCCTTCACTGGGCCATGGGTTTTAAGAGTTATCCCCAAACCCTGAGTCAGATTTTTCAAATGAGCACTCTGTCTCATGGTGGTCAATGGCTAAAACAACGCAATAAGAACTCTAGTGAGACATCATGGGAATATTGGAGAGGATGGGATATTATCCTGCTTTTTCTTACACCATTCTGATTCATCATGTATGGATTCTTTCCTTTGTTAATATTTTGTGAAACAAAACAAAATCTTTCAGGAGGTAACCTACTGACAGCTCAGATCATTACTGTTTCCTATCTGCCTTGGCAAAAAAGAAGATAATTGCTTGGAAAATCATGAGGGAAATCTGTTTATTTGCTGAGTTTTTTTTTTTGTTTTTTTTTTTTGTTTTTTTTTTTACATCCAAATTAGTTAGCATATAGTGCAACAATGATTTCAGGAGTAGATTCCTTATTGCCCCGTACCCATTTAGCCCATCCACCCTCCCATACCCCCTCCAGTAACCCTCTGTTTGTTCTCCATATTTAAGAGTCTCTTATGCTTTGTCCCCGTCCCTGTTTTTATATTATTTCTGTTTCCCTTCCCTTATGTTCATCTGTTTTGTCTCTTAAAGTCCTCATATGAGTGAAGTCATATGATTTTTGTCTTTCTCTAATTTCACTTAGCATAATACCCTCCAGTTCCATCCACATGGTTGCAAATGGCAAGATTTCATTCTTTTTGATTGCCGAGTAATCCTCCACTGCATATATATACCATCTCTTCTTTATCCATTCATCCATTGATGGACATTTGGGCTCTTTCCATACTTTGGCTATTGTTGATAGTGCTGCTATAAACATGGGGGTGCATGTGTCCCTTCAAAACAGCACACCTGTATCCCTTGGATAAATGCCTAGTAGTGCAATTGCTGGATTGTAGGGTAGTTCTATTTTTAGTTTTTTTTTTGAGGAAACTCCATACTGTTTTCCATTTGCTGAGATTTTTTAAAAAAAATTTTAACGTTTATTTTTTGAGAGGGGGCGAGGGGCAGAGAGTGAGGGAGACACAGAATCTGAAGCAGGCTCTAGGCTCTGAGCTGTCAGCACAGAGCCTGATGTGGGGCTCAAACCCACAAACCATGAGATCGTGACCTGAGTCGAAGTCAATCACTGACTGAGCCACCCAGGCGACCTTTGCTAAGATTTTAAAAATCATACGTAGTGCTACTCTAGGAGCTGAGCAAGGTTTCAAAACCTAAATTAAGGTCAGAATGACC
This sequence comes from Panthera tigris, assembly GCF_018350195.1. Taxonomy (NCBI): domain Eukaryota; kingdom Metazoa; phylum Chordata; class Mammalia; order Carnivora; family Felidae; genus Panthera; species Panthera tigris. Next base: position 12,554,148 of record NC_056672.1, read on the forward strand.
TTCAAGACCTTGAGATGGATGGATCATCTTTTTATAATTCATGGCCCCCTTTTTTCCTTTCAGTTCAGACTGAGCTGAAGCATCATCTTAATGGTGTGACCCATTTACTCTCTGCATTGATCCATTGGTTCCCTGCCTAATCTCTCAGTAGGGAAGCAGCTTTGTTAATTTTCTCACCCCTGCCTTTGTGTGAGCTCTGCTCATTCGCCTTTCCCTGCCCTTGGATGACTTCCCTTAGCTTCCTGGTCTCTTTCAAGTATTCACTAACAGCCTCCTCTTCAAGAGTTAAGTTCAGTCCAGTCAAAACTCCAGCATCTCACCCGACTCAAATCTCCCCCCAGACCAAAGCGCGGTAGCACCATAGAGAGAAGGGTTTGTGCTTCATTTCCTCATACTTCCGTTGCTCTTCCCTCCTCTTCTCCCTCTCACTGTGCTGCCTTGGCCCCTCCGGGTTTAGAGGAGGTGTGACAGGGCAACAGAAAAGGAAAGGCAGGGGACAGAGGATTTTCAGTGACCGATGCTGCCCATTCCTCTCACTGCCAGTGGGGAATCCCACTTCACTATTCCCAGACAGAGGTGACGCACTCACTGGCTGCCATCTAGGAATCCCCTTTGGCACCTGTAGGCCTTGGTACACACCCCCCTCCCCCAGCCCCCGTCTGTTGGAGTTACCACCCTGCGTACAATCCTTTTGAGACCAGTTCCTTTCAAGACATTCTAACCCAGCGCCTTCTGAGTCACCCAGTTAGGCTAAGGCAAGACTCACATCTTTGCCCCACCAAACTCCGGAAGTTAGAGCGCGCTGGCAACCAAGTCCTTTCTCTCCACTCTGTCCGCAGACATCTCGCCCTTAGGTGTATCTGTCAAGAGTCAGGTGCCAGCCTCTGTACCCCACAAACCCCAGTTATCACTGATCGAGTTCTCCCAAGAACTCTGAGCACCTTCTTGCTGAGGTGCGGGGCAATACAAGAACCAGGAGCAAGCACGGGTCAGGGGTGAGGCTGGACGGTAGTTCCCCTCTTTTGCTCTCTCTCCGAGATCTCCATCTCTTGGACCAAGACAAGAAAGGGGCAGCAATCCCTTGCCCTTCCCTTCAGAAGTCAAAATAAAACACATGACAGGCTAGCTCCGGGACACCTGTCTTCAAAGAGACTCTGTCTGTGACCCCTCCCATCCTCCTCTGGCCTCGTATATTCAGGCTGGAGGGGAGGGACGGAATAAATCTGGTGGTGCCTCCTTAGATGCCAGGGATACCAAAAAGGAGCCTATTCTGACACCATAGAATCAAGGTACTTGTCACCCATTGTTCTTGGCACTGAAGTCTGAGCAGAGACTGGGCGACATCCCACTTCATACTCATTTATTACACTTGCGTTATCTCTGGAAGCTGTATCGAAAGACTAGCGTCTGACTCTAATATAGTAAAACTTACCCAAACCTTTGCAACCAAGGACCCGTGAAGATCAATGTTGGATTCATAGACGGGGAGAGCAGGCATGATAACTTCCTGTCTCCGGGTGCTCTCTCCTCACAGTGGAAGCAGACCAGTGGGTGTTTCCAGCTGGCTTGGGTTTCTTCAGACCACGCTCTCCCCCTTACCCAGGAGACAGCCTGTCCAGACAACATGACATGGTTACAGACGCCGCGACTGGGGCACAAATGTGGCCAACAAGGCAGAATCACAGCTGAGTCAGAGGCCTTGGCATTGGAGCCAAGCCAAGGGCAATTTTTATGGCATGCTGGTTAGCCAGACTGTTTGAAAATAAAAGTTCAGGAACTGCCCTCAAGGTTGTTTTTTTTTTCCTAATTCAAGGGAAAATGGCTACCTCTCAGGGGCCACTGGTTCCACATGGGCTGCTGAGCTAATATACAGAGGGATGCTGCATAAAAGGAAGAAAGTACACTTAAAGCAAGGATATGTGTGCCTTCACTAAGAGCGTGATCTCAGAGGGGGACTTTGGCTGGCATCACCAAGATTGTGATCTTTTGACAGAATTAGAAATTGTTTTTTTTTCCCTAGAAGCTGCAGCCTCTTTGTGTATAAACCAGAATTAGGGAAGGATAGACTGGCTTGCAGTCTGAGTGTGGCAAAGCAACAATGACTTTAGGGGGTAGCAGTGACCTTCTCAAGTTTCAATTGTATGGAGAACTCATGGCCCCTTTATAGACTCTTTCATACCCAGTAAAAGTTTGAATACTTAAAAATCTGCCTGGCCTGCAGGATCCCCAGTGATTTGGTTAGTTACAGGGTCTGTACACCTAGGGTCTATCAGTACCTAGTTACAACCTTCTCACCCTTAAAGGATCTGATAAAATTGCCTCTCCTAGGTATTCTCTGGATGCCCTAGAACCCCGGGCCAGATAGAAGGGCTGGCCTGATTGAACTGGGCAGGAAAATTCTCATAATACCAGCCACCAGAGACATAATTTTCCAAGAATACCTTCTTCATTCCATTCCTCAGAAGGGTACACAAAATGGTGCCTGTATTCACCCAAACATTTGCTCTTCCTCAGGGTAGGAAGGATGATACACCCTGAGCCTGGCCTCCTGGGGCAAACACCTGGTGACTTCTGGACTATCCCCACCCTTCGACTGAGATGATAAACTTATGATGAGCCAGGTACCTTTTGTTTCCCAGTGAGAAACAGTCTTTCTCAGATTGTCAGTAAATAGTACCCAACTTTGGCAACAACTGAATGACGGAGGGGAGGGCGGGGAGGGCAGCAGAATGTGGTCTAGTCTAGCAGCTCCGTAGGAGACTCCGTGTCAGCAGTCCTGGTCTTAGTACCAGCAGCCTCTCTGACTCACTGTGGGCACATCACATTGTGTTTACCGGATGGTATTTGGATCCGAAATGTGACTGTGGCTCACTCAGCTGAGTGTCTTGTACATGAGTTGTTAATGAAGCACTTTAACAGCAAACCCAGGGCTTAAAATATTGTGCACACAGCAGGTGAGTAACTAGCCTTTAAAGAAGATTATCAGGGGCGCCCTCGGTGGCTCAGTCGACTGAGTGTCAGACTTCAGCTCAGGTCATGAACTCACAGTCTGTGAGCCCCGTGTGTGCGTGTGCTCGCTCGCTCTCTCTCTCTCTCTCTCTCACTCTCTCTCAAAAATAATAACTAAACATTAAAAAGAAGAAGAAGAAAGCTATCAGAGACCTGTCAACTGTGAGGAAAATAGATTCACAGTGGGACTGGGTGGGAGACATTCCTCTAAATCGGTTACCGTGAGCTCCACAAGTAGAAAGAACACTTGGAAGTGGATTGTGAGGTCTCCTGGATTCACCGAGAGTCTCCTGGAGGCCTTGGAGACGCTCCTCACCCTCGAGGGGAATGATTTCCCTCTTCAGGGCTGTGTGGGTTTGGGTCCTCCAAGAAGAAGACGCTAAGTGTGGATTCGCTGGGGAGGAGTTGTGATGGCTGTGAAGGATAAGGGGGAGAGAGCTGGAGTAGCTGGGGCCCCGGTCACCATACCCGTTAGGCACAGTAGTCACTGTGCCTAGGAGCAGGGACATTTTTAGGGATCCATGAGAATGTTTTCACTCTATTCTAAAATCAGAAGAGAAAAAAATGAATGTGATAGCAACAAATATAATAATAAATCTGCCTAAATTATGTTCATCTTTATACCAATGCAGTCATAAAATATAATGTGTAATATTTTTACGTTTATTTTTTTATTTGGGGGGGGAGGCAGAGAGAGAAAGAGAGGCCCCTACAATGAAGTCCCAGGGAAACAAAGTGTTAGGTCTCTCCTCCCGCCAGGCCCGCACCCCTATACTGGCATATATCATGGAAGGAGATTCTGTTTCATTAGAAGACCTGCTTCAAAGAGCATGAAATATTTCCTCTCTGCCTTTGACACAAGAGTCATCAGTGAGCAAAGGTGTGTTACAGAGACTAGCTGGTCACACGTGCTCTCTGTGAGTAAAGTATTCTAGCTGAGGCTGGCTGGCCCCCCACAGCGCTGCAGGGGGCACTGGGGCTTAGGATGGGGGGCCATGGCCTTCCTTCCGGTTCAGACATTTCTCTGATTCTGTTTAGTCTGACATTCTGATTCTTCCTTTAAAATCCCTTCCCAGGGGTGCCTAGGTGGCTCAGTCAGTTAAGCGTCCGACTCTTGATTTCGGCTCAGGTGATGATCTTGGTTCGTGGGTTCGAGCCCCGAGTCGGGCTCTGTGCTGACGACGCAGAGCCTGATTGGGATTCTCTCTCTCCCTCTCTCTGTGCCCCCCCAACTCTCACTAGCTCGTTCACTCTCTCTCTCAAAATAAACTCTAAAATTAAATTAGTTAAATTAAATTAAATTAAATTAAATTAAATTAAATTAAATTAAATTAAATTAAGTTAAAATACAATAAAATACAATAAAATACAATAAAATAAAATAAAATCACATCCCAGAGTCAGCAAAGTGGGAGCCCATCAGCTGTTTCCAGCCCACAGATATGTTTATTTGGCATGTACAAGGTTTAAAAAATTGTGGCGGTGGATGTTATGGGTTGAATTGTATTTCCTCAAAACCATATGGTGAAGTCCTAACTCCCAGCACTTCAGAGTGTGACCTTATTTGGCAGCGGGGTTGCTGCAGATATAATTAGTTAAGATGAGGTCATACTGAAGTAGGTCCCTAATCCAGCATGACTGGTGTCTTCATAAAAGTGAGGGGGAGGCAGACAGGGAGAGAGACCTGGACAAAGGGAGAACACCACATGACTATGAAGGCAGAGATCTATCAGCCAAGGAAGGCCAAAGATTGCCAGTCAACCACCCAACACTGGGGCAGGGGTGTGGAACAGATTCTCCACGGCCCTGGGAAGGAGCCAGTCCTGCCCACACCTTCATCTGAGACTTCTAGCCTCCAGAGCTGGGAAAAACATATATATTTCCATTGTGTAAGCCACCCGATTTGTGCCACTGTATTATAGCAACACTAGCAAACTAATACTGGGGTATCATTTTCAGATGGATAGGTTTTCTATGAACATTTAGACTTTGAGCTTCAGTGGGAAAAGCCTGAGGCCCCAGCCTGGATGTCGGGGCATCAGCTGGTAGCAAAGGGAAGGATACAGTCAGTCTTGGGACCAGAGAACACAGGCCCTTGCGAGGGGCCGCCACTCCTTACCCCAGGGGCTTGCTGCAGCGCGAGAATATGGGCTCAGCGCTATCACATTTTCTGATGTATTTCTAGAGGAGCTTGATTTCCGTTTCTCATTGCTGATGAAACAGGATTTCAAATGTTGGCAACTAATTGATCACTCTGTTTTCTCCCTGACCCGCTCCAGTTCAGTTTGTATACTTGATCTGGCTGGTCCCTCCGGTCATCTGAGTTTGTGACCGCCATTTGTTCACAGTTGCACGGCCTGGCAAGATGCCGAGAGAAATTCTAGTTCAACAAGGGAGATGATTCAGGGGGTTGAGCAATTTGCTGCCGGGAGAAAGCAAGCCCTGATGTATCCACCTGTCCCCTCTGCCCTGTTGAGTGAGAAGCTTTCTGAGGCTGGATCTGTGCTTTGAATAATCATTTGTTGGGGGCCTGTTGCACACTGGGTGGTGGTCTAGAGGCAAAGCAAGTATCCGGTGTATGATGGTCTGTATTCTTCCTAATCCCCTTACTGCTGAGGATGAAAGGAAGTATTGTTAATAGTCACCATGTACTAAAAGAAAGATATTAAGCTGTAATTGTTCTGAACTCATAAATACAAAAGGTCATTCTGTTGAAGCTACATTGCATTGCCCTCCTCCATCATTGCAGCTTAAATCGCTAATAATAACAACCACCCTCTACACAAAACAGACAATGGGGAAGGCATGGTACCAGAATCCATTAATGACATTCCTTTCATTATAATTGTGTTAGGCAATTACAACGTGCCAGCCCATGGTAAGCACTTCACGAACATAATCGCGTTTAATGCTCATATCAGCGTTTAATGCTCATATCAGCCCCGGGAGGGGAGTGTGTGGTTCTCACTGTAGAGATCAGGACACTGAAGCCCAGAGATGTTTAGTAACTTGCATGAGGTCCCAGCAGGACTCAACCTCAGGTCTCTTCAGGGCCAGATCCAGGCTCCCCGCCCCCTTCTGCTTCCCGGTTTCTCTGTTTCACAAAATGCCTCTGACGGAGGTCAGAGTCCCCCAAGGCCTCGCCAAGAGTGGTGTCCCAAGCCCCACCACCCGAATCCCAACCCTGTCTACATGTTCTGTTAGGCACAATTTGTAATCTCGTCTGAAGTCAAAATCTTAGTTTCTCTCCAAAAAGACTCCATGACATTTTGTGTATATTGTAAAGATGTACAGAAGGGGCCCCCTGTGCCCCTGAAGGAACAGATGGTATGCCTGGCATGTTCTTAGAAATCTGGGAACTCAACAGAAAGCCTGGGAGGGGGGGGGGTCCTCCCGGGGTAATGTTCTGTTTCTTTCCACAGCTGTGTTCAGCTCCCGAACATTCCAGCACTTTGCAGCTGACGCTTCTACCTTTTATGTGTGTATTTCACTTCAACCGAAAGTGAGGCAAAGAGACAGGGTGGGTGTGGTCCCGTCCTTGGCAGAGCACGTGGAGCTCCTCGCGCTCCCCCTGCCCCCACCCCCTCCCCAGCCGCCACACCCACCCGCTCGCGGCCACACTTCTCTCGGCCAGAATCGTCTCGCGTCCTGTGAAACCCCCCCGCTTCCCCCCACCCCCACCCGCCAGGCCTGTCTTAACGCAGTGTGTCGTCTGTGTGGTTTTCAGGCCACTACATGTACGTGGACTCGGTTTACGTCAAGCACTTCCAGGAGGTGGCGCAACTCATCTCCCCGATGACCACGGCCCCCATGTCCGGCTGCCTGTCGTTTTATTACCAACTCCAGCAGGGGAATGACAATATCTTCTCCCTCTACACTCGGGATGGGGCTGGCCTTTACGAGGAAATCTGGAAAATGGACAAGCCAGGGAATGGTGTGTGGAATCTTGCTGAGGTGGAGTTCAGCGCGCCGTACCCCATGGAGGTAGGTCCGCCAGGTGTGTCCACGTGGGCCCTGGCCGCACTGCTCTGCGCAGGCGCACAGGCCTGGCGATCGGGCGACACCAGCGGCCACGTTCGTCCGTTCTTCTCCGTGCGTGTCCGTCTACCTTTTCCCTTCTTTGGCCCCCTCTGCTTTCCCCTTACTTTTCCCTCTTCCTCTCTCTCCTCTCTTCCCTCTTCCTCTGTCTTCCTGCTTGGTCATCTTCACTTTCTACCAAGACTGTTCTTAAGGACAGATAGAGAAAAAGCCAGTCAATCAACTCCATTTCTTGAGCCCACTTCCCCTCGGAACCTCGCTCTGTGGTCTTGGTGAGTTCCAAAGAGATGAATGTCCTCTGAGTGAAACCCACTCTTGACTTTCCATTCCTGTGAGCAGGGAGGAAGCTTCCCCTTACTTGAGTGAAGAGTCTTGAGAGAGAGAGAGAGAGAGAGAGAGAGAGGGAAGCCAACTTATTTTCTTCCTTCCTCCTTGACGGTATAAGTAATGTCATCAAAATTAGAAATAGATTTATGATCGTGGCCCCAATTTGAAACAAGCCTTGGTACTTTAGTTTTAAAACTTTTGTAGCTGCACGAGTGATAAATATCCAATGCAGAAGAATTAGAAACTTCAGGAAAGCAAAACCAAAACCCCCCAGGCTAACCCTACAAGGATGACAACACTAACATTCTGGTGTTCGTCCTTGCAGACCTTCTTTTGAAGCACATACATTATTTATATTTATGTATGTGTTCCGGTACTTGAAACACTCCAGAGGAGATAGGATTATCCCCAAATTATAGATAAGGAAGGAGAAAAGAGAGAGTCCGAACAGTTTGATATTTTTTATCTGGGTCACACAGCTGGTGAGTGCCAGGCACTTACGAAACTTCTGGACTGAAATCTGACCTAGAGCTGAAGGCAGAGGCCCAGCCCTGTCTGAGGACCACTACCACCCCCCACCCCCACCCCTGCCGCCCCAGGGCTTCTAGAATCAGTGGGTGCAACATTGTGGTTCCAGATTTGGAGCTGTACCTAGAGTCTTATTTACCGCAGGTTTGTTAATATCCCCTTCCTAGCTTTGTGCTTTTTGTAGTATCTTCCCTAGTCCCCTTTAAAGTGCAGAAGAAGTAGGGGCGCCTGGGTGGCTCAGTCGGTTAAGTGGCCGACTTCAGCTCAGGTCATGATCTCACGGTCCGTGAGTTTAAGCCCTGCATCGGGCTCTGTGCTGACAGCTCAGAGCCTGGAGCCTGTTTCAGATTCTGTGTCTCCCTCTCTCTGACCCTCCCCCGTTCATGCTCCGTCTCTCTCTGTCTCAAAAATAAATAAACGTTAAAAAAAATAAATAAATAAAGTGCAGAAGAAGTAGATTATTCCCTGCATGCTTTTTAGTGGTGCCATCTGCTCACCTGATGTGGAGCTTCAGAGACTGGAGCTTGGGACTGGACTGGTTTGTGACATGTTCTAGCTACTGAAGACATGCCTGCCACGCCCCTTACCCCCTTCAGATCCTCTCCTTTCCCCCCACACAGCTCCAGAGAGAACACACTGCCTTTTGCAGGACGTGTGCTATTTCCTATCCCAAAGTCGGATGAAGCCTTGATCCACTCTTGCAGCCCAGTGGAAAATTTTCTGAGTTTGAGTTACAAAGAGGAAAAGAAATGCACATACTGTTTCAGAAATTTTTCCTTCTGTTGAAGTCAAATGAGTCACACACGCAGTGACGACTGTTTCTTTGCAAACTCCTTCCATCCAACCATAAACTCCCTGGGCGGCATTTGTGTGAGTGAGACTGCTGGATTTTCTTTTCCGTCAGTGCCTGAAAAGTCACAATTCTGGACACTACTGCACTTTAGTTTGTACCCTTTTGGTTCACAGGTGCGTGATTTTGCTCCAGCAGGTCTGACTCATGCTGCTACTGTTTGCTCTTGGTAATTGCCAGCAAAAGAGACTCACTCTGCAGAAATCAGTGAATTTAATGTCGCCGTCTTCTCAAATGGATCTTAGAAAGGAAAACAAGCACCCGAGACCCCCTTTCTGAACGAGAGAGAACGCATCGGCACATGGGCTATGATTCGCAAATTCTGATCAGAAATATTCTCCCTCCACCAGTAAGATCGAGCTCTGTCGTTCACTTTATCAGCGAGCACCCTGAAAATGAAATGTCATGGACCTGGGCTGTGTGTGTGGACTCCACTGCCCCTTCCCACTGATCCACGTCTGTCCCCTTCTTGTTCTCGGCCTCCCCTCGACCTTTGCCAGCGACAGGCTTCCAAGGCCCCTCTTAGATTGTGCAGAATCCAGGTGTCTGTAGGACCATTGTCGTTAAGCTGAACATGACCATCGTGTCCACATTCTTTCTTTCAAAACTGGAGAAACTCACACCTGGTGGAGGGAAGGAACCTGTTTGAGCTAATTAGTGGCTAATGAGGCTCAAACCTGAATATGAGTTCAAGAGGGGGTCGGTCAACCTGGAGAAAGAGACATGAATTAAGTACAGAGTTCTATATGCACCTGACTGCATACGAGGGGCCTTATACACCTTATCTCATTTAATCTCAGTAGTGCTATAAGGTAGCAGGTATTATGTCTGTTTTATAAATGACAGAAGAAAGCCCTTGAAAGAGTTAGCAACATATTCAAGGTCACCCAGCTAATAAGTGACAGAAATGGGATTTGAACTCTGGTCTGTCTGCCTCCGAGACACTCTTCTCTTTAGAACAGGTTGAGAACTAAGAAGCCTAGGTGTCAAATCTAGCCCACAACGATTTGCTTGGCCGCTAGAGTGGTGTCTGTTTGCTTGTTTGAATTCATTGCCAACATTGAAAAAATGCAAAGATTTCAAATAAAAATCTGGAGATCCAGATCCCCTTGACAGTTTGGTAGGTCCGGACACTTCAGGCGGGACTCCCACACGTCAGCAGTGAGTAGCAGCTCCCCACCCCCCCTCAGACCCGGCTTGCATTCTCCCGGATGCGTTCTGCACCCTTTCCTCCTGCGTCTCACTAAGCTCACGTCATGTATTTCTGTTACCTGCCTGGTCCTGAAGGCATTGGAATTTCAAGCCCTGCAAACCCTGCATCTTCTCACGTTAATTCACCGGAGTGGACCACACCCTGGGGCAGTTTCCCCCGCAGTGCTCGCCACACCTGATCCCCATGGTCACAGGCAGAAGGTAGTTGACTGACCTCAGAGTGGAAGTCGGCGGCAGAAAAGGGAGGAAAATGGAAGGGTTCGACCCATTAACAACCTCATGTTCTCTCTAACCACTTGGAACGTGCCTGGACATGCTGAAATGCTAACGTCCATACATAGAATTTGGGGCCTGGGCCACCTGGGTGGCTCAGTCGGTTGAGCATCCGACTCTTGGTCTCTGCTCAGGTTCATGATCCCAGGGTCATGGGACTGAGCCCCACATTGGGCTCTGCACTGAGCATGAAGCCTGTTTCAGATTCTGCCTCTCCCTCTGCCCCTCCCGCACTCATGTGCGTGCATGCGTTCACGCTCTCTCTCTCAAATAAAATTTAAAAAAATAAAATAAAAAGAATTTGGGGCCTGATTTTGCCTTAGCTGACAGATAATCATCTCTGATTCTGCATCTTTGTCCAGAACCCTCACACAGAGTTGCATGTGTGAAAAGGGAAAGGGCCCTGGAGGGGCTTAGTTCTGTGGGAAGGGCATTGGGAGAACCGAGCCAGCCTTCTGCGAGTAGCCTGTTGTTTCTTTAACTGAAGGTCATAATACAAATCGTCAATTCAGTGGTTCTGTCAGAGACTGATATACACTCAAGGGAGGGGGACAAGTCCACCAATAAAATACAACTTAGGGTTTAGGATTCCCTCTCCCTAAAAGAAACTAGAGATCAAGACAGCAGCTGCCTCAGATTTAGGAACATGATTCCTCAGTACTTATAACTTGCCATCACCTGGCTTGATTGACACATCATTTTAAATCACAGTTAAGAGCTCTGAAGCCTACCAGAAAATATGTAAACCTGTAATAATACATCCTTTTCCTCTGCAGGTTATTTTTGAAGTTGCTTTCAATGGTCCTAAAGGAGGGTATGTTGCCCTGGATGATATTTCTTTCTCTCCTGTTCACTGCCAAAATCAGACAGGTAAGCATTCTCTTTTTCTTCCTCTTTACATATGGAATTTTCCTGATAGACACCTGTGGTCAGGACTTGAATTAATTCTAATTTCCTCACCTCTCCTGTGATCTCCTCCTTTAAAAAATTACTTAACTGAATAGTCATTTTTCTGCGACATTACTCTTTTCCCCCCCACCTCGCAGTGTGAATTTAATTTTTCTGAACCCACAGGGCAGTTGTCAGGTGTTAAGGAACTTTCATCGTCCCTACCTACTAGGTAATGAAAATCAAAGAATACAAACACATTTCCTCCCCATCTTTCTCTTTAAAGGATAGCTTAGATCCATATACAGGTGGCCAAGTAGGTGGAAAAAACTCTCAAACTCTACGGAGTAGAATTATAAAAATCCTTCCCAATTTTATGTATCCAAAACCTATAAATGTCTTCACATTTAAAGATGTTGGTGTTGGATACAGTTAGCTTTGGGCTAAATGTTACCTACTTAATTTAACTTCTCTTTCTAAGTAAGTCTGCACATTCTTTTACGGTGGCCAGTTTTATAATTTCCATAAACTTGGTGTTTGGAGAAGAGAGGGAATTCTTACTTTCTGGGGAACGAGGTAAACAAATCGATTCCAAGTAAGTTAAAAAATGCCCTAGAGTGAGAAGCGACACTGTATTCATGCTGGCCCAGATAAATGCAGGGGACCTTACCTTTTAGGGAATTTTTTTTTTGAGAGACCCCAGGGAGATAGTGGTTGTCCAATGTTACTAATGAGCCTTCCTTCTGAGTTTAGAAGCATGAGAAGTACATTTTTGAACATGGCCTTTGTAGTCTGACTTTCACTTAAGATAAAAGTTGGTGTCTGATTGCATATGGTCTCAGATATATTCTACCAGCAAGGCGACTGAGAAAGATAATATTTTCTACTTGAGCTGAAGTGTTATTCCAGAATTAGAGAGAAACACTCTAATGTGCTAAAACCAAATGCTATTTTTTTTTTTTTTTTTTTACTAATTCTAATTTTTAAAAAGTAGGGGGAAGCTAGTGAAACAGATTGAGCTAGACAGGGTTTACATGTTTACATATTTTCATTAAAATGATTGAATACAAACTGTAATCAAAGATTTTTAAGAGTCTTTAAAATTGGACAGAACAGACACCAACGTTGTTTTACTTCTCCAAATCTGACTGTTCCCTAATCTCATCAGCTAATATTTCAGTGATGTTAATAGTAGTTTCATAATCTCTTGTCATTACTTTTAGAAAGTTTCCTTTTTGTCACCAGGCATTTACATTGAACTTTTATATTTCCAAGTTATGCATATGGAAAAGAGGTTTTTATTCAATACCTGCATGGAGTAGAGGTTGGGATGAAGAGGTGGGCGGTTGGGGGGGTAGGTAACAGTATCTACTGAGCCATCTTAGAAGTAATATTTGGAAACACTCTCCCTTTTAAAAAAAATACAGAATTGGGGTGCCTGGGTGGCTCAGTTGGTTAAGCATTCAACCTTGGCTCAGGTCACGGTCTCACAGTTGGTGAGTTCGAGCCCCGTGTCAGGCTCTGTGCTGACAGCTCGGAGCCTGGAGCCTGCTTGGGATTCTGGGTCTCCCTCTGTCTCTGCCCCTCCCCAGCTCACGCTCTGCCTCTCTCAAAAATAAACATTAAAAAAAAAAAATTTTTTTTTAAACATACAGAATCTATGTGAACCCTTTCCCACTGACTGGTGAAAAGAAAGATTTCAGCAAAATAAGGACTATTTGTCAAAAGCACCCGTGGCCCCTCAGTCTCTAAGATTCAGCCCGCATAAAGACTCCTCCATAGGGAGCACAGGCGACTCACATTTTCATGTAATTAGGTTAGCCAAGGCTCTGATAGGTCTTGAGAACTTCCCAACGTAGCGACTTTCTTTAAAATGGTTTAACTACATGATCGCAGTGTTATGCTACAGAGCCAGGACTTTGGATTCGTGTCCCTACTCTGCCGCTTACAAACTGTGTGACCTTGGGCATGTTGATTCACCTCTCTGTCTGATTAACCTCCGTTTCCACATGTATAGGGCAAGGGTAGAAGAATCTGTTCCACACCATTGGGAAGATGAGAAGGTTAATGTCCGTGAAGGCCTGAGCAGAGTATGGCACACAGAAAATGCTTGGCCTTGAGGCTTCATGTTATTTATTGAATTTTCAAAATACTCCCATCCACTCCCTGGGGAACAAAGGAGTCAGATTGAAACTAGAGAACCAGCAAAGGACACCAGCTTGGTGAATGGGTGAGCTGGAGCCTGCTTTATGCCTTTCATTCAGCAGCTGTGGGCCAGATTCTGAGTCTTACAAGCTGAGCCCTCCAGTTTCCATACTTCATCTTACATTTCACAAATAGTTTATGCCCTTCTGTTTTATAACAGGTGCCAACATTTTTTTCCTTATCTCGGTTAGCTCCAGACTTGCTTTTCCCAGCTGGATCTAGCATTTTCTTCCCCCGTTCTCCCTGAGTAGGCTGAGACAGGAATTATTTCAACATATGAAACATCTCATTCCCACCATCTGGTTGGGCTTAGAGTTAATCCAGTCTCCCAGACCCAGGACCCATCACAATGTCGTAGGTGTTAAACACCAGAGTCATGTAGCTTCGCACATATTCCCCCAGGATGCTGCCAGAGGACAGTGACAACTCCCCATGCCCCCTAGTTGAGTTAGGGCACTTCCCTTCCAAGCCTTTTCCACCCACAACCTCCCCATCCACCACCATGTTTGGCCTAGCATCTAGAAGGTAGGAATCAGCTCTCCTTTTAGGCTGTAAATCCTTGAATGGCCAACAGGTGATTTCATCCACTCCTAGGGATCCCGGCTCAGTGCCCGACCCCAAACTAAGAGTTCCCTCTCTTCTGCCTTACACACGCCCAATCTCCTCCCTGGGCTAGGGTCCACCCATCTGGCTCCGGGACTGGAAGGGTCCTGACACTCATGGATGTACCCTTCAAAGGATTTCTGCTTGGCCCATTCACCAACAACACACTGCTCACTTGATGTCTGATTGGAAACCTGGCTCCGGTGGTTGCCTTGGTTACAGCTGCAGTTGCCTTAGCTCAGACCTCAAGCATCTCCACAGCCTGGTCAGTGGCCCAGCCCCTACTCCCTCAAGACTCCTCAGCCTGGCGCCAGGTCTCGCTCACTCTGTCTCCAAGCCAGCTCTGAGCTGTCTCCACCTACTTTCGGGCTGGCTCCTGCTAAAATAAAACTGCTGTACAAGTGTAGCAGCCTACAGACCACGCTGCACCCCAGATCTCTCTAGCACTGCAGGGGCTGATGATTAAAAGGCTGCTGATGAGCTTTTAAAGGTCTGGGGCTGATACTGAGTCTATCTCCATGAACTTCATGGGGCAGGGGAAAGGATGAGACATGCTACCAATGGCTTCTCCTTCCACCTGATTAGAATATCTTCAAAGCCTTTCATTTCTAAAAAGTGCAAATGTCATAAAGCAAGTAATAAACTAAATCTTACATCATGATGCCTTTTGGTACCTTGTTCAAGGGGACTTCCTTCCTTCCTTCCCTTCTTCCTTCCTTCCTTCCTTCCCTTCTTCCTTCCTTCCCTTCCTCCTTCCTTCCTTCCTTCCCTCCTTCCTTCCTTCCTTCCCTTCTTCCTTCCTTCCCTCCTTCCTTCCTTCCCTCCTTCCTTCCCTTCTTCTTTCCTTCCCTTCCTCCTTCCTTCCTCCTTCCTTCCTTCCTTCCCTTCTTCCTTCCTTCCTTCCCTTCTTCCTTCCTTCCTTCCTTCCTTCCTTCCTTCCTTCCCTCCTTCCTTCTTCTTTCTTTCTTTCTTTCTTTCTTTCTTTCTTTCTTTCTTTCTTTCTTTCTTTCTTTCTTTCTTCCTCTCTGGTCAACTGATGTTCAAGGGCTTCCAACTGCCTGTGATTCCTCCCTATACTTCAAATAGGTCATTAATGTTCAACTGTGATGGCCACTCAGCCCATATGCTCTGAAACAAGCCTTAAGCAAAGGCTTTCCATCCACCCCAGATTCTGGTGAGCTCATTTGGGGTCACAAACAGGCCCTCTGGCCCTTTCTTCAGGAATTAGATACTGTCTCATAGCAGAAGCAACATTCTGGGTGAAAAAGATTTAGGCTTTCAGTTATGCTTTTGAGATTTTCTTTTTATCGGACCTTCTCAGGACCCCAGACAAATCCATTTCTAGGACTAGGTATTTAACAAGGGAATATAATCACATTCTCAGAAAAATCTTTTCTGCGTGACTCAGTGTCACCATGGAGTGAACTGATCCATGCTTACTTTTAAGTTTTAATACCACCTCTTGCCTCTCATGCCCACCTAATAAATGGGTTATGATTCTCTTGTGGTTGCCCAGGGGGATATTCCTTGGGATATATTCCTGATGAGTGATTTCACTGACCTGCTGTTCTCTTTGTGTGTGGCTTTTGGGAGCACTACACCATTTTCTGAACTAGACGGGCATCTGTAGATTGTGCCTTTTCATCTACTTTTTCATTACCACGTGGCAGGGGGGTAACTAACCAATATGGGGTCTCCCCTTGTCTCAAATCTGCATTGGGGGGGGCTGGTGTCAGAGGATCCTTGTCTGTGTGAACATCATACTCATTTTTCAAAGACTTTATTTTCATGGCTTAAAGATACTCCTGGATGCTCACAGAGCCAGGCCTAGCAATGTGTGGGCAGGCCCACCTGTCACAGAGCATTGAGAATGCCCTTTATTTCCTGATCTCCTCTCTGGCTCATCAGGATGCCTTCCTTGCACACTTGGCAGGGTGTGTCTCCTGAGATACCATTGGGATCCAATTATACAGGAATGTTTTATTCCTAATCTTCTTTTTTTGTTTGTTTGTTTGTAATGTGGTTTTGGTCACTTATTTTTTTAATTTAGAGTTTTTAGAACTTTATTTTAGTATCATTTTAAACTCAGATAAAATTTGTAAGAATTGGGGTGCCTGGGTGGCTCAGTTACATGTCCGACTTTGGCTCAGGCCATGATCTCATGGTTTGTGTGTTCAAGCCCCACGTGGGGATCTGTGCTGACAGCTCGGAGCCTGGAGCCTGCTTTGGACTCTGTGTCTCCCTCTCTCTCTGCCCCTCCCCCACTCACACTCTGTCCCTCTCAAAAATAAACATTAAAAAAAATTTTTTTTTAATTTTCAAGAATACTATAAAGAACTCTCATGTACTCTTCACCCAGATCTACAAATTAACATTTTGCCACATTTGCTTTATTGACCATGTAAGAGTAAGTTGTAAACATTATGCCCCTTACCCTAAATACTTCAGTGTGTAGTTTCTAAAACCCAGCACATTTTCCAGCATGCTATCAGATAATTATAAAGTTGAGGAAATTTGGGGTCACCTGGGTGGTTCAGTCAGTTAAGCCTCTGGCTCTTGACTTCAGCTCAGGTCATGGTCTCATGGTTCATGGGTTCAAGCCCCAAATGGAAAGCCTGCTTGGGATTCTGTCTCCATCTCTCTCTGCCCCTCCCCTGCTTGTTCTCTCTCTCTCTCTCTCTCTCTCTCTCTCTCTCTCTCTCTCTCAAAAATCAGTAAACATTAATAACAAGTTCAGGAAATTTGGCACTGATACAGTATTATCAACTAACCTATGATCCACATACTAATTTCACCACTTGTCCCAATGCTGTCTTTTTTTTTTCTTGATGTTTGTTTATTTTTGAGGGGAGGGAGGGAGGGAGAGACAGAGAGAGAGAGAGAGAGAGAGAGAGAGAATGAGTGGGGGAGGGGCAGAGAGGGAGGGGGACAGAGGATCCAAAGCAGGCTCTGTGCTGACAGCAGCAAGCCCAATGCAAGGCTCAAACCCACGAACCACGAGATCATGACCTGAGCTGAAGTTGGACACTTAACCAACTGAGCCACCCAGGCACCTCCCATTTATATTTATATGCTATGTGTTTTCCTGGACCAAGATTGAATCTCGGCACCCTTGTAGTATTTGGTGGTCATACGTCTTTCATCCCCTTTAATCTGGGCTAAACTCTCTTGCTTTGGGAATTCAGGAATTGAGAGTATAGTGAGTGTTTGTCCATAAACAGCTCCCTGTTTCATTAGGTCACTGCTCCCAGAATTCAAATGTTTCTCTAGAGGTAATTTCCCATTTATTCAAAACAGTGCCCTCTTTCTCTGGCCCTAAAAGTTTAGACCAGTATTATGTCAGCCTGCAGAACAGGATCACAGTTGGCTATGTTGAATGTGTCCCAAACTGTGAAAGTCACATCCCTTCTGGACTCGGATGTTCTGAACAGTGAAATTTACAATCACTTGTTGCTGTACCAAGTTATTCACAAAAAAGCAGAAATCTTTTATGTTTCATTCCCTCCAGGCAATCTGAAATGAGGTGGTATTTATAGACCAGGGTAAATGATACCAGAATTCAGCAAAAGCCAAAATAATAGCAGTATGGGTGATGAAATTGGTGTGACTTTTTGAACCTCGTGATTTATACTGAGCAATGATTTTCTTCAAGCAGATCAGCTCCTGTGACTAATATCAATTATCAACAGACAGCAGCTGTGCTGGTGACACAGATTGATCAACAAAGGAAAATCATTTCTGGAAAATATAATTTCTAAAATACCTGTCTTAGAGAAAAATTAAGAATTCCTTAAAATCTTTATCTTTTTCTTTCTCTTTAATTTTCTATGAATGAATTTTGAATTGTGAAGAACTATGTGAATAATTGTTCCCAGTCTTTACATTATGAAAGGAAATGTCTTTTGAAGTGTGGTACTTCTTTATTTTTTATAGAGAGTGTGAACAGAGCTCCTTCTCTCCATCCCTTTAGGGAGGAAAAGAACAATTTTCCTGTCATGCTGAGATGTTAGCTTGATGCTAACCTGCCAGCATGCCATTAGGGTAAAAATATTTTTGTGTGTTTTATGTATTCCGTCTCCCCTGGCACGAATATGTATGTATTTGTCAACCTGTTGATGTAGTCCCTTGAGACCCTTAAGTCTGGCTCTTTAACTTTGGTTCTCCTTTGTTCAGAACTTCCTTTCAGTGCCATGGAAGCCAGCTGCAATTTTGAGGAAGATCTCTGCAACTTTTATCAAGACAAAGAAGGTCCAGGCTGGACCCGGGTGAAAGTAAAACCAAACATGTATCGGGCCGGAGACCACACATCAGGCATCGGTAAATTGGGGGCTGTGCCCACCGGGCGCCGGGGGTGGGAGTGCTCCAGCTGCCAATCTTACTCCACACCCATCAAGATGGCAACTTAAACAAAAAAGGGCAGCTGTGAAAAAACAAATGCAATCGGGCAATCTTGTGTTTGGCCTCTTTTTAAAACTTAGAATTCGATTTGCCAGTTGCTTAAATAGTCAAACCTTTGGACATTATCTTGCTCTTCCCCTCAGGTGGAGAAGTACTTTTGTCTTTTTTTTTTTAAGTGTATTTATTTATTTTGAGTAAAAGAAAGGGAGAGAGAGAGTGGGAGCAGGAGCAGGGTAAAGGCAGAGACAAGTAGAGACAGAGAATCTCAAGCAGACTCCTTGCTGTCAGCGCAGAGCCTGATGGAGGGCTCTGTCCCACAAACCGAGAAATCATGACCTGAGCTGAAATCAAAAGTTAGAGGCTTAACTGAACTGAGTCACTCAGGCACCCCTATGGAGAAGTACCTTTAAAAAGCTATTAAAAAAAAAAAAAAAAAAGCTATTAGATTACAACTATATGAAACATCCAGAATAGGCAGATTCATAGAGACAGAAAGCAGATTAGTGGTGTCCAGGGGCTGGGGACGGGGGATGGGAAGTTCCTGTTTAATGGGTATAGAGTTTCCTTCTGGGTGATGAAAATGTACTGGAATTAAGCAGTGGTGGTGGTTGCCCAGCATTGGTGAATGTACTAAATGCTGCTGAACTGTAGGTTTTAAAATGGTTAAAATGGTAAATTTCCTGTTATGTGTGATTTACTCAACAAACAGATATTGTAGGGCAAGAGAAGCTAAAAAAGCTGTTGGGAAAATGTCAGGGGCGGGGCACTTGATGGCTCGGTCTACAAGGAACTATTGGAAACCAGTTTGAGCTCCCCTGTGTAAGGAACCTACCTAATTACTTTGATGGCATCCCCTGTGAAACCCACTCCCGTAGAGATGGATGCAAAGAGCTTGTTTTCAAGGGTTGGTGTCTAATTCATTTATTCAATGCCTGTTTATACACTAGGCACTGGGGTATGTTAATACACTGATGAAACTTAACATTTCAGGGGCGCCTGGGTGGCTCAGTCAGTTAAGTATCCGACTTCAGCTCAGGTCACGATCTCGCCGTCCATGAGTTTGAGCCCCGCATCGGGCTCTGTGCTGATGGCTCAGAGCCTGGAGCCTGCTTCCGATTCTGTGTCTCCCTCTCTCTCTGCCCCTCCCCCGTTCATGCTCTGTCTCTCTCTGTCTCAAAAATAAATAAACGTTTAAAAAAAAAATTAAAAAAAAAAAAAAAAAAACATTTCAGAGCACCTTACTTGCACAGGGCCTGGGAAGGGCTTTGAAACGGGGACCTCACAATTTTATACTTGTCATCGTGTATTCTTTTCTAACAGTCATTTCAACGGGCAAGAGAAATGTTAGACAGATATATACACAAATAAACATATAAGGTATGTGCTATGGAAGAAATGAAAAGTGGGCTCTGAGAGAGATTAGGGGAGAGAGCCTAATTTTGGTAGGAGATCCTGAGAAGGCTTTTCTGAGGAGAGAGGGTATTAGCCAGGAGAGGGGGAGGAATCCAGGCAGAGGGAACAGCATCTGTGAAGTCCTGAGCATGGGAAGAACGGGACACCCCGAGTAGTTGGAAGGTTAGTACGGCTGCACTGAGGGCAGGAGAGTGGAAGAAAATGAAGTTAGGAGGTAGACCATGGCATGGCAGGCCAGAGTAAGCATTTGGGGATTGTTTTTTATAAAGTAAATGAGAAACCAGTCAAAGATTTTAGGGAAGAGAAGAGTAGAATTAAATTCATGTTTCAAGAATGTTGCTGTGGCTGTGCATGGCCACCCCTACTAATCTGCCCCGGTGGCCCAGTGAAGTACCACAGACTGTGTGACCTGAACAGCAGAACCGTGTTTCCTCACAGTTCTGGAGGTGGAAAGTCCTAGACACAGATGTTGTCAGGGTTGGTTTCTGGCGAGACCTTACTTTCTGCCTTGTAGGTAGATGGCGCCTTCTCACTGTGTCCTCACATGGCCTTTGCTCCACATGTATACGTGAAGAGAGAAAGAGAAGTCTCCGGGCACCTGGGTGGCTCAGTCGGTTAAGCCTCCAACTTCAGCTCAGGTCGTGATCTTGCAGTCTGGGGGTCCGAGCCCCACATCTGTGCTGACAGCTCGGAGCCTGGAGCCTGCTTCCAATTCTGTGTCTCCCTCTCTCTCTGCCCCTCCCCCATTTGCACTTTGTGTCTCTCTGTTTCTCAAAAATAAATAAACATTAAAAAAAGAGAGAGAGGTCTCTGGTGTCTCTTCCTCTCAGGAGGACACCATTTCTATATGATTAAGACTTCATCCTCATAACCTCATTTAATTACCTCCTTAAAGGCCCAATCTTCAAATAAAGTTGCATTGGGAATTAGGTTTTCAGTCAGTGGATTTTAGGGGGAATTAGGTTTTCAGTCAGTGGATTTTAGGGGGAATTAGGTTTTCAGTCAGTGGATTTTAGGGGGAATTAGGTTTTCAGTCAGTGGATTTTAGGGGGACACGACTCAGTCCATGCACAGGAAATAACCCAAGAACCTTTTGCCACATGAATTAAATAATTGGGTGAGGCTAAACTAAATGAACACTGAGGCGATCCAAAGAGCTGACACGTTATTCCAGTGGCAGAGCTGTGGCTTACCCTGTGCCTGGCAAAATGGAGCGCGAGGCCATGAGCAGATACACCAGCCCAGTGAACGCTCCTGTCTTCCCGCATCTGACGTGGTGCTGTTGGCCATTGGCATGTTCTTCGTGGCCTGGTTCTTTAGTATGAGGTTACTCCTCCACGTACACTCAGGATACCTACAAAGAGCTCCTCATCTCCGTGGTGGCTTGGCCTTCATGGGCTTTGGAGTCCTCTTCCTGCTGCCCTGGGTTGGTGTCTGCGTGCGTCCCCAAGGGTTCCAACCAGGAGGCTTCACTGAATCCCTGGTTTTGTAAATTAATTTTTTTTTTTTTTACTTTTGCTGGGGGTGTCCCACCTGCTGCTCCCAATAAAGGCAGATGTGTGACTATCAAAAAAAGGGGGAAAAAAATGATGGGGGAGGAACAGAAGAAGGAAAGAAAGAAAAGTAGGGTATTATTTTTTTCGTTTCTATCCAGGTTTTCTTGAATGCATGGATCTGTTTTAAGTTTACCCTGGGGGTCTGGAGCTAGGTGAGAGGAGAGGTTCTTGACCTTATGTTTCTTTTTGTTATTTAGAAGAAAGAATTATTCTTCTTTGGACCCTTTTATTGTGCAGATTAGGTACTTGAGAGATATTTTCTGGTTGAATGGCAGGCTGCAACAACATAGATTTGGGGGACAACAGAATTCAGTCCATAACACTACTCATGTGAAAGCATCCAAATTCCAAGGACTGCCAGGCCAGCCTGTAATCTCTCTATCTCCACTGGTCGCTGCAGAGATAAGAAGGAAAAAATCTGCTCTGGGCCTTACATTCACTAGGACCTGGTGCTAGATATGCCCTCTGTATCGCCTGGTTGCCCCAGGAAGCTGGAGTCCCAAGATGATTATATCCCTTTTGCTTCATGAAAAGCACAAATCCTCACCGATGCCTGGAACCTGAGCATATCCAGGTGGACATCTACACTGGTTTATGAAGTTTACTTAGAACTGGAGAAGTGTTATTTGTAATAGCGTCACGTGGATATATTCTGTCACTTTTAAGCCACAGATTTAACAAAACATGTTCTATCATTTAAAGCCTATGGAGGGGCGCCTGGGTGGCTCAGTTGGTTAAGCAGCCGATTTTGGCTCCAGTCATGATCTCACGGCTTGTGGGTTCGAGCCCCGCATCAGGCTCTGTGCTGACGGGTACTGGAGTCTGGAGCCTGGAGTCGGCTTCAGATTCTGTGTGTCCCTCTCTCTCTGCCCCTCGCCCACTCACTCTCTGTTTCTCTCTCTCAAAAAAAAATAAACATTGAAAAAAAAATTTTTTTAAGCTTATGGAAATAGTCTGTTGGCAAATTCCACTACTTTCAGCCAGATTTTTCCATTTGATAATCTGGGCTAGATTATGTAAGTTTTTCATTGCTGATTTCCTGAATGTTCTGTCCGGTTCGCAGGGTATTACTTGCTGGCCAACACAAAGTTTACATCTCAGCCTGGCTACATTGGAAGGCTCTACGGTCCATCCCTGCCGGGAAATTTGCAGTATTGTCTACGTTTTTATTATGCCATCTATGGGTTTTTAAAAATGAGTGACACCCTAGCAGTTTACATCTTTGAAGAGAACCACGTAGTTCAAGAGAAAATTTGGTCTGTGCTGGAGTCTCCAAGGGGTGTCTGGATGCAAGCTGAAATCACCTTCAAGAAGCCTATGCCAACCAAGGTACAGTAGAGCCAGCAAAACCCTTTGCTCCCCTTCCGTGTCTGGGCTGGGTTAGTGAATTTCTGTTTATTTTCACCTGGCCGACGTGTTATTTTTCTTCTGTTCAAAGTGAAAGCCCCACCACTACACTGTATCCGAGCCATGCACGAATGATATTACATACAAGTTCTTTTCAGTTTTCTGTCTCAGAATCATGGCCACCTAGAGGATTCACTTGTTTATTTCTTAGATTCCCTGAGAATAGACCGAAGGCGGGGAATATATAAACAGTCCAGGTTCAACAGCTAAACTTTAATTTGAAACCAGAATTCTCTCTCTCTCTCTCTCTTTTACACACACAAACACAATACACATGTGTGCCTGTGGGAATACTAATTGCTTTATTTTTTTTAACTTGTTGTTAATGTTTATTCATTTTTTGAGAGACAGAGTGTGAGTTGGGGAGGGGCAGAGAGAGAGGGAGACACAGAATCCGAAGCAGGCTCCAGGCTCTGAGCCATCAGCACAGAGCCAAACGCAGGGCTCAAACTCACAAACCATGAGATCATGACCTGAGCCGAAGTCAGACTTTCAATCGACTGAGGTACCCAGGTGCCTCTCTAAATCTTTATCTTAACACAGAGTAGGGAAGCTCAGTAAAAACATGAGAGCTAACCCAGACAGAGAGGATTCACTTGTAAGGGTACCGTCAGCGGCTGATTTTGATAGTGATGAGAATACAAAGACAGCTTTACTGCAAGAGGAATATAAAAGAAAACTATAGTCTCCCAAGCTGAACAACTCCTAAACTTAAGGAAGCTTTACAGAAGCAATAAATTCTGTCAGCTACAACCCAGACATGAAACCAGTATGGGCAAATCCGGTTTTTTTTCAGCCCCTCATTCAACCAGAAAATATCTCACGAATCCACACACTGAGAGAGATGGGCTAAAGATGGGTCAGAAAGGTCCCTTCCTTCAAACAAATGACTCACACAAGGGGAGCTCAGAAAAAATTGTTCAGTGAACGGATCAATCAGTTGATCACATTTACTAACTAGGAATTAATCCAAAGTCCAGCTTCCCTCAGGAAAGATACAAACCTGGAAGAACAGTGAAACCTTCTTCACAAACATTAATGGCTCAAGATTGTCTTAGTTGTAACCATCCAGACAGAATCATGACTTGATCCATCCATAACTTTCTGCTACGGAAATTTGGTATGCCATCCCCATCATAATGATTCCTGGTTACTTTTAGTCCATTGGAATACCCACCAGGGCATGATTAAATTTTCTCAATGATTAATCCAAGATCTTTGAAAATCTTTACAAAGTTCTTTTCCATTGCTAGGCAAGACGAAATTGTGCTTATAATGACAGGGCCACCTCCCTGACTTACTTCTAGAAGGGGTTGAGCCAATTTATGATACCTCTAGAAGAATGTAAGCATAAAGGTTTACCACAGCCTCCTGAGTGCAGCTTCTCTTATTTTTATGCTGATTAAATAGGTAGTGTCATTATAGGTATCCCCTTGTCAACTCCATCAGACTTTGTTCCCCTGCAAAAACAGATATTTGGTTCACCTCCTGGGTAATAGGGAAAGCTAGTTGATGATTCTGGTGCCACATTCCTACTCCATCCTAGTCTAGACTCATACTCTAAGCTGACTGGCTAGCCAATTCCTAACATTTCCTGAGGGAGCCTATCTTTCCATACATGTCATCTGACATTTCCAATGTCATTGACTTTGCTCTTTGATCTGTTTCTCCAGGAGGTATCCAAGCCTGTCTGCCTCTTAGGGATCCCAAAGGCTTAAACTGTTTCCCATGATCAATTATGTAACTCTGGCAAGTAGTTATGGTAACATACACACATGAGCAGACATGTACCAGATTCACATAATCAAGGATGTGCCAGAAAGTAATGAAATTTTTGTTATACTCCATACTCTGTTTTGCTAATGTTTTTTAAAAAGGGGGGGATATAATAAGCGTTTTATTCATTAATTTGGCTTTCATTTATTTGTTCCTTTATTCAACCAACATTTATTAGGTATGTGCTCAGTGCAGGGGATATAAAGATGAACGAGGCTTACATCCTGCCTTTGAGGAGGTGGTGACAAATGATAAAAGATTAAGATACAGATATGTAAGCAACTAATAACAGTACAATCTCACTGTCTCATGCAAGGGAGAAAAATAGTCATTTTACCGATTGGACATAGAAAAGATAATGACAGGAGGGGCTCAGCTGAGCCGGTGGGGGGGGGGGCGGGGTTAGGTTCAGGCCATCTGGATGCTAATTCCTACTCATGCCCCCACCCACCCCACTTCACCCTGTCCCCCCATATCCTCTACTCACACACACATGGGGTGTTTAGGAACCTGCCTGCTCCTTCAGGGTGAGTCCCTGCTGGTCCCTGACACCCATGGAACAGGAGCAGGCCCCCCAGCCAATAAGGATGCGCTGGGCAACTCGCCCTTTTCCTCCTTGGCTGACTTCCAGCCCCTCCCAGCAGCCTCCCTGTCCCTTCCTGACCACAGACGGAAAACTGAATGTGGATCCGGTGGGGGCAGGGAAGTTCTTACCGTCGTAGAAGACGAGTCATGGATCTGGCCTCAAAACCCATGAGGAGATGATACAACTCAACACTAAGAAACTCTGGACACATGTCTGAAGGTGGCCGCAAGTTTTTAGCAGGTCGCAGCTCCTCAGAGAGTGAGAGAGAGCCATCTGACGGCCACCACAGGGGCATGCATTAAGTAAGGCAGGAAACTACAGTAGACTTATGTAACATCCACAGGTGGAAGTAAGATACAGACTGTTTCAGAGAAGGGATCACATGAAAAGTCAGTTGCCCTCACTCCTCCCTCCCCCTGAATTCAAACTCCAATTCAGCATCTTTTTCTGGTGGTTTTCTTCCTGATCCGGGGACATTTTCCTCTTTAGTTTTAAATATTGTATTTCCACCTCTGTTTCTGGATTCACGAACTTGAATAGCATTCCCTGCTACGAAAGATAAGGACTTGAGTCCTTCTTTTCTCTCTCTTATGGTTTTTAGTTCTATTTTTTTTAATGTTTATCTTTGAGAGAGACAGAGACAGAGAGAACAAGTGGGGGAGGGGTAGAGAGACAGGGAGACAGAGGGTCTGAAGCAGGCCCCACACTGCCAGTAGGGCCCGACGCAGGGCTCAAACTCGAGAACCTCGAGATCATGACCTGCGCCGAAGTCAGATGCTCAACTGGAACACAGCACTGCCTCCCGCCCTGGGCGGCTGCACACCTGGTTTCCTCTGCCTAGACTCTTCTTAAGTCGCTCATGGCTTGAAACCTCACTTCCACAGAGAACGCTTCTCTGGCCCCACTCCCCAGAATCGGCATCTTAAGCCTCTTGTTCATCCTCTTGGAGACAGTGTGACACAGCGATGAGGAGCACAGACACAGGAGTCTCTCTGGTTTCGGATCGTCATGCTACCCTTTATGGGCTTTGCGATCTTAGGACTTTTTAAAATAGAGATGTGATTGACATGTGGCTTTATATTAGTTTCAGGTGTACAGTCTAATGATTCAATATTGGCTTATATTGTGAAATGATCACCACAATGAGTCTAACCTGTGGCAACCACACAGGTACCGATTTGTTCTTGTGATGAGAGCTTTTAAGATCTACTCGCTCAGCAACTTTTAAATAGCAACACAGTATTGTTGACTGTAGTCACCATGCTGCACATTACATCCCCGTGACTTGTTTCTCTTACAACTGGAAGTTTGTACCTTTTGACCCCCTTCATTATTTCACCCACCCTCTACCCCTGACCTCTGGCAACCACTGATTTGTTCTCCATATCTA
The DNA here is from genome assembly GCF_018350195.1 of Panthera tigris. Taxonomy (NCBI): domain Eukaryota; kingdom Metazoa; phylum Chordata; class Mammalia; order Carnivora; family Felidae; genus Panthera; species Panthera tigris. The sequence goes on from NC_056672.1 coordinate 12,580,607, forward strand.
TAAGCTTGGATTTCTTTTCTTATTTAGATTCCACATATAGGTGAGATCACATAACATTTGCTTGTCTCTTATTTCTCTGAGCATAATGCCCTCAAGGTCTGTGTTGTTACCTATGGCAAGGTTTCGTTCTTTTTCATGGATGAATGGCAGTCTCTGGCTTTTTTTTTTTAATTAAAAAAAATTTTTTTTAACGTTTATTCATTTTTAAGAGGCAGAGAGAGACAGAGTGCGAGCAGGGACATAGAGAGACAGAGAGAGAGGGAGATACAGAATCCAAAGAAGGCTCCAGGCTCTGAGCTGTCAGCACAGAGCCAGACACGGGGCTCAAACTCACAAACCCCGAGATCATGACCTGAACCGAAGCCGGACGCTTAACCAACTGAGCCACTCAGGCGACCCTTTTTTAAATTTTTTAAATGTTTGTTTATTTTTGAGAGAGAGTGAGCGAGTGGGGGAGAGGCAGAGAGGAAGACAGAAGATCTGAAGTAGGCTTCGTGCTGAGAGCTGAGAGCCCAATGGGGAGCTCGAACTCACAAACTGTGAGATCATGACCTGAGCAGAAATCAAGAGTCGGATGCTTAACCAACAGAGCCACCAGGGTCCCCGACATTCTCTTACTTTTTTCAGTCTGTTTCTTCCTTACTTTTGTCAGGTAGAACCCAAAACCTAGCTGCTATTTGGATCACAATTGTTCGCTAATTGTCTGTGGGATGACTTCCGGGTTCTGACTTTTGAACAGTGCTTGTTGACCCTCTGGGAAGCTTTTAAAATGCCCATCGTCCATCTCCCCATAAAAACATAACCTTCCCGAAGGCAGGGACCTTCTCAGTCTTGTTCATTTCTGTATCTGCAGCCTCTAACACTGTGCCAGATGCAAAGTAGGTCATCGGGAGCATTTTGTTCAATCGATTTAGTTCGCTATCTATGTGGTCAGTGGCTACATAGGTAAATAATGAAAATAACAATGAAAAATGAAAAATAAAAGAATGAATGAGTGGACTCTCCAAGGCCGGTAAGTGGCAGAGCAGAGTTTCACGCGTGTCTGTCTAGCTCAGAAGCCTGCGCTTTGGCACAGGTAGATGGCTCGGGGTTTCTATCCAGTGTCGGGGAAGGCTTGTTCTCGGGCAGCTGCAGAAAGTGAGGCTCCCCAATGTGCCTTGGGGCATAGGTACCTCCTGTTACTTTATTTCATTCTTACCACACTCCTGCAAGGGAAGTGAGGTGTTTGCTTTCAGTGTCCTTGCCATCCTAGAATGCGGAGTGCACCCAAGGTCACGTTCTGCTAGAAGTGAATGCCTAAGCTCAGGGCTTATTGTACCATTGTTGGCAAGAACCTTCTCTGCCTCTGTTTCATGTCCTCATGGAGTGTGAGGTCAAGTGTGAGAAGTCGGGCCCAACTCAAAGAGAGTGAATGGCTGTGATTTCCTACTTGTTCCCGAGCTTGAAGCCTTATATTTGCATTTTGACTACACCTGGCTTCATCCTGGTCCCAATTCTCCTGGGTGGAAATGTTTGGTAGGTATATTTGAGTATCTATGCTGCATATTCAAAATAATAACAACAATAACCCCTACATTTGCACCGATAGTGTAACCTGCTTCCATGAATGAGTCATGGGAGCCCAGAGCTGAGCTGAATGAGAGGCAGCAAGGGCTCAGAGAAGTCAACACTTTTAGCCTCTCCCTGCATGTTTCTTTTCTTACTCCTAATACCTATACGTTACCTCATCTGTGCCTTCCCGGATGCTTTCCGCTCTGGATGCTTCCATACCTTTCTTTCCCCTAGTAGTTCTTATCCAGCCTATTTTAAGGACAGTGAGCTTGTTTGGTTAATAACCCCCTGCTCTCTCAGTAGATAGCCTAATGTTTGAGGGAAACTGTAACGTAGAGCTCTGTTGAAGGAATGGTAGCTATGGCAACAGTTTCCCTGAGGCCATTCTAGCAAAGTAGCTGTATGGACAGGTTCTGAGCAGTGTTGTCACAGCAGCCCGCAGGAAAAGGAACTTTCGTAGAACACTTTCCTTGCGTCGGGCACCAAGCGAAGCACGCAATGTGCATTGATGCTATGGCTCCCTAGGAAGAAAGGAATGTAGCCCCACTTAACAGATGAGGAAAACTCAGGCAGAAAACTAAGGACGTTGTTCAGTAGCACACAGGGCTGGCAGAGCTGAGAGGTAAATCCAGGTCTTTCTGAATTCAGAATCCATGATTTTTATACCAGGCCTTTATGCCCCCCAGCCCTTTCCTGGCTGAACGTCTAGGATCGGGTAAGAAAGAGAGCTCAGCTCTAACTCAAGATTTCTAAAAATGTCTAGAGTTTTATTATTAATGCTCGGTGGTTCGATTATAGAAATAACTTTGGCTCCTACAAGGGATGAGAGTTCATGGTGGATCACTGGAGACAAAGGAGAGGTGTAGGGTAGAGGGAGATACAGTGCAATGCTTAAGAGTTCTCGTGAGTGGGTTCTCTACCATTTACACCTTCATAATTTGGGCTTGTCATGTGATCTTGCTGAGCCTCACTTTTCTCCATATGTAAAATGGGTGTATTATTAGTATCTATCTCAAGGGATTATGGTGAAGAACAAATGAAATGCCTCAAGTAAAGCCCTTAGCATAGCACCTGGCATATAGTTGGCATTTATTAAATTAACTGAATCCAGACAGAGGGAGAGCAAGAGAATGAGACTAAAGAATATTTTTTTCTAGGGGCACGTGGGTGGCTCAGTCGGTTGGGCATCCGACTTCGGCTCAGGTCATGATCTCAGGGTTCGTGAGTTTGAGCTCTGCATCCGGCTCTGTGCTGACATCTCAGGGCCTGGAGCCTGTTTCAGATTCTGTGTCTCCCTCTCTGCTCCTCCCCTGCTCACACTCTGTCTCTCTCTCAAAAATAAATAAAGATTAACAAAAAAATTTTTTTTAAAGAATATTTTTTCTAGGTCCTGAATTTCATAAGATTTCATGGGCGACATCTCTTTAGTATGTGGATAATTTTGCACTTTGATTTTTGCTGCAAAATATTCTTTAAAAATCGGGTCAGAGTTAAGTATTTTAATAGTAGTAGGCTTTCTTAATGAAATGGCTGCTTTTACAATCACGAGCACCTGCAATAAGTTTCTTAGCATTTTAGAAACATTTTGAAAGGGCATGAATCGTGAAATGGTTTTCTTGATCTGTTTTTCCCCAGCACATTACTAAATGGAGGGCAGGTAATCAAGAGTTATCTTGAGACTTTTGTCCACGAGGGACGATAATGAGGAGAGGGAGCAATTCACTCCAAAATGCTTTTCCTAAAAACCAAATGTCAGGAGAGACCAGAAAGTCGTTGTCAGGAATCCCATAAAGACAGAGCGCAAACATTAGCCTTTATGTATTTAAATCCTTAGTTTAAAATTATGCTCTGCCGCAGTAGCATGTATGCTAGGTCCTGCAGTATCTCCTGGCCTGAAGCGACTTTTCTCTTTAACAAAGATCTTCAAGCGGTCTGTTAATTAGAAGCTCGGGGAGCAACTCAGTATTGTGTTCATTAAATATTTCTTTTGGGAAAGAACGTTAAACGGTCCGTTAATGAGAGAAGGACCAGACCTTCTGTTCCATCCAGGCCTGGCTTAATGATCAGTTCATTAATGGTAAAGCCTTCTAAGTCCACATCTTTGCTCTGTTATAGGATTAAAAAGCAAATAAACTTTAAAAGTCATTTATGGATTTGGAGAAAACCCTCAGCTGGCCAGTCTGAGAAAATATAAATCTTTTTTTTTTTTTTTTTTTTTTTTTTGACTAGTGCAAGAACCTTATATCAGCACTTCTTAAGATATGTCCCCTGGAGTACAAATCTTTTGCATTCCATTGAAAAAATTTTTCTGTGGTCAGATGAGTTTGGGGGAACTTTTGCACGCTAGATCTCTTCCATACACACATGGAAGATTCACAACGCACGGTAACATGTTAGAAACTCCGGTAAGTTCTACACTGTAGAATCCTGCTGAACCTCGTGTAAGGTGGTGTTTTAACATAGAACCCTTGTCTCATGCAGCCCCTATTAGCATCAGATGACTATCGTGGTATTTAACACATTATATTGAAGTTGTCCACTTACCTGCCTATCTGCATTAATCAGACCATAAGCTTCTGGAGAACAGAGAGCCTTGTCTTATTTATTTTTAAATTTCTAATGTGAGCACAATTTCTGTAAGACCGTGAGCACTCAACAAATAGTTGGAAAGGGAAACTGAGCTGTCAGTGAATGCGGGTTGACAGCAAGGAAGAACACAGAAGCCCAAGGAAGAAGAAAGATGAAGTGCTTCTGCCTTTGGATCACAGAAACCATGATCACTAGTAGCCGGGCACCTGAACAAGTTGTCCTGTGAGGATTAGGAGTTGGAGCACTTACAGGCAAAAGGACCCACCTGGAGCAGATATAAGGCCACACGGAGGCACGTATATGCAACGTCTGCCTTGGGGCTTTTTGTGATGATATTTGCTAAAACCAAAAGCTGTAACTCTCCTCTTGGAAACAACTTCCCACCCTTACATCGAATCATTTCCCTATTTCCAATGACTGATAGGAGGTTTTAACCAGGCGTCTCGATTTTCTAGATGCCTTCCCTGCCCCCCGGTGCAGCTTCTCCGGTTTCCGTTCTGTGTTCCTGGTCAGTGATGCTCACTTCCGCCCCCAGTCCTGGCTTCTCCCACCTCTGTCCTCTCAATTTCTGGGAATGCTCGGCATCTACTTTCATCTTCTTCCCCGTATATAATCTTCCCCCTATATATTCCCCCTTCCCCCTATGTGCTGGGGTTCTCAGCACAACTGGAGAAAACAAGACTCATCTCCAATGTCCCCTCCATGCTTCTGGGAAAGCCTTCCATTCCTCTCCTCTCCCATTGACTTCCTTTCTCTTTCCTCGCCCCCAGATGTTCAGATTCGTCTTCACTTGCAGCTTCCCAACTGGATTCTTCCCACCTCAGTCTTAGAACATGACCTCACAGATTCACGTCCCAAAAGGATGAAGGCTTTCAACACCAACTCCTTCAATTCTGTTTCTCTCTGAATCCTCACCTGCTTCTCTTGGTCACCTGGTGCATATGACAGAGGAAGTATTGTCCTCGCTCTTAGTCAAAACCAGCCCGTCCATCTATCCATCCTGCCTCCTCTGGGACTTTATTTCCTAAATTATTCCTCTCTCAAAAATCTTCAATATCCACGAGTCCTTTATACACTGCCGACCTATGTCGGCCACACAGACGAACAACAAACCTTCCTTTTACCTTTTACCCATTAAAAAATTCTTTTAATGTTTATTTATTATTGAGAGACAGAGAGAGACAGAGCATGGGCATGGGAAGGGCAGAGAGGGCGAGACACAAAATCTGAAGCAGGCTCCAGGCTCTGAGCCATCAGCAGAGAGCCCAACGTGGGGTTCGAACTCACAAACCACAAGATCGTGACCTGAGCCAAAGTTGGACGCTCAACCGACTGAGCCACCCAGCCACCCCTTACCTTTTACCCATTTAAATTGCCACCCAATCCCATGTTTTGTCTTCAGACTTCTTGGAAAATGCATCTTCGATTACTATGTATGCTCTGGTGCAGTTTCTTGTTCCTTAAATGCTCACCTCCTGACCCCTGCCTCCCTCCCACAAAGGGTTCATCAACAACAAGTGTCTCCCACTGATCATGCTGCAAGAATCATCATTGCTGAGATCACTCTTTTCTCAAAGTCCATCTCAAGTACTCCTTCCTCTCTGAATCTTTAATAAATCATAACTTGTATCTTGCTTGTTACAATGAGATTTGTGGCCTAGGAAGACTTGGCTTCAAGTTTTGACTCTGGAGTTAATGATGTAAATCAGAATATCATATGACTCTGTAAGTAATAAGGGCATGTTTTAGGGTGACCACTATGTGTCTTCTACCACATGCTATATCTTTAGCCATCTTAGTGTCAGCAATTGTCTTTTCATGTTGTGTAGCACAGTTCTCGTGGATAGCTCTCTCTAGCTCCTTATTTCCTCTTACAATAATCTTCTTTTAGCAAAAAAAAGAAAAAAAATTGAAATTTAAGTCTGTGATTTGGATTCCTGCTCTTAAAGTCTTTCTTTTAACTTTGCCTTTTAATGATGAAAATGCCATTAGGTGTAGAATATCTAGGATTCTGGGGTACCTGGGGGGCTAAGTCAGTTAAGCATCTGACTCTTGATTTCAGCTCAGGTCATGATCTCACGGTTCGTGGGTTCAGACCCCGCATCAGGCTCTGCATCAACAGCGCAGAGCCTGCTTGGGATACTCAGTCTCTCTCCTTCTCTCTGACCCTCCCCTACTCTCTCTCTTTCTCAAAATAAATAAATAAGCTTTAAAAAATATATCTAGGGCTCTGAAAGGTTTTGTTGTTGTTGTTGTTCTTTTGTTTTTTTTACTGTTTATTTTTTATTTTTGAGACAGAGACAGAGCATGAACAGGGGAGGGGCAGAGAGAGAGGGAGACACAGAATCTGAAACAGGCTCCAGCATGGAGCTGTCAGCATGGAGCCTGACGTGGGGCTCAAACCCACGGACTGTGAGATCATGACCTGAGCCGAAGTCAGACGCTTAACCGACTGAGCCACCCAGGCTCCCCAAAGGGTTCTGAAAGTTTTAAGGTCACTACTTAGAAGTTCATCCAAATAGAAAAGCAAGTCTAGTAAGTTTCTGATTTACTAGAGAGATTTATAAATCGGTGGCCATTAAATAACAAGACACCCTGCTATAAAGGGATTCAGGAACCAGAAAATGAATGTGTAGACAAGATGCATGAGAGGAGATAGATTTCCTATCACATTTCATGATGTCCAGAAACATTGAGAAATGGCTGCACCAGAATGTTAATATCTTGGCATAATTAAAGCAGGGCTGCTGAGTGCAAAGTAGAAATAACAAGATCGTTAACTCCTGACAAGATAATCAACACATTATAGAACAGATTAGGGTCGTTCTGTACACAGAGCAAGGAAATTTATACTGTCAAGTGGAACAAGTTTTAATGTGGAATTGAATAGGGGGGCTAAGTATGGAACAGGAGCCTCCTCTTGAGTCTTTCAAGCTAAGCTCAGTGTCAAGTGTCAGTCCAGGAATTCTAAATTACTTGAAATATGACCAACACAAGGTTGAGCTACTCTGGCTTTCCCTCTCTTTCCTTTTAGGTGTTTGTTGAAGGCTTCTGCATTTCATGTCAACTTATGGGGGAATGACTGGACAGACTGGCTTGCACAACTTCTGGTTGCTAACACCAGCTTGCAGGAGGGTATTTTTTGTGTCCGTGCATTCTTCTAGAACTTTCCCCAGGAATTAATCTTATGGCATATTGCTGGATTACCATATTTATCCTCCTGGCATTGTGGATAAATCCAAAAAGACATCACAGGCATCTTCCCCTGGGGTTTTATTGATAAGTTTATGAAGGAAACATTTATTCCAGGGATTGTTTATGAACCTGAAAACACTATCTCCCTCCACACTTTCAAACTCTAAATCTGTGAATATTTCACAGCCTTGGCTACATTTTTAGGGAAACTTTTCCCAAGATTTTATGAGGCAACACTTTTTTTTTTATATGTTTATTTATTTTGAGAGAGATATGGGGAGGGAGAGAGGGAGAACCAGTGGGCGAGGGGCAGATAGAGAGGGAGACACAGAATCCCAAGCAGGCACCATGCTGTCAGTGCAGACCTGGACGCAGGGCCGGGTCTCACGAACTGTGAGATCACGACCTGAGCCGAAACCAAGAGTTGGGTGCCTAACCAATGAGCCACCCAGGTGTCCTGAGCCAACATTATTTTTTGATGTTCACATTGAGATTCTCTGGGGACCCTCTGGTTTTCTGAGCTCTTAGACCAGGTAAATATTTTCTGGCCTCTGGAGCTATGAGCTCTATTCTCTTAATTGGAAATTGACAATTAATAAAGACTCCCTACCCAGGGAAGAACACCTTTTTTTCTTTTGCATAGATACCCCCAGCTTTTTCTGCCTTTCTGTGTGACTTTCTCTGGCTATTTTCTGCCTCATCTTTTCAGCACCCACCTCTAGGAAAAGTCTCTCCAGACAGTCCCCCAGCTGCTTCTCCATGGCATTCCCTACCACTCTGCTAGTGACGGTGACTTCTATTTTATGTTTGATGTCAGGTTAGAGGTGTAACTATACAATGTTCAAGGACACACTTCCATTTGTGGCCTATTTCATCTTAGTCTTTGAGCCAAGATATTTAGTTCTCCCTTAGTTTCATTTCCCAAATAAGGATGGCCTTATTAACATATCTGAAAGGCAAATGTCAGGCCAGAAAAAAAATTTACAACATATATGGCAAACTCTTAGCGCATTTGATATATGAATTTACTCTAATAAACCAATAAGTAGAGATGAGCTAAGCAGTAGCAAAGTGGGCAACAGGTATGTACAGGCAAATCAGAAAAAGTGGAATGCTACTGGGGTGCCTGGCTGGCTCAGTTGGTGGAACATGCAACTCTTGATCTTGGGGTTATAGGTTCGAGCCCCACGTTGAGTATAGAGTTTACTTAAAAATAAAATCTTAAAAAAAGAAAGAATACTACCGGAAAACAAACATATCCAATCTCATTTGTAATCAAAGAAATTTTAAAAATAATAAAAGCACATTTGTCAAATAGATGAAAATATTTTAAAACTATAAAACTGTGGAGTATGCTGTTTATATTAATAGTTATATTCATACTGTATACTGTTTGTGTTGTTCGGTTTATAAATTAAAAAATAAGTCCTTTGGGGACACCTGAGTGGCTCTGTCAGTTAAGCATCTGACTTTGGCTCGGGTCACGATCTTACAGTTCTTGAGTTTGAGCCCCGCATCGGGCTCTGTGCTGACAGCTCAGAGCCTGGAGCCTACTTCAGATTCTGTTTCTACCTCTCTCTCTCTGCCGCTCCCCTGCTCACATGCTGTCTCTCTCTCTCTCTCTCTCTCTCTCTCTTTCAAAAATAAACATTAAAAATTTATAAACAAATAAGTCTTTCAATTAAAACCAAATATACATACATATATGCGTATATGAGTTAGATCTATGAATGGTAAGGATGAAAGGAAATAAGGATTTTCATAAGCTCTAGTATGAGGATAAGTTGCTATAATATTTCTAGATGACGATTCAATTACATGTCTCAAAAAGAAAGCCCCCAAACATGAATACCTTTTAAAAAAAAATTTTTTTTTTAATGCTTATTTATTTTTTAGAGAGATAAAGTGTGAGTGGGGGAGGGGCAGAGAGAGAGGGAGACACAGAATCTGAAGCAGGCTCCGGGCTCTGAGCTGTCAGCACAGAGCCCGATGCGGGGCTCGAACCCATGAACCGCGAGGTTGTGACCAGAGCTGAAGTCAGACTTTCAACTGACTGAGCCACCCAGGTGCCCCTACCATGAATATCTTTTAACATAACAATTCTACTTCTAGGGAGTTATCATTAGGGAATAGTCATGGTTATGCACAAAGATTTAGATATTGATCACAGCATTGTTTGTCATGTTGAGAAATTAGAAACTGCCCAGTCATCCATCAGTAGGGGCTGGTCAAATAAGTTGTGGCCAGGCTACAAAGGGCTTAGTAAGATTTAAGCCACAGCCCTTTACCAGGTCAAGGATCTACACTTTCCCTTGGGAATCCGTGAAAATAAGGCCAACAACTGTCTCTCTGTCTCAGACACGAATGAAGCAAAGTCAGTATTCCTATTCAGGTGTTAGCAGGGCACCGCTAAGGTATCTGCTGTCCTCTCCTGACCCCAGGAGAAGTTTATGAAGGTCAAGACAAAGACCTAGATTCTTCCTTGTTTGCTGTTTGTTGATTGCACTCTGCTTGTCTTCCGGTATAATTGGCATTTTTACATCTCCATCCAAGTGAGCTATGATAGCTCCATAGTGTAATGTCCATCCTTGAACATGACAATTAAATTGGCCATTACATTTCATTACATGGGTTAGGGAAGTGCCTAGCTGAGGGTCCTCTCTAAGGGAAGTGGGCCAGAGATAAACCAGAATTGCTTTTTTTCAGCCCACCTGCCTGCTGACAAGAGCATGCAAACAGCAGGAAGGCATTCACACTTATTTTCCTTAAGTGACAATGAGTGACTTAGGGGATAAGTGTATATAATAACACTGTCCTTTTTATTAGGGTGTAAATTAGATTCTGAAGCACTAAAACTCATTTTTGGGTGGGAGGTGTGGTTGTGAGGAGTTGAGAACATTCTTCCCTATGGGCCTAAGTAGACATAGGGTCATCAGCTAAGGGCAAGAAGAGTGTCACTGCAGTGAAAGTAGACAGGAGAGGTTACTGGCTGGTTCCATGTTCGCTAGGTTTTTTTTTTTTTTTTTAGTTTATTATTATTATTTTTTTTTTTTGAGAGAGAGAGAGAGGAAACAAGGGAGGGACAGAGAGAGAGGGAGAGAGAGAATCCCAAGCAGGCTCCACACTGTCCATGCAGAGCCTGATATGATATGGGGCTTGAACCCACAGACCATGAGATCATGACCTCAGTGGAAATCAAGAGTTGGATGCTTAACCGATTGAGCCACCCATGCACCCCTACATTCACCAGTTTTTAAATGTAGCCATTTAAAAATTAAAAAAAAAAAATAAAAAATGTAGCCATTTAAAAATCCCTGTAAGATTCAGGTTCTGGTGCCAGCTCACCAAAAACTCCTTATAAACGGACATAAGGCAACATGACAGGAAGCTGGTTGTAAACAGAGGTTCAAGACATGTTTGGTCCACTGCTATTAACTGAGGAGTTTAAAAATCATGCCTTTCATAATCCTATTGTTTTTAACTGAGGCATAATAGACGTAATAACATTATATTCGTTTTAGGTATACGACATAATGATTCTAGAATCATACTTTTAAATACCTAAAGCAAAAAAAAGGAGAAAATAGTCTGGTTGGTACAATGAAATATGCTCTGTTGGAGATTTGGCGTAAGATATTTCATGTCTGGGTCTGTAACTGGCTGTCTTGCGATCCTTAGTTTTTATCACAGGGTCTCTGGGCCTTCCCTGATTCTAACACATGACTGATTCTGAGGTCTCTCCTGGAGTGTCTCTTCTCTTTACAGTGACCAAAAGATCCAAAACTAATGCAGATTTCTGAAATCAATGAGCTGAGAGGTCTGAAAATTTACCACCAACATAGCAGTGAGAAAATTCCACAGTTTATCCACAGGTCTAACACAGCGTGCCCTCCACCCCAGGATGGGAGCCTCCTAGGAGGAGAGGGACTCACGCAGGGAGAAGCTGGAAGCTGCTTAATCTTTGTTGCTTGTCGAAGCCAAAAGTTGAATTAAAACAGATGGGTCTTTTAAGAAAAAGAAGTGTTGGTCAGCTAAAGACTTATTTAAAAACACATGGTCATTCTGCCTTTTGTGGGATCTGAAGACCAAATATAGTATCTGCAGGAAGCATGCTGTTACAGTTTAGCAACTATTTCCCAAAACATGGCTGGGATTCTAAAAACGCTAGTCCCAAACCCGTTCTTCTAGAGGAAGCTCCATCCAGCCTGTCTTTAGGGATTCGTGAAAATTCCACCCCTTTAGCCAAGTGTCTTAATACTAGAGTTTTTGTTTTCTTTTGCTTTATGTTTTTTTTTTAATTTTTATTTTTAGAATTCTATGGCAGCTTATTGTCAAACAGTTGAACGAATACAGTTGCGTTATATAGAACATCCTGCAGTTGCGTCAATAGCATCTTAATGAAGGGCTCTGGAACTTCGCGGACTGGATTATAGTAATTTTATGAATAATTATTCTACCAACTCTGTAGTCACCATACCCAAATTTATCTGCACAAAGGATTTCAAAGGATTGTAACCTCATCAGAAGAAAAGTTAAATTTAACTCAGAGTCAAACCCTCTGGTAAATTGTCGAGGTCCACCACTTGGAACAGGAACCCAGCTAGGTTCATTTTGTGAACATGGGTAATTTATGGTACTGTTGGCATAGGATTGAAATATTTCTATGCGAAGATAGAAGGCTTTTTCTGGAAACTGCCATTCACATACTTATTATAGGCCCAACTGGGGCTCTTCAATGAGTAAAGTAGGTGGTGGGTTAAGCCAGAAACGTGGCCAACTATGCCTATTGAGCAGGCCATGGAGACAGGCTACTTTAAAAGACAGTGAAAAACCAGTTAGTTCAGCCATTGTTTACCTGTTTCATACAAATGATCCTTCTTAACTGCACAAGAAAAGTGTGTAGTTATATATTCCCCAGCTCTCAGGGAAGCTTGGTTCCCCCCCCACCTCCGCAAGATCCTCTTTATTGTGTTGGGTAGCCTTTAAATTATGACACCTCATAAAGTGGAAAATCAGTAGCCCTAATTCTTTTAAAAATTTAACCTGATTTGGTTTGGGAAAGTAAGTTCCCGACATACTAACTTATCTACTTTTTCTTTCCTGGGTGTTTTAACTAGGGACTTTTATGGACTTTTATAGGCCTGGGGATCATCTAGCTCCAGCCTTGTGGCTGGATTCCCATACAGACCCTCTCTCCACCCTCCTCCCCCCCCAAAAAACTTTAGAAGACAATTATAGTTCCATACTATGAGGAAAGTTTTCTCACTTACTTTTTATGATCTGCTGCCTGCCATTATGTTGTTATGAGGGAATAGACCATTCCTTTTGGAAAGGGAGAAAAATGTAAACAAAGAGAAGAATCAATGGCCCTTTGACAATTTCAAGTTTTCTGAAACAGGAAATTGGAACAGTAGAGCCCTGATCATCTCAGGGATGATTATTCAGCTTGAGTGTTTGTCCATGTCTCTTGTTTTTAGGCTCCTTTGCCTTTTGTTTTTCGGATTTGAGGATATTTCATTGCATATTAGAACCACCACCTGGTGACATATAGAGGAAGAGAAAACTAACTCCATCTAGTCTGCTTTTAAAACATCAACAACTGTCCTGTTTTGATTGGGTAGAATAAAGTGAGGTTCTATCATCCACACAGCAGTTTTCCATCACCCCCCAGTAGTTTGCAGCCAGAAGTAATTTTGCCCCCCAAGGGACATTTGTCCATGTCTCGATATATTTTTGATTGTCACGACTAGAGGGTGATATTGGAATCTAATGGATAGACATCAGGTTTGCTGCTTAACGTCCCCGGCAGCAAACAATGATCCATAATAATATTAAAATATCAAAATATCAGGAGTGCCAAGACAGGAACACCTGCTACAGATAATTGACCATGTGCACTGTCCCTTTTTAGTACGATAAAAACTAAGTTAAGTAATACTGTTGATCATTACTTGACTATATTTAAAATTATGTTTGCAGATACATTTATATAGCTCACCGGTCACTTCCAATTTGTGTTTCCAAAGTTCGTCTAGGTAGGGTTTCTCAACAATGAATATTCTCTATCAAAATAAAAACTGTGAAGTATCACCAGTACCTAAGGACACAACCTTTAACACAGTGAAAAATGGAATTTACACAAATCTCATTTGCCCCTGACTTTCAAGAGATTTGCATAAAATCAGGAGTACCTGCCTAAGGGATATGTTATTTTACTTTGTCCATCTCAAATAGATATTAGTATATTCAAGTTGCCTAGGAATTTTTTTCTAGTCTATAGGAGTATTCCACTGGCTTTGAAATACTGCCTAAAATGAAATAAACACACTTTTTAAGAAGATCTAAAAATAAATAAGAGATTAATCCCCTCAAGAATTTAGAGCAAGACCAGTTCCCTTCTTGTCACATTTTTAGCTGGACCTCGGGACAGAGTTCTGAAGAAAGATGTTTGGCTTTCCCTTTTCCCTGAGTCAACCACAGACCCCGTCACTAGGTTGCCTGGTCGACCAGCTACCCTAAAGTAACCTTTCCACTTCAAGTAGCCCTCAAATGTAAGATGGTGGGACAAGAATAGGAGCTGACATTATCAGCATTATTCATAGCACAGTGGAAAAATCTTGTGTGTTCCACCAAACAAGCCGATCTTGTCAGGTTTCTTTTGTGTGTTGGAATGCTGATAGGCAAGTGCCAAACAGATCTGAGGTTGGAGGCCATAGTTTGAACCTAGTTCAGAGCGGAGTGACCATGGATCTTTTATAAGACAGAACAACATGTGGTCTGGCTAGTATTCTAAGTGTGGAAAGAGTTCTAAGATAGGAACAACCTAGTGGCCTCCTCATGCCCGGAACATCTTTAGCATTTCACTCAACCCACTGTTGGCAGTTCACATATTTTTTGCAATCCTCAAAAAGAGCCAGGAAGTTCTACCCATTGGAATTTATGCAATGAGGAAATGTTATGTATCTGCCGCATCCAATTCACTTGACCGCTAGCCATACGTAACTATTGAGCCCTTGAAATGTGGCCACTGTGCCTGAAGAAATGAACTTTTGATTTTTACTTAATTTTAATTTAGATAGCCACATGTCCTCGGGACTGCTGTAATAAACATTGCCAATGCAGGAAATAACTCATTCCACATCTCAATTATAGATGCCCTGATTCCTTTTTTCTTTTTTTTGTCTCAATTATAAATATAACAAAATTAAAGAATGCTTAGAAAATAAGGGAAAATTTGGTTCAATGCTCATAACTTCATGAGCCTAACATAAAAGTAAATTTTCAAGGTTTTTTTTTTTTTTTCCGTGTACTTCTGGATGTAACTTATCTTATTTTAATTTTAATTTTATCTATGATAACCAGCTTTTTTTCACTTAACACTATGAGAGAAATAGACTTTCACACTACTAATATCCACAAGCTATCAGAGTTAATGTTTGCCTATTTCTTAGATTACGGTACCATAGTTTATTCATTTCCTGTATAATATTTTTAGATTTGGGGTTGTTTCATTGCCTTTGCTTGCTGGCTTACTTGCCTGCTAGTTTGGTTTTATGGTCATTATCAAATTAGGCTATAGCGAACACTTGAAAGCATGTTACTATTTCTCCTTTTTAGAATACAATTACCTGCTAAATGCTTGAGTCTTACTTAGGTAACGGTTCACAGGGCTAATCATTCCACCACCCCAGATTCTTGTGGAAAAAGTACTTTTCCGCTATTCTGGTGGAAAATAGACTTTAAAACTGCCAAAAAGAAGGAAAGCCAGGACTTTTCTCTCTGCAGCACAATTTATTCAGTAAATTAGGAGACAGATTACTATTCTTTCCCCTATAACAATAAACATTACTGATAAAATGTAACTACATTCAGGGCAGATGACATAGACCTTTGCTTTGCAAATGAGGACTATGTTCCCCGGCAAAAATCCTGCAGGTAGAAAACCCTGCCAATAATCTCTAGAATCTATAAAGGTGAAAAAATGAACAGAGATAAAAGAAAAACAAAAACACCGCCCTTCATCTTGTCCCTTGTAAACATATATATATATTTATATATATACACAAAATATATATATTATATATATATAGCATATATATTGTGTATGTATATTTTATATATAGTATATATATCTTATACATATAATATATACAGTATATGTTTTATATATGATATATAGTATATATATACTATGTATATACTATATATATTATTATACATAAAATATATATATGTGTATATATATACATATACATATACATATAGAGAGAGAGAGTTACACATTGTTGTAGCTCTAAACTATCCTTTTTATAATTTAAAGCTGTCTGAATACAGTCCAAGTAAACTTTTATACATATTATAATTAGTAATTATTCTGAAGATACTGGCTTTAAGACGTTTTGTATTTTGCATAGTTGTAAACTGTTACATCATTTTAAAATGACTTTCTGGGGCACGTGGGTGGCTCAGTCGGTTAAGCGTCTGACTTTGGCTCAGGTCATGATCTCACGGTCCGTGAGTTCGAGCCCCATGTCGGGCTCTGTGCTGGCAGCTCAGAGCCTGGAGCCTGCTTCAAATTCTGTGTCTCCCTCTCTCTCTGACCCTCCCCCGTTCATGCTCTGTCTCTCTCTGTCTCAAAAATAAATAAACATTAAAAAAAATTTTTTTAAATGTCTTTCTGAATAGATTTTGTATTCTAATGGCTCTGATCACCAAAGAGCACAGAGAGCCTGCTGATAACACAGATAAGTTGAAGACATAACATAATATCAGGATCTAAAAAAAAAATCAAGTGCTCTCATTATTCCTAATTTGAGATTTGGTTTCTGTTACATCTCTCTTTGTCTTTGTTTGAGTTAATATTTGTATTTGAGGGATTGCACATGCACTGAATGACTTTATGCTCAGAGTACATTAGGTTAGGCATGCGAAGCAGCTTTGTAAACCACAAAGTACAGTGAGAATCTAATATAAGTGGGAAGTAGTCTTTGCTCATCCTGTGTATGAAAAGATTTTAAAATTGGTCTAATGAAAAAGAAATGCAAAACTTCTCTCCTGCTCTCTCTTTCTCTGACACAATGAATTCAATAATTGATGGTATGGATCTGTTTTTCTTTCACATAGAAGACTAAAAATGTTTGGCCTGATAAAATAACTGCATTTAGGGCTTTTATTAGTGATACCATCTAGGGACATTTATCTTTTCTTTGGAAATGGAACATAAGTCTCCAGATGGCAAATCACTGGGACTTTGTTCACAATATGAATGAAGCGCATTGCCAGAAATTCATTTCCAAAAAATCAATACTGTTTGCCCTGGAAATGTGTGTAAAAATGCTTGGAATACCATCAGCTCTGTATGCACTTTGTGGATTATCTGGGGAAAATATTTAAAACCTGACAGGTTTTCCTCTGCCATCAGTTAACCTCTTGCTTTCTTCCTTCAATTCTCTAAAGAATGTGAACTCATTTCGGCATTAATAGACACAACATATCATTATGAGCCTGACTCTACTTAAAAAAAGAACAGAAGTAATTTCAGGGTCACGTATAAATGCTTAGCTGTTACTCATGCCCCCGTGACCCGTAGTTCACGTGGACAATGAAGAGGGGTCTGTAGTTTGCTTGTGCATGCTTTGGGCTGAGTAAGTCCTAGGTTGTAAGAATTTCCAATGCAGTTAATGGAATTCATAGTTTTATTTTTCTGAATTGCAGGTGGTTTTCATGAGCCTATGCAAAAGTTTTTGGGACTGTGGACTGGTAGCCCTGGATGACATTACGGTACAGTTGGGAAGCTGCTCGTCTCCAGGTAAGATGGTCACAATTGCAAGCTCCCTTTGTCTCCCAGGCCTATGCATGGCACATCCCGTTTCTCTAAGTATATGCCAAATACATTTAATCTGTGCTAGAGATGCCTGGGTGGCTCAGTTGGTTAAGCGTCCAATTTCTGCTCAGGTCATGATCTCATGGTTCATGGGTTCAAGCCCCACATCGGGTTCTGTGCTGACAGCTTAGAGCCTGGAGCCTGCTTTAGATTCTGTCTCCCTTGCTCTTTGCCCCTCCCCCACTCACGCTCTGTCTCTCTCACTGTCTCTCAAAAATAAATAAACATTTAAAAAAATATTTTTTAATCTGTGCTAGTCTATTTTTTTGCTTTTCTTGCCAGAAGTGCCCCTCTCCAGATGTGTGTGGTAAGTTTGGAACTTAAAAATGATGATTTGTTTGCAGTGTGTGACTTTGTACATGTGACTTGACGTCTGTATCCTCATCTATGAGAGAGGTAATAATAGTAATACCTACCTGAATAGTGGGAATGATATACATAGATTCCCTAGCATAGGACCTGGCACAAAACAATGCATTAAAAATAAATGCCTTCTAGTCTAGTTATTATTATTATTGTTATTATTATTATTTTTAATTATGTCTTACATGAATGCAGATTTTCAAACAATATTGATGAAATTGTTATTATACAGATACTATACTAAACATGTAATTTTTAAATGATAATAAAATAAATATTTTCTAAGTGAATTAGCTGACAGTGGAACAGTGGACCAGGCATTGAGGATAGGGACAAAATAAAGATGGCAGCTACGTGTTGGACTCGATGTCTAACAATAAAATGGCGCATACCTCAACCCAGATCATTGGTCTGTATCTCCTAACTACCACTGCATCCTAAACCTTAGGGTATCTATTTCTTTAACAAAGAGGCAAACTGTGGTATCATTCTGGCCCTGGAGGATAATCTCCTCATTTATTTACTTTTTTATTGTCTTTTTTTTTTTTTTTTATGAAATTTATGGTCAAATTGGTTTCCATACAACACCCAGTTCTCGTCCCAACCGGTGCCCTCCTCAATACCCATCACCCACCCACCCCTCCCTCCCACCCCCCATAAACCCTCAGTTTGTTCTCAGTTTTTAGGAGTCTCTTGTGTTTTGGCTCCCTCCCTCTCTAACCATTTTTTTTTTTCCATCCCCTCCCCCACGGTCTTCTGTTAAGTTTCTCAGGATCCACATAGGAGTGAAAACATATGGAATCTGTCCTCTGCATGACTTATTTCACTGAGCGTAACACTCTCCAGTTCCATATGGCTACAAAAGGCCATATTTCATTCTTTCTCATTGCCACGTAGTATTCCATTGTGTATATAAACCACAATTTCTTTATCCATTCGTCTCGAAAGAAGACATCCAGATGGCCAACAGGCACATGAAAAGATGCTCAACGTCACTCCTCATCAGGGAAATACAAATCAAAACCACATTCAGATATTACCTCACGCCAGTCAGAGTGGCTAAAATGAACAAAACAGGAGACTATAGATGCTGGAGAGGATGTGGAGAAACGGGAACCCTCTTGCACTGTTGCTGGGAATGCAAACTGGTGCAGCCGCTCTGGAAAACAGTGTGGAGGTTCCTCAAAAAATTAAAAATCGACTTTTTTAGTCTCTTGATTTGCAAGGCGCTGCAAGGGCGACACAAAGAAAAACAAGATAAAAATCTCTACACTTGAGGCATAGAAAAGGGACTGAGGCTTCATCAGCTTGTACTGTATGTCAAATAAAATGAAGTAAAATAATTATTATGCAAGAGATGTAAAAAACGGGCTGTTTATTAGAGAAATCTAAGAATCTGGATGCGGGAAGTACAGCCAAGTTCAGACAAAGAAGTCCCCAGTTAAGTGGGAGGTGACACCATTCTAATAATAAGAATAATCATGAAAGTTATTGAAGACAGTGTCCAAAGACATAAATATTTGTTTTTGGAAATGGAAAATAAGGCTCCAGGTGACAAAACACCAAGCCCTAATATTCATTGAGCTAACATTTCCTGAGAACTTCATGTTCTAAATACTTCACATACATCATCTCCTTTAAAACTCACAATCCCAGAAGGTAGACAAGAATATTGAAGACAGAAGAATTAAGTCACGTGCTCCACACAAGTTAAACTGTGCCTCCAGAAGCACACTTAGCTTTCGCACATTCTCCACCTCATCCAAAGCAACTACTGAGTTGTTCTAAGGATTCCCTTCACTCAGCCAGGATTTCTGAAGAAAGCTCCAACA
Organism: Panthera tigris; assembly: GCF_018350195.1. Lineage (NCBI taxonomy): Eukaryota > Metazoa > Chordata > Mammalia > Carnivora > Felidae > Panthera > Panthera tigris. The sequence continues at coordinate 12,600,020 of NC_056672.1, forward strand.
TGAGACAATTTATTGTTTTCCATATTTCCATAAAGGCAGTTTGCCTCCAATTTTCAGTGCTTTGTAAGCTCATTCTGACAAGTAAATTCATCAGTCAGAGGAAGTTTCTATCTCAAAGTATCCCAATACTTTTGAATCTAGATTTTTAAAAAAAATTTTTTTTTATGCTTATTTAGTTTTGAGAGAGAGAGAGGGACAGAGCTCGAACGGAGGAGAGGGAGAGAGAGGACACACAGAATCCAAAGCAGGCTCCAGGCTCTGAGCTGTCTGCACAGAACCCGATGCAGGGCTCGAACCAATGAACCATGAGATCATGACCTGAGTTGAAGCTGGACACCCAACCGACAGCCACCCAGGCGCCCCTAAATCTAGATTTCTGATCATTCTCTGTCCCTGTGGCAGGACCCATGGTAGAGTCCAGGCTCTAGCTAGAGGCAAGAGCTTGGCATAGGAGGGTTGCCAGTTGGGGGCCGGTGGCGGGGGTGGGGGGGTGCTGCCTCTCCATAAGCACAGGCATATGGCCAGGTGACATTCACACATGCAGAATGGGGAGCCGTGGGATGCATATTCATTGAAAGTGCCTCAGTAATAACAACACCTGCTGTTTCCTCACAGAGGGGCTTCCACCTCCACCTGGAGAGTGTACTTTCGAACAAGATGAATGTGCTTTTACCCAGGAGAGAAGAAACAGGAGCAGCTGGCACAGGAGGAGGGGAGAAACCCCCACCTCCTACACAGGACCAAAGGGAGATCACACTACTGGGGTAGGTGAGTTACGCCACATGGTGCTGTTTCCTAAGGAAACCTGAAATAGCATTGTGGGGTCATTCACTGCATTTTGAAAGGTGCAAATTTATGTCTCGTGTCTAGAATGAACTACACACGTGATTCTCCGCCCATGGGATAGATCATTAAATATGTGCATTTAAAAATGTTCTTTCTGTTTATGCCTTGCTTATGTATCTTGGTGCAAAGAGGATGGAAATGGGCTTATTACAAAGATTTGCACACAAAAATAATTTAATGAGAAGTAGGTTTAAAAATAAAGGAGAGAGGGACAGTGTTAAGGAAGAAAAAATAGTGATCTAAACTGGAGCCAGGACCGAGGCCCTGTATGAGAAAGGTGCTGGCAGACGAGACTCTAGGAATTGGCCTCTACACTTTGCAGTGACTGAAACACAGATGGAAAACATGATTCACCGTGTCCTTGGGATAAAAAGAGGTGAAGTGATCCACCAGGGGGTGTGGGTGTTTTCTGTAGCAAATATATGAAGTCCGATAAAACAGACTGACGTTGACCTACTTGTCATCACCATGTGCAGCGATTGTAAACAATGTCAGTGATAAAATAGACCGTGCAGAATAGACCTTTCTCACTGACACTCTTGATGTCACTTGGTGTGTCCATTGGATGGAAGCACTCTCCCTGGTGCAGAGAAGCAGAACTAGCCCGGACAGGAAGCTCGCAGAGATGTTTCCTCAAGGGTCCTAACAGAGAAGCCATTATGATAGTACATACAAGGGTGAGTGGCATAGTGCTATTTCTTACAGCCTACCTCAAGAGAAGTCTACAGATAACACCACAGAGCAACCTACACCATAACCTGTTTGTTTACTTAGCTAAACTTGCTAGGGTGCAATCAGGAACAGTTTTATTTTCTCTTCGGAGCACTCTCTTCAAACAAATCCTAAAGCATTCTCCGTTCCCCACCCGTTGGCAGAGCCCATAGCTTCCCAGTCCTGTTAAGGTGTTAGACTGGTCACCTAGTTATGTGTGTTTAGAAGTCCAATCCAAATCACATCTCCAGTTTCTCAGTCAATTGAATCATCTCTCTTTCCCTCAGCTTGGGCCTCACTAACTCATAGTTTGGAGATCAGAAAAGGGAAGAAGGTTCTTTTGTTTTCTCTGTTCTACTTCCTCATCTGCCTCTCACTTCATGATCCTTAATCAGGATAAGTGGAAGAGAGATTGAAAGAAGAGCACTTGTTCAAATAGTTGGTGCTATTTCAGACTCTTTCATGGCTATTGAATGTCCTCTGTTATGACACACATCAAATTACTGGCTTTTTGGGGAACTGCATCTTACCATTTCTGACAGTGTGCTCTCTGGCTTATCTCCTGTGACCACCTCTTCTTCCCATAGCGCTTGCTCTCCACGGTATAACCCACAGAGATTTTCTGCTTGGGTTCCACCTGGCAGTCGGGGCTTGGGTCTTTCCAGGAGCCCTCGGTTACAGCCACCTTCCCAGTCAGTGTCCATGTAGCCTTAGGTACTGATGCACTCTTGCCTGACTAAGAAGATGTGCAGCTTGATCCTACCACTGACTTCTCTTTTGTTCCTACTGCTTTACCCTGTTCTGGGACAGCGTTGCTTCCAGAAGGCATAGCGTTGAAGAGATTCAGCATTGGTCCAAAGGTAGGACAGAATCCCAATTCCAGCACTGAGTAGAAGACTCTAAGGGGTCTCTAAGAGTACACACAGCTGTGTCTGGAAGACAGGAAAGTTAAGAGGATAATTGAAAGACTTGTATATGTGAATACTGTCTTGGTTGGGCATAATTTGTTGCCGTTTGTAATAGACAAAATCCATTTAGGGCTAGCTTTAGGAACAACTTGATGCAGACTGTGCGATCAGGAGCCAGTTTCTCTCTCCAGCCACCTCCCTGATCTGGTTTTCCTCAATTGGCTGCAATCTTCGACTCTCATCTCATGGTAGCAGGACAGTGGTAGCAACTGCAGGGCTTTCAACACTAAATCAAATGGAAAGAGATAACTCAAACAAAAATACAAAAAGTCAGTCTCATTGGCTCTGATCGACAATGTCTTGAGGGCAAGTTACTGCCAGCCTTGTTTTTGAATCCCCAGAGGGCTTAATCTTGTACCTTGTATACTATACATGCTCAAAAAATGTTGTTGGAATGAATTAATCAATCTATAAGCCCTCACTGATGCGTATAAACAACTAGCCATTTATTTAGTAAAATCCCTAGAAAACAGGATAGTGGGGATATATCTTTTTATTACAAGAGGAGTAGAGAAAGGTCAAGAACGAATCAGCTTGAGTTCAAGTCCATTGTAATCACAATGTATTTATGTGCGTTTTTCTTGGGTGGGAGGAAGGTTGATAGCTTTTCTTCCATTTCTCGGAAACATCAAAAGGGTAGTGGTAACAGATCTGAGAAGAGATACTCTCAAAGAGACCTATGCTGTGGTGGACTGCCATAGGGGAATTTTCTGGGCAACAGGCCATGGCATGGAAGAGAGGACAAAGCAAAAATAGTAAGCAGTGGAGGGACAGCGTCTCTGAAAAGCAAGAAGAGGGTCACCAGGCCCCAGGACGTACAACAGACCCATGAACAGAGTCAACCCACTCACTAGGTATGAAACTGTGAGAAAGTTATGGAAAATCTCTAAGTTTCATTTGTGTCATCTTAAAAATGAGAATAATTATAGCTACTTACCTATTTACCTGCTTCATTGGCTGGTTGTGTTTAAACCATTGAGAGTTTTGGGACCAGACTGCTGCTAGGGTTCAAATCTCAGTTCTACCCTTGAACTTCTCTAAATCTCACTTCCTTATCTGTATGTGGAATAATTAATACCTACCTCATAGGATTATGTATGTATCATTTATGTATGAGACAACATTTAAAATGTGCTTAGGATATGACCTGGTATATAATAAATGCTTAATTAATGCTGTTAATTCATTTGTTCCTTCACTCAACAAATACTCATTGAGTGTCTGTTATGTGCCGAGTTCAGTTTAGGTACTTGGAAACACAGATGAACAAAACAGGCAAAGCAATCATTTGCCCTCATGGGCCTTCTCTTCTAGTAGGCAGGGGACAGACAACAAAGACTATACTTAACCATAAATGATATAGTATGTTAAAAGGCAATAAATTGCTTGAGAAGGTAATCTGGAAAGAGTTGAGGTCCCTATCCTCATAGGTACTGAGAAGAAGTATTCCAAGTAGAGGGAGCAGCCAGTGCAAAGCCCCTTGAGTGGAAGCAGGTTCAGTGTGTCCCAGGAATAGCAAGGAGACTGGTTTTGCTAAGCAGGGTGAGCAGGGGAATGAGTACTAGGAAATGAGATCAGAAAAATAATGGTATGCCAGGCCCTAGAGGACCTTGTCATTAATCAGAAGGACTTTGGGGGTGCCTGGCTGACTCATTCAGTAGAACGTGCAACTGTTTTGTTGTTGTTGTTGTTGTTGTTTTGTTTGTTGTCTGTTTTTGTTTTGAGCCTGCAACTCTTGAACTCAGGGTCATGAGTTTCACCCCTGTGCTGGGCATAGAGATTTCTTAAAAAATATATATATATATATACACATATATATACATATATATATACATATACATATATACATACATATATATAAATATACATATACATATATACATGCATATATATACATATATATATACACATATATATATGCATATATATATGTATATATATATATATATATATTTGTTGTTGTCATTGTTGTTTTAAAGAATGACTTTGGTTGGGGCACCTGGGTGGCTCAGTCGGTTAAGCGTCCGACTTCAGCTCAGGTCACGATCTCACGGTCTGTGAGTTCGAGCCCCACGTCGGGCTCTGGGCTGATGGCCCAGAGCCTGGAGCCTGCTTCCAATTCTGTGTCTCCCTCTCTCTCTGCTCCTCCCCGGTTCATGCTCTGTCTCCCTCTGTCTCAAAAATAAATAAACATTAAAAAAAAAAAAAAAAAAGAATGACTTTGGATTTTACTTTACCTGAAGTGGGAGGACCCTGGAAGATGTTGAGCTTAGGAAGGAGGTGATCTGACCTGGCTTTGAGAGGATCACTGTGGCTGCTATGTTGAGAAATGGGGCAAGAGTGAAATCAGAGAGCCCCATCAGGATAAGGCGAGGCATCCAGAAGACAGTATATGGTAAAGTGAGGGTGGATTTACCAATGACAGTGGATTGGACTAGGGTAGTAGCATGGAGGTGGTAAGAAGTGGCGAAATTCTGGATATATTTTGAAAGTAGAGCCAACAGAATCTCTTGATAGGTTAAATACGGGTGTCAGAGAAAGAGAGAAATCAAGAATGATTTCAACGATTTGACATGAGCAGCTGGACAATGGACTTGTCAACAACTAAATAGAAAAGATAGAGTGGATAGGTTTGTCGGGAAGATAAGGGAGATCGGGAGCCCAGTTTTAAATATGTCAGAATTGAGATTCTTAATAGATATTCAAGGGGAGGTGTCGAGTGGGCAGTCAGAAGTTCAGGAAAGATGACTGCTCTGGAAGCTGTTGGTATGGACGATATTTCAAACCATGTGACTGGGAGAGAGCGCTAAGGGAGTAGGAGCAGAACCAAAAGTGGACCAAGGGAGAAGCTTTTGGAGCATTCCAAAGTTCAATGGTCGGAGGAGGAAGAACCAGCAAAGGAGACCGAGAATAGCCAGTAACCCTGATGTCATTGTATGGAAGCCACTCTCACGGGGCTATGAGAAATAGGGGCTCAGCAAAGATGTCCCTGCCTTGCCTTCCTCCTCTCCGTGAACTCTCCTTCCTTGGCTTTTTTATCACTCGTGGCAGTGGCTCTTACTGCTACCTCCATCACTCCCATGCCAGCCTAGTCATAGGTACCTAATCCTTTTATGTGTGTATCAATTTTATCTTCCCAACTGGATTATAAATAACTCGAGGGACGGGTATTTGGACTCAGTATGAGCTTGCTAGTGCTGTCTTCCTAAAAATACCACAAATACTGCTGGGCAGCTTCAACAACAGAAATTGATTTTCTCATAGTTCTGAGGGGCTAGACGTCCAAGCTCAAGGTGTTGACAGGGTTGGTTTCACTCTGAGGCTCTCCTGCTTAGCTGGCAGAGGCCCTCCTTACCGCTGTGTGCTCACCTTGTCTGCCCTTGGCCTGTGGTGTCTTCTCCTTATCTCGTCTTATCAGGACACCAGTTATAGGATTAGGACACACCCTAACAGCCCCATTTAATTTAATTACTTCTTTAAAAGTATCTGCAAATACAGTCACATTCCAAGATACTGGGACACACACAATTCAGCCCATAACAGAGTCCCTCCCCAGCATTAGTGCTAAACAGGGAAGGAGCTGGGTGAGCCCTTCCTGCATAAAGTGGCCCTTGTCCTGCCCTTCACATCTTTCTGCTAAAATAACCTAAACTTGTTTGTACCACATTCTACCCCTTCCCCCTATACACAAAATCTGTGAAAACCTAGCAAAAGCACATTCAGTAGATACTCAATTACTCATAATTTGGCTCCTTTATCTACATTTTTCCTGGCTTATAGGGGCACATGTTAGTTAACTTGGTGTGGCTTTGTATAATGAAAATGTTATGGCGGTGTTTGCTTTGTCTCTCTGAAACTTTGACGGATGTTTCAGCTGGTTGGATGTTTCTGCAAAGACTGTAATGGCAAAAACCTCTTAATGTGTTCAGTATTCGCTCCCAGCAAATGCTTTATGCATTAAATGAAATTCTCTGGTGCACAATCAAGAGAATTCTGATTTTTTTCAGCAAATTGCTTCTAGGGTCTGCCTTCTTCTCCATTCTTTTTCTTGCTTGTTTCAAAACAAATTTTTAAAAGGTTCTCAAGGCACCTTTCCATTTTCTAACTAAAGAAAGTCTTTTACAGGTTATATCTCTTTATGCCTATCTACAATAATGCAGATGAGGCAGCAAATTTTGCTGTGGTCACCTACATATATAGCATCGGATGGAAGGTATTTTGGGTCTGTTCTTAAAATTACTGTAACAATTGTTTCACTCAGGAAATAATGTTAGCTAGTGATCATTTATGGAACATTTGCCATGTGCAGGCACTTTACTGGGAGCTTTACATCTTGCCTTAGTCAGTATGAGCTGGTCTAACAAAAATACCACAGACTGGATGGCTTACACAACAAACATTTATTTCTCTCGGTCTGGAGTCTGGAAACTCCAACATCAAGGTGCCAACAGATTCCGTGTCTGGTAAGAGACTGCTTCCTGGTTCATAGACAGCCATCTTCTTATTGTGTCCCCACATGGCCGAAGGGGCAAAGGAGCTCTCTGGGTTTTCTTTTAAAAGGGTACTTATCCCATTGTTGAGGGTTCACCCCTCGTGACCTAATCAGCTCCTAAGGGCCCTACCTCCTAATACCATTCACATTGGGGGTTAGGATTTCAACACATAAGTTTCGGGGGGACATGAACATTCATTCCATAAACACATCCTTACCACAACCTGTAAAGTTAGAGGAAGTGCCTGTTTTTCACATGAGAAAACCAAGGCTCAGAAAAGTTAAGTGTTTTTCCAGAGTCACACAGCACTAACAAGTAGAGTGGGGACAAAGTCTCAGGAATGGCAGGCTCTAATGGCCATATTCTGTCTACTCTGTCTCACCAGAGTTTCCCCGCCTACATGATACTAAGAGACCACAAATGACCAGGAACAGCTGTGACAGCTTATATGTGAAAGGCACAATACTTCATGTAGCAGCATAATCTCACCCCCAAAACCCTTCACCCAAAGAGGGGTATCTTCTTTTGGAAAGGGTATATTCAAGCTGATGGTATTTTTAGACATCTATAGAAATGCATCTAGCAGAAAGTAAATTCTTTTCTGAGCTATTTTAATGTCAGTGAACCAGTGTTGTAAATTTAACTCCCTGGCTGCAGCCTGCACACCTATCGTGTATCCTAAGCCCTGAAAGAGTGGCTTCTTTCTCTAGCCTCCAATGGCTTGAGCCATATGTGGGAGGATATATTGGCTCTCAGATCACATTATGACAAGCATCACCCCTTCAAAAATGAAAGCATGAGCCAATAAAGGCCCCGTTAAAACATTTGTTTATTTGTTAAAGCCACCAGTATCACAGGCTACATGTATATAAGATGAAACATCTTAGAACTGGGAGTGGTCATAAATTTATACAGTGCAGCATCCAGATGATCTTCATTTATTCCACTTTTTCTGAGCATCTACTGTGCCTTGTGCACCAAATAATTGCCCCTAGAATTGTAATAAGTAAAGTATTAAGAGTTCAGTTCTAGAGATGATGGAACCACATAAAGAGAAGCAGCTAGCTCTCCTTGGGAGCATGTTGATGGATGAGTGAGAGTTCACCAAGAAGAGTGGCAGGGTGAGGTAGCATCCACGTGCAAGGTATGGAACCACTAAGCAGTATGGCAGCTTCAGGGAATTCCTAAATGGTTCTACTTGGCGGGTCTAGAGGATACTGCCAGACAGGATTCCCAAGAAAGTGAAGTCCAAGATACAGGTTTGCATGCAGGTGGTATTTTTTGAGATGTGATCCCAAGAAGCAGAAATGTGGGGCAAAGGCAGCAAAGCAAGGAACCAGGGAAAGCTGATACAAGGATGCATCATGAACTTGGCCACTATTGTGTCCAACTGTTGCTTGATCCTATGGGAACTTCTGAGAAGCCATGGAGATTGCCAGAAATATTTTGGAGATTTTGGAGTTTTGCAAAGCAACCCCCTCCCCCACCAGATATCCCAGGACCTACTTTTTATTCTTAACAATTTTGGGTCAGTCTTTTGTTAGCTTCAATTGTTAATATCACCTAAGGCAGTTGTAATGTTAAACAATCATTTAACTGATTGCTTTTGACAAAAGCCCCTGGAGATAAGGCTGTTCACACAAAGTAAGGTCTACCTCAGTCAAATTAAATTGAGAGAAGCCCTGAGAATGGAACTTTTGAATAAGTTGCCAAATAGGTCAAATAATGATAATTTTCTGGGGACAGGGCTTTAGGGAGCTCCAAATCAGTTCTGCGCCTTGCAGAATGACTGTAGGCTGATGCTTTTTATGGATACTTTAGTTGTAAAGCTCTTGGTTTTCAATTATGTCTCAGAGTAGGAGTAGGAGTAGGAATAGGAGAGATTAAGACGGGATTAGGGCAGGTTAAAAGCTCATCTTTCTTAGCAAGATTGTCATTTTTCTTGAACACTCTTAGATTGCTATATGCCTTTAGTTAATTTCCAGAGTTCTGAAGAAGTTGATTTGACTATTTTTTTCCAGTGTTCTCACTGCTTTTATAGGGAAACACATTTTCAAGAGGTCCTTACTCTGTATTGTATTCCACATGTATGTAGTCCACATCCCTTCTCCAGCCTGTTTCTCTTTAAGAGACTCAAGTTCTTTCATGAACTTCTTCATCTTAATCTATTTCCTGGACATAATATAAATGCTCAAATTATTAAGTTACTAAGCATAGTTATTTTACACCTCTTAAAAGTGATCGTGCTATAGCTGGGTCACCTGTGGTCCTGTTTCTCTTGTCTGTTTTTCCCTCCACTTTGGCCCAGTTTCTTGAAATCTCTGGTGTTTTCACTGAATACTGGACATTGGGAATGAAGAATGATAGAATCCTTGATGATGAAGTTTTTTTCCTCCAGAGAGGATTCAGCCTGTTCTCAAATAGACAACTTGAGACAAGCAGGTCACCTCAGTCCCATCGGAACTGGGCTGACTTGAGCAGGTATTGCTTTGCTAGACCACCCTCTCCATTCTCCCCTACCCCTAGGGTATATTCTCTGAGAGCATGCCCTGGGGGTTTATTAAGGGCCCTCCTCTTCAGTACATCCTAAACTTTAATTTTTTATCTCTTCAGCTGGTGAGATTGCTGAAAACTTTGTTCTGCATTTGGCTTCTTGGCAAGAGGCTCTTCTTGCCCTCTACTGCTTAAGCGTTCAGCACAAGCCTCAAGGGAAGATTGCCAAGTGATGGGCTCACTGTTCTGTGCCTCTCTTTTTGCACAGAACTTGGCTCTGAAGCAAGCTCTTACTGCCTTGGCAACCCTGAACTCCAGTTATTATCTTCCCAGTGCAGGGGGTTCCATTGGTTTCTCTGCCTCATTTTAGCTGCTCTCTGCTTAGATTCTAAACTGAATAGGCAAATGCCCCAATAGGAACAGCAGCGGGAAGAATGTTGAATTCACTTCACTGACCTCCTTTTCCTGGGACCTTGGCACCCTCAAGTCCTTGCTGTTTGGGAAACTCTCGTGGTTTCAAAACAGGTGTTTTCTAAAATATATAGTTTTTATCCATTGTTTTTCCACTTCTTCTCAGCAGGAGTGTAGGTCTGCTCCAAATAGCTCAACCTATCCACAAGAGGATGTCTCTGGCATTTTATTTTTTGGCATCATTTATTTATGAATTATTATTATACTCAAAATTTGAAGGCATTTGCTCTTCTCTTGCACACCAACCAAGCATAGTGTTTTGAATGAGATCTTTGTGTCTCTGGCCTGTTCTACCCAAGGTCTTGCTGTATCTGAGATTATGTTATCATATGGTGTTCTGTTCTTTGATGAGGGGTAGTAGGAGGAGACTATTAAAATTTACATTTATATTGCCTTTGGCTATAAACTGCTTGAGAGACTGTAATTTTCTACTTCTTTCCCTTTATAACTCTCAATCTCGTGTAGTAAATATTGGAGACAACCGACACAGTACTAAAGTAGTCCAAAAATCTTTTATTTAATTATCATGGAAACCACTTAACAATCACCTCATATTTTTTATTAAAAAGTTATTTTTATAGTAAATGTAATATTGCTTAGATGAATGTCTCTGGAATTTCCTCCAGAAGAGAATATGGTCTGAAAGAATAAGAAAATTTTAGTTGACTCAACAAATTAATAACAGTTCATAGATTTATAGGATGCTGAAGGTAGATAGGATCTTCTAGATCCTAAGGCAACATAGTCATTTTAAATATTAAAACACTGAAACCCACTCAAGGGAGTTTTAGGTATTATCTGCTTGGATCCTAGGATAGCAACAGCAAACCTGTGTGTGAGTAGATGTATGATTTAAACAATAATGGAATTACATCCAGAAAGATCTCTTATTGCCTGCCTTGTTGATTTACTGCTATTTTTGCATTTAGTCCTAACAATATTTGCCATGTGTCTTTTGATAATACAGGCAGTAGAATAATGGAAGTATGTAAAAATGGCAGAACCTTCTGTCCTAGACATTAGTGAAATAATACGTTCAGACTCTGGACCAGCAGCACAGTGTCTTTCTCCTTGATGACTGGAGGGTATTGGTTTGGTGTAGGTGATAACAGAATCCTTTTTGAATGCAGTGCATTCTGGGACTTTCAGAGGCTATACTTGTAGACTGCATTCTACCTTTTCACTTCCCATCCTTCCTTAAAGCCTATCAATTTACAGTTGGAAGAACACACAAAAGAAGAAAATGGAAAGAGGAAAGGCATACAAAACTGTTTATAGACAACTGGATTAAACGGACAGAAAATATGGGTCCATTAAGTAAGAAGAGAAGCTGACAAAAGGCACAATGTGGAGATGCCAGTTTATTGTGTGTTTATTAGACTTAACACTTCATCATACATAGCAAGGGAGCTGTAGTTCCTGACTAACTTGCCATGCAAGTTTTCCACAATCCAGGGTGTAGCGTGGTGTAGTCTAGTGGAAAGTGTTATGCCCAGAATTCATGATCCCCAAAGACCACTAGGGAGCCGAGTCCGATGTAAAAGCAAAAGAGCCTTTATTCGAGCTAGCTCGAGCTCAATCCCCTACCTGCACCGACGCAGCGGTGAGATACCGGGGAGAGAGAGCGAGTTTCAAAAGGACAAAGGTTTTATTGGGGCCTAGGGGCAGTTGGTGAGGTAATGGCTGTGGCCTCAGCCGATTGGCTGGGGAAGGCAGGTGAGCGGGAGGTTACTCAAGGGGAGGAGGCGTGGTCAAGGTGAAGGACACAGAACAAGATGGAGTTGGCCGGCGTAGGCCCGCCCTTTCAGAAAGACCAATGGATGCACAATGAGCTAGCTCTGCCACTGGCTCCCTGCATAGCCCGGGGCGTGATCACATGCGTTCTCTGAGCCTCCTTTTACCCATATGTGAAATAAAGATAACAAAGGATGTCCCGCTACTCTCTTAGGGTTGCTGTGATGATCAATTGAGATTATATTTGTGAAAAGCCTTGATACTGTATCAGCTCCACTGACATGAATGGTGTTGTTATTTTTTACAATTAGTGAAACTTTTATAAAATGTGCTGTTCTTCTCTGGGAATACTTTCTTGGATTCATTGTTCTGCCTCATCTGTGCTTTTATGAATAGAAAATCATGGCCTGTGGTTACAGATAAAATGACTTAGTAGAAACCGGAACGTTTGGTAGACCTTGAACCAATGTTTTCCAAACTACCACTGGGTAACTTAAGTGGTATGTGGATGAATAGTTTTTAATTTGATACTAATATCCATGTATAACAAAAATATATAACCAGTCCATCAAAACCATTATTTCACAGATTGATAGCATTTTTTGTTTGTTTCTTTTCATCCTAATGTGGCTTCCTATTTGAATAAATGGATTTATGTAGTAAAAGTGGCATTTGAAGAAGAACGTTAAGTGCTGTAGGTATGTGGGCAGACAAAATAAAATCATGAAGTTGGTATTTGTATGACTAAAGTTTGGGAAAATGTCCAGTGTTTAAGTCAGTCACATAGTAGAACAAGTCATTATAGCAGAACAACAACAAAGACAAAAAAACAAAAAACAAAAACAAAAATAAAAAAATCCACTGGCCCCACAACTTGACTCCTTAATTAATAAAATAACACAGGCATTTGTGAAAGATGAACCTAGACGTGCATGGAGAAGGGACAGACTCCAGAATTTGTCTTTTCGGATGGAAATGCTTCTTTTTTGCAAGACAATAAAGATAAGTTTTAAAGATCACAGGGTTTTATTGTTTATTGCAGTTTTATTAACATTTATATGATGCCATGCTGTCACAATGCTTCTAAACAATTGTTTTAGTTGCCCTAGCGTTTAGAGGGATTTTGTGGCCCAAAGACAGAGGGATAAGTAAATCAGTAGATAACTATCTAGTTTAGTGAGAAAATGCCTTCACCTGTAACTCCTAGCTTCTGGAGTCTACCAGTGAGTAGATTAAAAGTCCTTCAGGCCCTCCTCCCCACACCTACATTCTAGAAAAGCAACTATTCATCATTTTCTTAACAATTTCCAGAGGGAGAGACACCATCCATTTCTTTTGTGACACTGTTTAATGTTTCAGTAAGTCTTCCATGTTTCTGGCAATTAAGGTAGAAGTCTTCTTCATTTCTAAGAGTACTCCCTCTTGTGTGATAGAAATATCAAGAGTGGGGGTGCCTAGGTGGCTCAGTCAGGTAAGCATCTGACTCTTGATTTCAGCTCAGGTCTTGATCTCAGAGTTATGAGTTTAACATATGCAGGGTATGAAGCCTATTAAAAAAAAAACTATCTACCTATCTATCTATCTATATATCTCCACACACACAATACTACACACACACACACACACACACACACACACACATATCTCAAGAGTGCATTAAAATACCAAATGATCTGTATTTATAAAGTTATGCTGTCAGACAAAAGAAAATCACAACTATATATTTAATGTGTTATTTATAGAGCTAAAATTTACTAGCAGTTGTATTCAAGTCCTTGTCTTTTAAGAATTATAGTAGCTGAGGGGCACCTGGGTGGCTCAGTTGGTTAAGCATCTAATTTCGCTCAGGTCATGATCTCGCAGTTCAAGATTTTGAGCCCTGTGTCGGGGGCTCTGTGCTGACAGCTCAGAGTCTGGAGCCTGCTTCCGATTCTGTGTCTCCCTCTCTCTGCCCCTCCCCTGCTCACACTCTGCCTCTCTCCCTCTCTCTCTAAAAAAAAAAAAAAAAAAAAAAAGAATTGTAGTAGCTGATATCCAGACACGTGAGAATGATACCCAGCTAGTCTGTAACTATCTGAGAAATTAGCTCCAAAATATCAAAATCTCCAATGTCCTTCAATCTTTTTATAATTGATCTTATCACTCTAGTTTCTGATGTTGTCAAGTCCTACTTACACACAGAAAGCTTCTTGGCAAGCTTTTGTTAAAAACTGATAATATTTACATCACACAGAATTTACCACTTTAATCATTTGTAAGTTTATAGTTAAGTGGCAGTAAGTACATTCACACAGCTGTGCTGCTGTCTCCGCCCTCCATCTCCAGATCTCCTTTCCCCAAACTGAAACTCTATACCCATTAAACAATAACTATCCATTTATGGCAAGCTTTAAAAATCGTTTGGAAGGTATCGTAAAACAACAATTTTAGGGAGACACATTTAACTGTTGTTCTGCCCAAAGTACTGATGTCTTTTTTTCCCCCGATTGTTAAAAATCCTCGTCAGCTTAATGAATGCAGCTTAGCTGTTCATTCTACGTGGCTCGTACAGGCCACTCGAGCTCCTTCCCAGCCCTGGTGAAAGGGGGCAGACACCAGGAACGAAGGAACAGCTGCCTCACCGTTCCAGATTATGAATCCGGGGTGTATCTCAACACATCACAGTTGCCGCACAAAGAACAGATGGGACCCCGATCTCCCAGTAGACCCACTGGAACCCCGTCTTGAATGTTAAACAAGGACCCACGGAGAGAAAGTGATTTCACTTAATACTCCCTTCCACAGATTGAAATCCTTCATGTGTAGGAACACGTGAGCGGGTCTGAGGTTTCAGCACTGGGGCTTCCTGGCTCCCATCCAGAGCTTTTGTTCCCTGAAACAGACAGCATTTGGAGTTATAATGTGGCAAAGCTTGTCAACACATGGGGCTTTTCTCTGCTTTCCAAACACATGTGAGACAGACTGGCTCTCAATGAAGCTCTGATCTTTTCTGGGGAAAGGAAATGTCTCATGCAAGTCAAAAAAAAAAAAAAAAAACCATATTTGGAATCAAGAGGAATAATTGTGCATCAGAGAGACAGATTCTGATCAGTTGGCAAATATGGTGACATTGTAGTATAGATGTTGATCTAGAATGGTTTACATGGGTATTACATTATGGAATATACGTATATGGGATATATGTACTTACAATAGAAACCGTATCAAGGATTTTTGGAAAGACCCACGTTACTCAAGAAAAATAGACTGGTGTCAGCGTCCCGGAAAGACACAAGGCATTGTACTTACGTTCCCCTGGATGTTACGTCTCTCTTCCAAAAGTGAGATGATTACACAGCTCAAAAGCCTGGGAGATTTCCTTTCATACTTTATGGCCCGAAACACAAAGATCTCCGGAACCGGAGACCTGGGGTAATGGTTTCAGCCTAATATTTGAGACCCAGAGGTGCATGAGCTGAAGGCATTTCCAGAGTAATGCTTCACCCACTGGAGGCTAAATGGCTAGTGCTTTGTACCCCAAGAAGAAAAAATTTAATTTAATCCTGGAGATGATTAGAGGTTTCCCTCCCTCCAGGACCTCAGACTAATTCTGCTCAGGACTCCTACTGCTATCAGTAGGACAGACACTGTCATCACTAGAGGAAGGTGCTTCTTAGGTCATTTCACACTCATGATGGACCCATCGCTTCCTTTCCATCCTGCAAAGATGTCGTGTCTCAGAGCCCAGTCTCCACTTTCCATTTTCCCAAAGACACTGTCCTTCAGAGTAGCCTCCTTCCCCTCGCTCACTGGGCGGCTTATCTTTCACCAAGGTCCTTCACTTCGGATTCAAATGGGCCTTCTGAGAGCCCAAAGCCAGATACAAAAGTTCTTTTTCTTTGATTTTCTTCTTATTTTTTTTTGGAGGAAATGTTGTTTAGGTTAAACATGTATTAAGGTAGGATTTCAGGGCACTATGCCATTAATTTATGTATAGGATAGCATGGGATGCCTTTGTGCATAGCTAGGTGACAAACCATGGTCATTTTCATGTTTTGGCCTCATTCTTAATGGAATTCAATGAAATACATCCTTCTGTTAGGCTGATGTAGATCTGTATTTTGTTTCATCCAGCCTCGCTTAAGTTAGAAATGCTAAAGAAAAGAATTGTAGAAGTTCCTTTCGTTGCTGAAAATGCAAAAACCCCAGTATTCTTACATAGCAATTTTCTTGCCAGTGAAAAAAATGAAGGTAACAATGTACAAAAATGATTGTGTGTGTGTGTGCGTGGTGTGTGTGTGTTTGGTTTAAAAAATACATTGGATGACATGGAACTAGTTTGAGAATATTTGCTTTGATATCACTTTAATTTTATCAAAACTTGTATTTGTTTTACTTTTGCCTTGGAGCGTCCTGGTCAAGTGCATGTCTCATTGCCAAGCCCCTCACAAAACTGGACATATAGTTTGGCCTTGGCCCAACTGGTTTGTGGCTTAGAGCTGCTGAAGAAAATGCATTCATTTGTTCATTCATCAAATACTTATTGAGTATATACTATGTTCCATGCACTGCTCTAGGAGCTGGAGGCATAGCAGTGAAGTAAACAGGAAAATGTCTCTGCCTTTGTATGTTCTAGGGAAGGGAGATGGACAAAAAAAACCCAAAAGTACAGTATGTTAAGAGGCAATTAAATGCTATGGAAATAATAGAGTGTAGGAAATGAGTACCAGAGGCAGGTTGAAGTTTGAAATAGTGTAGTCAGAATGGGACCAGTGGAAAAGGAAATATCTGAGCAAAGACTTAGAGATGATAAAGTGAGACCTGAGATTAAATGGAGGGAAAGCCATTCCAGGCAGAGGCATTAGCACATGCAAAGGCCCTGAGGTAGTAGCATACTGACTATATTCCAGGAAAGGTAAATGGACCAGTGTGGCCACACAACACGGAATGAGTAAGGAGAGAGGCAGTAGGAGAGGAAGGTGGTAGAAATAAGAGGTAAGAGAATGGACAGGAGATTATAGGGCCCTAAAAGCCATTCCCAGGCCCTCGGCATCTACTCTGAGGGAAATGGTGAACCAATGGAACGTTTTGAGCAGAGGAGTGGTAAGATTTAGCGTTTGTTCATTATGGGTACTATGTTGGGATTAGATTGTAGAGAACAAGGGTAGACACAGGCGGACTCACAGGTAAAGTGTTGGATTAATCCAAGTGAGAAGTAACAGCAGCTGGGACCAGGAGGTAGCAACGGAGGTCATGAGAAGAGAAATGACTAGAGTCTGTCCTATTTTGAAGGTAGAGCTGACAGGAGCTCCTGATAGCCTGGATGTGAGATGTGAGGAGAATAGGGGTGGGTGCAGGACTTCCAGGTTTGGGACCTGACCAACCAGAAAGGATGCAGTAGGTTTTAGGGTAAGGCTGTTAGGAGCTGAGTTCTGAAGGTGTTCAGCTGGAGACGTCCACTTGACCATAAAGGGAGGTGTCCATTAGGCGGTTTGAATAAACACGTCTGGGTTTCAGCAAAGGGGTTGGAAATTTAAATTTGTGATACAACATATGCAGCATTAAAAGCCACAAGACGAGGGGCGCCTGGGCGGCTCAGTCGGTTGAGCCTCCAACTTCGGCTCAGGTCATGATCTCACAGCTTGTGGGTTCGAGCCCCACATCCAGCTCTGGGCTGGCAGCTCAGAGCCCTGCTTTGGATTCTGTGTCTCCCTCTCTCTCTGCCCCTCCCCCGCTCATGCTCTGTCTCTCTCTGTCTCAAAAATAAATAAACGTTAAAAAAATTTTTTTAAAGCCACGAGACAAGCTGAGATCACCCAATGAGTCAGTAATCAGTAAGAATAGTGCAGTTCCAGACCTGGGGCTTGGAGCACTCCAAGAGGGCAAGAGGTCAGAGTAGAAAGGGTGGACCAGCAACGGGGTGGCCAGTGAAGTGGGAGAAAAACCAGAAGAGTACAGTGTCCTGGAAACCAAGTTCAGAAAGTACTTCTGGGAGGCAGCAGTGATGTATTATGTTCAAGTGCTGTGGAGGAGACAAGAATGACGAGGACTGAATACTGATGGTCGGTTTCGGGATGAGGACGTCATTGGTCAACACTCCAGAAACACTGGAAGTATCATTTCTAATACTTAAAAATATTTTTAAGTCTTTATTTATTTTTGAGAGAGAGACAGAGTGTGAGCAGGGGAGGAGCAGAGAGAGAGGGAGGCACAGAATCCAAAGCAGGCTCCGGGCCCTGAGCTGTCAGCACAGAGCCCGAACCCACTAACCATGAGATCATGACCTGAGCCGAAGTCAGACGCTCAACCGACTGAGCCACCCAGGTGCCCCTCTGATATTTTAAAGGAGATCACGGGGATGACGGTTGATGAAGGCCGCATCCCGTGACTCTGATGGCACGGTTTTGCAGGGCGACACCTTTACTGAGTGGAACCCTGGGGAAAAGGGTTACACGGGGCATACAATCTGACCGGACGCACCTAAGCGGAACTCTTTCTACCCACTGGTTTCCTAACCTGTGGGACTTCTTGGCCCTGTGTTTGTGGAAGTGGCAGAGAGGGAAAGGAGGAATGCCCTGAAGGCGCACAGATGGAGATATTTCTGATCAATTCTGGCTGGAATATTTCAAGCCCTTCATTTTGGGAAGTGACTAGAGCTAATTGATTGAATGTCAAATTGTAAAGAAAGATGCCTAGAAACCATTTCGTTTGCGTGTGTTATTTGCATTCTCTTTCTTTTTGCCCTCAGTGTGGCCATTAATTTCTGCATGAAATAATAACAGACATAACACCATGTAAAGATTATGTTTTACATCACGTACATAAGAAAATCGATATTGGCCAAGAAGACAATAAAAATGCATGCCAGGGTGCCTGGGTGCCTCAGTCGGTTAAGTGTCCGACTCTTCATTTCGGCTCAGGTTATGATCTCATGGTTCGTGAGTTCGAGCCCCGCACCTGGCTCTGTGCTGACAGTGCAGAGCCTGCTTGGGATTCTCTCCCTCTTTCTCTGTCTCTCCCCTGCTTGCTGTCTCTCTCTCTTTCTCTATCTCTGTCAAAATAAATAAATAAAAAATAATAAAATGAGTCTCAGGGATACAGAATTATATCACTAGTGCATTTATCTACGAGTTACTCTTCATATATTGCTTTATTTCAGTAGCTGGATAGTAATTATCTGACATTAACTAGCTATGTTGGGGGCTGTGGCTGATTTGTAGCTATGTCCAGTTTCTGTGGGATAAGTGGGACATCCATCATGTCCCATTTCAGACCACCAACATGAAGTCATTTGGACCTACCTGCAAAAGTCACATAGTGGACTTGGGAGCCAGTGGAAGCTGGTTCAAGCACACCCTTGTTTTCTTAATGTGCAGACAAATCTTGTTTCTGTCTGAAACCAGCAAATTAAAAAGAAATTAAAATTAAGAAAGGAAAATGGAAATGTTATATAATTAACATTATAGTTATATATATATATAATTATAATATATGTAAATATTTATAAAGGTAGTTTTAATCCTTATTTCAAAATGATGAATGTAGGTTCAGAGATGATAATCCCTTGGTCCAGGATCAAATCTTAGAATCAAGACTTGAACCCAGACCTACTGGACTACAAAATCCATGCCCTCTCCCCTAAACCAATGTCTGGAAGCTCCAGAATGTTATCCATGAATCAGTAGGATAAATTCTCTATGGTAATCACCATTTCAGTGGCATAATACTAGTATTATAGTAATAACATTAACTATATCCTCTATACAAAACTGAATTTTAAATTACTAAATGAAAAAAAATATTTTGACGGGTCACATTTTGTAGCATATGTATTCCTCTTGGATTACACATACTCCCCCAAATTATAAAACCCTTCATCAGTATGGTGGTCAGGTCATGCGTTTATTCCAGTTTGTTTCCAGGAACGCTACTCAAAAGAGAAAGCAGGAAAGATACCTTGTGGTGGTGGTTGTTCTTTCTTAAAAAACATCTTTTTAATGTTTATTTATTTTTGAGAGAGGGAGAGGGACAAAGAGTGAGCAGGGAGGGGCAGAGAGAGAAGGAGACACAGGATCTGAAGCAGGCTCCGGGACTCTGAGCTGTCAGCACAGAGCCCAATGCAGGGCTCTAACTTGTGAACTGCGAGGTCTTGATCTGAGCTGAAGTCTGACGCTTAACCAACTGAGCCACCCAGGCACCCCATGGTTTTTATAATAATACCTGGTTTTACAGTGTGGAAGTTCCTCAAAAAATTAAAAATAGACCTACCCTATGACCCAGGAGTAGCACTGCTAGGAATTTGCCCAAGGGATACAGGAGTGCTGATGCATAGGGGCACTTGTACCCTAATGTTTACAGCAGCACTTTCAACAATAGCCAAATTATGGAAAGAGCCTAAATATCCATCAACTGATGAATGGAAAAAGAAATTGTGGTTTATATACACAATGGAATACTATGTGGCAACGAGAAAGAATGAAATAATGGCCTTTTGTAGCAACGTGGATGGAACTGGAGAGTGTTATGCTAAGTGAAATAAGTCATACAGAGAAGGACAGACACCATATGTTTTCACTCCTATGCATATCCTGAGAAACTTAACAGAAGATTGTGGGGGAGGGGAAGGAAGAAAAAAAAGTGGTTAGAGAGGGAGGGAGCCAAACCATAAAAGACTCTTAAAAACTGAGAACAAACTGAGGGTTTATGGAGGGTGGGAGGGAGGGGTGGGTGGGTGATGGGTATTGAGGAGGGCACCTGTTGGGATGAGCACTGGGTGTTGTATGGAAACCAATTTGACAATAAATTTCATATTAAAATAATAATAATAATGCCTGGTTTTATATTTGCTCTCCAGGGTACTACATGTACATCGAGGCCTCCCACATGGTGTATGGACAAAAAGCACATCTCTTGTCCTGGCCTCTGAGAGGAGTCACCGGAAAACACTGCTTGACCTTTTTCTACCACATGTATGGAGCAGGGACTGGCCTGCTGAGTGTTTATTTGAAAAGGGCAGGCGATAGTGAAGAGTCCCTCTTATGGCGAAGAAGAGGCGAACAGAGCATTTCCTGGCTACGGGCGCTGATCGAATACAGTTGTGAGTCCCAGCACCAGGTAAGCCAAAGGGGAGAAGAACGAAGTGAGAGCAAATGTTCCTGTGAGCTTCTGATCTTTTTCTTGCTACCAAAGAGAATGTTCTGTTCTGTTTTCAGGGTCATAGATAAAGACAGTACATGTTTAAAAGTAAACATAATTAGTCTCTATTGATTAAATCTAAGCAGTGAATGGGAGATTAGGCGGCGAGAAAAAGCTTTGGGTATTTACGCATAAAGTGATTTTTGCAACTCAGTGATGAAAGGGTAGCTATTTTTGTCTTGGCACATTCTGAATGTCAAGTGTATTCTCTGCGTCCCGCACGTCTCCCAAACAGTCTCCTTTTCTTCTAAACATGGTATTACCTAATTAGTATTTTCCAGCTGCGTCTTTCCCTCGTCATTACCCACACACGAGGGCTTTGGTTGCAACCCTCTATTTAAGAGTGCATGGTCCGCAGTCAATTATTAAGCCTCTGTCTGCATGGGTTTAGAAGAAACTGAATCCCGGTCCCAATTCCTGAGTCTTGCCCTGGGTTTTCTCGTGTGCTGTAGGAGACCTCCATCCCACAGCATCTAGACTATGAGAGACTGTAGGCAGTGACAGGAAAGAGCCTTTCAAATGCCAATGGGTGAGGCTGAGCAGCCCATCTGGTCTAGAGGTGAGCAGGCCCTCCTGACAGCTACTGACTTCCCCTGCCTACCATGAGCCAAAGCTCCAGAAGCCTCTGGGAAGATAACCTTCGGACCCTGACATTCCTGAAATTGCTCTGTAGAATTCTCAGCTGTGACCTTCTACTAAAAGCCCTGCTTCCTCTTCATCCTTGCTTCTGACTGATCAACCTCTTGGATCAGCACCCCTCCGCTTTAACCACTGGCTTGTTTGGTCTAAGCCCAAATCTTCCTGCAAGAGGTGTTCAGAATAAGGGCTTTATTTTATACCATCGCACAAACACCCTGAATTTCCTGCAGATCTAAATGGGAAGGAATTGCAAAAGTTCAGGGGGCCAGGTTGCAGGGCCATCGAGGTTGCTTTGTTGCTAAAGAACAAGTGACTGAGGGCAAATGAGCCATTATCTGGGGGTGGCCCATTATCCTGGCATGGATAAACCTGTCTAGAGATTTAGGAAAGAATAACAGATAGCTCCAGAAATGATTTGGATGGTGCTTTAATGTCCACTACGGAAGAAAAGCAGATCATTCAGGAGCTTAATAATATAAGTGATCACCATTCTGAGATGGTAGATTAATTTTGTTCGGCTCTCTGGGCACCCCTACTTCTACCCTGTTCGGATGTTCTCCAAGTGTGGTCCTGAGACCAGCAGCAATGCTTGAAGTGCAAACCCACCTCAAATGACATTGACCTAAAATGCACACTCTCGGGCCGCACTTCAGAACTACTGAACCAGATACTCTGGGGGAGGGGTCCAGAAATCTATGTTTTAACAAGCCCTCCTGATGATTCAGATGCACACTAAAGACAAAGCATCTCTATCCCAGAGCAAGTGGGTCTGAGTCAAGTGCAGCCCGAGCGTTGATGTTTTTGTGATTCCCGAAGGGTGCTAATGCACTAGACCTCTGGGGAACAGGTGACTTCTCAGCGTCTAATCCCAGGAAGTTGAGTACAAGGCCTTGAATATGCTGGACTTGCTGGGTAGCTGGTTGTTTGAAATGGTTTTTGATCCCAGAAGTAATTAGGCATCTATTGGTATCTACCCTCTACCCTCGTGGGGTATTCAAATTCAAAGGGTGCAGAATGGCCTGAGAGGTTTTTTTAAGTTTATTTTCATTTATTTTGTGAGGAGGGAGGGGCAGAGAGAGGGGGAGGCAGACTGTCCCAAGCAGGCTCCACATTATCAACACAGAGCCCAACTCGGGGTTCAAACTCACAAACTGTGACATCATGACCTGAGCTGAAGTCGAGAGTCCGACGCTTGACCAACTGAGCCACCCAGGCACTCCTGGCCTGGGAGAGTTTTAGCTCACAACTTTGTAAGAACCAAGACTCCAGACCATTCCCTTTGTCTTAGAATGGAGCAGATATGAATCTACCCTGAGGAATTTCCTTCTGGATTTAGTGATTCCCTCAGGAATCCCAAATGACTATCTGGAGACCAGGCTGAAGCTAGTCTCTCCAAAACATCTTAGTGTCTAATAAAACACAGACACATCCACATGAATAAATTGGCCATCTTTTACGTGCCAGGCACTTACAGCACTAGGAGCTATACGTAAGTTCTTCCTGTTGATCTTGTAGCTCCTCTTGACGGAAGGAGAAACTCAAGGTCCAGCTGGTAACGGACAGTGTGAGAATTCAGGCCCAGATCTGACTGGTCCCCAAGTGTGTGTCCCTAAGCCACGGTTCCACACTCTCTCTCTTCATCAGTATGTTGATCAAGTCATGAATTTATTACAATTTGTTTCCAGGAACACCACTCAGAAGAGAAAGAAGAAAATCAGTTCCAAAATAAACTCATTCCCCTGGGTGTCATAAGCCCTGGGTGATCTTGGGGAAATCTCATCCTCCCTGAGAGTGTTCGTACATTTTCAAAATGGGGTAATAATTCCCGCCATGCTGACATCACCAGAGTTAGAGGGTCAGTGAGGTTATGTATGTGAAAGGGTTTTATAAATTTTAAAATCCCAAAGTATAAAAATATATTATTATTTCTAAAAATATGTTCCCTCCCAAATATCTCTGGTCTCTAATTCATATCACCATGGCAACCCTGGTATTCTCAATAGTTACATTGGCATCCAGACTGAGTTCCTAGAGTATGAGGCCAAAATATTTCATTTTAGTAAATATTTGTTGACTGCTGGCTATTCTAAGTGCTGAGGATGCAGCAATGAACATAACACGTAAAGCTCCTCTTCTTTTAGAGTTGACAGTCTAGTCGGGGAGAGGTAGAAAAAGTAAATCAGGGGCTCCTGGGTGGCTCAGTCCGTTGAGCGTCCGGCTTCGGCTCAGGTCGTGATCTCACAGTTTGTGGGTTCAGGCCCCACGTCGGGCTCTGTGCTGACAGCTCGGAGCCTGGAACCTGCTTCGAATTCTGTGTCTCCCTCTCTCTCTGCTCCTCCCCTGCTCATGCTCTGTCTCTCTCTCTCTCTCCTTCAAAAATAAATAAAAACATTCAAAAAAATTTTTTTAAAAAAGGAAAAGTAAACCAAAGATATATAATGTACTATCAAGTACATTATAATAAATGCTATGGTGGGGGGCACCTGGGAGGTTCAGTCGGTTAAGTGTCCGACTTCAGCTCAGGTCATGATCTCTCAGTTCATGAGTTTGAGCCCTGCATCTGGCTCTGTGCTGACAGCTTAGAGCCTGGAACCTGTTTCAGATTCTGTGTCTCCCTCTCCTTCTGCTCCTCCCCTGCTTGTGCTCTCTCAAATAAAATTTTTTTTTAATTAATAATAGTAAGTGCTATGGAAAAGAATAGGTCAAGCCAAACAGGTACTGAGATCAAAGAAGTATCAGGGCATAATTGTGAAAGGCTTTGAACATCATGGTAGAGTTTGAAATTTATTCCAGAAGCAATGAGGAACCATCAGATGGCTTTAAGGTAATGTGATCTGGGTTTATATTTTTAAATGATCACTCCAGCCACTATGTGGAGAATAGACTGTAGGGGACAAGGAGACTTTGGGGGCTACTGCAGTGGTGCTGGCAGAAAGAGTGAGTGGCAGGGGTGAGATGCATCAGAAGCCCACGGGACTTCTTACATGTGGAATGTGGGGCTTGAGAGAAAGAGGCATCAAGATGCCTCCTTGAGTTTTGGCCTGAGTAACCAGTAGAATGGAGTTACCATTTCCTGAGTTGAGGAAGGCTTCCGGTAGAGCACATCTGGAGGTGCGAAGGCAGTACGCATGGGAGGGAAATTAACAAGTGAGTTTTTCAGACATCATAGTTTTCTGTGTCAGACATCCACATGGGCATCAGGTGAGCATAGGTGATGAGACTGAAGTTCAGAAAAAAGAACAAGGCTGGAGGAGTAGATGTGTGCCTCACTGGTGGCGGTGGGCAGGTGTGG
This sequence comes from Panthera tigris, assembly GCF_018350195.1. Taxonomy (NCBI): domain Eukaryota; kingdom Metazoa; phylum Chordata; class Mammalia; order Carnivora; family Felidae; genus Panthera; species Panthera tigris. The sequence continues at coordinate 12,624,841 of NC_056672.1, forward strand.
ATGGCTTTCAGAGTGGTGTCGTACTGCCACTGTTGGTTTGAGACTCATCCTCTAGGGGAGGTGAGTGGGTGGCCTCCAGATGACATTCCAATCATCCTACCATCCTTGTAGGGGAAATGCACCAAGTGGCAACCTTTTAATCATGCTCCTTCCTAAGGGCTAAGCTGTACCTGACTTGCTACTGATCAAAAACACAACTTGATTTTATTTCCTTTGGATTCCTTGCTTAACATTTCCTCCTGTGCTCTCCCTTCTTTCCTCCCTGGGTTCTTTTATTTTGATGCCATTGAAAGAAAGAATGTGTTAGACAAATTCTTAGCTCATCGAAATATTTATATCATTCATATTGTTCGTTATACTGCCTAACATTTAGTAAGTATTATTATGTGCTAGGTACTCATTTAGGACCACGTCTCCAAATTTTCTTGTTCATGGTATGCTTAGTCTCATTAATGTTTTTCCTGGTGTTCCTAGACCAAAAGTAATACCTAAGAGTTTCATTTATTAAGTAGTTGCAGCCAAACAACTTAGTATTTATGTCCTAACGACTTAGTAGACATTTGGAAAAATAGTACACTTAAACTGAAGGAAAAAAATAAATTTTTATCTAATTCTTAAATAACCACAATTATTTACTAATAGAATGTGTATATATAGGACAAGGGAAAAATCATAATGGTATAAAATAGTTACCACTCAGGTAGTAAGGAAATTCAGAGGAAAAGGTTGTATGAAATCAAGTATTTGGCCCAACCACAGACTCTTCAGAATATAATTCCATCAGGTAATTTGTTTATTATACTTCCGTTGTAGACTTGGTGGTCAAAAACCAGATTTTATTGGTGTCCAGAAAACCAAAATGGTTATTAACTGCACTCATATATCCTCCTATCTAGATGTATTAGAGGACATTTTTTTCCTCTTCTAACCATTTATTTGTATTCTTGTTTGGGATTGTGTCCTTAGAATTTTTAATAATATTATTTTGCCCATATCTGTCATTAAAGCTTCTTTGAGTCATTAATTTTAAGATAGTTTCATATGCTTATTAATTATCCACTTTATATTCTTGGATTTAATTTAAATCATAAACTAGTCCAAGGGGGAGTCATTTGCTCATAAAGTGAGTAGACCAAATGTGTCTTCTGGATAATTTTCATTACCCACAAGCCTCCCTGGAGTATTCAGTGGTTTATTAACCATTGTTGGGGCAGCGTTAGAGCTGGTAATGTAAGCTATTTTCCCTAGAACCTGAATATTTGATCAGTTATTTTCTTCTCAGGATCTGAAGGTATGAAACTGGTTCTCTCCTCCCGGGCTATTCTTGGATGTTATGGTATTTAACACAATAAGCGAACCGTTGCCTTTTTGGTAAACTTAGTGATTATATATCACCATAGATTTATAGAGAGCCTAAGAAAACTTAAACTTCTGGGCCTATGACTTTCATAGGCCCTGTGAGTGCTGGGTCTAGAATATTCGAGGTGGGAAAGAGAAACTAGGTCACCACCAGGAAGCATTTCTAGGTAAGCATTTCTGGTTAATGGCCTAAAGAGATCTCAGAAGTAACCTAAATCTCCAAGACTCTAGTAATTTATTGTGCATTTCTTTAAAATTCCAAATAAGTACTCTTTTGTACCTAAATTTGAATTTGTGATTTTGTAGTCTTTTCCTTAAAGAAGGTTGAACAACAGTCTAAGCTTCCAGACCCACACAACATGGATCTTCCCCTGACGAGTATTGTTTTATCAAGATGACTTCATTTCTTAAATGTTTTTTGATGTTTATTTATTTTTGAGAGAGACAGAGTATGAGTGGGAGAGAGGCAGAGAGGGGGGGTGGTGGGGAGACACAGAATCTGAAACAGGCTCCAGGCTCTGAGCTGTCAGCACAGAGTCTGACACGGGGCTCAAACTCACAAACCGCAAGAACATGACCTGAACCGAAGTCGGATGCTTAACCCACTGAGCCACCCAGGTACCCCAAGATGACTCCATTTCTAAATTCAGACCTCATTACTTTTCAGGTAATTTTTGAAGCCATTCGGGGAGTGTCAATAAGAAGTGATATTGCCATTGATGATGTTAAATTTCAAGCAGGACCCTGTTCAGGTAACAATATTTTCCCCAATTAGATCCTCTTGATTGAAAAGGGATTTTGCAATAGTCTCAAATCATAAGAATGCAAATTAAGAATTTTTCTATAATAAAAACAGAGAAAACTATTTTTGTCTATTTTCTATTTGTCTTTCCTGACAGAAATGGAAGATATGACCCAGCAGTCATCAGGATATTCTGAGGATTTAAATGAAATTGAGTTTTAAGAAATGATCTGAATTGGATAAACTAAACAAGAGCCATACCTCTCTTCAATCAAAATGAACACAAAACAAATAAATACCGGACAGTCTTAACCATTTTGTGAATTATAAAACGACTTCACAGCACAGTATTCTTTTTCATTACTTTTGCAAAAAATACTGACTCAGGGCTTTTTGGTGTTTTTGGTTTTGGTTTTTGGGTTGTTTTTTTTTTTTTTTCCTTTTTGCGTATGACAACTGTTACGGAAATACAGGCTATTGATTTTGCGTAGATCATTCATCTTAATTTTGGTTCCAGTTAGAAATACAAATATACTATATTGCAGTCACTTTAAAGTATGCAAATGGAAGGGCACAATCAAAATGAGATGTGTCATTTAAATCTGCATTCAGTGAATGTATTGGGAGGAGAAGATGTCTCGTGGGTTTCTTTTTGACTTTCAAGTATCGCAGCTGTTTTTAAAGTAATGATGTGAGGTGTCAGTATCTGCAGAATGAATGCAGTTTTTCACGGTAACGAGTTAGTCTAAGAAAACAAAATCTTATTTTCTACGTTTCATTCATAGAAATGGAGTGTTAATTATTAAATATTTTTACCCTATGTGATAACTAAGGATCTTTCCTGAATGTCCCAGGGTAAGTCAGTATTAGTTAATGCTGTATTACAAGGCAATGCTACTTTCTTTCTTCCCCCCTTTGAACTACTTGGGAAAGTCACTATGAACACATGGATTAGAAATTGCACTCTTTTTTCGTAAAGCAAGCTTGAAAATGTTTATGTACACACACCTGAAAATTTCTAGGACGTGTTAAGCAATCTTACTGATTTTTATAATAAATGTTTTGGTAAGGTTTTGAGGAGTATGAATTCAAGCAGACACACTAAACTGCTGCTTTTTATTTACGTGCTTAGAAAATTGTACATTCGTATTTTATACCCAAACAGCTGTTTTAAGACTACCTAATAAAAGGTAATTTGAAAATCTTTTCCCTAGCAATGAACTCATTTCTATGTTATTTTCCTTGTTCAGAATATCTTCGGTACATAACTGCAGATTCTAATTTGAATTTCTGCTCTGCCACTGTTAAATTCTTCTTATGCCTTCTATTAGTGACATGAGCATTGCTTACATTGATACAAGAATTGATTTTTATTTATTTATTTTTTAAAATTTTTGTTTATTTTTGAGAGAGAGTGGGGGAGGAGCAGGGAGAGACGGAGACAGAGAGAATCCCAAGCAGGCTCCCCACTGTCAGTGCAGAGCCCTGACGTGGGGCTCAAACTCATGGAGAGATCATGACCTGTGCCATAATCAAGTAGGACATTTAACTGACTGAGCCACCCAGGTGCTCCAAGAATTAATTTTTAAAGTGTTTTATTTTATATAAGCTAACTTACTTTTTCACCACATTTTATCCTATTACAACGTAAACACTATGAGGATGAGGATTCTTGAATGTTTTGTTTTACTTTTGTAGTCTCTGTACCCAGAAGAATGTCTGGTATGTAGTACGTGTTCAATAAAGAAATAGTTGTTGAGTGAATGAATGAATTTAAGCCTTCCAACATCCTCCAAAATGGAGATATTATTAGTTTTTTTTACAGAGAAGGAAACAGAGGTTCAGAAGAGTGAACACATTATTTAAGTGGAAGAGTAGAGTCAGGTGTCTCTGACCCCAAAGTCCATACCTCTTCCTGCTTTGTACGGCCAAAAATCCATGGCCCTCACAGACTTGGGTGGTATTCTCACTCAAGAATGTCAAAACTCTTCAGGTGCCTGGCTGTGTGGCTCAGTCGGCAGAGCATGTGACCCTTGATCTCGAGGTTATGAGTTTGAGCCCCACACTGGACATAGGGATTACTTTAAAAAAAAAAAATGTCAAAACTCTTAAATTAATCCATAAAGAGTAGTATACTTCCCTGAAGACCACAGTGCTTGGAAAACAACAATTCTCAACTGTACAAAATTAACATCCTGAGGTTTAGGGAGAAAATAAACTTCTGTAGTAAAGCAAAATTTTGCAAATCACATCCTTTCTATTCATGATGATTTTAATTAAGTAAGTAATTAATTAATTATCTATTAATCCCTAAATAAAGCTGAAACATTGAGGAAGGAAGATTTCAAGGTGTGAAGCAACTCAACAGTATGCTAGACGGTATAATCTCCTCAACCTATTATTCCTGTCCAGAGCTTAGTTATATTTGCTGAATAAAGAAATGAAAATTGTGTCTCTGGGACTTAACACAGTACCTTCATGCATAGCAAGTCACTTATAGATAGTGACTGAAGTCATTCACCAACCTCCTTGCTTATAGATTATGTAAATCCATAGTAATAATCAGAGCTAACATTTATTGGATTTTTCTATCTTCAGACATTTTTCACAGGGCTTTATGTGAATTCACTCATTTAATCCTGATAATGACTCGTGAAGTCGATCTAGTGATATTTCCATTTTACAAATAGGGAAACTGAATTTGTCCAAGTTCAGCAGCTAGTGTAGGGCTTGGGTTTGAACCTGGGCGTGTTTCACTGCCAAACCTACGTTCTGATCTTTGACGGCCTCCTGAACCTGCCAGCCCTCCGGTTGACTTCACCCCCAATACCAATTTAAACCTCAGGCAAAAGTTCCAGGTTTCTCTCACTCCAGAGGATTTATTGGCTACCAAAATTGCCCCAAACGTTGCCAAACTAGAAATACTACTTGGGCCTCCGGCTTTGGTAATTGGGGAGAAAAAAAATGAGGGTTGGCAAGTAGTTATTAGGGAAGAAAGGAAAGGAGTAATTGTTACCAGTTGTTGCTAAGAAACAACCTGAAGTTCATACAGAAGAGAGGAGGTAGAAGGTGAGTGGATTAATTTACCTTCCTCACTTCTGTTCCTTTTGGAGGATTCAGATTTTGGATGCTTCTCTTCCTGTCCAGGTTACCCATGGCATTCATTGTAACTATACTTCCCCTGGATGAAAATACGAAAGGCTACTTAGCCCAGTATAGTTTCCTCAGGTTTAGAAATGCCTGGTGGGAAAGCGTACTAATAGGTACCACGCAGTATTTGCGTTGATTTTAAATCTCTAAACACACAAGTGCTTCAAAAACAAACTACTTTCTCCACACAGATTGCCTTCTCCCCTACAATTTGCTGTGTGGGTTGGAGATTATTTGTGTGTAGAAGGGAGTAGAGGAGAAAACAGTAGCTCTGATAGAGGGTCTGGTTTAATGTGGAAGAAGAAAGGGTTCAGCAAAGATTCAGTGAGAAATCTACACTCCAGGCATTTTGCCAAGCATGGAGGTTATGAAGATACTCACAGATTAGTGAGGAAGACACAGGTCCAAACCGATCAGCACAGCTTGGAGTGCTAAATCCAATGAGGTCATATGCCCAGGTGCTATGGAAGGGTCTCAGAGGGGCATCTGACCAGGAAGGGCAGGGCCAGCCTCCCGCTGCAGCCCAGGCTGAGGTGAGAACCAAAGGAGACCTCCTAAGGCAGCGTTCCAGGTGCCCGGATGTCTTCTGTGACTCTCAGGGTGGAGACTGGCCTCTCTTCCTTCTTATTCCCCTATAGGAGACGTGATTTCCAGGGTGATTTAACCAGAACTTGGGGCAGTAGGTGGGGAGAGTTTTCATAAGTAATCAATCATTCTAATGTCGCATTCTCTACATGCTGATTGCTTTACAGATTGATACGGCATAGTGCTTAAACACAGGATTTCTGGATTCAGGGTGTCTCTGTTAAAATCCCGGCCTTGCCTTTTTCTGACTTCGGGACTGGGGGCAAGTCACTGACACCCTCTCTGATCCCTATTCTTAGAAGAGAGAGAAGTAGAGACTCCTTGTCTACTTCTTAGTAGGTTGCTGTAAAGATGAAATGAAAATATTACCTATCAACGATTAGTGTCTAACACATGCCATTCTAGTTTATACTGAAAGGTCTGAGTGGGTGTTTGGTTTTGGGTTTGGGTTTTTTTTTTTGTTTTTGTTTTTTTTTTTTTTTGATAAATTGCAGTTATTTTTAATGTATTCTTTCTCTACAAAGAACTGTGAGTTTATAGTGCCATCTTAAGGATAAAACAACCATATAATCTTGTTATTTTACCATGTTTTTCTTTTTTACTAGCAATCCTAGGCTCATTTTAACCAGCAGCTGGGTAAATGCCTTCTCCTTTGCTCTCCCTGTTCCATCCACTGTTCCTGGTTCTGGGCTGCCCACTCTGTATATATACCCTAGGAAGATTTATTATGCTAAACCTAAAGTCGTGTTTTCATGCCTATCTCCTCAAGAATGGTTGCTTTTCCAATTTTGTATCCCCACTGCCTACCATGCTCAACAAATATATCTGCATTAAATAAGAAAATGCTCAATAAAAGTAGTTTAATACGAATCTGTATGTGTGTTCCAAGCATCATAAGGGATATAAACATTCTCTTTCTGTCCATGAACATTTCATAGCCTGGAAATCGACACTCTAAGAAAAATTTTTAATGTTTATTTATTTTGAGAGAGAGAGAGAGAGAGCGTGCGCACACAAGCAGGGAAGGGAAAATAGAGACAGAGAATCTGCAGCAGTCTCCATGCTGACAGCAGCAAGCCCGATGTGGGGCTCGAACTCATGATCAGCAAGATCATGACCCAAACCGAAGTCAGGCACTTAACTGACTGAGTCACCCAGGCGCCCCTCCACACTCTAAATATTTAATACGAAATTGTGTCCCTGGCCAGTGAGGATAGTTGGGGCAACTGGTGAAAACAAATTTAAACCTTCTTTAGAGGGTCATGTGCTCTCCAACCAGGCAGCACACGTTTCCCATACATAAAGCTGCACAGGAGGACTCAAAATCCAACATTACAACACATTTGGTCAGTGGTCAACACACAGCAGAATTAGATACTCAAGACTTCATAGGATAAGAGTTTTTGATAGACAGTTTAAAATAACTATTTTAAAAATGGAGACCACCCCTGCCCCCAAAAAAGTATTGAGCACTTAACAAAAGGCAATAAATACTCTATGAAAAAAACAAGCAGGCAGATTAAAGGGAACCAAATGGAAATTCTGCACATGAAAAATATAGTCACTAAAATTAAAAATTCAACAAAAAGGCATAACTAGACATACTAACTAGACGTACTTAATGGAAGAGAACCCGGTGAACTAGAATATAAGGTAATACCGTGAATGCAATACAGAGAGATAAAGAAATGAAAAATATGAAGGTAGCAGAGATTGACAGTATCCAGTGTATACAATGAGGTTTCCAAGAGAGAGAGAATGGGGGAAAAGAATATTCAAAGGGAATATTAGACGGTTTCAGAATTGGTGATAGATAAAAATGTTCAAAATCAGGAAGTCTAACAAATCTGAGCAATTAGTGAAACTAAATCCACACCTCGATCCATCATTATGAAATTATGAAACAGATTCAAATGAAAAAGACAGATGAATTACAAAGGAATAAAAATGAAACAAAATCAAACTTCTCAACAACGAGGAAAGTTGGAATAATACCTTTAACACGTTGAGAGAAAATCATGTCACCTGGGAATTTTAGCATTCAGAAGGACAAAATCATGACATTTTCAGATAAACAAGGAAGAAATCTTGTATTTTTCATATGCGTGTACATATATATTATATATATATAATATATATATATGCAGGTATATATACAAATACAGGTATTCCTCAACTTACAATGGGGTTATGTCTGACAAACCCATTGTAAGTTGAAAATATCATAAGTCAAAAATGCATTTAATACACCTAACCTACTGATCATCAGAGCTCAGCCTAGCCTACCTTAAACATGCTCAGAACATGGGGCACCTGGGTGGCTTAGTAGGTTAAACATCCAACTCTTGACTTTAGCTCAGGTCATGATCTCACAGTTCATGGGTTTGAGCCCCGCATCGGGCTCTGCTCTGGCAGTGCTGAGTCTGCTTAGGATTCTCTCTCCCTCTCTCTCTCTCTCTTTCTTTTCCTCCATCCCTCCCCCTCCCCATATAAATAAACTTAAAAAAAAGTAACATGCTCTGAAGACTTACATTAGCCTACAGTGGGACAAAGCCATTTAACACAAAGCCTATTTTATAACAAAGTGTTGAATGTTGTATGTCGTTTCTTGAAACTGAAAAGGCGAGTGCTTGTCTGGGTACAGAATGGTGGCCAGTTCTTTACCCTTGTGACGCTGGGACTGACTGGGAGCTATAGGCGCTGCCCCCCCCTCCCCCGCGCGGCACCAGAAAGGAATTTTGTATGTCACCAACCCAGGAAAAGATCCACGGTCCAAATCTGAAGTACTCTTTCTGCTATGTGTTGCTTTCTCACCATTGTCAAGCAGAAAAATTGTAAATCAAACCATATCTATATCAATGATAGTAAAAGTACGACATATCGACATTGATGGGATGTAGCTAAATCGATACATGAAAAGAATCCTGTCACCTTAAACAGTTCATTTAAAAGCTGAAAAAAGAGAAAATTATTGAGCCAAGCAACACACTCAAGAAGTTGGAAAAGGAACAGGAGATCTAAAGAAAGAAGGAAAACAGAGCATACATTAATCCAATAGAAACAAACAACAAGTAGAGAGAGAATAATCTGTGCAAGTATCTCAAGAATTAGACTAGCAAATTAAACCTAAAAGTACTGCCCTAGACCCAGGCAACCCACCCTGGGGCCTGTTGTAGGGCTTTAAACATTCCATGAAAGTTCTCTGATTGTGCTGTGAGTTGAGAATATTGGGCTATCAATGTGTCTCATTGTTTACATTTGATACCGCTGATGGAAGCAGCCAACAGGTGGGCCTGAAGGACCAAAGGGACTGTTAGCAAGCCCAGGAAGAGCTATGGTCTTGGGAAAGGTTGTACGAGAAGGACTGTGGCCAGAGGTGGAAGAACACAGCTATTCTCCAATCCCCCCGGTAAACCCAACCAAAAGTCAGAGGGCAAATGAGCCTAGATGATGCAGGTCATAGAAATGAATCTCTCAAGCCACAGAGCAGGGTGGAGGAGTGGATGAAGGATATAGTGAAACAAGCAGAAAAAAACACATCCCCGAGTCTTTAAATCTCTTAATGTGTTTTCTCATCTTAGGGCATTATCTAGAATCTTTAATAGTGGGGATTATGGCATCTTTCTTTTGATCTTAATGAGAACAAACAGTTTCTCCATTAATTATCATGTGTGCTTTAGGTTTTTGATCAGCGGCACTTATCAAGTTAAGAAACTTCAGTGCCATGCATAAGAATGTAATAAGTTCCTAAGAACTTATTACAAATAGACATTGGGCTTTATCAGATGCTTCTTTGCATATGATGAGATAGTATGATTTTTCCCCTTTAATCTTTTAGCATGCAAATTACATGGATACAGTGTAGATTCTTTTTTTCTCAGTTAGAAATGTCTTGAGGCGCCTGGGTGGACCAGTGGGTTAAGCGTCCGACTTCAGCTCAGGTCATGATATCACGGTTCGTGAGTTTGAGTCCTGTGTCAGGCTCTGTGCTGACAGCTCAGAGCCTGGAGCCTACTTTGTATTCTGTGTCTCCCTCTCTCTCTCTCTCTCTCTCTCTCTCTCTCTCTGTCTCTCCCTGCCTCAGGCTGTCTCTCTCTGTCTCTCAAAAAGGAATAAGTATTAAAAAAATTTTTTTAAGAAAAAAAGAAGGAAATGACTTGATTTTTACGTGAAACATAATTTCACTGTAAAACAGCATACAGCATGTTTGTAAATGTTAAAGGATAATAATAAAATGACCACTCATTAGCACTGATACAGCATGAGAAATGGAACACTGTCAATAACCTGGAGGCACTGTGTGGACTGCGGCCCAGTCACATATCCTTCCACTGCCCAGAAAGATAGCCATTATCCTCAAATTCATGTTAATCATTCCTTTCCTTCGTATTCTGTAGTCCTCATTCATGTGTATGCATCCTAATATATATGGCTTAGTTTTACTGCCATTTAAAAATTATGCAGAGGAAATCAGTGCATATTAATTCATCGTCATGTGTCTTTTTTGTTCAAAATTATGTTTCTGAGAGTCAGCAATGCTGAATTTCTAGCTGTAGTTCATTCATTTTCATTACGGTATGGCATTCCATTAAGTGACTATACTGCAATTTATTAATTAGTTCTGCCATTGATGAATATTTGAGTTGGTGATGACAATGCTGCCAAAATATTTTTTGTACAAGGGCCCAGGTACCCATGGGAAAGAATATCTTTGGGCTGCATGTCTAACATGTGAATTGCTGTTTTGTACGATAGGTACGCTCTACTAAATCAGGAGAAACTGCTTCCCAGCTGGCTGCACTAATCTACATAACTCCTACCAGTGTAGACTGCACGACTCCTACCGGTGTAGATGAGTGCCCCCAACATGCTAATGTCAGATTTTAATTGTTGCCAATCTGATAATTCTGAAATGGCATTTAATTGAGGTTTTAATTTGCATTTCTCTAGTGACACGTTAAATTGAGCCTCTTATCATATGTTCTATGACCACTTGCATTTCACCTTATGCAAAATGCCTTGTTTATTTTGCCCATTTTTCTAGTGAGCTGTGTAACATTTTCTTACAGATTTGTAGGAATTCTCTTAATATTCCAGGTAGTAAGCTTCTGTTTATTTTTGTTTTAAGTTTATTTATTTACTTTGAAAGAGAGAGAGAGAGCTGGGGAGGGGCAGAGGGAGAGAGAGAATCCCAAGCAGGCTCCACACTGCTAGCGTGGAGCCTGATGTGGGGCTTGAACTCACAAACCGTGAGATCATGACCTGAGATCATGACCAAAATCTAGAGTTGGGTGCTTAACTGATGGAACCACCCAGGCACCCCTAAGCTTCTGTTTATTTCAAGTGTTGCAAATACCATTTTTTTCTTTTTCTTTTTCTTTTTCTTTTTCTTTTTCTTTTCTTTTCTTTCTTTCTTTTTTTTTTTTAACCTTGTGGTTTCTCTCCCCACCCTATTGTGGTGAATTTGTTTAATGAAAGGTCTTAGTTTTTAATATGTATGAATTCATAATCTTTTTACATTCTTTATGATTTATGTATTTTTTTGTCTTAAGAAACTCTTCCCTACCCTGTGTTTTTAAAGATATTTCCATATGGTTTCTTCTAAAAAAGTAAACTTTTGCCTATTCCCTTTAAGTGTGTGATTTATCTGGAATTATATCCAGCCAACCTGCTAAGCTATCTATTATTTCTCAGAACAGACTCTATATTTACATTCATTTCCTACTGCTGCTATAACACATTACCACGCTCTCTGAGGCACAAAACAACACATTCATTATTGCACAGTTCTGGAAGTCAGAGTCCCGAAAATGAATCTCATGGAACTAAAATTAAGCTTTTGGCAGGGCTTTGTTTCTAATGGAGACTCTAGCAGAAAATCCATTTCTTGTCTTTCCCAGATTTTAGAGGCTTCCCGCATTCCTTGGCTCATGGCCCATCTCCAGCTACGCCCTCGCTCTGACATCTGCTTTCATTGTCTGACTCTGACCCCCTGCCTCTCTCTTCGAAGGACACTTCTGATTATACGTGTCCACTGGATGATCCAGGATAATCACCCCATCTCAACACTCTTCACTTAATCACGTCTACATATTCCCTTTTGCCCTGTAAGCTGCCCTATGCACAAGTCTCAGGGATTACAATGTGGGCATTTTCGAGGAGCCATTATGCTGCCCACAGAAATTTTCTTTTGCTGTAGATTTCTTAATAAGGCCCGTTTTGGTTTTCCTTTTTTAACTCCTCCAGCTGCTCTATTTTCTTAAGTGATTTGGCAGGCTAAGATCTCCATGAAGTGCTCAATAGAAGGAGCAATAGAATTGTCCTGAACTTGTTCCAGAACTTAAGACAATATTGCTAAACATTCCATCATTGAACATGAGTTTGCTGAAGGGTTCTGAAGTTGCCTTTTCCTGGTCAAAGGGAGTTTTCTTCTACTTGTATTTTCCTAGAAATTTTGACCATGAATGTGTGTTGAAAACAATTGAACGCTTTTCTTTTTCTGCCTTTATCTTTCTCCTATAAGTTTCTAATCTGAAGAATCATATTGATTTATTTGATTTGCTAGTATTTAATCAACCTTGAATTCCTATCACAAACCCAAGTAGGTCACAATATATTTACTTTTACGAGCATTGCTATATATTTGCACATATGTCCATGAGTAAGATAGATAGATAGGAAATTTTCATTTCCATTAATTTACCAAGAAATTAGGAGATTTAGACATGGTAAGATTCATAAGAGGAGTTGGAAAGGCATCCTTCTTTTTCTGTACTCAGAAAGTATGGGTAGGATTAGAGTGCTGCTTCTCAGCCTGAGGGACGGGGGCAATTTTACCCCTTCAGCGACATTTACCAGTGTCTGGTGACATTTTTTGTTGTCAAATCTGTGGAGACACTGCTGGCTTCTAGCGCACAGAGGCCAAGGATGCTGCTGACTATCTTACAATGCACAGGACAGCTGCCTCCTCTTTCCCCCAGAAAAGAATTTTATCTTACCCCAAATGTCAACAGTGCTGAGGCTGGGGGTTTCTTCTCATTCTAAAATAAATCATCACCATCCTAATTTGTAATTTTGTATTTTTTCAGAGGGACTTCAAAACTTTTATAAGCTTCTAGGACCTAGATCTTGTGGGAAAAAGAGAGAGCACTGTGTAGAGGACAGCTGTGTGTGTGTGTGTGTGTGCGCACAAGTGTGTAAGCAAGAGAGACAGACAGGGAACAGCCAGCTATTGGGCCAAAGCCAATATGAGAAACAGGTGGAAAAAGAGAGAGATTTTTGTCTTCACATAATTCTCAATCACAGTTAGTAAGAAATTGGCCACATGCAACAATGTCAAGAAACTGAAGGAAAGTCATCAGTATGGTATATAGTCTAGCAATTTTAATTCTTGGTATCTATCCTAGAGAAATGCTAGCACATATACATAAAGTTGTGTCTGAGGATATTCCCTGAAGCAATGTTTGTAAAAATGAAAAATTGGAAGCAATCTAATGGATTGCTCTGATGTCAAATCAGAGCAATAAAGTGAGATACAGCCATACAAAAACCCTACAGCAGTTATAAAGGAACTAGTTTTATATGTGTCAACATGGATATATCTCAAAAATACATTTTTGCATGAAAAACAAAATTGCATAACTATTCTTACCATATTTTGAATGTTAATACATTTATATATGTATGCATGTAATATCTTATATCTTTATACAATACATTTATGTAATGCATTCACACTCAAAATAATACTACATATTTTCAGTAGGTAAAATGGATGTAAATATAAAAATGGCCTTAAAGGACATCATGTTACACCCTGAACAAGTGTATAGCAGTATCTAACTGGAGAATAAGGAGTACAGCAACAAGATTGAGAAAAAAAAATGTCAAGTGCACACTAATTTGATCTGTGTTGTTCTAATTTTTAAGAAGAGAATGTATACATGTGTTTCGTGGGTTATTGTTTAAAAAGTAGACAATGGAAAGACAATGAAATCGTGCCCCACTGGTAACAGTGTTCATTCTCGATTGCAGGAATAATGCATGGTTGTTGGTTTCTGGTTTGAGTTCTTTTGGGTTTTCCAACTTCCTAAAATCATAACAAAAACACAAGTACAATTTTAGTTGTGAAAGGAACATGATGGCTATTAGTCAAAGTGTTGGAGGTGAGAACTTAAAACCAACAAGTTCCTGGGAGAGTTTATCATTTGTGTGGCAGATTTCAACAGATTTAGCATGGTTCTGACAGTCACCAACTTTCTTTCCTTTGGGAAGTAACACGGTGCGGGGGGAGACACTCGCCCTTCCCCTGGAGACCCCTGACCTAGTCTGAACGAGGACCATCAAATCATTTTGCAAGGACTGGTGGAGGGGATTGCTCCTAGCACCTTGTTCCTGATCTTTCCGAAATTGCAGGCAAATTCCTCTCAGAGCAAGTTAATACCGTTCTTCCCATTTCATATCCTTAAAAGAAACGAAGGCCCATTTAGCTATACAGACTCTCTGTCATGCCACATTACAAAGCACGTGTGAAACCTGATATTAATCCCTAATGATCTTTCGATCTTTCCATTGGTTTCTGTATCCAAGAGATGGAAAATTGAGAAAGACGCAAATCTGTTGAGATACTGATCCAGAATAGAAAAATGAGTTATGAAAAGGTACTTAGAACAGTAGCTGGCATATATGGTTTATGCTGTTAGTATTAGCTATTACTACTAATGGCATAGCTATTACCACAACCAATTCCAAGGCTAATAACACCATGGGAAGAAGAAGCAGATATTTTGATTGTTTAGAGCTTTTCTATGACGTGAGAAACAAATTTTTTAGAGGTTAAAATCTAGAGAGAAAGTGTCCTTATCTCTAGCAGAAGCTTGCTGTATGTGGTGTAAGTTCCCCCTGGGGAAGGGTGCTCACTCTCCTCAGGACCCCTCATCCCTGCCTACATCCTCCCCAGCTGTACTTTAACAGGGTTAATCAGAAAGTGTGGATGAGGGGGAGCTGGGGAAGAGGGGTTGTTTCTGGGTCCCAAGGACTTCCGTTTCAGCACACTTTTCCCTCCTTTTCAAGCCTTGAGGGCTCACTTTCCACTATAAGAATTTGCCGGAAGCAAAGGTAGCATTTCCTCTCACTTGGTATATAAACCAGGAGATCATCTCTGTCATTCTGTGAAGGTTCTTATCAGAACTGGAAGAGTAAACCATCTTAGTCCGTGTAGCCTCTGCAGAGTCTCAGTTCGTGTATCTTGCCCCACCTTCTTGCTACTCTAGCACCATTATCAAGGGCTTGGAGTAAAGCCAAGAAAGACAACACAGAAGGTGGCATTTTGAGGGGGAGGTGAAATATATTCATGGTCCTTGACCCTGCCCCTTTCTTAACTTTTTAAAGTTTGTTTATTTATTTATTTGGAGAGAGGGACAGAGAGAGCTCATGAGCAGGGGAGGGACAGAGGGCGGGGGGCGGGGGTGGTGGGTAGAGAGAGAAAATCACAAGCAGGCTCTGCACTGTCAGCACAGAGCCCCATGCAGGACTCAAACTCATGAACAGTGAGATCATGACCTGAGCCAAAACCAAGAGTGGGATAGTTAACCTACTGATCTATCCAGGCATTCTGAGCCTGCCCCTTTCTGCCAGCTTTTTGCCAGTAAATAGTTTATTTATTTTGAGAGGGAGAGAGGGAGAGAACGTTTGAGCAGGAAAAGGACAGAGAGAGAGAGAGAGAGAGAGAGAGAGAGAGAAAATCCCGAGAAGGATCCCTACTATCAGTGCAGAGCCTGACATGGGGCTTGAACCCACAGACCATGAGATCATGACCTGAGCCATGATGTATTTAGTAGATCTATTAGTAAAAAGCTATTTACTATTTATTTATTTTCAGAGGGAGAGAGAGCAAGTGCGGGAGGGGCAGAGAAAGGGAGAGAGAGAATTCCAGGCAGACTCTGAACTGTCAGTGAGGAGCCCGATGTGGGGCTCGAACCCATGAACCATGAGATCATGACCTGAGCCGAAGTCGGACGCTTAACTGAATGAGCCACCCAGGTGCCCCTATAAATAAATAGACTTAAAAAAAAAAAAAAACCTATATCACAGAAAAAATATTTAATGTCATGGAAATACAATCATAATATATTATGTGAGAAAAAGAGGGTGTAATAACAGTATTATAAAATAATATAATTCATGCAGCATCATCCTGAGGTTTTTTTGGCAGACGGGAACAAAAGGACTATATATATCATACATACACAAGGAAAAAGATAAAAAAAAAATGCACTAAAACCTTAGCAGTGATTAGTCTGGGTAGAGTAATTAGGAGAAAATTTTCCTTTTGTGTATGTTTTTCTGTGTGCTCCCAAAGTTCCTACGGGAACTTAACCAGTTCCTATACTGGTTTTGTAATTAGAAGCAAAAGCAATAATATTTTCCTTTTTAAAAGGTGGTCGTAGAGCATGACTGCCTGGCTCTTTAGATAAGAACTCATAGCCTGTGTGCATTTGTGGGTCGTCATAGGCTCAGGGACCCCTTCTCAACTTTCAAGGTCATAAGCACAATTTGATTCATCCACTAAAGAATAATGGCACAGAAATGAGTTCCTGCCCTCAACTACCATTACTCTGCCTATGTTATATTTCCATTAGGATAGAGTCCCCCAAATGTGGTAATTTCTTCAAAGAATTTGACTCTTCAAAGGCTCTTGAAGTATGGTAACAGATTACTTTTTAAAAACTTTGTAGTAGCGTGGTTAGGGAGTGACAGTCTAGCGCTCTCCTACACTGAGCATTTGGGCAGTTTTAAAATTCTTTTCTGTATTATAATTTGTATTTATTTCTAGTAACCCTGACAAGTTCATATGCTTTCTTTCTCATTATATGTTCTTTGGTAACAACTTTTAGAGAGCACTGATTCCACTCGTGTGAGAGGAAGAAGCAGGCGCCTAGGAAAGGAACACTGTTCCTCGGAGACAGGAATCAGCGTTCCTGATTTCTTTTCTTTTTTCTTTTTTTTTTAATGTTTATTTTTGAGAGAGTGAGCCAGAGCACAGGCAGGGAGGGCAGAGAGAGAGGGAGACCAGAGGATCCCAAGCTGGTTCCATGACAACAGAGACCCGGATGTGGGCCCAAACCACAAGCTGGTTCCATGACAACAGAGACCCGGATGTGGGCCCGAACCACACAAACCCTAGATCATGACTTGAGCCCAAGTCAGCAGCTGAACCGGATGAGCCACCCAGGCGCCTCTACTGCAATAGTTTTCTACATGGCCTCCCCACCTCTATGCTCAAGCCCCTCCAAACACCAACCAGAGTGATTCTTTAAAATTTTTAATCAGGCGCGCCTGGGTGGCTGAGTTGGTTAAGGATCCAACTTCAGCTCAAGTCATGACCTCCCAATACGTGAAACCCGTCGGGCCCTGCCACCGGGCTCTGTGCTGACAGCTCGCAGCTTGGAGCCTGGAGCCTGCTTCAGATTCTGGGTCTCCCTCTCTCTCTGCCCCTCCCCTGCTCCTGCTCTATCTCCCTCTCTCAAAAATAAATAAACATTAAAAAAAAACCCACAAAATCTTTAATCAGATCATGTCCTTCTCCTGCTTAAAAGCATCCAATGGCTTCCCAGTGCTTCAAAAATAAAATTCAGCTCTTTCCTGGTGGGCAAGGCTCTGCTTTGCGATGCTGTTCACTTCACTGCAGCCACACCAGCCTTTCCTTTGTTCCTCAAACATCCCACTTATTCCCATTCCAGAGCTTTTGTCCTTGCCCGGAATACTCTTTTGTCATTTACCTTGGTTCCCCCTCATTCTGGGTTTAACTCAAGCATCACCTCTGCGCCTCCCCCCATCACATTTGTTCTGGTTATTATTTTTCATAGCACCTAGCATAGCCTGGAAATGCCCTAATCCTTTCTTGCTTCACTGGTTCTTTTTCTGCCTCCCGCATCAGAAAGCGCTCAGACACCCAAGCTTGACTGGCTCCTTCAGTACCGCGGCCCCAGCCTCTCGTAGGTTGCCCATTATTAGCCGAGTAAATGAGGAGCTGCGTAACCGTCCGTGCGCCTCTTCTTCAGTGAGGTTAACCACATGCGTGCGAGTAGGTTTCAGTGAAAGCACGCGCTCATTGAAGCCAGTGAAGCCTAGCTCGTGGATTTCTAGAAACTTCGGGAGAGGAAGCCTTAAAAGGCAAGGAGGGAGCCAGGGGGGCAGAGAGTCTCTGCTGAGTCTGTTCACAAGTGGGAGCGCGCAGGGGACCTAGCCCGACGCTTTTAGGGGAGACACGGGCATAGGGTCATTGCAAGAGTTTTCTTTTTGGGACGCGGGGACCTGATTGAAGGCAAACAGGGAGTCAAGTGAGAAGACGAAGAGCCAAAGACAGGAGAGCCCGGGTGCACTAGGTCGGTGTCCCGACACAGCTGGTCGGAGGTCGCCCGCCCTCGCTCTCAGGTGTCGCCGCGAACGCCTCCCTCTGTCCCCTCGCGGATCGGCTTCCTCAGAGGGCTGAAAGGACTTTCAAAGTACTAAATGCCATTGACATCTCTGAGTTAAAAAAAAAAAGCAAACACGCAACTCTGAAAAACGCACAAACGCTCGTAGAGAAAGATGGGGTAGCCGTCTCCCGGGAGGACGCCGCCCCCACCCGCTCGCGACCCTCATCCTCGTCCGCGTTCTCTTTGCCTCCCGCCTCCTCGGCCGCGCGCCGAGGGGCGGGGCGGCCCGCAGACGCCGCCGGGCCCGGACTGCGCAGGCGCGGGGGCGGGCTCGCGGGCGGTGTCGCGCGCCGGGCAGTTCGCGCGGGAGCCGGGCGCAGGGGCGCCGGGGCTGCAGGTCAGTGGGAACGGAAGCGCTTGCGGGGCGGAGGGGAAGCTAGGATGGCGACCCCGAGTAGGAAGACGTCGACCCCAAGCTCCCTGGCCTCCAAGAGAGCTCTCCCGAGAGACCCCTCGTCGGAGGTCCCGAGCAAAAGAAAGAGCTCGGCCCCGCCGGCGCCGCCGCCACTGCCGCTGCAGTCGTCCAGGCCTTTCGTGGAAGGCTCGATCGTCCGTATCGTGATGGAGAACTTCTTGTGAGTGGCCGGAGGCCGCGCCGCGGCGGGGAGGCAAGCGGGCCCGCGCGGGCGGGGGGCGCAAGCTGCGTGGGTGGGTGAGGGTGGGTGGATGTGTGGCCGGCTGTGGGTCTGGTCGTGAATTCAAGTCGGAGTTACCGTGAGGATTTTTACTGAGAGGCCGTGGGGATTGACGTAGGTGTTGGTGTGGTAGGTGTGCGTCTGATGTGATGCGGATATTTTATTCATTCAGCCAGCGTTTTCTGAAGGCGTCATATGGCGGGCAGGGGACGTGGTAGGGAATAGATTTCTGGCGGCAGGGAGTCACGGCCCACAGACGGAGGACATAATCTGTAATTGATCAAAGTATGGGCGCTGGGAACTCACAGGAAGCAACAGTTAAATCAGAGGGGCAGTGACGCTGTGGCAGAATCGTGAAGAGTAAGCAGTTGCCAGGGGGACAAAATGGTGAAGGTTGTCGCGGATGGAGGTTGAAATGTACCAGAAAATTAAGCCTTACTCTCAATTGTTGGACCTCCCAGCAGACCCTTGACCCCTCCAAATCCAGCTGTCTTTCCTGGTTCCTTTTCTTTCTCTCCAGACAACTAATAATCATAATAATCGTCTTAGAATTTAGTATGTTTTAGCACAAATACTGTGTATCTCTCTAGCATCTTACATTTCTTTTGGTCGAAGTCTTTTTTTTTTTTTTTTCTTTAAAGCTTGCACATAGTGGCTTAGGGTAACAGAATTGTGGTAGCAATACCAGCGTGTTTTTCTTACCCCAAGTATCTATCCTGTGCCAAGTATAGAAGTAGATGCTTTATTTACACAGTGCTCTCATTCTTGTAACATCTCTTCATCTCCATTGATGAGATGAGCTTGGAAAGGTTAATTTACCCATGTTTACACTGCTAGTAAGTAGCTGAATTGCTGTTTGAATCCAGGTCAGGAAAGATAAATATAATCAAATGAGTTATCTACCATAATAATATAGATGAGTGTGTGTGTGTGTGTGTGTGTGTGTGTATTTGTGCCATGCGGCACAAAGGATGAAATGGTTAATTTCATCCACAACTGTGAGAAAGAGCTTTGTACGGGAGGTTATAAAAGTCTTGAAGGAAGAGTGTTGTAGACAGAAGGAACCACCTGCAACAGTTTGTATATTTAGGAAGTGTCTAGTATTTTAGTATGGCTGGGACGTAGGATGTGAGCAAATATGTGAACAGAGCTGATACTGAAGAGGGAGGCAGCTATTGAGAATCTGCGTTTTCTATACTAAGGAATTCCAATTTCATCCTCTTGGCAACCAGGATGCATTTTAAGCAGGAAATGACATGTGATTTATATTACTCTGGAAGCAGTGTGAAGGATGATTGAGAAAGGGTGCAACATTGGAGGCAAGAAGACTTACAACAGTAAGGGATGATCAGAGTTTGAACCTTGGGTAGCAGTGGGAAGTAGCAGAAAGAAGAGATTTGTCAGGATTTGGCTTTAGACTGGGAGGCTGAGGGTAAGAGAGTTATGCAGTATTTTTCTCAAGTCTCTGCCTTGGTTCTTGGTCAGATGTGATGCTATTCAGCAGAAGGAACAATTTGGGGGGAAGAATAGTAAATGCTTTTTGGATCCTGTGATTTGAAGTTTCCTGTGGGACATCTGAAAAAGATCTCGCATAGGCAGTGTTTTTAAGGGTCAGGAAAAGTGAACAGGTGAGAGATTTGAAAATCATGCATGTAAGTTGCAGAAATGCTTGAGATTGCCCAAAGGGAAATATTAATAGGAGGAATAGAAGGCCAAGTATAGAGCCCTGGAGGAATGCCAACATTTAAGGATGAGCAGAAGAGGACCTCGGACTGAGAAGGAAGTGTTCAGAGAGGCAAGAGGAGAACCATGGGAGAGTATTCTCTCAGAAGCCTAGTGGAAAAAGTGTTTCAAAAATATCTGCTGCACTGGAGTTGCATAAGACTGAAAAGAGCCCACTGCGTTTAGCAAGTAGAAAATCTTTTACCCTTTGAAGCCATGGAAGCAGAAAATTTTGCAAGTCCTAGAAGAATGAATGAATGTGAGGAAATAAAGCTTGGGTGTGAAGAGAAAGAAAAAGGTGGCTGCAAAGTGTAGAGCTAGCCTGTTTTATTTTCAGGATGAGTGGACTTTGAGTTTTAGGAATGAGGTAGGAGATAGGAGAGGTAGGCTTAGAGAACCGAAGTGGCCTGGAAGACAGTGGTTACTGGAAGAATTCCTATGAGTGAACCAAGTCCAGTTGGATTAGACTGTAAGGTCAGCTGGCCTTTGGAGGAATTCAAGAAAAGCCTGTAGGTAATGTAAAGCAAGAATAAATGTTTTGGCAAAGAAAATATTCACTTATGTCTTAGTAATTTCGCCTTTTTATAATTCAGGACATATGATGTCTGTGAAGTATCTCCCGGACCTCACTTGAATATGATTATTGGAGCTAATGGGACAGGAAAGTCGAGCATCGTGTGTGCCATTTGTCTTGGGTTGGCAGGCAAACCCGCTTTCATGGGACGGGCAGACAAGGTGAGTTAACATCAGTATTTTTAAAAAATTTGGAGTTGTGACTTGCTTTTAGTATCGAATCACTTCCTGTATCTCAATTCCTCGGGTGTACCAAACATGTAGAGCTTGAGTATAAAGAATGAAGTTGGCAGGTAGACATGGCTGGAGGAGATTGCCACTGTAAAGGTATTTTGGACTATATATGAATCTAGAGAATTCTCCAAGTATGTGACACTTAAAATTCTTAGGAGTAGGGTAAAATGTCTTCTTAAATGTGTATTGTTGGGCTTGTGGAAAGGTGAAGTAAATTTACCAAGGGTGGAAACAAAATTGTGTGGTTCTGAAGACTTAAGCTCTGGAGTTGTTTCCCCAGGGGCATTTGCTTACTTTGCACCCTAAAGCCTAGGTTTTGATTGGTTGCTCTGGATTGGGGGTCCTGAAGGTAGAGGAGGGCTAGAAGATGAAACTTGAAGTCAAGCACTGTGTTTAGTAGGAAAAATAAACACTGCAGAATGGGACACAGAGTTACTTACTTACCCTGATTGTTAGCTCTGGATTTGGTGGAGAAAAAAAAAATCTTCAAAGAATTACTATTATTTTCTATTGAAAAATAATTGACATACGATATTGTATTAGTTTCAGGTATACAATATAGTCAATATTTATATATGTATGAAATGGTCACAATAAGCCTAGTTGCTGTCTATCACTTATACAAAGTTGTTAGAATATTATTAACAATATTCCCTATGCTGTAATTATGTCCCTATGTCTTACTTATTTTATAACTGGAAGATTGTACCTCTGAATCCACTTCATTTGTTTTGTCCACTCCCCTGTCTCTCCTCTGGCAATCATCAGTTCTCTGTGTTTATGAGTTTGTTTCTGCTTTGTCTTCCAAAGAATTCTTAACCACAAGCCTTAGCACATGTTTAGAGCCACTATTCGTCTTCCCTCTGTGGCCTGATATCATAAATGATAATTTTAAAGTGGTCCCAGATAGTAATATCTCCAGGGCACTTGGCAGAAGCAGGTGCAAATCCTATGAAGAAAAATACATGAAATTCAGTCCTAAAAATTCTAACGTAAAAGTCCCGAGGAGTTCATGAATCCATACTTAACAATCAAAACATAGGAGGAAATGCCAACACAAACAGCAGATTGCATCATCAGACATGCAAAGCTTGTAGATGGAGAAAATAAACTAGGGATATTTAATTTGTTTAAGGAAATAAAAGAAGTTTGGAAGGATAACAGGAGTAAGTAACAGATGAAGTAAATTTGACACAGAATCAAATAGAACTTAATAAAAATATGTTCCTTGAAGATAGAAATTTGGTGGACAGGTGAAACAAAGCAGACATATTTGAGAAAAGAATTTGTAACTAAAATACTTGAACATATTTCTTAAAATATTATAGAAGTAAAAAGAGAAAAATCAAGGTTAAGACATTATAGGTAAAGGAAGATGATCCACTGTATGTCTGAGTATTTCCAAAGAGAGACAATAGACGAGGAAAAAACAATATTTCAAGAAACCATGACTGAGAATTTTCTAGAAACCTTGAAGTTTAAATCCTCAGATTCAAGAAACCTGATCTAGGCAGGATAAATAAAAGAAATACACAAGCAGACATGTTGTAGTGAATTACAGAAGAGCAGGCACAAAAGTATTGTTCTCAGAATGAAAGAAGTGGAAAAAAAAAGAAAGCCTGAAATTCTCTCACTGAAATATCTTTGAAAGTATATAATTTAGGAAGAAGGAAAAATAATCCCAGAAGAAAACTCTTAAGAAGTGAGAAGAAATGTTGAGCAAAAAAAAGGCAAATGTATAGGGAAATTATATGGAACCTGCATAAAATAATGTCTAATTTGTGAAGTTTAGATCAAACCAGATAGAACTGTTGTCTTTTCTGGTAGTAACCAGAGTTAAAACACTCCATGGATTTGTATTGTCAGGGAGAAGTTAAGATAATTGGTTAACTTCCAGTTTATTAAATTAAATATGCATGTTAAAGTTATGTAGGTAAACCACTAAAACAATTGAAATTTATAAATCCTCCAAACAAAGATAAAAACATAGAGAGGGGTGAAGGAAGAAACAATGACTGCCCAAACAAGACAGAAGAAGCCTTTAGAGAGGAGGAGAAAAGAAACAAATATAGAAAAGGAGATTATTACAAAACACAAAATGGTTGAATAGTCGCAATAATTATTAGTGGTCTAAGTTCATGTTTAATTTGGAAGTCTGCTGGAGTAGATAAAGAAAGCTCAGTTCTCCTGTTTACAACAAGCCTATTTAAAGTAAAAAGCAACAGAAAAGTTAAAAATGAAAAGATGAAGAAATACATAGGCAAATATATGAAAGAAAGGGATAACTGACTTGATACCAGGCAAAATAGACCTTAAGCAAAAAGTACTTATGGAAGTAGATACGGTCATTAAATATTGATGAAAGGTCCAGTTCAGCAAGAAGGTAATTCATTTCTCAACTTGAATTCACTTAATGTAGGTCTAAAACATATAAACAAAATCAGAATTCCTATTGACAAGTTAACAAATTCATAATCGTGGTTGGAGAGCTATCGGTAGTCAGATCGGTCAGATAAAAATTAGAATATGGAAGATTTGAACAACAGTTAAGCTTGAGCTGGTGGTCAGGTTATAAACACTGCGCTAAACGCTCGGAGAGCTCACATTCTTTTTAGGCACAAACGGAACATTACTAAATCCACATACTGAGCCATATGCAAATATAAAAAAAGTCAAAAGAATTGCTACCACACATACCATAGTCTCTGATCATAATGCTATTAAGAGAGAAACAAGGTAAGTAAAGTTTTCCCATTTGTTTGGAATGAAAAATATGCTTCTATATTATATATAGGTCAAAGAAGAAATCTTAATGGAAAATGAAAATAAGAGCAGAAATTAATTAAAAAAAAAAACAAACCCAAATCAGTAACTTTTGAGAAGAAAGGTGTTGGGGGTAGATAAAGTAGAAAAAAAGGATGGGGGCGCCTGGGTGGCTCACTCAGTTAAGTGTCCAGCTCTTGATTTCGGCTCTGGTCATGATCTCGTGGTTAGAGGGATCAAGCCCCACTTTGGGCTGTGCTCACAGCGTGGATCCTCCCCCCCTCCCCCCTCCCCCCTCCCCCTCTCTCTGCTCACACTCTGTCTCTCTTAAAATAAATAAACATTTAAAAAGGAAAAGAAAAAAGGAATGTAAAAATGCAATAAAGATATGTTGTGTGGTTCAAACTCCAAAATTTAAGTGGTTTAAAAATAGAGAAGGTTAATTCTTGTTCTTGCTGCTTACCCAGTGTAGGCCCTTTTGTGGTCACTTGGGTACCTAGGCTCATGAAGTCTTCATTTCAATATATACTTCCATGATGGCCACCTTGGGAAAGGGAACTGGCTATTCATATTTCCTCCAAAAACTCATGTATATTCTACTCACATTTTCACTGGACAGAGCCAGGTAAAACACCACACCTTGCATCAGAGGGAACGAGCAAATGCAGTCCTCCTGTGGGCTTGGAGCAGAGCTGGAGTTTTCATGAACTGTTGTAATGCCTACCACCAGGGCATTATCAGAATGCAGTCAAGATTTAAATGATTATAAGAGAATATCATGGCGCCTGCATGTGTCTGCCACTGTGGTGCTGCTTCTGCTGGGCCGTGTGCCTTGTGCACTGGGCTCGGCGGCTGCTGCCCACCGGGCCTGCCCTGCTGGGGACAAAGCTTTTGTTGAATTCGTGAGTGATGAAATTGAGGAGGAAAAGAAGATCTGGAAGCATAAATTCCTCCCCAAGATGTCTCGTGGTTGAGAGCTGGAAATGTATGGGACAGAAGCCAAATTATTGCAGAAAGGTGCTGGAGAGAAGGTCACTATCACTTCAACATTAACGATAGCATGCTGCTAACATTTGATGGGGAGGAGGAGCCCTCCAAAGGGCAGAAGGTTGAAGAACAGTCTGAATTGATGGCCACTCTCAATTTCTTGGAAGTTACAAAGAATGGCTTTAGTGCTGGACTGTCACTATCCAGAAGATGAGGTTGGGCACGAACAGGAGGTTGGGAGTGATGTTTTCTCATCAGGGAAGTGAGCTATTGATCCATTGGCAAGTCTGCGTGGAAGGATATGAATTACACACTCAACACTGGTCCCCTGGGCTGAGCTTTATATGACCACCTGATGGATTTCCCAGTGGACTGAGGATAACACTTTGGCAGATGAGTTGGTAGACTCAGCACAGCCCTGGAGCACCAGGAATACATGACTTTTTTCGAAGATCTCAAAGGTTTGTCAAGAGCCAGTAAAGCAGGCAAGATGTTGAACACCTTAATTTTATGGTCGGCTTTGGCCGGGGAACAAAGCTACTCTGAAGCCAGACACACAAGTACTTTGAGATGGTTTTCATGCTAATATCATGGAAAATCATTCAAATTTAAATTATTTCCCTTAGGGGCGCCTGGGTGGCTCAGTCGGTCAAGCGTCCGACTTCAGCTCAGGTCACGATCTCACGGTCTGTGAGTCCGTGAGTTTGAGCCCCGCATCGGGCTCTGGGCTGATGGCTCAGAGCCTGGAGCCTGCTTCCGATTCTGTGTCTCCCTCTCTCTCTGCCCCTCCCCCGTTCATGCTTTGTCTCTCTCTGTCTCAAAAATAAATAAACGTAAAAAAATTTTTTTTAAATTATTTCCCTTGCCCTCTTACTTACTCATTTATGTCCTCTCTATAAATCTGTTGTTCCTGGATTTTTGGATAATATAATGTTGGACAATAAAATTGATTTATCTCCTCCAAAAAAACAAAAAAGACTATTATGAACAACTTCGTGCTAGTAAAGCTTAAATTCTTAAAGTTGTAAATGTATAGTAGGTTTCTACCACTGTATAAATGATTCAAGCTGATTCTTAGTAGAAAAAAATCAGCTGTTAAATTTTTTCCTAGGACATCAAAGACCATTAGTTGTAACAACGGTCATTTTGTATTTTACACAAAGAACATTACTTAGGTACCAGAATCCATCAAGGAAAGAATGTGAAAACTATAGCTAGTCTTACTCATGAGTATAGGAGCAAAAATCTCAAGAAAAAGAAACTATAGTCTGATGAATCTAATACATAAAATGCATCATACATTGTGACCAAATAGAATTTATTCAAGGAATGAGAGATTGAACATTAGAAAAAAATGAACACATCACGTTTTATTTATTTTTATTTTTTACATGTCACATTTTAAAGGACAACTGCATGAGCATCTCAAAAAACTCTTAGCAAATTAGGAGTAGAGGATACCTTTCCTTCTTTTTTCTTTTTTTATGAATATAATTCGTCAAATTGGCTTACATACAACACCCAGAGCTCATCCCAAAAAGTGCTCTCCTCAATGCCTATCACCCATTTTCCCTCTCCCTCACCACCACCGCCCCATCCACCCTTGGTTTGTTCTCTGTATTTGAGTTTCTTGTGGTTTGCCTCCCTCCCTCTCTGTTTGTATCTATTTTTTTCCCCCTTCCCTTCCCCTGTGGTCTTCTGTTCACTTTCTCAAGATCTACATATGAGTGAAAACATGATACCTGTCCTTCTCTGACTGACTTATTTCACTCCATGATACCTTCCAGTTCCATCCACATTGCTGCAAATGGCATGATTTCATTCTTTCTCATTGCCAAGCAGTATTCCATTGAAAATATAAACTTCATCTTTATCCATTCATCAATTGATGGACATTTAGGTTCTTTCTATAATTTGTTGAAAGCGCTGCTATAAACATTGAGGTACATATGCCCCTGTGCATCACCACTCCTGTATCCCTTGGGTAAATACCTAGCATTGCTATTGCTGGGTCATAGGGTAGCTCTATTTTTAATTATTTGAGGAACCTCCACACTGTTTTCCAGAACAGCTGCACCAGTTTGCATTTCCACCAGCAGTGCAAGAGGTTTCCTGTTTCTCCACATCCTCGTCAGCATCTGTGGTTTCCTGATTTGTTCATTTTAGCCACTCTGACCAGTGTGAGGTGGTATCCCAGTGTGGCTTTGATTTGTATTTCCCTGGCGATGAGTGACATTGAGCATCTTTTCATGTGTCTGTTGGCCATCTGGCTGTTTTCTTTGGATAAGTGCCTGCCCATTTCTTTACTGGATTATTTGTTTTTCAGGGTTGAGTTTGGAAAGGTCACTATAGATTTTGGATACTAACCCTTTATCTGATATGTCATTTGCAAATATCGTTTCCCATTCTGTCAGTCACCTTTCAGTTTTGTTGATTGTTTCCTTTGCACTGCAGAAGATTTTTATCTTGATGAGGTCCCAGTAGTTCATTTTTGCTTTTAATTCCCTTGCCTTTGGAGATGTGTCAAGTAAGAAATTGCTGCAGCTGAGGCCAAAGAGGTTGTTCCCTGCTTTTTCTCTAGGGTTTTGATGGTTTCCTGTCTCATATTTAGGCCTTTCATCCATTTTGAGTTTATTTTTGTGTATGGTGTGAGAAGGTGGTGTAGTTTCATTCTTCTGCATGTTGCTGTCCAGTTCTCCCAGCACCATTTGCTAAAAAGACTGTCTTTTTTCCATTGGATGTTCTTTCCTGCTTTGTCAAAGATTAGTTGGCCCTACATTTGTGGGTCCAGTTCTGGGTTCTCTATTCTATTCCATTGGTCTATGTGTCTGTTTTTGCGCCAATACCATGCTTCCTTGATGATTACAGCTTTGTAGTAGAAGCTCAAGTCTGGGATTGTGATGCCTCCCGCTTTGGTTTTCTTCTTCAATATTACTTTGGCTATTCGGGGTCTTTTGTGGTTCCATACAAGTTTTAGGTTTGTTCTAGCTTTGAGAAGAATGCCGGTGCAATTTTGATTGGGATTGCATTGAATGTGTAGATTGCTTTGGGTAGTATTGACATTTTAACAAGATTTATTCTTCCAATCCATGGGCACGTAATGTTTTCCCATTTCTTTGTATCTTCAATTTTCTTCATAAGCTTTCTGTAGTTTTCAGCATATAGGTCTTTTACATCTTTGGTTAAGTTTATTCCTAGGTATTTTATGCTTCTTGGTATTGTAAATGGGATCAATTTCTTTCTTTCTTTCTCTTTCTGTTGCTTCATTATTGGTATATAAAAATGCAGCTGATTTCTGTACATTGATTTTGTACCCTGCAACTTTACTGAATTCATGTATCAGTTCTAGGAGTCTTTTGGTGGAGTCTTGTGGGTTTTCCATGTAGAGTATCATGTTGTCTGTGAAAAGTGAAAGTTGGACTTCTTTGCCAATTTTGATGACTTTTATTTCATTTTGTTGTCTGATTGCTGAGGCTAGGACTTCCAACACTATGTTAAACAACAGTGGTGAGAGTGGACATCCCTGTCGTGTTCCTGATCTCAGGAGGAAAACTCTCAGTTTTTTCCCTTTGTGGATGATATTAGCTGCGGGCTTTTCATATATGGCTTTTATGATGTTTAAATATGTTCCTTCTATCCCTACTTTCTCGAGGGTTTTTATTAAGAAAGGATGATGTATTTTGTCAAATGCTTTTTCTGCATTTATTGACAGGATTATATGGTTCTTATCCTTTGTTTTGTTAATGTGATGTATCACCCTGATTGATTTGCAAATATTGAACCAGCCCTGCAGCCCAGGTATGAATCCCACTTGATCATGGTGAATAATTCTTATATGATGTTGAATTCGATTTGCTAGTATCTTAAGAATTTTTACATCTATGTTCATCAGGGATATTGGCTTGTAGTTCTCCTTTTTTGTGGGGTTTCTGTCTGGTTTAAGAATCAAGATAATGCTGGCTTCATAGAATGAGTCTGGAAGTTTTCCTTCCATTTCTGTTTTTTGGGAATGGCTTGAGAAGGACAGGTATTAATTCTGCTTTAAATGTCTGGTAGAATTCCCCACGGAACCCATCTGGTCCAGGACTCTCAATTTGCTGGGAGATTTTTGATAACTGATTCAGTTTCTTCACTAGTTACAGACGGGTCTGTTGAAATTTTCTATTTCTTCCTGCTTGAGTTTGGGTAGTGTGTGGGTGTCTAGGAATTTCTGAGGGATTGGTTCTGATAAATCCATTTTCATTCATGATTTTATCTATTTTGGTCTTCCTTTTGAGAAGTCTGGCTAGGGGTTCATCACTTTTGTTTGTTTTTTTCAAACAACCAACTTTTGGTTTCATTGGTCTGTTCTTTTGTTTTTTGTTTCTATGTTGTTTATTTCTGCTCAGATCTTAATATTTCTCTTCCTCTGCTGGGTTTAGGGTTTCTTTGCTGTTCTGCTTCTAGTTCCTTTAAGTGTGCTGTTAGATTTTGTATTTGGGATTTTTCTTGTTTCTTGAGATAGGCCTGGATTGCAATGAATTTTCCTCTTAGGATTGCCTTTGCTGCATCCCAAAGGGTTTGGATTGTAGTGTTTTCATTTTCATTTGTTTCCATATATTTTTTAATCCTTCTTTAATTGCCTGGTTGATCCACTCATTCTTTAGTAGGATGTTTTTTAAGCTCCATGAATTTGGAGGTTTTCCAAGCCTTTTCCTGTGGTTGATTTCAAGTTTCATAGCATTATGATCTGAACGTGTGCATGGTATGATCTCAGTTCTTTTGTATTTATTGAGGGCTATTTTGTGAGCCAGTATGTGATCTTAGAGAATGTTCCACGTGCACTTGAGAAGAATGTGTATTCTGTTGCTTTGGGGTGAAAAGTTCTAAATATATCTGTCAAGTCCATCTGGTCCAGTGTATCATTCTTTATGGGTTTTCTGTCTAGATGATCTGTCCATTGTTGTAAGTGGAGTATTAAAGTTCCCTGCAATGACCACATTCTTACCAATGAAATTGCTTAGGTTTGTGATTAATTCCTTTATATATTTGGGTTCTTCCAAATTTGGTGCATAAACATTTGTAATCGTTATCTCTTCTTGATGAATAGACACTGTAATTATTATATAATGCCCTTCCTCATCTCTTGTTACAGTCTTTAGTTTAAAATCTAGTTTGTCTGATATAAGTATAGCTACTCCAGCTTTCTTACGACTTCCACTAGCGTGATAGATGGTTCTCTATCCCCTCACTTTCAATCTGAAGGTGTTCTCAGGTCTAAAGCGTGTCTCTTGTAGACAGCAAATAGATGGGTCTTATTTTTTTTATCCCTTCTGATACCCTGTGTCTTTGATTGGAGCATTTAGTCCATTTACATTCAGTGTTGTTATTGAAAGATACGGGTTTAGAGTCATTGTGTTATCTGTAGGTTTCATGCTTGTAGTGGTGTCTCTGGTCCTTTGTGGTCTTTGCAATACTCACACAGTCCCCCTTAGGATCTCTTGCAGGGCTGGTTTAGTGGTGATGAAGTCCTTCAGTTTTTGTTTGTTTGGGAAAACCTTTATCTCTCCTTCTATTCTGAATGACAGACTTGCTGGATAAAGGATTCTTGGATGCATATTTTTCCTATTCATCACGCTGAAAATTTCCTGCCACTCCTTTTGGGCCTGCCAAATTTCAGTAGATAAGTCTGCCACTACCCTTTTGTGTCTGCCTTATGTGTTCACCCTGTAGGTGAGGGCTGTTTATTCCTGGCCGCTTTCAGAATTCTCTCTTTATCTTTATATTTTGCCAGTTTCACTATGATATGTCATATAGAAGATCGATTCAAGTTACATCTGAAAGGAGTTCTCTGTACCTCCTGGATTTCCATGTCTGGTTCCTTCCCCGGATTGGGGAAGTTCTCAGCTATGATTTGTTCAAGCACACCTTCGGCCCCTTTCTCTCTCTTCTTCTGGATCTCCTGTGATACGGAATTTGCTGCATTTCATTGAGTCACTTAGCTCTCTAATTCTCCCCTTGTGATCCAGAATTTTTTTCTCTTTTTCTCAGCTTCATCTTTTTCCATAATTTTATCTTCTATATCAACTATTCTCCCCTCTGCCTCTTCAGTTCTGGCTGTCCCCACCTCTAGTTTATTTTGCACCTTGTTTACAACATTTTTTATTTCATCATGACTATTTTTTGGTTCCTTGATCTCTGCAGTGGTAGATTCTCTGGCGTCTTCTGTGCTTTTTTCAAGTCCAGCAATTAATCTTATGACTATTCTAAATTCTTGTTCAGTTATATTGTTTATATCTGTTTTGAGCAATTCCTTAGCTGTCATTTCTTCCTGGACTTTGTTTTGAGGGGCATTCTTCCATTTCATCATTTTGGGTAGTTGTTTGTCCCTTATGTGTTTTAAAAGCTTGTTATGTGCCCTGCACCTGCGAGCACTACTATATTAAAGTGGAGTCATACACTGTCTAGGGCCTGGCCCTTCAGGAGGTGTTTTTTGGAGAGTGTCACTTGCCCTCTGTTGTTGTAGTGTGGTTACTTTATCTCCCTACTTGTAGTGATGTTTTGAACCCTCCACTAGGTGTGCTTTGATTTGTTCCTTGAAGTGTCCTAGAAAGGAAAACAAAGAAAAAACAAACAGAAAACAAAAACACCCAAACACACACACAAACAAACAAACAAACCCCAAAAACAAAAATCCAGAAACATCAGCCACAAGTAAACAATAGGGTGGAGGAGGTGTTGGTAGAAGAGGCCTTGTCCCGAACAAAGAGAGAAATGACAGGAGCGGGGAAAAAGAACGAATAAAAATTGACCAGAAAAACTCTAGGGCTTAATCCAGAGAGTGAGAAAGGGGAATAAAGAAGGAGGTGTGGAACATGTATCAAGAGAATGGATTAAATATGTCTGCTTAAACAAACCAACAACCAGAGTAACCAGACTAGAGGAGGGAAGAGATAAGAAGGAGAAAAGGAAGGAAGAATATATCTATACAGTAAGAACTGTCTGAGAATTAAATCAGGCAATTAAACCAGTGCAACAGCGCTGGTCTGGAGGAAGGGCCGTCTGGTTCATCAGCTTCAATCCCACTCCAGTAGATACGCAGTTACCAGTCACGGAGGGGCGTGGTTTGGTGTAAGCAGGTCCTGCCTCCACTGTGGGCCCTGCTGTCCCTTTGCTGAAGTTTCCCCTCGTTGGTGATGGGAAGAAAAATGACAACACCCAAGTCTCTCCTCCGTGGACCAGGTGTCCCAAACCACTCTTCTGGAACAGTCTCACTGTGCCATGGGCACAAGTGAGGCGGTTTGTCCTGCTCCGCCAGCTCCTGTGCCTTGGCGTTTGACAAACTCCTGCTCCGTTCACCCAGGTACTGGGGAAGCGCCACTCAGCACCGCCGCATGAGTCGTCTGGCTGGCAGATGCAGGCAGGCTTTGGCCTGTCCCACTGCACTCCAGGGAGGGGATTGCTTTCTCCTACTGTGGACAGTGCCCTTGGCCTAGGCAGCTAGCCTGGGGCTGGCTCCCCTCTTCCCCAGGTGTGCGATCCGGGCAGCCCGCCCCAGTCTGGAGAGAGCCCTTCAGAGATTGGCTCCTTCTATGTCCTGGTCCCTGTTGTTTTTCTTGTCCACATACAGTCCTGTGCTTCCCCAGCTGCTCTTTCTCTTCCTTTTGTCTCTCCACAGAAGGGGAACCCTCCCCTCTGTTCATTTTATCTCTCCCAGTTCGCAATCACCCACCTATGGCTGGTCAGGTTGTCCCTGTGGGTCCCTGTAAGCAACTGTCTCTTTTCCTCCCGGACTTTGGAGTTCAGCATCCTTTAGCTTCAACACTGCTTTGTTTGTGAGATGAGGGAACTTCGGATCCCCCTACTTGTCCTCTATGTTGGCCCCTCCTTCAAGGATACCTTTCTTAATTGCATAAAAGACAGCTAAAATATACAACAAGTTAAAGAACAAGTCAAGGTTGCCTACTATCTATCACTCCTATTCAGCATTGTACTCGAAGTTCTAGACAGAACAGGAAGGTAAAACAAAAGATACAAGTTGGAAAGAAAGAAAAGTCATTTACAGGTTATATGAATGTTTGCAACGAAAACCACAAAAGAGTCCTCAGATAAGCCTTCTGATGAATTAATATGGAAATTTATTAAGACTGCTAGATACAAGATTATATAACAAATCTTTTGCATTTCTGTACACTAACAATGAACAGAAAAATACAATTAAAACTTGATATCATTTACAGTAGCAACAAAAATGCAGCTTACATAGCAATAAGTTAACAAAGGATATGTAAGACTTACACACAATGTAGAAATTATACAACTTTTTTGAAAATATTAGGAGTTTATAACAGATGGAGAGATGTACAGTATGAACAGGCTGGAAGACCTAATATAAAAATTTCATTCTTCACATTGACGTACATATCAGCATCGTTCCAGTCATAGTTACAAGCAGGTTCTGAAATTCAGATGGAAGAGCAAAGGGCCAAGAATAGCTAAGATACTCATAAAGAAATTCAACACAATGGGAAAACTTGCCCTCTCAGGTATCAAGACTTAACATGAAGTTAAGACATCGTGTAGAATGTTATTCAGCCATGAAAAAGAATGAAATCTTGACATTTGCAACAGCCTGAATGGACCTAGAGGGTGTTATACTAAGTGAAATATGTTAGGGAAAGACAAATACCATACAATTTCACTTGTATGTGGAATCTAAAACAAAATAAAACAAAAAACCCACAAACAGACTAACAGACTCCAATATAGAACCAAGTGGTGGTTGCCAGAAGGGAAGAAGACAGATCTTACCCTGAGTGGTAGGGTTTTTGTTTTTGTTTTTTTATTTTTTTTTAATGTTTTTATTTATTTTTGAGACAGAGAGAGACAGAGCATGAGCAGGGGAGGGGCAGAGAGAGAGGGAGACACAGAATCGGAAGCAGGCTCCAGGCTCTGAGCTGTCAGCACAGAGCCCGACGCAGGGCTCGAACTCACAGATTGTGAGATCATGACCTGAGCTGAAGTCGGATGCTCAACCGACTGAGCCACCCAGATGCCCCTTGAGTGGTAGGGTTTTTGAAGAAGACTGTGGAGTGCAGGGTTTCTTAGGTGGCACATTGCAGACCTTTGGGTATCCCTAGATATATTTAGGGGCTGCACAAGTTCTCACTAAAAACATGTTTAATGTTGTATTTACAGTTAAATCCTGGTATGAAAATTTAACACTAGCATCTTCTATATCATCCATATGTACACTTGATAATAAGAACTGCCTCATGATTTTTTTCCTTCTTAGTGGTACCAAGTATTTTAACTGATGCAAGGCAGTGAGCAGATAGCACTCTTACAAAGATGCCATTGTTTTTTCATGTTTATGAAGAAACTAAAACAGTTTAAGTAGCCTTGTCAGAATCAAACAACTTATATGTTTATGGCAGAGTTGAGATTGGAACCTGAGTGGTGTATATTAATGCCTGTACTCTTAATCATTAAGCTGTACTTACTAGTTACAAGGCAAGTCCTCCTTTTTCATCTCTCTGGGCATCAGTTTCATCCTCCGTAAAAGGGATGTAATATATACCTCATGAGATTGCTTATGAGTATTAAAAAAGGAAATTATAAATTGCTTAGCAGAGTAGCATATGGTAATGCATATTAATAGATGTTCACTGTTGTGGTTTCAGTTGTCATCATTGCCGTTACCACTATTAAAAAGATAATTATTTGCAAGATAATTATTATTATTTTTTTTTTAAGAATTATTTATAGCCTGATTGAAGATCCAGTCTGATTTATTGTTTTAGGCCCAGGGTCCGTCTCAGGTTTTTGGTCATACATATATACAAACTAGCTTAAATATGAAATATGTCTGTTTTATCCCATAGATTGTACTTAAATTGTATTTCCTATGTGTATTGCTCTTTTTAAGAGAATGACAATTATATCTTCATTAATGACAGGATGGGTAATATTAGAGTGATTGTTGATATTTTATCGGTGCCACTCCAAAGAAGTCTCCAATGGTAATAAGGAGATTTGGTATGGCTCTATGGTTAAAGTGTAGAACCTATTTTCCCACTGGCTTTTTTGCCTATAAGGAGAGTTTTTAGTGCAGAGGCTAAGCACACAGACTCTGGAGCCAGATTATGTGGGTTCAGTTCTTTGCTCTGTATCACTTACTGGCTTTGTCACGAGTTTTGTAAGAGGCTGTCTGGCACATAGAATGTTCGGTAAATGGTAACTAATTTTTGTCGCTGGTGGGTGGAAACAATGGAGGGACTCAAATCTGGGAAAGTGATAGGAGTGGACAGAGAAAATACTTAATGAAAGAATTTTAATTTGACAAATAATAATGACTTCACTAAATCTGGGATAACCTGGGAATGTCCTCGCTCAGTGCATATTGTTTTTTTTTTACTCTAGGTTGGCTTTTTTGTGAAGAGAGGATGTTCCAAAGGAATGGTTGAAATTGAATTGTAAGTGTTAAAAGTACTGAAACCACCGTTTTCTGTACAATTTCTTGATGTTCATGCATTCCTCATGACTTTAGAAAACAGTAATAACATAACGTTATCATGTAAATGTTGGAACTACTATTTCGAGGATGTTTTATCCAGAGAAGTTATTTTTTTAAGGTGTCTTTTAAAAACTAAATTGTAAGAATTTTTTTCAATAGAATTCTTAAAGAAATTACCTCTTGGCAGCCATTTCTGATGGATCAGAGTTAGTATTCAAGATGACACCAGTTAACCCTCCTTCGTGTATATACTTTCAGTCTTTTTTACGCAGGTTTGTTTACCGCTTAGTTGATTTTTAGTGTTGTTTTTTGGAGTGTTCTACAAAGTCCTGGAATTTCTAGCTTTAGGTTTTAAAAATTATCTGATAGCCTCATCGTTTTATAGGATATGGGGATATGATCTTTTTACTCAAAAACTGTGGGGGAAATGTTTTATTTATATAGCAATGAGAATTAGGCATACACAAAAGATTATACTCAGTTCATTAAAATGTAATGATAGTATTTTACTGAAAGATATAAAACCAAGACTTGAATAAATGGAGAAGCTTACTATGTTCCTAGAAGCATATAGTTCATATCATTATTAACATATCAGTCCTTTCCAAATATATAAATTTGACACAATTCCAATCAGAGTATCAACAGGTAAGTTTGATTCTAAAGTTTATCTGGGAGAATAAATGTGCTGGAAAACCCAAGAAGATTTTGGAAAAGTAGATCATGAATAAGGTATTTGTGTACTAGATGTTAGAGTGGACTATAATGCTGTTGATAGTGTGGTGTATTAGTACAGAAAATTGGAGGAGCAGAATGGAAGAAGTAGGGACAGACCTGAATATATAACAGGATTTATTGTAAAGATGGCAGTTTAAGGTTGGGCTATAAATTACTCAAATTGAAGTAAGTTAATTGGCTATTAATTTTTTTAACATAAATTTAGAGCTTTATCAAATACTCTATTCATGAATAAAACCTAAATGTGTTAAAAGCTGAGTGAAAAAATATGTAACTTTGAAAATAATAGGGAAAAAAGTGTAAATTTTTTAAGTCTTAGGGGAAGGAGGCTCTTCCAAGCACAATAGGACCCAGTAACCATAAAAAGGAAGATAGGAAATTTATCCTTGTTCATGCTCTCTCTCTGTCCCAAAAATAAATGTTAAAAAAAAAAAAAAAAAGGAAGTAGGAAATTTAGATTGCATCCACATGCAGCTGAAAATAATGATACTGTAATTAAAAATGAGTGATAGACGGGAGAAAACATTTTCAGCACAAATAACCTGTACATGTCTTAAATTTACTAAAATACCAAGTCTCATGCAACTCAGTAAAATTACTAACTGGTAAAAGAAACAAACAAAAACATTTAACACCAAGTAAAATAAGTGGCCAATAATTATAAAAAGGATATAACTCATTAGTTATCAAGGAAATCAAAATGAGGACTTTTTTCCTTTAAGCTTAGAAAAATTTTTAAATAAAATTTAGTAATATGAAGGTATAGAGAAGTGAATCCTGTCATGCACTGTGGGAATGTAAGCACTTTATCTTACTTGGGAGTATATTATCAGGTTTTAAATAAATCTTTGATCTGGTTACTGTCGTAGACATTGTTTACTCATTTGCACAAAATTAGCCTTTTCCTAATTTTAATAGTGAAAAATTGTAAACACCCCAAATGTCTATCATCTGGTAAATGACTAAACAAAATGTGATACATTCACACAATGACATCTTATTCAGCTACAGAAAGGCAGGAAGTGCTGATGGATCCTGCGACATGGGTGAACCTGGAGAACGTGCTTGGTGGAAGAAGCCAGACACAAATGCTACAGACTGTATCACTGCATTTATATGAAATGTCCAGAATAGGCAAATCTGCAGAGACAGAAAATAGATTTGTGGCTGCTTAGGAAGG
Organism: Panthera tigris; assembly: GCF_018350195.1. Lineage (NCBI taxonomy): Eukaryota > Metazoa > Chordata > Mammalia > Carnivora > Felidae > Panthera > Panthera tigris. The sequence goes on from NC_056672.1 coordinate 12,662,483, forward strand.
AGGAGTGGAGAGAATAGGGAGTGACGACTTAACGGGTTTGGGCTCCTTTTTGGGGTGGTGAAGAGATTTCGGAAATAGATGGTGGTGATGGTGGCACAACCTTGTGAATATGTTAAAGACCATTGTTGAAGCACATCTTCCTTCAACTATACACCTAAAAATGGTTAAAGTGGTAAATTTTATGTTATGCACATTTTACCACAATGAAAAAAGCATTGATTCGTATATTTTAAATGGTATGTGAATTATATCTCCATTAGCCAAAGATAACTCCTGTGTTAACCTTGGTACCATTGATGGGTCACAGTGGTTTCTTCGATATTGCAACTGACATAAATATATGAAGCCAGGTATATTTCTGACATACAGAAGAAGTATTAATACTTAAGTTTCAGTGTCTTTTATGGATGGCAGCAGGTGTTAAGCACTCCTGATTTTCTACTCCATCACCATGGCCCAATTGTTTTCTTACTTCTGAAGAGGCACACATGCTGGCACGCAATAGCCACTGGCTGTAATAATCTAACCAGTGACCATGAACCAGAGTTCTGTTACCACATCTGACATGGGGGAGGTTTCCGTTTTCCCAAAGTCATTATAGTTACATTGTGGTCACTTGCTGGGAATACCAAACACAAAATGGCTCATCATTAGTTGAAATTACTGCTGTTGAACAAATCTGTTAACTGGTCACATACTCGTTGAGTGGAACGGTGAATAGAATAATCTCTGGCACACACTGATGCAGTCACTTTCAAGTAATTCTGGAGTACCTATACGTTGAGGGGGAGAGGGGTACAGCCTTCTGGAATTTATGGTTAGGGGCATGAGGAGAGGGACGGATACATAAATAGGTAAAATATTATTTTAGGTGATGATAGGTGCTAACGTAGAAAATCGAGCAGGAAAGGAGGACAGGGAGGGAGTGCCAGAGTAGAGTTTATGGTATTAAATAGGGTGATCAGGAAAGTTCTCACTCAGAAGATGGTACTTGAGCAAAGACTTAAAGGAGATAAGGTGATGAGCATGGAAATGCTTGGGGAAATAGCATTTTGGTGTCTGCAAATGCTAAGACTCAAGTGGTATCTTGTGTGACTGCATTGCATTGAACAAGAGAATAGTAAGAGGTAAGGTCTGAAAACATCAAGGAGCCGGCTCCAAGGGACTTGTAGGCTGCTGTGAGGACTTTGCATTTATTTATTTTCAGTAAGCTGTGAACCCACCAGGATTTGAGCAGAGACGTGGCATGATCTAAATGTCTTCTGTAGTAGTATTAACCTCCTTTGTTTTTTTACCCCTTAATTTGAAGGATTTGATTTGTCAGTTTTGTTAGTCTTTTCAGTGAATTGACTTCTGCATTGTTGTTTCTCTGTTATATCATTGTTTTCTGTTTCATTAATTTCTACACATATCTTTACTGATTTTTCTTTAAACTTTTGGGTTTTTGGGTTTTTTTTGCTTTTTCTAATTTCTTGAAATTGATATTTATTGTACAAATGTGTAGTCTTTTATTTTCCTTAATATAAACAGGTTAAAAATTTCCCTGTCAGTACTGCTTTAGCTCTTTCTCCTAAGTTTTGGTATATAAAGCATTTTCCTATTTTTCAGTTCTGAATATTTTCTTCATTTTCTTTATGAGTTCATAATTAGAAGTTCTTTAAGATTCTCATGTAGTGGTTTTCTTGTTATATTTTAGTATTGATTTCCACTTTGATGATAGTACTGTAGTAGAAAAAAATATATATTATAAATATATGTTAAATTATATATGTGCTATTGTACAATATATAATATTACTATATTATATAGAGTTATATATATACGGTCATGTTACCAACCCTTTTTGACGTTTGTCAAGGTATACTTATAGTGAGCTTTCATAAATGTTACCCGCTGGATTGAAAGAATGAGTATTCTGCTCTTGTTATGTGCAGTATTGTCTATTTGTCCATTAGTTCAACTGATTAATTATATTTTTAAATCTTGTATATTTATGATTTTAGTCATCAGATCGATTCTTTACTGAGAAAGGTGTTTTACATTATACTTCTGTGTAGATTTGTCAGTTAGCCTCATCCTGTCAGTTTTTGCTTTGTGTTTCAGGACGTTATTAGTTGCAGCTAAGATTCACATTGCTTGATCTTCCGAGTGAATTGAACTTTCTGTTGTTACGTACTGACTTCTTTGTCTTTTGATGCATTACCCTTAGAATGTGTTTAACTTGCCACTAACATAGTTGGCAGCTTTCTTTTTTAAGTATTTTTCAGGTTTTATTCATTTATTTCAAGTTTTTTTAGACCTTTAATATCTCATTTGAAAAGGGTAGCTGGTGTTGTTTATATTGCTTTTTACATAATGCATATGATCCATTACATGTATTGAATGACTTACATTTTTGGATTTACTTTTACTGCTTTATTCCATGCTTTTTATTTGTTCTACTTTTCACTATATCTTTTCTCTCATGCCTTTGTTTGGATTTTTGTTTGCTTTAATATTTTCTTTACTGTTTTGAAAATTAGTCATTCTTGTTTTAGTGGTTAGAATTTTTAACATATATATTTGAATTTGAGTCTAGACTTAGATGTCTTTATTTTCCTATTGAATAAAGACCTTACATTACTTTTATTTGAATAATTTCCCTGAACTATTTTAATTTTATCTTATCAAGTCTTTAAGACATAATAACTATAAATAACTCTCATTGTTTGTTTAGAATTATCCTATGTATTTTTGGTTTGCCTTGCTTTTTATTCTTTCTTGCATTTTTGTGATTTCCTCTGGGATTACTTTCTTTCTGCCAGAGGACATTTTTTAAAGTTTTCTTTAATGAGGATCTTCTAGTGGAACACTAAGTTTTTGTCTGAAAATGATGATCTTTTGCTATCAATCTTGAAAGGTGTATATGCTGGATATAAAAGTCTACATCGATAGGTCTTTTTTCTTTTTCTTTTCTTTCTTTCTTCTTTTTAAGGTTTATTTATTTTTGGGAGAGCGCATTCAGGGGAGGGGCAGAGAGAAGGGGACAGAGGATCTGAAGCGGACTCTGCACTGACAGCAGCGAGCCCAACGTGGGGCTTGAACTAACAAACTTCAAGATCACGACCTGAGCCAAAGTTGGGCTCTCAACAGACTGAGCCCTCCAGGTGCCCCAATAGGTCTTTTCTCAACATATGTGAAGTATTATTCCATTGTCTTCAGATGTGAATCTGATCTTAGTTTCTTTCATAGTAATTCTCCTTTTCTCAAGTGATTTTTAAAATCCTATCTCAGTTTTTGGTGTTTTATAGTTTTACACCATATATTTAGATGTGGATTTATTGTTTGTTTGTTTTGCTTGGGATTTAGTGAGCTTCTTAAATTTATGGTTTGGAAAATTCTTATGTATTATCTCTTCATATATTGCCTCTGATCCATTCTTTGTCTCTCTTCCTTCTGGAACTGTATTTTTTTTTAATGCTTATTTTTGAGAAAGAGATAGAGGGAGGATGAGTGGGGGAGGGGCAGAGAGAAGTGGAAACACAGAATCTGAAGCAGGCTCTAGACTCTGAGCTGTCAGCACAGAGCCCAGTGTGGGGCTCAAACTCAGAAACTGTGAGATCATGACCTGAACCAAAGTCAGACACTTAACAGACTGAGCCACCCAGGCTCCCCTGGCACTCTTATTAGATATTGGGCTCTAAGTCATCTGTGTCTCTTTACATCCTTCATATTTTTCATTTTTTTATGTCTTTGTGCTCCATTCTAGTCCATTTCCCTGTGGTTCTTTTTCAGATCCTAGATACAAGTCAATATTTTCCATCTTCTATTTCTTGAAATACAGTAAATATACTTATTCTGTACTTGCCCATTGTTTCCAGTATGATTCTACTTTGTTATTTCTGCTAGTTCGTACTCTTGATGCTTTGTTTTTGTGTGTGTTTCCAGTAAGCCGCTCCTTTCTCTTTGAACTTCGTGTTAATTCTTTGAGGGTAAAGGTAGGTTACTGCTGAGGGTATTTTCACTGACTTCTGCAGCAGATCATTGGATACTTTCAAACCAGGATCAAAATATACACAATTCTCAGTTGGTGCATTTTGAATCTTAGGTATGTCATGTAACTAAATTCAAGATACTCATCTGTTTGAGACTGACTTGTGGTTAATAAGCGTGTCAGGAGAGACTTTTTCCGTCCAAGCCATAGTTTGCGACAGGCACTTCGCTGGGTCTGGTGATGGTGGTGGTGTACTTCTAGTTTACCCTTCCATGAGGGTGTAGTCTTCTGGGGCTGGTTTTTATTAGACCCTCTACTTTGGGTAGCTGTAGGCCTCCTCTGCAGCCCCTCTCCTGGGTGATTATGAAAATGTGTAAGGTTGTTTGGTGGAATACATGCTCCCAGGGTAAAAGCCATTTTCATTTTTCCACTTCTGGATCTCCACCTGCATTGGGATTTTGGCCAGAATTACTTACTTTCAAGCTAACTCATAAATGCATTTGTGAACATATTTTAATATTTCATTATTCGTAGTTTACAGCAAGAAGCTCAGGAAGGGTACTTCATTAGTCATTCTGCTGGAAATGAAAATTTAAAACGACTTTTTTTTAAGTTGTGAAATCTTAATGTTTGGAGTGTTCTGATTACAATATAGTCTATATACACAACATTTACAAATTATCATTGTCATTTAGCCATTGAATACCAATAATTTATCTTTCTACCACATGCTGCTGATTCCCAGTGAAGAAGATGGATGGGAGGTGTGGAGCAGTAGTACTTCTAAAAGCAAGAAATAAGTAAATACCCTTCTTTCAGATTCTGTATTGCTTAATGTTCCTTTATAAGGCTGTATGTTGTGGTCTCCTCTGAATTCAGAGTAGAGTACGTGATGAGGAAGGCATGGGCTACCTGTATGACTGGGCTAGTTCTGATGTCTGGAAGTGCTTATGCAAGAATTGGTTTCTATTCATATATTTTCCAAGTAGTGGAAGTTTCAGCATTTAGTTTTTATATGCTTTAATATGCCAACCTGTTTTGAATTGCAGTCAACGCATGTGATTGGAGAATAACATAATTTAAAGGATAAATAACTTCAGATATATAAATTCTCTGTCAGTGTTTGGAAATTAGTATTGGCATTTGCTGTAACAGTTTAAATAATTGTGATGTTGAATCTGTGGTAACTTACGTGTGGTCAATTAAGTATTATTACCAATAAAATATCAAGATTTCCTTCTTTGGAGGGGCCAAAATATCAGAAGGAATAAAAATTGTAGTAACAATCCTGTCTGGCAACCTTTGTTGCAAGAGAATTTTGGAAATTTTATTTCTAAAGTGATACATGTAATTCTGAATATAAGGATTTTTAAATTATTTTTTAAATAGGTTCAGAAATTCTGGAAATCTTACCATCACCCGTGAAATTGACGTGGCAAAAAATCAGTCATCTTGGTTCATCAACAAAAAATCTACAACCCAGAAAGTGGTGGAAGAGCAAGTTGCAGCCTTAAATATTCAAGTGGGCAATCTTTGCCAGTTTCTACCTCAGGTATGAGAGAAATCAATGTACAGATGGGAAAATTGCATGTTTCTTCCTCTTCATGCCATATGAGAATAGAAATACTTTTCACGAGATGTTGTCATGGGTGCCATTTAAACTCACAGCCTGGTAATGTTAATACTCACTGTTCTTTGTAAAAGATAGCATCTCATCTCCTATTATGATCTTATTGTAGTGATTTGAAGTGATAAGAAGTTGAAAGTCTCAATTGCAGAATATTGTAAAGGGTATCAAGTTGTATTGTTTTGAAGTAGAGTAACTTGGATGACCATGTGCTTACACTTTGTAGTCTCTTAAAATTTTGTTAATAAATAACTTCTTAATCGTGTTTTTGTATAAATACATCAAGTATACTTGATACACTAAAACTCTTAAATCGGTTATGTGTGCCTTCTAAAACTTTGTCATATTTTAAATTTTAGTAAAAATATCCTGAAAATGCACATTAGATGTTAAATGTTGAAGTGAATGTTATTACATCTTTGAGTGCTGTCTAGTGTCTGAATCATAGTTCATATTTTCCATTCGGAAACAATGATTTGATTACATATGTCCAAATTAAATACAGATTTAAAATTTGAAAGCATTGTTAGCTGGTGTCTGATATGAAGGAGATGTTTGAAATGTCTTTTTTCTTAACTTCTAACATTCCAACTGATGAGTGGTAGATAATGATCATTTCAATCCAGGGGACTGTTTTTTCTTTTATTCCCAAGCTATTTATTATGTGTATATAAACACTTTGCCTTAGAAATATTGGCATAGAAATTTTTAAAAGGTTCTCAGAAAGATGAGAGTTCATACCCTAAGTTTATATTTATCATTTTAAAGAATAGTGTATGCGGGACATTTATATTGGCACATCTTATAATTTTTTTCTTTTCAAAGTTTCATCTTGACAGGTGCGATCATTGAATGATACATGTTTTGAAGATATTTATAAGTGATAATAGTTGTTGATATTTAAATTTTGTGCTCTAGGATAAAGTTGGAGAATTTGCTAAACTGAGTAAAATTGAACTCCTTGAAGCTACTGAGAAGTCCATTGGACCTCCAGAAATGCACAGATACCACTGTGAACTCAAAAACTTCAGGGAGAAAGAAAAACAACTAGAGGTATTTATAAATAGACAACTCATTTCTATTATTCCTCACTGATTTTTGTCTTTCATAATGTGGGAGAGTGAATAGGAGCTCCGATTCATTGAGTGACTTCATTTATTTGTGATTTTTTTTCTCACGTAGGATTTTATTGCTAACATTAAACTAGGTGACAAAAAGTGAGAAATGGATTTGATCATGGAAAGTTTGAAAAATCTGACTACCATTTCATCAAACACATGTTACGAATTAAATTTCTAAAGAACCAATCATATTATTTTAAAGTATGTTTTTACCTCTCAGGAAGTTTCAATATTATTCTTTTACTCATTTAGCATTTCTTTAACATCTGCCATGAGTCAGGACCCAAAAGGCTTTGGGGGAGTACAGCAGATACCCTGTAGCTTTTGACACAGTGTCTCTTTTGAACCATTTCTATATTTTTTCAGTTGCAGGAGGTAGGTTAGACTTTATGAGTCCTTTTATAGAATACCCTTTTAAAAGGTGTTTTGTGTAATGAATCATTCTCCATGTCCCAGCCACTAAAATAAATCCAGTATATTTTTGTAATCAGACACCTTATAAACAAATGCTTTCTCTTACACCGTAACTGCCCATACTTAATAATATGCATATTGTTGTAATTTAATATTTATTATACTTAATCAGACTGAATGACCCAAGGAGTAGTAATTATTTTATATTGCTCTAGATACTTATTAAGTCTTTTTACCTTTGCCCCCATGGACCAGTCTCATACATTAGTTGCCCCACCCTCCCCTTCATGCTTTTAGTTACTGCCATTTCATTTACCTGCGGTCACTCGCAGTCTAGAAGCAGATGATCCTCCTGACATATTGTCACAAGTACAGCAATAATCTGACATTACATCACAGTGCCTCTGTCGGTCACCTCACTTCACGTGGCATTTTATCACTCATGTCAGTCATCACAAGCAGAAGGGTGACAACAGTCCAGTATTTTGAGAGAGACCACATCCACATGACTTTTATTACAGCATATTGTTACAGTTATTCTGCCATGTTATTGTCAGTCTCTGTGTCTCATTTATAAATTAAGCTTTATCATAGGTATGCATGTATAGGGAAAACCAGGTATGTAGGGTTTGGTACTATTGTGGTTTCGGGCATCATCTAGTGGTTTGGAGCTGTATTCCCCACAGATAGGGGAGGGACCACTGTACTCCATCTGAAACACTCACCGAGACCGCTGCCATCCTCTGAAAGAACGCAAGCATGTATTGTACTAGGTTCTGAGTACATCTTTGCGCTTGTGAACTCGCAGTCTGAAAGCCAGATCTTACCTTCCTTCGTCTCATTTCTTAGTCCTTAAGTCATGAGTGTTCATAACATACAAATCTTAATATACTACTTTTCACGTTCCAGCTTTTGTTGAACTTGCACTTACAGTAAGTACATCACTTGTGCCCTTGAGGCGAGTGGGGCAGATACCTGTCTTCTCTTTAGGCAGGAAGACTCTAGGCTCAGGTGTGGCAGGGCTTCCTCACAGTTGCCCGACTAATAAATTGTAGAGCCTAGACCAGAACTCACGCATGCATGTTAGTTTTACACAGTTCTTAAGAACTCCTGTGAAATTCTTTATTGTGAAATTTTGCTAGCATTGTCTTTCATTATTAAAAGATTTGACCTGTTGTCTTCTCAGTTAAGCGATTTGTTACATATTTGTTTTAGACCTCGTGCAAAGAGAAAACTGAATATCTAGAGAAAATGATTCAGAGGAATGAAAGATATAAACAAGATGTGGAGAGATTCTATGAACGTAAGCGACATTTAGATTTGATCGAGATGCTTGAAGCGAAAAGACCATGGGTGGTAAGTCTTAATTATCAGAGGCAAAAATAGTGATTCTTTTTACTGGCAGAAAAGCTATGAAGAAGGCACTAATTGCTCTGTATTCAGATTAGGTGTTTTTGTTCATTTTTGCCTTAAAAATCATCATAAAGTTTGTCTCTGTGGTATGATGTAGCTGTATACTTGTATAACGGGTAACAGTTGATTGTGCTCTTTATTTTTCTGGATACGAGTCCTCAACAGGTAGTTTTGTTTTATAAAATGTAATGATCTAAAAATGTTTACACATATAAAAATTAACTCTTGGAGTGTCCTTAGGTCGCTGAGAATTCACTTGGCGTATACTACTGATACTGACTTTTGGTCTGGAAGGAGCTGCACGCTATGTGCTGTGATTCTCTACTCCTGCTTCATAAGCTTATTGATGCTGCTGTTTTCTTCCTAATCACCCTATGATGAATAGTGTCCCAGGCCATAGTTTGGACTCAAGAGTCAGTTCTCTCAGTGCATTTCTTTTTGATGGGCGGAACAGATTGAGGAAGTTTCATAATGTTTGTTCCAGGCTTAGGATGGAAATAATTGTTAATAGAATGGAAAAATGAGTGGCTGTATTTGTGGCCTTTCTCCCCCCACCTCATCACCCTCTCCTGTCCCACGATCCCATTATTCTTAAACTTTTTCCTTTCTTTAGCTTGTTTTGATTACATTTTCCTATGTCCATTATTAGTCTTAAACCTACTTTATGTTTCTCCTTTAAAGTCTTTTGGTTAATCCTTTTCTTTCTAAGATTGATTTCAATCTTTTTTCGTTTTTTAAAAATTTACTCACATGTTTATAATCTTTTCTTCCTCCCGTTCATTCTTACTCTGTGCTCCCTTAGTACTCCACTTACTTTTGTTATTTTTTAGCAAATATTTATTAATTCCTGTGACATGACAAGCCTCATTTTTACCTGCATGCTGCTTTTTGTTCTCCTTTTGACCCATTTTCCTTGTTTTTTTTTCATTTTTACTTTTCATAATTGAATTTCTTTTGTTTATTTGTAAGTTCTGATATCCTTCCTCTATTGAGAGACGAGAGGAAACCCTTATTTTAGTAGCAATTAGTGTGTAAGTTTCAGAACCCGGAAGGGATGGAAGTTGGAGTCTGACCTCGTAATAGAGACAAGTACTAAGAGAGTGTCAAGCTTCTTTATATGTCGTTGGAATTCACTATATCTGACGTTGTTTCTTATGGCAAACTTTATACTTGTGGACCTGCCAAAAGGATATCAAAAGGGTTTTTTCATAGATTTGGTTTTTCCTGCACCTTGATTTTAGTATATGACTTAGTTTAAGCTAGTAGTGCATTAACTTCTGTTTTTTGAATTAATTGCAAGGAATATGAAAATGTCCGTCAGGAGTATGAAGAAGTAAAGCTAGCTCGAGACCGAGTGAAGGAAGAGGTCAGAAAACTTAAAGAAGGGCAGATCCCTATGACACGTCGAATTGAAGAAATTGAGAGGCAGCGTCACAGTTTGGAGGCTCGAATCAAAGAGAAGGTACTTCTGTGGCTCATTTTTGGATTTTCTGTGTTTTATTTTAGCAAATACAAGAGCTCTTTTGCCATCTTTTAAGATATTTTGTAGATGGACTTGTAGCTTTCATCGTTTACATTCTCTGACTGAATTCGGCCACCACAGGGTTCTTAGGGTCTAATCGCCACATTTGGACAATTGCTACTTTATGGAAATTCCAAGATACAAAAGGGAAAACTGAAATGTGATTGTTTTAATTATAAGAGGATTCAGAGTCGTGTTCCTAGAAACATTGAACTCCTTTTGTGAGCGTATTGTAGAAAACCTTGTGTGTCTTAGAATACATAGTATTCTATGTATTCTATGCCATATTCTGTGGCATATGGAATATACTATTTTTTAAAAAATGTATTTAAAACATTTAAACCTAAGGGGTGCTTGAGTGGCTCAGTTGGTTAAGCAACTGACTCTTGGTTTGCCTGAGGTCATGATCTTGGGGTTTCTGAGCCGGTGCAGAACCTGCTTAGGATTCTCTCTTCCTTTCTTTCTGCCCCTCCCACGCACACACACGCATTCTCTCTCTTTCGCGCGCGCTCTCTCTCTCTCTCTCAAAACAAATAAACTAAACATTTTAAACCTAAATTAAAAATTTTTATGGTCATGGCTGTTAACTTTAGGGAGATTTTGGAATCAGATGTTAAGAATGGTTTAAACTGTGGGCTCCTGCTGTCCTAATAGGATTATTTTTAGGATCAGATGAAATAACATGAGATAATAAATGTGAAGAAATAAAGAAAACATATGTATGCATATTGCTACAGCTGTTGTTAATATCAATAGGAATAACCTTTTATAGATTTGCAGGTAACTTAGTATTTTTGGTGATGATTATGAATTTGGTTTGAAAGAAATCATGAAAAAGCATTGTGGGTTAATTTAATATTTTGATGGCTGGGCCACATAATTTGCTTGCTTGAGATTTTAACTAAATTCCCCTCCTCCTTCTGGTTCAATCTTACAGGCAACAGATATTAAAGAGACATCTCAAAAATGCAAACAAAAGCAAGATATTATAGAAAGGAAAGATAAACAGGTAAGATTTTGTATTGACATTTTTATTATGCTAATTTACCCTAACTTTTTTGTGTTCGGGTCTGGATTATGGGACAACTTTTTGTTTGGGAGTTGTTTAAAGTTTTCTTCATTCTCTGCCTCTTAATCTGTGAGGGATACTAAGATCTGGAAGTAGAGAAGTTGCACAGAGGGTAATTAGGAAAAATTCTCAAAACTACTTATCAATAAGCATTATGATCTTTGTAACTGGGTGGCTATAGTTTTTTAATGGTAGAATTGGATTTAGTTATCTCAGTAGCAGAAATTAAATTTTAAGAGATTCTGTTTATGTTAACATAGGACATTACAAAGCTAATGCAGATTCTTTGTGCACAGGTGTGGGGCTTGATGCCAGAATTATTTTAGGATGACTATGCAAGAAGACGGGCTTTTTAGCTAAGAGATCCCCAGCTATATGTGGGGTTTTGTTCTTCAGAACCATTGAGAAACTAAAATGTGAATTACCTCTCTTAGGGAAAGGTGTATAACCTGAAGCATTCCTGGCAGTTGAAGCATTATGTTAATCTTCCAGTTTTCAGCCTCACCCTTTTTTCTGTGCCTTCATCTTCAAAGCCCAGGCAGGCACCTCTCATTTAATTTCTCCAGAGAATAAACCTCACATTTCCATGGCAGAAGCTAGGCCGTCCGTGTCAGGTGCTCAGGTTGTCTGTACGGATGGGGTGCAGGAGGTAGGGCAGGGCAGTCCTTTTGTACTTGCCATCTCCTAGTTGTTGAGAGTCTCTGGGATTTGTATTTTGGTTTTTGTTTTGGAAGAGTCGTCTTTTCCGTGTCCTTTCATGCCTTTTACCCTGTGGCTCTTAGACTAACTAAGCTGCTAAATTAGTTGTCCCTGTGCTGTCTCTCCTTTTCTGAATGTTATTGAAATCCCCCAATTGCTGGTGTCTCCTCCCTTGTTCCCTCTATCCTTGTGGGAGTGAACCCTTTTTTTTTAGAGTTTAGAAGGGAAAAGGCATAAAGATTTCATCTTTAAAACCCTGAACAGGAATACAGGTTGATAAGTTGTGTAATTAAACCATCCTTATGTTTCTGTCACACATCTTACTTGGTATTTTAATATATTGCTGGATTCAACTAGAAAATCTTGTATTTAGGATTTTTCGCACCATGTGAGATTGGCCTAAAATTTTCTTTTGTTTCATCCTTAACTGGTTTTTCAGTGTTATGCTGACTTCTTAAATAGTTTAACGCTCCTTGGACCAATATTGTCTTTTTTTTCCCTAATGTATTTGTTAGGGCTTGACATTTTTATAAGTTATTTCATTTTTAACTTTTATTAACTTTTAATAAATAACATTTTAGGGTATAAATACTTTTCTCGTTATCACTTGGTTGTATCTCCTATGTGTTGATAAGTGCATTTCTTGCTTTTCCCTTTAAGATTTTATATTTTCAGTTTAATATTTTCATTCATTTAAGGTTATATAGGAGTTCATACTGTTTTAATGTCTATGAATATGTAATTTCAAAACCTTAATGTAGAATTCTAATTCTGTTCCTTGATGGTTAATAAATGTCGACTTAATTGTAGATATTTTGAGATCTCTTTGGACTTGTATATTTGGTTTTATACATGTTCTATATATATATTCAAAAAGAATGTGTATTCAGTCTTTAGGTGTGGAGTTTTATATGTGTGTGTGTATATATATTTATATGTATGTATGAATATACTTACATATGTGTTAGAACAGATTTACCATGCTTATATTATGCAGATGTTCTACATACTTTCTTACCTACCTGATTTATCCATTTTTAAAGTGAAATACTTTCTGTGAGTGTAGATATGTCTATTTTGCCTCAAAATTATATTAGTTTTTGCTTCCTAGATTTTAAAACTATGGTGTTTTGTTACTTCTGCATCATGTTTTGATTTATTTGATCTGGTATGAGTAGTATATACTGGGTTTTGTTTTGTAGTTTTTGTTAATTTCGTGTGTTGACACTTTTTCATACAGTAAGGGAGTTGAACCAGTTCCATTTACTGTTGTTTTCTACTTACTATGCTTTTTGTTTGATTTCTCCTGCTTCCCTTCCTACTTTCTGTTGCTGTTGATAAAGGTTTTCTTACTCCATTTTTCCCCTAAAGTTATATATTCTAAGCCTATTCTACTGATTACTTTCAAAGTTTAAATAACATGTTTTTCATAGTTATCAGCATTTGTATTCTTCCATTTAATTAAGATACTTTCTCTTCCTCCACTCCATGTCTGTACTCAGAAATTTTACTTGTCAGTTATTTAAAATGTTATTTTTTACCATCTGTGGTTATTTAGACTTAATATGTTTTATTGGCTTTTTCGATCATAGTACTTATATCATCCTTCTGCCTCTTAGGAGGTGGTTTTTTTGTTGTTTTTTTTCTTGCTGGATATTTTCTGTGGGTGTTTTAGAAATACGCTTTGGGTGATGAACTTTCTGAGGCCTTATGTGTTGGAAACTACATCTTTTGCACTCATTCTAGAATATTAATATTGATGAATCAAATTCTAAATTCTAAATTGTTTTTTCTTAACACTTTGACAATCTTTCCTGTGTGTCCCACGAGGTCCAGTATTGTTCCTGAGAAACAGCAGATTTAAGAGATAGGCCCTTGAAGAAAAAAGAAGGGAAATTAAATTTGATTCTAAATGCTGTGAGAAACTCAGAGGGTGTTGGAGGTTTTTAAGCCAGAGAGAAACAGTATTTCATATATTTTTTAATAACATCCAGGATTGCCTTATGGAGAATGGATCATGTGGGACAAAAAAGTAGAGGGTTCAGTTATGAGGCTGCCGAGGTAGGCTAGGCACATGAGAACGGTGGCTTCCCCTCACGTGGTAGCAGTTGACAAGCTAATTTAGAAAACTGAACCACAAAATTTGCTGAGGGAGTAGATAGAAGGATTGAATTGTGGAGGAATCAAGGATCACATCTAACATTTTCACTTCACAATTGGATGGATAGTTGTTCCTTGTACTGAAATGAGGATTGCAAAGAGGGGGGAAATGAAGAGTTCTGTTTGACTATAGAAAGTTTCATCCTTTTACTTTAAACCTATTTGTGTCTTCAAATCTAAAATGTGTTTCCTAGGGCACCTGGGTGGCTTAGTCGGTTAAGCATCCAACTTCGGCTCAGGTCATGATATTACTGTTCGTGGGTTTGAGCCCCACGTTGGGCTCTGTGCTAACAGCTCGGAGCCTGGAGCCTGCTTTGGATTCTGTGTCTCCCTTTCTCTCTGCCCCTCCCCTGCTCACACTCTGTCTCTCTCTGTCTCTCTTTCTCTCTCCCTCAAAAATAAATGTTGAAAAAAAAATTAAAATGTATTTCTGGTGGATCACACCTTTTCCTTTGTCTAATTGAAATAAATATTAACATACAGTGTTATGCTGGTTTCGGGTGTACCACATACTGATTCAACAGTTCTGTGTATTACTCCTTGCTTATCGTAAGTGTAGTCATCACCTATCATCATATGATGTTATTCCAATATTATTGACTGTTTCCTTATGTTCTTTTCATCTCTGTGGTTTATTTTATAACTGGAGGTTTTTATCTCCTTAATCCCCTTTACTTCACCCATCACCCCACTCACTCCCTTTTGGCAACCACCAGTTTGTTTTTTGTACTTAAGAGTCTTTGTTCATTTGTGTGTTTTTTAAATTCCATATATAAGTGAAATCATATGGCATTTGTCTTTGACTTATTTCACTTAGCATAATGCCTCTAAGTCCATTTATGTTGTTGCAAATGGAAAGATCTCATTCTTTTTTATGGCTAAGTAATATTCTGGTGTGTGTGTGTGTGTGTGTGTGTGTGTGTGTGTGTGTGTGTTCTTTATCCATTCATTTACGGATGGACACTTAGGTTGCTTCCATATTTTGCCTGTTGTAAATAATGCTACGGTAAACGTAGGGGTGCATATATATTTTCAAACTGGTGTTTTCGTTTTCTTTGGGTAGTGGAATTACTGGGTCTTACAGCATTTCTGTTTTTTATTTTTAAGTTTTCAGGGAACCTGTATACTGTTGTCCACAGTGACAAATGGTCGGCACCATTTTATATTCCTACCAGCAGAACACAATGGTTACATCCTTGCCAACGCTTGTTAATTGCCTTTTTGATACTAACCTTTCTGACTGGTGCTAAGTGTTCACTCATTGTGGTTTTGATTTGCATTTCCCCAATGATGAGAGATGTTGAGCACCTTTTTATTTATCTTTTGGCCATCTGTATGTCTGCTTTGGGAAAATGTCTGTTCAGGTTCTCTGCCCATGTGTTAATCAGGTTGGTTGTTTTTTTTGTAGTTTTTTTTGGTGTTGAGTTGCATAAGATCTTTATATATTGGATATTAACTTCTTATCAGATTGGGTATTAACCTTGTATTGCATGCAAACATCTTTTTGTTCACTAGATTGCCTTTTTGTTTTGTTGATAGTTTCCTTCACTGTGCAAAAGCTTTTCATTTTGGTATACTAGTAGTTGTATTTGGTATACCATTAGGCCCCAATATTTATTTTTGCTTTTGTTTTCCCTTGCCTGAGGAGACATAGCCATAAATACCTTGCTGAGGACAATGTCAAAAAAATTACTGCCTATGCTGTCTTCTAGGAGTTTTATGGTTTCAGGTCTTATATTTAGGGAATTTAATCCATTTTAGTTAATTTTTGTGTATGGTGTAAGGAAGCAGCCCAGTTTCATTCTTTTACACGTAGCTGTTGAGTTTTATCAACAGCATTTATTGAAAAGACTGTCTTGTCTTTATTGTATATTCTTTCCTCCTTTGTTGTAGATTGACTATATGGGTGTGGGTTTATTTCCAGGCTCTGTGTTCTGTTCCACTGATCAGTGTGCCTGTTTTTTTGGACTGGTACCGTACTGTTTTGATCACTATAGCTTTGTAGTATATCCTAAAATTTGGGATTGAGATACTTCCAGCTTTGCTTTCTTTCAAATTTTCTTTGGCTATTCAAGATCTTTTATGTTTCCATCCAAAGTTTAGGATTATTCTAATTCTGTGGAAAAATGCTCTTGGTATTTTCATAGGGATTGCATTGAATCTGTAGATTGTTTTGGACAACAGAACAATTTAATGATACTAATTCTTCCATTCCATGAGCATGGTCTGTCTTTCATTTGTGTCACCTTTGGTTTCTTTTATCAGTGTGTTATAGTTTTCAGAGTGTATGTCTTTCACCTCCTTGGTTAAATTTATTCCTCGGTATTTTATATTTTGGGGGTGCAGTTATAAATAGGATCATTTTCTTAATTTCTCTTTTTGCCCTTATATTAATAGTGTATGGAAATGCAACAGATTTCTTTATATTAATTTTGTATTCTGCGTCTTTACTGAATTCACTTATCAGTTCTAACAGTTTTTTGGTGGAGGCGTTAGAGTTTTCTGTATGTTAGTGTCACGCCATCTGCAGATAGTGACAATTTTTACTTCTTTTACCAGTTTGGATGTCTTTTATTTTTCTTGTTTGGTTGTTGCAGCTACAACTTCCAGTATTATGTTGAATAAAAGTGGTGATAGTGGATGTTCTTTTCTTGTTCTTGATCTTAAAGGAAAAGCTTTCAGTTCTTCATCGAGTGTGATGTTAGATATGGGTTTTTCGTAGATAGTCTTTATTATGTTATGTTTCTCTTTAAACATGAATGGATGTTGTATTTTGTCACATGTGTTTTTCTGCATATATTGAGATGGTGGTAGGATTTTTATACCAGAGTATCACATTGATTGATTTGCGAATATCGAACCACCTTGCATCCATGGAATAACTTCTACTTGGTCATGGTGAATGATCCTTTTAATGTGCTGTCGAATTTGGATTGCTAATACTGTACTTTGTTGAGGATTTTGCATCTGTATTCATCAGATACTGGCCTGTAGTTTTTTGGTTGGTTGGTTGGTTGGTTGGTTGGTAGTATCTTTGGTTTTGGTATTAGCGAAATGCTGGCCTCATAGAATGAATTTGGAAGTTTTATTTTCTGTTCCAATTTTTGGAATAGTTTGAGAATAGGTATTAACTCTTTAAATGTGTAGTAGATTTCACCTGTGAAGCCATCTGGTCCTGGCCTTGTTTGCTGAGAGATTTTTGAGTAGTGATTCAATTTCATTACTAGTGTTTGGTCTGTTTGAATTTTCTGTTTCTTCCTGATTTTGGGAAGTTATAGGTTTCTAGGGATTTATCCATTCCTCCTAGGTTGTCCTATTTGTTGGCCTACAATTTTTCATAATATTTTCTTATTTATATTTCTGTGGTGTCCATTATTTCTTTTCCTTCACTTGAGATTTTGTTTGAGTCCTCCCTTTTTTTTTTCTTGATGCGTTCAGCTAAAGGTTTATCGATTTTGTTTAATCTTTTCAAAGAACCAGGTCTTGGTTTCTTTTATCTTTTTTTATCTTTCTATATTTCATTTGTTTCTACTTTCATCTTTATTATTTTCTTCCTTTTACTAGCTTTGGGTTTGCTTTGTTCTTTTTCTAGCTTCTTGCAGTGTAAGGTTAGGTTGTTTGAGATTTCCTTGTGGAGATAGGCCCGGAATCACTATGAAATTCCCTCTTAGAACTGCTTTTACTGCGTCCCAAAGATTTTGGCCCATTGTGTTTTCATTTTCTTTTGCCTCTGTGTATTTTTTTATTTCCTTGATTTCTTGGTTGACCCGTTCATTGTTAAGTAACATTTTGTTTAGCTTCCATGTGCTTATGTTCTTTCCAGATTTTTCTTGTAATTGATTTCTAACTTTATACCATTGTAATCAGAAAAGGTGCTTGATATGATATGATTTCAGTCTTCTTAATTATTGAGACTTTGTGGCCCAATGTGATCTATTCTGGAGAATGTTCTGTGTGCACTTGAAAAGAATGTGTATTCTGTTTTTGGATGGAATGTATTGTATGTATCTGTTAGATCCATCTAATCTAAGTGTTGATCAAAGCTACTGTTTCTTGGTTGATTTTTTTTTTTTTTTTTTTGTCTGGATGATCTTATCCATTGATGAGGTGTTAAAGTCCTCTACTATTAATTTCTCACTTTGTCTGTTAATCTTTACTTTATGTATTTAGTTGCTCCTTTGTTGGTTACATAGTTATTTACAGTTGTTATATCTTCTTGCTGGACTGATCTCTTTATCAGTGTGTAGTGCTGTAGTTCTTTGTCTCTTGCTTTAGTATTTGTTTTAATGTCTGTTTTGTCTGATACACACACTGCGACCCTTGCTTTTTGTTGTTCTGCTTTATTTGCATGGAATATCTTTTTCCATCCCTTCACTTTGGTCTGTAGGTGTCTTGATGTCTGAGGTGAGTCTCTTAAAAGCAGCATATACATGGGTTTTTTTTTTTTTTTAAATCCATTTAGTCATCCTTTGTCTTTTGACTGGAGTGCTTAATCCATTTACATTTGAAGTAATTATTGACAGGTATGTACTTATTGTTGTTTTGTTTATATTGTTTTCTGGTTCTTTTTGTAGTTCTGTTCATTTCTTCTCTTGCTCTTATATTATGGTTGAAATTTTTGTTTAGTGTTATGCTTGTATTCCTTTCTGTGTTTTTTTGTGTATCTATTTTATTTTTTATTTAAAAAAATTTTTTTTAACGTTTTATTTATTTTTGAGACAGAGAGAGACAGAGCATGAACAGGGGAGGGTCAGAGAGAGGGAGACACAGAATCTGAAACAGGCTCCAGGCTCTGAGCTGTCAGCACAGAGCCCGATGTGGGGCTCGAACTCACGGACCGCGAGATCATGACCTGAGCCAAAGTCGGCCGCTTAACCGACTGAGCCACCCAGGCGCCCCTTTTGTGTATCTATTTTAGGTTTTTGATTTGTGGATACCACTGAGTTCATATATAGCATCATATGTGTGTAGCAGTCTATTTTAAGTTAGTGGTTCCTTAAATTCAGACACATTCTAAAATCACATTTTTGCTCCCCCTTTCACATTTTATGTATATGATACTGTACTTTACATCTTTTTATTTGGGTATCCCTTGACTAATTTTTGTAAGTGTAATTGATTTTACTACTTTTGTATTTTAACTTCCATACTGACTTTATAAGTGATTAATCTACCTTTTAGTAGATGTTTGCTTTTACCTATGAGACTTTTTTCGTTTCGTCATTTTCTTCTAGTTATGGCCTTTTCTCACAACTTAAAGAGCTCCTGTTAAGTTTAGTGAGAACTCTATTAACTTTTGTTTGTGTGAAAAACTCTTTTCTCTCTCCTCCTATTCTAAATGATAACTTTGCTGGGTAGAGTATTCTTGGTTGTGAGTTTTTTCTTATCGGCACTTTGAATATATCACTGACCCTCCCTTTTGGCAGGCAGAGTTTCTGCTGAAAAATCACCTGATAGCCTTAGGAGGTTTCTCTTGTATTTAACTTTTCTCTTGCTCCTCTAAAAATTTTCTCTTTATCATTACTTTTTGGCATTTTAATTATTATGTATCTTGGTGTGGTCCTCCTGGGATTTATCTTGTTAGGGGCTGTCAGTGGTTCCTAGACTTGGATGTTTTTCCTTCCCCAGATTAGGAAATTTTTTAGCTGGTATTTTTTAAAATAAGTTTTCTGCCCCCTTTTTTCTCTCTTCTCTTCTCTCTCTCTCTCTCTTTTTAATGTTTACTTATTTTTGAGAGAGAGACAGAGACTGAGCATAAGTGAGGGAGGGGCAGAGAGAGAGGGAGACACAGAATCTGAAGCAGGCTTCAGGCTCCGAGCTGTCAGCACAGAGCCCACGTGGGTCTCAAACCCACAGAACACAAGATGATGACCTGAGCCAAAGTCAGACACCCAACCGACTGAGCCACCCAGCCGCCCCACTCTCTCTTCTCTTTCTGGGATCCCTATAATGTGAATGTTATTATGCTTAATGATGTTGCTGAGTTCCCTTAACCTAGCCGCATTTATATATTATTTTTTCTTTTTGATATTCAGCTTGATTGCTTTCCATTACCCTACCAGATCATTGATACATCCTCTAATCTGTTGATTCCTTTAGTATATTTTTTATTTTAGTTATTAAATTCTTCTACTCTGTCATATTTTCTTTGTTGAAGTTCTCATTGAGATCATCTGTTTTCTGAAGTCCCAATTTTTGTTACCTTTGTTTTGAGGGTTTTTTTTTTTTAAGTTATTTATTTTGAGAGAGAGAGAGAAAGACAGACATGAGCAGGGGAGGGGCAGAGAGAGAGGGAGAGAGAGAATCCTAAGTAGACTCCATGCTGTCGGTGCAGAGCCCAGTGCCTGGCTCGATCTCATGAACCATGAGACCTGAGCCAAAAAAACCTAGAGTCTGGCATTTAACCAGCTGAGTCACCCAGGTGCCCCTAAATTCTTTATTAGGCATGTTGTTTATCTCCTTTGCATTTAGCTTTGTGAATTTTGTCTTGTTCTTTCATTTGGGACATACCACTATCTCATTTTGTTTTTTGTTTCTATGTATTAAGTAGGTCAGCTGCATCTCCTAGTCTTGAAAGTCATGGCCTTGTGTAGAAGGTGGTCCTGTGGTACCCTATAGCGTAATCGCCCACTGGTCTCCAGAATTTGGTGTTCCAGGAGTGCCCTCTGTGTGGGCTGTGTATGCCCTGCTCTTGTGACTGAGCCTCTCTCACCTCTGGCCTTGCTGGCTGCAGTGACCCCAAATATTTGGTGTGGGTGCACTAGGCGGGGTTTGGTCCCTGCCCTGAGGCCTGAGGTTGCCTCAGGCTTGCTGGTGGGCAGGACTTGCCAGCAGCCTAGGTGTCTACAGTTAGCCTCGATTCCATACTTGCAGGAGCGTCAAAGGCCATAACTGGCTCCCTGCACAGCCAGCTAAGAGTCTGGGCTTCTGGAACTGCGGATGTGCAGGTGTGTGGGGTTATGTCCCCCCCAGGGCAGGAGTCACTTTGGAGTGGCACCACTAACTGCTGGGGCTGTCCGCAGCATATGGTGGGTTAGGAGCAGTGGTTTGGGTGGGCTGGCCCCAGGAGACTGCTCGGGCGGAGCATGTGATGCTAGCAAGGTAGATGGAGTGTTAGTGCCGGCAGACAAGCTACCTAAACGGAGGGAATGGAAGGGCAGCGTCATCTGCGGCATCGCCAGCACTTTTGTTCCTGCAGAGATCTCCTGAAGATCCCTGCCCCTTCGGTACACATTCTAAGATTGGTCAGTAAATTCCCTTGTCTTACACCCCAGGTACTTCTCAAACTGCTGCTTCTGTACTGTCCTGAGCAGAGTTTTTTTTTTGTTATGCTGGCTCTTTAAGGGCACAGGCTGAATTTCCTCTTGCCCTCTGGCTCTTTCAGAGTTAAATTCTGCTGATTTTTTTTTTTTTTTTTTTTTTTTTTTTTTTTTTACACACACGCAAATTGGAGAGGGGCAGAAAGAGAGGGAGACAGAATCAGACGCAGGCTCTAGGCTCTGAGCTGTCAGCGCAGAGTCCAACGTGGGGCTCAAACCCACGAACTGTTTGATCATGAGCCAAAGTCGGACGCTTAACCGACTGAGCCACCCAGGCGCCCCAAATTCTGCTGATTTTTAAAGCCACATGTTACCGTCTTCCCAGTGCCAGGATTGGCTGGTGTGGAGTCTGATCCTCTCACTTCTCTGTGCTTGTAGGGTCCTTGCCATTTGTGGTTATTCCCTCCAGGGCTTTACTTCCCAGAAGTGTCTCTGCCCTTACTCTCTTTTTTTTTTTTTTTTTTTTCCTTTAATGTTTGTTGATTTTTGAGAGAGAGAGAGAACTTGCAAATGCACACGAGTGGGGGAGGGGCAGAGAGCCAGGGAGACAGAGGATCTGAAGCGGGCTCCATGCTGACAGCAGAGAGCCCAACGAGAGGGCTCAAACTCCATGAACTGTGAGATCATGACCTGAGCCAAAGTTGGACGCTTAGCCAACTAAGCCACCCAGGTGTCCCCTTCCCATCATTTTCTCTGTGGCCTCCTCTTTTCAGTTGACTGTGGAAGATGTGTTTTGCTAGTCTTTCAGATTGCTTTCAGGGTTAGTTTCATAGATGTTACTGTTACCTTGATGTGTCTTTGGGACAAAATGAGCTCAAGATCCTCCTACCTAGCCATCTTCTGTATCCATTTTGCCTCTTCCTGCCTTTAATTGGGAGTGTTTAATCCATTTGATGTAATTACTGGCAAGGCAGCATTTTTGCTAATTTGTTTCCAGTGTATCTTAGGACTTTTTTGTTCCTCTAGTTCTCCATTACTACTTTATGTTAATAAGCATTTTCTGTTGTACCATTTAAATTCACTTCTTTACCATGTATTTTTTGAGCTATTTTCTTTGTGGCTGCCTTTAGGATAACAGTATCTTAATTTATAGTAATCTAATTTATATTAATACCAACTTAATTTCAGTAGTGTGCAAAACTTTGCCCCTATACATAGCTCCATTCCATTCTCCCTCCTTTGTGCTGTTACTGTCCTACAAATTGTACTTTAATTAGTATAAGCCTGTTAGCACAGTTTGTAATTATTTCTTCATGCAGTTTTGTTTTTGTAATGATGTTTGATTCTCTGACACGAGCCGTGTCCTACATTCAATTCAGTTTGGATACTAACTACCTGGAATTAGAGCAGACTCTATAAGCTAAGGGCTTGGTCCCATAGGACAGCCTTTGCTTCATATATTAGTCTCAAGGACCCAGGACCCAGGGCAAGATAAAAGATAAATCAGTCCTGGTACTGATAAAAAAGATACAGTTGGTCTTACTCCCTAGTTCCTGGTTTGGAGTTCTTAACATCCTTGAAATTGCCTGAGTGACAGGAGTATCTTTTGTTATTGATACCTGCACTTCTGCTGGACTTGACTACAAGTGCAGGGATTCCCACGGTCCCCCTTTAGGTTCTACATTCATTACAGTGACTCACAGAGCCCAGGAAAATGTTACACCTAACAATTCCCTTTTTTTTGTTTTTTGGGTTTTTTTTTTATTTTTTGGGTTTTTTTTAATTTTTTAATTTTTAAAAAATTTTTTAATTTTTATTTTTTAATTAAAAAATTTTTTTAAATGTTTATTTACTTATGAGAGAGGAAGAGAGACCGAGCGAGTGAGCCAGGGAGGGGCCGAGAGGGAGACAGAATCCGAAGCAGGTTCCAGGCTCCGAGCTGTCAGTACAGAGCCTGACGTGGGCTCAAACTCTTGAACCGTGAGATCGTGACCTGAGCTGAAGTCGGACACTTAACTGTTTGAGCCACCCTGGTGCCCCAAGAATTTTAAATTTTTAATTAATCTCTACACCCAGTGTGGGACTTGAACTCAAAACCCTGAGATCAGGAGTCTCATGCTCTATCAGTTGAACCAACCAAGGTGCCCTAACAACTGCTGGTTGATTATAAAGGATACAACTCAGTAACAGCCAGATGGAAGAGATGCGTAGGACAAGATATGGGGGTGGGGTGTTCAGAGCTTTCGTTCACCTCTACTAGGTGCTTTGTCTTCCCGGCATATTGACCTCTTCACCAACCCAGAAGCTCCAGAACTTTGTCGTTTTTATTGACATTTTATTATGAGTTTTTATTGACGTTTTATTATGTAGGCATAATTGAATAAATTATTGGCCATTGGTAAATGAACTCCATCTCCAGTTCTTTTCTCCTCCAGGAGGTCAGGGCATGGGGCTGAAAGTTCCAGCCCTCTGATCTTGTGGTTGATTCTTCGGACAACCAGTCCCCATTCTGAAGCGATCTCGGGGCCCTTCCAAGAATCATCTTATTGGCATAAAATCAAGCATGTTCAGACGTGCTCAGTATCAATAACAAAAGATACTCCTGTCACTCAGGCAATTTCAAGGATGTTAAGAACTCCAAACCAGGAACTAGGGAGTAAGACCAACTGTATCTTTTTTATCAGTACCAGGACTGATTTATCTTTTAAATCAGAAAAGAGAAAAAAAGTTACAAACAACAGATACATTTTAACTATTTTGTATATTAATTATGTAGTTACCTTTACTGGTGCTCTTTGTTTCTTTGTATAGATTCACGTTGCTGTCTACTGTCCTTTCATCTTGGCATGAAAGACTGACTTTAGGATTTCTTGTAGGGCAGGTGTGCTAGTGATGAATTATCCCGGTTCCCATTTATCTAGCAATGTCTTAAATTATTCTTTGTTTTTGAAGGATAGTTTTACTGGATACAGAATTCTTGTTTTTTTTTCCTCCCAGCGCTTTGAGTATGACATCCTGTTGCCCTCTAGCCTCCTTGGTTTCTGATGAGGAAGGAGTCAGCTGTTAATCTTCTTGGGGATCCCTTGTACTTGATGAGTTACTTTTATCTTGCTTTCAACGTTTTGTCTTTTAGCAGTTAACAATGATGTTTTTCACTTTATCCTACTGGGAAGTTATTTAGCTTTTTGGATATGCAGATTAATGTTTTAGATCAAAGTTGGGAAGTTTGGGGTTTTTAATTTCCTCAGGTAGTCATTCTGCCTGTTTTTTGTTCTCTCCTGAGATTCCTATTCTGCGTATTTCGATCTACATGATGGTACACTTTGATACACATTTTATTCATTTGTTTTCTTTTCATCAAACTGGATAATCTCAAGTGACTGATGTTCAGTTTCCCTTTGTTTTGCTTATTCAGATCTGCTTTTAGCTCCACTAGTGATTTTTTTATTTCAGTTACTGTACTTTTCAACTCCACAGTTTCTAGTTGGCTCTTTTTTATACTTGATTCCTCTATTAATCCTCTATTCATTGAGACATTATTTGCTTGTCTTTAGTAATCTAGACATGGTTTTCTTTAGTTCATTGAAAACATTTTTAAAATAGTTGTTGTAAAGTCTTTACTTTGTAAGTCTATTTCTGGACTTCCTCGGGGATATTTTCTATTGACTGCTAATTTTCTGGTGTATGACCTATATTTTGTTTTTGTTGAAACTGGCAGTTTAAATAGCATGATGTGGCAACTGAAATCATTTGTCCTTCCCTCCCCAGGCTTTTGTTGCTGTTTGTTGATGATGTTTTTGTTGCTGTTGCTTTAGTTACTTTCCTAACTGATGCTTTGAAATTTGTAGTTTTTGTTGTGCATGACAACGGAAGTCTGTGCTGAGTTAGTATACTGGGCAGATATTTCCTTAAATGATTGCAACCACTCTGTCTCCCAGTCTTTGTTGATTGAGTGTCTCCTCATGCATGTTGGGTCACACCTTCAACACATAGCAGGGCAGTGTTTTTACTTTCCACCAAGATTCAGTAAATGCTCCCTGGGTTGTTGCAAACTTTGGTTAATATCCAGTGCTAGTTTACAGCTCTGTTTTGGGTTTCACTTCCTACTTGCACATAGCCTCAAGGTGAGACATTCTTTGTGTGCACAGAGCCTCTGTGAGAGCTTAGGATCTCCTCCAGTCTTTCTGGAGAATGTGTACCATCCTAGGCATGCGCACTGTCCTACTCATATAGCCTTCTAGATTCTCAGGAGCTTCCAGAGTCTGCTATGGGTGTCCTCTCCAGCTTTTTAAGTTTTTTTGGTTAGCTTTGCCACAACTGTTATTCGTCAGGAAACAACTGTGGTGTTAAAACACTGGCCACTGATTGTCTTTGACAAATGCCTTCAGGGGAAAGACTTCCAGCTGTGGTGGAGTCACATCAAAAAAAGACAACCTTTGCAAGTAAGGTTTTCGAGTAAGTGCCGACGGATCAGATAATGGCACTTATCTGAGAATGAGAGCTTGAAAACTTTCTAACCTTGTTCTGACCTCTACAGTGGCCATTAAGTAGCTGATTTGATTTCACTGTGATTGTGGGCAGTTGATTTTCAGGGCTGCCAGCGAACTGGAAGGGAATAGGACATGTTTAAACTCCCACACATCTTGGGGCACCTGGGTGGCTCAGTCGGGTAAGCGTCCGACTTCAGCTCAGGTCATGATCTCAGGGTTTGTGAGTTGGAGCCCCACACCGGGCTCTGCGCTGACAACTCGAGGCCTGGGGCCTGCTTCGGATTCTGTGTCTCCCTCTCTCTCTCTTTCTCGCTTTCTCAAAATAAACATTAAAAAAATTTTTTTTTAATCCCATACATCTTGCTGTTTTTACCAAGATTCAGGCATTTTTCTTGAATAAACAGTCTCCAGGTTATTATAAGCCTTTGATTAAATTCCAGAATTTCAAAAAAGTTAATTTTGACAACTTTTGTCAGTGCTTTCATTGCTTTTTTGGAGGAGAGGATTTTCAGTTTGATTTTGCCATTCCTGATGATTTCGAAATCTTTTCTGTATCTATAAAAAAATGTTGCTGGGATTTTAATAGGAATTGCATTAAACGTGTATATCAGTTTGGGGAGAATTGAAACCTTTACTTTATTGGGTCTTCCAGTCTTTCAACATGGTATGTCTCCATCTATTTAGATCTTTTATTTCTTCAGTGACCACTGTGTAGTTTTCAGCATGCAAGTTCTCTGTGTTTTGTGAGATTACACCTAAGTATTTTTTTCTCTCCCTTTCTGTTTTTAAAAAATAGAGTCCCTGGGATTTTCTGCATAGGCAATCATGTCATCTACACATGGAGACAGTTTTTTTTGTTTTTTTTTTTTTTCTGATTTGTATGCCTTTTAATTCCTTTCTTGCCTTACTGCACTGGCTAGAACTTCCCGCATTGTGTTGAATAAGAACGGCAAGAGTGGACATCCTTACCTCATTCGTGATCTTAAGAGGAAAGCAGTTTGTTTTTTATCATTAAGTGTATTGTTACTGTAGGTTTTTTTTATAGATTTTTTTAATCAAGTTTGGTAATTTTCACTCTATTCCTATGTTTCTGGGAGTGTTTATCATTGAGTGTTGGATTTTGTTATTTTTGTTAAGTGCTTTTTTTTTTTTTTTTGGCATTTGTTGATATGATAGTGTTCATGTTCACCTTTAGCATTGCATTACCTTGACCTTGATTTTTTTTTTTTATCATCAAATCAACCTTACATCCATGAAAATCCTTCTTGGTTGTGGTATATAATTTTATAATTGTTGAATTCTGTTGACTAACAGTTAAAGGATTTTTGTGTCTGTGAGGGATATTGCTCTGTAGTTTTCTTTTTGTACCATCTGTTCTTGGTGTCAGAATACTAACTAGCTTTATAAGATAAATTTGGAAGTGTTTCACCTCTTCTGTTTTTGTTTTTTGTTTTTTTTGTTTTTTTTTTTTTTTTTTTATAGAAGAGACCGAAGAATTGGTGTTAATTCTTTAAACATTCTGAATAATTCTCAAATGACACTATCTGGGTCTTTAAGATTTTGGCGGAGGGAGGGGGGTTAAAATTATGAATTAAATTTAATTAAGAGCTATTCAAATAATCTATTTCATATTTAATGAGTTGTGGTAGTTAGTGTTTTTTGAGGGATTGATCTGTTGTGTCTAAGTTGTCAAATTTGTGCAGAGTTTTTTACTATCCTTTTGATGCCTGTAGTGATACAGTCATACTCCTATTTCATTTCTGATATTGGTAATTTGTGTCTTCTTTTTGGGGAGGAAAGGCAATCTTGCTAGAAGTTTATTAATTTTATTGGTTTTTGCAAAGAACCAGCTCTTTGCTTCATAGATTTTGTTGTTCTCTTTTTAATTATATTGACGTCTGTTCATATCCTAATTATTTCCTCTTTTCTGCTTGATGTGGGTTTATTTTGCTGTTTTTCCGGGTTCTTGAGGTGAAATCTCAAGATTACTGATTTGAGACTTTTGTGTATGGACTTAATGCTATAAACTTGCCTCTCGTCACTGCTTTAGATGTGTCCACAAATTTTGATACTTTGTATTATTATTTTTGTTTAGTTTGATGTACTTTTTCACTTTTCTTGAGACCACAATTTATTCACCTATTGATGGACATTAAGATTGTTTCTGGTTTGGGGCTATTACCAGTAAAGCTGCCATGAGTATTCTTGTGCAAGTTTTTGTATAAAATATATGCTTTAATTTTCTTTGGTAGTTTCCTAAGAGTAGAATATCATAGGTATATATTTTACTTTTGAAGGAATTAACAACATGTTTTCCAAAATGATTGTAATTTATTGTAGTTGTCATTGATAAAAGTTGACTTTTGATGGCTTGGAATTTTTAAAACATGGTCCTTCACCATAAGTAATTAGAGAGACACTGCTTGAAATGGCCTCCTTTAGATGTAGGTAGCTACAAGGACTGTCCTTGTACAAGATAAAATGGAGTGAGTATAGATGGAGATACAGTGATGGGTTTTAAAGCAGGAATTTTAACTATGCTGTTAATGAAGTGTGAGACAAGGTCATCAGCTGAGTGAGCAGAGGGCCTGCAGCAATAAAGGATTGAGGAAGGTGGAAGACAAGATGTGAAGTCCCTTGAGAATGAGCACACATTGATCAGAGAAATGTGATAGGTGTGTCTGGTAGTTTTGAGTTTGTATTTAAGTTTTGTGGCCATCAATTCAAAGTGAGACGCCTTTTTGGAGAGTTTCTTCAATTAGTTCAGCCTTTTGGACAGAGATAGACAGAAGGTATGTAGTTAGGTTTGATAGAGACTATGCTTTTTTTTCGTGGCTCATGTGACATAGGAATGGTGGAGGAACAAGAGGTCTTTGCAGTGGGTCCTGTACTGGGTTGTGGAACCTCAGGAGGTTAAAAAAAGAAGGGGATGATGGATTGTGAAAAGATAGTAGGGTCACTGCATTACAGGACTCTGTGGGGTCAAAGAATAGTGTGAATAATACCACAGTGAATAAAATGCAGGTAAAGGGGACTGGAAGAACAGGATTGTAGAAATGGTTTTCAGGTGGATGATTTTGGGTGATTTACATGATTTGAAGTATAACCATAGGAGAAGGTAGCTGCAGAGGGGTTTAGGAAAAGATGGTTGAAGTTGAAGTCCAGGAACACAAGGACCAAAGATTGATTTTCTATATATGTGATGGGCATAATGATAGGAAAGCAGTGAGTGGGGAGCTACAATCATCAACGAATGGAGTGATGAAGGTTTTTTGAGGGAGGTAGTTAACACAGCAACAGAGATAAGGGTGGTAAAGCCTGATACCATGGTCTTCAAGGGAATTCCAGTGGGGCTCAGTTAATGGAAGAAATAGTACAATGGGGATTCATGAGGATTAACACCCTCTCCCCACCTCTGAGTCCTGAAGCAGTCTGAAGGATTATGGCAGGAGAAGGTCAAGAGAGGGCTCTAGAAGTGTCTTTCAGGAATAGCCAAGTGTCAGTTGGAACAATAGAGAACATTCATGGAAATTGAAGATGATGAGTATGGGATTAGCATGGAAGTTTCTTGGATGAGAGTGACACATGAATTAGAGTTCAGAAAACTTAGCTGGAAGGGCAGGGATATTGGGCTGCTTCCCAGTTTTTCGTCAGACAAAGACCTCTTGGTACAGATTTCTTTAGTAGTCCAGTGATTTTTGGTAGCTTGGTGGGTCTGTTTTGCTGGGAGTGCAAAGGTTTTGTTAAATTTCTTGTCCCTTTTTCATGGAGCTGGACTGCCTCATGTATTTGGTGATTCTTAATTCTGTACCTGTTAATTCTCATTGCCTTGGACTTCATGGATTTCCAGCCCAACGGTGTGGCTTCTTGTCTCCTTCCTTCTTTTAATCCTATTGGATGTTGTGAACTTTAAGGCACAGATATGTCTCTTAATTTTTTCATATATTTCCATCTTCTCCATGTTTGGTATGGAGAGGTGATTTTGGCATATTTCAGTTTGTTATCGTGACAAAGTTAAATTTTTAGAAAGGAAAAAGTTGATACCAACCCAGATGTCCAACAATAGGGAATAGGACAAAATATCCATAGATATTATATCCAATGAACATTACACAGAAACCAAAATTTTGTTTTACCAAGGACATGGGAGAAATGAGAAACTGTTCTCAATACATATTTAGTGGTGTCATTTAATAAAACATATGTTCTATAGAAAGATGTAAATAAGTAGGTATTAAAATGGAAGTGTTTAAGGACATTGAGATTATAGATGATTTTTATTAAGTTTCTGTTTTCTATATTTTCTATAATGAATATGTTCCTACTTTTATAATGGGGAGGAGGTAAGGGAGTAAATATGACTTGGAAGGAAAGCAAGCTAACAAATTATGTGATATGTTAACCTTAATTACTATAATATGAAATTCTGTTTCTGTAAAAAAACAATAGATTGTATACATGTACATGTGTGTGTGTGTCTTAAAAATCTTAGCTCTAGGTAGGCTTTATATGGTTTTGATAAAAATCTAGCAGATATGATTTTTTGTTTTTGTTTTTTAATAATTTACCCTGAATATAAGTCAGCAAATCTAAACATGTAGATTGACAATTAAAATCTCAAAATATTAATTTCAAGTAATAGTAGTAAATAATTTTGTTGAAAGACAATAGTTAATTTCAATTTAAAATTAAGGGTTACATAATCATAATCATCATTTGTATTCCTGCTTAATTGAAAGTCTGTCATATACCATATAAATGCTGTTTTAATTTCAGTCTTCTGGTGTGTAGTATGCATTGACTTTCTGTCTGTATTTAGAAATCTGCTCATTGGCTTTATAAATATTTTGTTCATTGAGCACATATTTAATGAGTGCTGACTGTAAGCTAAGCTTTGCTCTAGGTACATAGGATATATTAGTGAACAAATAAAGATAACCCAGGTGGTCTGGTAGGAATAACAGCCCACAACACAATACCTTTTAGTGAAGAAAACACCTGTGTACTTAGATAGTTTGCATTTTAAAGACTGTATTACTATAAAAGTCTTGTAAAGCAGTACTAACCTACTTTTGTTTTATTAGATTGAGGAACTGCAGCAGGCTTTAACAGTAAAACAGAATGAAGAACACGATCGCCAGAGGAGGATAAGTAACACTCGGAAGATGATCGAAGATTTGCAAAATGAACTGAAGACCGCAGAAAACTGTGAGAATCTTCAGCCCCAAATTGATGCCATCACAAATGATTTGAGACGAATTCAAGATGAAAAGGCATTATGTGAAGGCGAGGTGATCGATAAGCGAGGAGAGAAGGAAACCCTAGAGAAGGAGAAAAAGAGTAAGTTTTATTAAACTTAGTGTGAAGAGATGTTTATAAAATGGAGATCTGTTTCTGTTGATGGACTTTCTTCTTCCCCTGGAACCAGGTCTTTACCTGCTCAAATCCCTTTGTTGAGGAATCTCCCCTTGGGTTTTCCAAATTGATGCCTTAATTACCTAGATGTATTATATACCGTGCTTTGCCACTGGCTAACCACTGTCTTATGTCAGATAATGGTGGTTGATTTAATTCTCCAAAAATGCTTTCCTTTATTTTCTTCACAAAGTCCTCCACCATTGTTTATCAGATCAGATTTAAGCTCTTCATTCTAGTCTTCATAACCTTCCATTAACTTTGCCCCTTCAAACCTGTCCCAAATCATCTTTGCTTTTCTTTCCTGTAGACCATGAAAATAGATTTATAACATGAGTCACATAAAACAGGTCTTAAATTCTATCTGCTCAGTGTATACAACTAAGATCAGTAAAAAAGAACAAAAACCCCTAACTTGGTCTGTTTATCAAAGTACGAGATGTGTGTGGTTAAAAAAAAAAAAAAAAGAAAAACTAGAACAAAAGTGTGGCCCAACCTCTTTCAAACCTCCAGACCTGCTCTCAGGACAAAGCGTGTTTAACTACCTCGGCAGTGTTTTCTAATAGACCTTCATTTATATTTTTATCATGTTCTTGTTTTGCCCTGGCTAGATGAATCAACTTTAGACATTATCTTTTGATGTTTTGTACTTTGGATTTAGATTCCTGGTCATAACATCTCCTGTCCCTATTGTAATTCCTCAAGTGGCATTATTGTATTAATACTAATTACTAATCTTTAACATTGATTATCGGTTAACTATAGTATCTTTAAATCTTTTGTCATTTAACACTTGTCAGTATTGCTTGAGTGTATACTTTGTCAGCTAAAAATACCGATACTTTCATCCTGTTTACTTTTCACCCTTCTGACACTCTTAAGTTCTCTAATTTGGTCTCTTGAAATTTCTTTCAAGGCTGAAAACATTTTATTGAGCACCATATCAAGTTTTATGGGCTCTGTTTATGGGTTAATTCTAAAAGCTAGAAATATCAAGTATTACTTGTTACTACAACAGTGAAACTTATTCACAGAAGAGCCAGGTAGTACATTTTGATCTGATTTCCTTTTATTGATATTTTTTATTATTTTTTTAAATGTTTATTTTTGAGAGGGAGTGCAAGCAGGGGAGGATCAGAGAGAGAGGGAGACAGAGGATCTGAAGCAGGCTATGTATGCACAGTTATGCGCTAACAGCAGAGAGACCAATGTGGGGCTTGAATTAGTGATCCACAAGACCATGACCTGAGCTAAAGTCTTATGTTTAACTGACTGAGGCACCCAGGCACCCTGATAGCTTTTTTAAAGGTTTTAGTTTTCCTTCAAAAACAAAAACAAAAAAACAGAAAAACATTTGCTGTAGCGTTTCCTTAAAAAACAATTGAGGTGCCTGGCTAGCTTAGTCAGAGCATGTGACTCTTGATCTCAGGGTTGTGAGTTCAAGCTCCATGTTGGGTGTGCTGCCTACTTAAAAAACAAAAACAATTAGGCATTCTTGTGAGTTCTGGAGCCCCCCCATCCCCCTCCTTCCACCTAAATGGATTGTTTTCAAAGCCTCCCGTGTGTTTGCCATCTGGGATTTGTCACAGATCCTTGTCTGTATTGGATAAAACTATTCCGTGTCTTTTTCTTGCATTGTTCCATTATACATCTTTGGGTAACCTTGTAAGAAGAGATATTTGGAATTTAATTACAGATATCTGGGATTTAATGACAACACCTTCATTTCATGGTCCCCTTTTAACCTGGTTTTGTTGTATATATGACTCTAGGTTGAAAATAATTTTTCTCTCCGAAGTTTGAAGGCCTATTGCAATCACCTCATGTTAGGAAATATAGCGATTTCTTAATCTTCTTTATGTGGCCTATTTGTTTTTGATAGCTTAAAGATCATTTTTTTATCCCAAGTGTTTGGAAATTTGATAATAATTTCTCCAGGGTTTTGCTTTTTCACTGTGTTGGGTACTTGCTGAGTGGTGCTAACTTTGAGATCTAAGATACCCTTTTGTATTATTTAATGCAGGTTTTCAAAGATATACTTTGTTTTCCTTTTTTAGGCGTGGGTGATAATATTGTACGATTTGACAATCTTATGAATCAAAAGGAAGATAAGCTGAGACAGAGATACCGTGACACATATGATGCTGTTTTATGGCTAAGAAATAACCGGGACAAATTTAAGCAAAGGGTCTGTGAACCTATAATGCTCACGGTAAGAAATTTTGTTTGTCTTGGTAGCATCTGTTAGTTTTATTATTGCAATCGTTATAGATTTTTGTTGTTTTAAGAATTCTTAGTTTTATTAACAACATGCTTTTCTATTATCAGACTTGTGGCAGTTGGTAGGCTGCTGAATCCATACCTGAGTTTTCTAAAGGGCCCTTGACCAACAATAGGAAAAGTAGGAAACTTAGCTTATTGACCAGGAATCACGTATAAAATTAGTTTGGTTAGCTAGTTCCTTCTGGCTGTTGTTGTTCTTAGGTTAGATAGCAGGCAATAGATTAAATGCTGCCAAAGGGCTAGAAACTATTGTAAATAACTATGTTGATATGGGGGAACTGATAGAAGACAGAAGAGAGAGAGAATTACCTACAAATATTAGCATTCTGAGAATTCTGAGAATGAAACCAGCATAAACCTTTGATAGCTCTTTTTGATGATCATGGGTCATTAAGAAGAAGGTAAGCTATATTTAGCAAATCATTTAATGAAGTGTGGCTTCATTGGAATTTAGATGGAATGGCTAGGACAATTTCCATCTAAAATATTTAAAATAATAATTTTGGCCGTGGAAAGGGAAAAGAAAGTAAACACCACAGTCTTTGGTAGTGATATATTAGGTATAATATGAACGTAAAACTTACACCAAAATGACTTAAGGATTGTTTTTGCTGGGTAATTTTTTTTTTTTTTTTTTTTTTTTTTTTTACTTTAGAAAAGAATGCACTATAGATCCTTGCAGGATTCATGAAAACTTCTATTTTCTGTAATTCGTGTTTGTGTTATCCTTTATTTAAAATCATTTCATGTAGTTTTCTTTTTTATATCTTAGATTATGTTAGCAAAATTAATATGCATAATACTGTATTCTCTTCTTGCTCAGGTATGTATTATTAGAGTATTTTTGCCAGATCAAGAAGGGAATATCTATTTTGGATGCAGACATTATTGTTTTGATTAATCTGGTAAGGACTGAAAGAAAATATAAGAAAATATTTTGATCCTTAATAAATTATAATGCAAATAATTGTCAACAGATTTTTGTTAAAATGTCAACCTCAAAATTATAATTCACAACGTTAGTAAATTTGCCATCCTTCTATCATTTCATCTCCTATCAGTAGCCTGTCACCAAGAGGGATTACTAGCAGGCATATATTTACATTACAAATTACATTCGAATCTTTGAGATGAAAAGATCTACCCTTCTTTTTTTTATCCTTTCTGAAATAACCCTTCACCTTTCCTACCACCTTCTTCCAACTGTGTTGCTCCCCTAGCCCCATCTCGATACACACACTTACCTAACCCTCCAATATCTAGTTGAAATGTCATCAAGGTAGGCAAGTTAACAATATATCAACTTAAAATTTTAGTCATATAAGTTGTCAACTAGCAGTCCATTTCCAGGAGTTATTTCTGACCATTCCAATCTACGATGGGAGAAGTGTGCAAAGATTTGTTTATAGTTCTGTTCCTCACAGCAGTGTTTATAATACTGTAATGGTGGTGGGACAGAGAATGAAATTCCCAAAGCTGTTGTTTGGTCATGCAAATTACTGTACATCAATTGAATGGAATACTATGCAGCCATTAAAAATGTCGTTCTAGGTCTCTTGATATAAAAGGACATTTATGACTTATTAATGAATTATAAAGCAGGTTATAAGATAGAATGTATAGAAAGATTTTATTTTTTTAATGTTTACTTGTTTTTGAGAGAGAGAGAAAGACAGAGCTTGAACTGGGGAGGGGCAGAGAGAGAGAGGGAGGAGACATAGAATCTGAAGCATGCTCCAGCTTCTGAGCTGTCAGTATAGAGCCCAATGAGGGGCTCAAGCCCACCAGCCCTGAGATCATGACCTGAGCTGAAGTCAGATACTTAACTGACTGAGCCACGCAGGCACCCTGAAAAAGAGTGCATTTTAAAGAGCTGAAACACAAGTCTGCCATCAGCCACCACATCACCTTGGAGTGCTGTGCCTCCTCTGTCTACCTCTCTGTGTCTTTACTATGTCGCAAAGACGTGGCCTTGAAGAACTTAGCCAGGTATCTTCTTTACCAAAGAAGCTAGTGACAACGTGATGAAATCTTCCTTCAGGATGTCACGAGGCCAGAATGAGTGCAATGCAGTTTGCATTCTACCTGGGGAGAAATGTGTGATTTAGTCACTCCTGGAAGTGCCCCACCTGGGCAGGGATAGAAATAACCCCCCACCTGTGTGACTTAATTTTGATACTCACTGTCTCAATGAACAAGTGAAATTCTTCAAAGAAATCAATGACCACGTAACCAACTCACACAAGATGGAGGCCCAAAGATGTGACATCTGTTACAGGAGAGAGTGATAAGGAGAGCTGAGTCTTAGGCTGGCTTATCCACAACTATTTTAAAAAGGTGACTTCCAGCAGTCATATTGGGGTTACTTTAACACTTTCTAAAAGTTATAGCTAATGCCCACTTAAATTTTCTTTCATTTATACCATTCCTTCTAATGAAGTAATTTGGTACCAAAAAATATTGTGAAACAGTAAACACTAACTTGGTATAGTGTCTATGTCCTGGTGATGGTATTAATTTTTTTGTTCGTCTATCAGTTTTCCCATTCTTATGCTAATTGATATTTTATAATTTAAAATACTAATATTTGCCAACATTTACATGATAAGCATTGCACTAAATTTTTTATTCTGTCTTAATCCTTTTATTCCTGAGATACAGACTATTTTGCTATACCCATTTTGGTAAAAAACTAAAATTTTCAGAAATTTAAGTTGTACCTGATTTGAAGCAACATCTGTCTGACCCCAGAGACTTAGCTCTTAACTAGTATGCTATATTTTATATATAGTACATATACTTTTTCTTTCATAAATCTTTATTTTTTCAAGAACACTGATTTCCATCTGCTGAAGGTAATCTATCCCAGCTCCCAAAATTCCGTAGATAGCACTTTTTATGCATCTCTGTTATAGAGCTTTATCTTGTGTTCTGCTTTTCAACATACTTACCATCTGCAAAAAATAATAGCGTAGTCTTTTTGAAACAATCTGTTTTCTTGACCAATCTTAGTATTTTCCATAGCATTGAGTGTCACATGCAGAAGTGCCTGATTTGTTAATATTTTAAAAATAAATCTTAAAGTTTCTGTTCTGGTGGTACAAGCCTAGGATTTCTCTTGCAAACACTGTTAAAATTCATTCAGAGCAAGTTTTTTTTTTTCATTGTGTTTTTGAACTGATTGGTTATTGCCGTGTATAGTATGAATTCCTCTTGAAGATTAAGAAGAAAAATACTAAAAGTGTGGGGATAGAGGAGAAATGTTTATACTCTTAGATTACAATCTAAGCCTATTTCAG
The DNA here is from genome assembly GCF_018350195.1 of Panthera tigris. NCBI lineage: Eukaryota > Metazoa > Chordata > Mammalia > Carnivora > Felidae > Panthera > Panthera tigris. Next base: position 12,699,227 of record NC_056672.1, read on the forward strand.
AGGTTTTTAATGAGTGGACTAGAAAGGAACTTCATTATTTCTTGAATAGTATCAAATTGATAAGCTTCAGGTACTCATTCGTGTGTTGGCTTTTGTTTTACTATGTATTGAATGTTTCTGGGTACTAACTTATAGAGGTGTTGAAATGTTGTCTCAGTACAAAGTGTTTTTCATTTTTTTCCCTGAAGTATTTAATCTGATTAAATACATCTAAGTAAAACTAATGTTCTTGCAATCAGTTTGGATTTCATGAAAATCAACTTATATTTTCTTTTCATTTTGTTTAGATCAATATGAAAGATAATAAAAATGCCAAATATATTGAAAATCATATTTCATCAAATGACTTAAGAGCTTTTGTATTTGAAAGTCAAGAAGATATGGAGGTTTTCCTCAAAGAGGCAAGTAACCATCATAATACTTTGATTCATCTGGTGCTTACCCTCTAGTGCTTACGTTTTTAAATTCAAACTACAACAAAAATAGTGACTAATACCAGCAGTAACTCTTGTGTAAAATCATTCAATTTTGTTAATTTCTTTTTTAATCTGTGTCATTACTGGGGAATGAATTTGTTTTGCAAGAGAAAAAACAGCCCATAATTCCACCTGAAACGTGTTTTGAAGTTATTTGGAATTCGTAAAAATAATTCTGTCACACTCTTTTAAGAGAAAAAAATGTAATGAAGGGCCTTTGGCCTTAGAAATTCTTTTTGGAAATGTATTGGAATGAACTCGGTTTTTCTTTGGCGGGGAGCGTGGGAATCAATATGTTGTTGCTTTCAATAAAACCTCTTCAAAAAGGATGAGAATTCTGTATCTGGCTACAGAAACACCACTGAGAATCTAAGGCACTAAAAGGCAATGTGGATGACTTAGTAGTTAGAAGCATAGACCTACATACAGGTAGGTTGCCAAGATTTGAATTCTGGCTTTGCTACTAAATTGGTCAAGTTTCCTGTATCTCTTATGCCATAATTTCCTCATCTGTAAAATGCAGATCCATTATCTACAAGATGGTTGTGAGGATTAATTCTATTAATAAATGGAAAAGTATTTAGAACAGTGCTTGCAAATATTTTTATTATATATGGGTATCTATAAGTAATTTTTTTAGTGTTTATTTTTGAAAGAGAGAGAGACAGAGTGCAAGCAGGGGAGGGGTAGAAAGACGGGGAGACAGAGAATCTGAAGCAGGCTCCAGGCTCCCAACTGTCAGCACAGAGCCTGACATGGGGCTCGAACTCGCAAGATGTGAAATGACCTGAGCCGAAGTCAGATGCTTGACTGCCTGAGCCACCCGGGTTAGGGTTATCTATAAAACATATATTGTTAGCTGTTATTTGCTATGGTAAGATTTCTTTCCTTTTACATACACCTTCTGCTTCTTTTAAAAGCCCTAAAGATTATGTTTAGATTTTGTTTTGGTTAAACTTTCGCTACAAGTGTGAGCGAGGACAGGATCCTGAATCAGCTGCAGTGGTCCTCTATTTGTGTGGTACACTAGTGATTGGAAAGAATCCCTTACTTTCTTTGGCTTTTATCGAAGTGCCCTCCTGGTTTGGGAGTTGGCAGGGAATGGGAATATATGGTAACTGGATGAGAAGTCGCATGTATCAAATTATAGAATGGACTCCCAGAAGTTAGACATTTGTGTAGTTTAGAATTCTTTAAGCTTAACCAGTGAGTTTTTGGTCCAGTGTGAGAAGTAGGGCATTTGGATTACAAGTGGAGGACACACTGCAAAGGGCATTCTGTCGGGTGTAATTAGATGCTTTCTGTTGGAAATGACCAGCTTAGCCTACACTGAATACCTTTTTTGAGTCAAAAACTCAATGCTTCGTCTGTGCTAAGGATTTGAATCTCATATCGATAATGTAACGTGGGTTCCTAAAACTTTGACCTGTATTTTTGTGTGTGTGCTGTGATAATTAACTTTCCATAACTTCTCCTCAACAGGACCAGAACTCCCTCATACATGTATGACTTTGTATTTTAAATTGTGAAATGTATTTAACTGCCTCCTGTACTCATATCTACTAGAGTACCATTTCCAATACTGTGTATAAGTATTATGTCTGCTATACATCTATCATAGACACCCTATATCAGGTTAAGGAAGTTTCCTTCTATTTCTAGTTTGCTGAGAATTTTTTATCATATTTTTCTGTATCTGCTGGGATGGTCATATGGCTTTTGTACTTTAGTCCATTGATATAATTAGATTGAGTTTTGAATGTTACATCTAGAATTTCTGGGATAAACTCTACTTGGTCAGGTGTACTATTCTTACATTAATGGATTCGGTGTACTAATATTTTGTAGAGGCTTTTTGCATATGTATTCATGAGGGATATTGTTTTTGTCAGGTGTTGGTGTCAGGATTATGCTGAAATCATAAAAAGGATTTGGGAAATGCCTGTTCCATTCTTCCTGTGTCTGAATGAGTTTTAGTATTACTGCTTATCTGTTAGAGCATATCTCTTTCACTATTTTCACTGATAAACTCTTTGTTTAAAAACATGGAAGTGTAATAATCACTTTCACACCAAAAAATTCTTGTAAGTACCATTAAAGGGGCACCTGAGTGGCTCGGTCAGTTAAGCCTCTGACTCTTGGTTTCTGCTCAGGTCATGATCTTGCGGTTCATGAGTTCAAGCCCTGTATCAGGCTCTGCACTGACAGTGCGGAGCCTGCTTAGGATTCTCTCTCTCTGCCCTTCCCATGCTCACTCTCTTAAAATAAATAAACTTAAAAAAAAAAAAAAAGTAAGTACCATTAAATATCCAGCTTCTGATCATCCCATGGATGCCAGGAGGAATGTAACTTAAAAAATCATTTTGATTGATAGTATATGGTAATTAAAATATTTTCTTTTCCTTATATTCAGATTCGTGACAATAAAAAATTAAGAGTAAATGCTGTTATTGCTCCCAAGAGTTCATATGCAGATAAAGCCCCTTCAAGATCTCTGAATGACCTCAAGTAAGTCTTAAAAATATTATTAGAACTAACCTGTTACTTTGAATATTGAATAACCATGTTCAGCTCTTATATATATTTTAATTATCTCTCACATAAATATGGATGTTATAGGCTGTATTATTCCTTTTTAGGATCTCTACTTAAGTCTAAAATAAGGAAATATCTAAGAACAGACAAACCATGGAATACTTACTATATGATGGTGATGTTTCAAATCAGTGCAATAATATTGGACTGTTTACTAAAAGATCCTAAAATAGTTGGTTAGGTATTGGGAAAATAAAACAAATCATCACTTCATAACGCAGAAATAATTCCAGAAGGACTAAATGGAAAATTTGCAATTATAGAACAGCTATAAGTAATTAACTCTGGATGTAAGTAGACATTCTAAATGTAAACACAATGGAAGAAACAAAAAAGATTAAAATAGTTTGTAATCATGAATATATTAATAAACTTTTCTGACAAGTCTTAATCACTTAAGTGATTTTAAAAGACACCAAGAAAAACTTTTTCTGTACTATCATTAAATTACATTTTGTTTATTTGCCACTTGTCGACTGTCAGATTTCTGTAAATGATTTTTAAGAAGAAAAATCTAAGAAGTGCTTTTCGTTTCAGACAGTATGGGTTTTTCTCTTACTTGCGAGAGTTATTTGATGCACCTGATCCCGTCATGAGCTTTCTTTGCTGCCATTATCATATTCATGAAGTTCCTGTAGGAACTGAAAGGACCAGAGAAAAAATTGAACGGGTAAGGAAGTACTGAATCAGTACCCAAACCTTGTTTTGTTCAAACTTCTTGGGGCACCTGGGTGGCTCAGTCGGTTAAGCTTCCGACTTGGGCTCAGGTCACGATCTTGCTGTTCGTGAGTTTGAGCCCCGTGTTGGGCTCTGTGCTGACAGCTCGGAGCCTGGAGCCTGCTTCAGATTCTCTGTCTCCCTCGCTGTCTGCCCCTCCCCCATGTGTGCATGCTCTCATGCGCTTTCTCTCTCAAAAATAAATATTAAAAAAAAAAATTAAAAAAAAAAACTTCTTAGCATATTCAAGAAGTAGGTCATTCTGTTGTTTTTAACCACACAGAAATTCTTTGTATTTACATTTTTAATACAACACAAAACATTTTTAATAAAACAGAAAACTGTTGACTAATACTTTATGACAGATGTGATGTGGAGGCCCCTAGAGTAAATACTCTAGATCTGTATTTATTGAAGAAAGCTGAGGCCTGTAAAGAGACCCCTGTCACTCTTACCTCATTTTTTCCCTGCTTGACAAACCTATGTTGAGACATTATATTAATGGTTTTGTCATTTAAGTTCTTGTATTCTAGATTATTTTTCAGATAAATTACACTTTAGGATGATAGGCTGGGATAGAGAACTGTTTCAGTAAGCCCTTTCTTTCTTTAAGCTGCTGCTTAAGATTATTTCATATATGAGGGTCGCCTGGGTGGCTCAGTCAGTTAAGCATCTGACTCCTGATTTTGGCTCAGGTCATGAGCTCACGGTTTGTGAATTCAAGTTCCACATTGCCCTCTGCTCTGTCAGTACACAGAACCTGCTTGGGCATCTCTGTCTACTCTCTCTGTGTCCCTCCCCAACTCGTTCTGTCTCTCTCTCACAAAACTAAATAAACTTAAAAAAAATATTATCTTCTATATGAATGACCTCCATTTTAGGATCTCATTTTCCTGGCTAGCATAGCACACAAACTCATAGCTCCCATATTCTGCTAATGCTGCTGGGAGTTCTCTACTCCTCATATAAATCTCCAAGACTCCAAAATACATTCATTGCTTCTGTTACAGACAGAAACAGAGAAATCTCTTCATCCAAAACAGGTTTTTTTCATAACACCAGGTTGCATATTTTTGCTTGTCAGTATCTAGGACCCAGTTAGAGACCTAACTACTATTTGTTACATTGGGTTTATTTAAAAATATGTTTTAAAATTTTAACACCTCATGTACCAGTATCCCTAGGACAATTTATTTGTAATATAGGGACTCTTTGTACTTTACTGACAGCAGATAAGAAATGAGGGCTCATTACCAATGCATTTTGCCAGGGGGCAGGGACACCCCACCAAGCTAATTATAGTAAGTTGCCCGTGTCTTTGGTTAAAAATTACATCCTGGGAAGTATTTGGGGAAATGAATACTAGAACTCTGCATGTGGGTACACCTCTTTTCTATCTTATGAAAACAGGATAAGACCATACATGGAATTTTTCTAATTTCCAGGACTCTCCCCTTTGGTTAAAGGATCTCCTGCCAGCCTTAACTCAGGATGTCCTTTTTGCTGGGAGTGCCCTTCCCTCACCATCTCTATCAATTTAAATTCATTAGAACTAGAGTAGGCTAACTTCTTCTAGGCTTTCCTTTCATTCCAGAGTATTCAGCAGTTTATAGATGCCACGTTATACCTTGTTGAACTAAGTGTGCTTAAGTATGTCTTATTTCTTTACTTAGACTATAAACTTCTGGTTAGAAGCAAGCCACAAGAGTATTGGTGGTGAGGCTGCAGAGATCTGAAAAAACTGTACTACTATTCTTAACTAATATACAGAAATATAGTAACATTTTTGTGTTTAGAACGTGCTTTAGTTTACGAAACTTTTTGTATAAGTTCTTGAGAGACAAGATCTCCAAAAAATGCAAAGAAAAAGTTTGAAGTAAAGTGTTTCCATTTAAGTATTCTTCCGAATATATAGGAATTGAATATGATCATGTGTCTCTGAACAGTAGAACTGAGGGAAGGTGAGAGTAAATGATTTACTTGAGCTCCCCACAGTTTTGTCTCTCGGGCAGCTGGTTCCTTGTATCTCCTCCATAGACCCAGCAAAACTCCAAAAGGACACTTACATAGGAGAGATTGTAAAGTCAGGTAGAAACGTAGCCACCTTTGCTACAGATGTTTTGGTTTTCTCCCTTCTCTCTTCTTCAGTGTTTTCCATAATAATAATCTGAAGTGTATCAGCCACCTTTTTAGAGATGTACCTGGATAAGTTTTAAAAAAAAAAAAAAGAAAAGAAAATATATTTTGATCTTCTAAAATGGACTTGGTCTGTGTTTTCAATGGTTTAATCCTTTTAAAAATATTTAATTACTATTACATGTGCACTAATACTTGTTTGACATTGTTTGACAGGTAATACAAGAAACCCGGTTAAAACAAATGTACACAGCAGAAGAAAAGTACGTAGTGAAAACTTCCTTTTATTCAAACAAAGTTATTTCTAGCAACACATCCCTGAAAGTAGCCCAGTTTCTCACAGTCACCGTGGACCTAGAGCAAAGAAGACACTTAGAAGAACAGCTAAAGGTTGGTTATTTTGAGTACTGTATTAGAAAATATAAACTGGATTTGTAATACTTTAAGTAGATCTGTTTTTAAAATAATTTTGAATGTCTCGTAGGAAATTAATAGAAAACTGCAAGCCGTGGAAGCAGGGCTGATTGCCCTGTATGAGAGAAACAAGCATCTAGAACACAAAGACAATGAACTTAGACAGAAGAAGAAGGAGCTTCTTGAAAGGAAAACCAAGAAAAGACAACTGGAGCAAAAAATTAGTTCCAAACTAGGAAGGTACCATTCAGCCCCTTTGGGTAGAGGGGGCGGACACAAAGCACTGCGAGGCTATTATGAGTTACATAGGCACACCTCGTTTTATTGCGCTTTGCAGATACTGCTTTGTTTTCTTTCGTTTTGTTTACAAATTGAAGGTCTGGCAACCCTGTGTCAAGCAAGTCTGTTGGCACCATTTTTCCAGTAGCTTTTGTTTATGTTGTGCCTCTGTGTCACATTTTGGCGATTCTCACATTATTTCAAACTATTTGATTATGTGTTGTGATCTGTGATCAGTGATTAGGACTCTGAAATCTCAGATAACTTAGCATTCTTAAGCAGCAAAGTATTCTTTAATTAAGGTACGTACATTGTTTTTAGATACAACGCTGTGGCCCACTAAATAGACTATAGCATAGTGTAAGCATGACTCTTACACGCATTGGGAAACCACAAAATTCTTTTGACCTGCTTTATTGCAGTGATCTGGAACCAAATCTGCAATATTTCTGAGGTATGCCTGTACCCTGTAAGGCTGATGCAATTTTTGTAATAATTTCCCTCAAACTTTAATCCTGCCCAAAATAAAATTGTAGGGCAAAGGTTGGTGAATTTTAAGTGCTGTTCTTCTGTCCTTTGATCAACTGTTTTGACTGCTGGACCTCTTCCCATGCTTAAAAGTTATTGAGGACCCTGAGGAAGTTTCACTTATATATCTAGTGATATTTATACCACGTTAGTAATTAAAACAGAATGTTTAAAATATTTATGAAAACCACTGTTTTTCAAACAAAATACATTTAGCAAGAAGAGTGGCATTGTTTTACATTTTTATCAACCTCTTTTGATAAAGTTACTTGTTTATTTCATATCTGCTTTTACTTTCAGTCTATTGTGAGAGGTTGATTTGAAGTAGATTGATAGAATTTTCAGATAGTTACCTATATCGTCTTGTTTAATATTGCATCAAAACCTGCCAAGATTGTGGTTTGTTAAAGTTCATTTGCACTGTGGAGTCTGCAATTAGTGAGGTAGATTATTCTTATGTTAAAACTCATTGTATTGTAACTGGATCTTTTACCCAGTGATCTTGTTCCATCATGCATTGGTCATTTATAGGTCTCTCAAATATTGACATTTCATTGTGTAAAGAAAATAATTATGTTAATTTCCTATCCCATCAGAAGGATCTTTAAGAGTTGGGAAGCTATCAAGCTTACAGTGGTAGCTATCAAGCTTACAGTAGATTTTCCAAATTCTACTTTTCACTTGAAAGTTGAATTTTATCATTGGGGGCAAATTTTATCAGTTATTTTTCTTGAAGTGATAGGCTCACTTCATTCACTTTGGGTTGGGAGGAACAATCTGCCAGATACCTGAGTCTAACCATAGTTAGTCTGTTATTCTTTCAAGAAAAACTGGTATTTCATGAAAAAAGTAGTCCAGCTCCCAACTCAGTCACACAAATGCTTTTCCTTGAGGCCGCCATCGTACTTTGGTATACATTAGAAGTACTGTGTACTCTATACTTCATCACGCTATTATAAAGGTGTATGTAGTCAGTTACCATGGGGAGGTGGTTCAAGATGGCAGCATAGGGAGATACTGAATTCCCCCCCTGCCACAGACACAGCACATCAACTGCTACATATGAAACAGTTTGCTCTGAAAAAGATCAGAAAACTAGCTGAACTGCTCTTCTGTAACAAGGGATGTAAGGTCCACATCAAGGCGGGTAGGAACTACAGAGATAGGGTCTCACTCAAAACCCTGCCCCTAGTGTGGTGACCAATACTCGGGTAGTGTTGTGATCCATATCACAAATATGGAGCTCTTCTCTGAGGAGTTTATGCCTACAGCAGGCACCCCAACCCTTGGGACCTGCACCAGAGAGATGAGTCCCCAAAACATCTGGCTTTGGAAACCAAGGGGGCTTATATCTAGGAGAAAGGTACAGCAGTAGAGAATACAGGTTCTGCTCTTAAAGAGCTCATTCAAAGACTACAGGACCCTGGGCAAAGTAACTGTTTGAAAAGTAGTCAGACCATATGTGAAGGAGATTCATTTGCTAATCTTAAAGTATCCACCCAAGAGGCAGGAGCCTAATGGAAATTCCTCCTGGGACAGAGGCACTGGTGGGCACCATTTTTGCACTCTGCCTGTAATCTGCTGGCACTGGTCGGTGTATGCCATGCCCACATCTCCGCCAGAGCTGGGTGGCCAAGGTTCTGAAATGATCAGAGAGAGTTCTTGGCAAGTTACTATCCCATGGCCCTGCATAGACAGCAATCAGAAACACTCTCCAGTCTTCCTGTGGAAAAGACCCCTTCGTCCTAGAACCACAGCTTCAGGGGCTCCAGGACTACCACACATCTAGAGGCTACAGAATTGTCCTCAGGCAACATGGTCTAGGAGATGTCATCTCTGTCATACAGTGTGTTGGCCTTGCCACAGCCCATCAGTACCTCCGAGAAAGGGCTCCTCTGGAGCCCTCATTTTTGCAGAAGTTTCCGAGGAGACCCCTCCAGATTGTGTGGTGTGTAAGCCAACAGGGTTTATGGTTGTGGTCCCATAGGACTCTCTCTATATATATTTGCATAGCTTAAAAGCTGCTGCCTGAAGTTCTGGCTTCTATTCTAGCTTCTGTTCAGCCCGAAACTAGGGGCAGACTGAGATCCCATCCTCTGGAACACTCACAGCACTTGGCAGTCCCTCAGCAACTGGGCTGTATCGAGGATAAATCAGGCTGCTTAGACCACAAAGGTTCATGTGACAACCAAGAGCTAAGCACAGTTGAATGACAGGGTTCATCTCCATGAGGCCAGTTCAAGACTTGTTGAAGCTTGAGAGGGTTGAAGGTTGTTTCATCTGCTGCTTAGAAATCAACACAGGACCAAAAAAGAAAAAAAAAAAAAGAAATCAACACAGGATCAAGCCAAATGAAGAGACAAAAGAGTGTGTTCCAAATGAAAGAACAAGATAAAACACCAGAACAAGAACCATTATGAAATGGTGATAGTTTACCTAAAAAAGAATTCAAAGTAATGGTCCTAAAACAAGAGGAATGAATACAGCAAGAACTTCGCTAAGGAGAAATACAAATAAAGTCCCACACAGACTTCACAATGCTGACGAACACAGTAACTGAAACAAAAAATACACTGGAGGGATTCCAGCAACAGACTAGATGAAGCAGAAGAAAAATCAGTAATGTGGGAGACAAGGTAGTAGAATTCACCCAAAAACAATAGCAAAAAAGAAATAATTTTAAAAAGTAAAAATAGCTTAAGGGACAACATCAAGCAGAGTAACTTTTGCATTATATGAGTCCCAGAAGCATAAAGAGAGAAAAGAGCAGAAAAACATATTTGAAGAAATAAATAACTGAGAAGTTCCCTAACCTCAGGAAGGAATAGACATCCAGATCCAGGAAGCCCAGAGAGTTCCACATGAGCACAAGAGGAAATCTCTTCTGCAGAAGAGCATTGATTTTTTTTTTTTTTTTTTCATTGAAAACAAATCACTTTACAGTCAGATGCCAGTGACATTTGACAGTACTGGAAACCTGCATTCCTCAGTAGTGAAGAATTTACACAATGTTCAAGGCTCTTGGTGTTTCATTTTCAAGCATCCCTGATAGATGGGAGCATATTATTTGTGTCTGAGAGTATGTAACTTCATCACTTTAATGTGTACCATCTGATGTTATGAATCAAAGTATTTTATCTCAGAGAGGGAACGTTCACTGGTTTATAAAATACTCTCTACCCATCTGCTTGAAAGTGATTCATTAATGCCTGAATATTTAAAATCAGTTAGAATTCTCTTTTCATATGCTTTGAGGAACAGTAGACCCAAAGGAGTAATACACTTATGAATATGTGGAATTTATAGGAAATTTCAAATCATTAAACACTTCACCATGGAAGGGTTTTGAAGGAACTATACAAGCTGTCATAGGCCTTATGATGATTGAGATTGTATTGTAGCTACTGTCAGATGAGCTACACCTCAGTTCATCAAGGATGTGTACTGTTGAAGAGCCTAATGAAGAGTTTTAGACATCTAGACGTAGTTTAGAATTCTATTTCTAGGTTACAAGGAATTACCTGTGATAGAGCATTTGCCATTTGAAGTTCTCTGGACATCAGGGTAGGATTACATCATGTGGATGGTCTAGAACATTTGGCAAAAATGTCATGAGCACCTAATGCAGTCTGGGAAAGGCAAGTCATGTGGCTATAGCTCACTGATCAAAGGTCCACAGTGGATTTGGCTTCACAGTCATCATATCGTTTATCATCAGTGAAATTCAAGGCCAGAGTTTGTTGTTGGTAGTCACACCATAGTAAATTAACTCAGTAGGTGGGACTGGAAGATGAGTACTTGGCATTGAAGAGTCTCTTTCTGAGACAACTGCTGACAAAGGCCAAGATTCTGGGTCTGATAATCCTATAGACCCAGTCTCAACGAAGTATTGGAAAGGTGTGATCATAGCCCAGCCCCTTCTGCTTCCTTCCAGAGTTCAAGAACATTATCTCATGCAGCAGTCTCAGACCATTCCTTAACACCAACCAAGACCCAGCAGATAGTTGCACTCCTCCCAGACAGTATGTACTAGCTCCTAAAAAGATGACACAAAGGAGGTGATTGTTTAGTCCATAAATTCCCCATCTGTTGTTCAGTCATTAATACAGCTTGATGTCTCAAGCTGCACCTGTACCAGTTCCTTAAAACATGTCTCAGTGTCAGTTTTTAGCTCAGTTATGAGCCATGCAGCATCTAGAGAGACCAATCAGAGCAACAGACTTGGATGATAGAGGCAAATATTCATCAGCCAGAAGAAGATATAAGAAAAGAAAAATTCAAGAACAGCTTCAAATGGTCCATGGTTAAGGGCTGAAGATTTTTTTTTTTTTTTAATTTTTAATTTTAGAGAGTGAGCAGGGGAGAGGTATAAGGGAGAGAGAGAATCTTAAGCAGGCTTCACATTAAGTGCAGAGCCCGAGGCGGGGGTCAGTCCCACAACACTGGGACCACGACCTGAGCCAAAATCAAGAGCGGAACACTCGACCAAATGAGCCACCCAGGCGCCCCAAGGGCTGCAGTTTTTTTTGTTTGTTTGTTTTAAAGTGATCAGCCCCTGGGTTGAATATTGATTCTGTTCAGCTTTCTTCTGAATTCATCTAACATCTTGCAACTTGTATCTATAAATATTAATGACCAGGTTGTTTAACCAAAATCAAAGTGGAATGAATACTGGACACATTGGCTCCACTCTGCATAGGACATGACAGCAGCCTTTAAAAAGTACATCGTCAGAGTCAACAGAATATACTGAGCTGGCACAGACCGTAAACACCTCTTTCCAGTCACAGCACTCTTACAGCCCCACTGTATGGACACTATTATGATTTCGTAGCTAGAAGCATGGTCCCCATTCCACCTAGTATGCCACAAAACCGTACCCAGAGTGCTGCAGTAACTGCATTCACTCAGGACAGACAAGATTTTCTCAAGGTCAGCAGTTTGTGATTAGAGATTAAATTACTAACTGCTCCTGTAGCTTATGGGGCCATCTTGGTACCTAGCACTATGCTTACGGGTCATGTGGTGACTGCCTGCCCTACTTTGGCTACACAGCAGCAGCCGCAGCCACAGACTTTGTCAGTCACGCAGCACAGTTCCCAGGAATCTCCGGCTCAGCTCACCCAACTACTGCAGCAGTTTTTACAGACTTGAAGGATCCTCAGGGAGCATCCTTGAAATCAGCATATCCTCTCTGCTGCTTTTCCACTACAACAGAGCACTTTCCCCACGATCACATTACCAGCAATACCAGTCTCAGCAACAGCAATATCTGAGTCGGCACAGGACTGACAGTTTGACCTGTTCTTCTAAGGTTCACCCACAGTAGCACATATGCCTCTTCTGACCTCCAGGAAGGAGGGGATTGGCCATCAAGAGTTGCTCAGATGGTCTGAAGCTAGGAGAAGTCCTGGCAGCTTCACAAGAAGCAGTGTTGAATGTTCTAGTTCCTGGAATTAGTTAGCAGGGAAAATGCTGCCTATTGCTCCAAATTCACATTAAATACCAGCCAACAGGAGATGATCTTGGGGCCATAGCCAATTCTGACAGTGTTCTACTTGCCCATCTATTTTTCGATGGAGAAAAGTGCATTGCCAAATGTCAAGCTCAGCTGTGAAACATGATCTTCAGTCATCAGAAAGGCACCAACAATATTAGTAATTTAGTGGTTCTGTGCCTGTTTTCAGGTGTTAGAGGACACATCACTGTCATGTTTGGTTTGCTTACAATAATGCCATGAAGGTAGTCTAGTAGACTCAGTAGGCCCTTTCTCTCTCCCTCTCCTTTTCCAGATAAGGCTAGAACAGTAATTAGTGTCAGAAATTATAGTAAGGACTGTATATGACAAGTCTATAGCTAACCTCATATTCAACAGTGAAAAGCTAAAGTCTTTTCCTTTAATATCAGGATCAAGGCCAGGAGGCCCACTCTGTGCACTTTTATTCAGCATAGTATTAGAAGTGCTCGGGGCACCTGGGTAACTCAGTCGGTTAAGCATCAGACTCTTGATTTTAGCTCAGGTCATGATCTCACGGTTGTGAGATTGAGCCCCACGTTGGGCACTGCGTTGAATGTGGAGCCTGCTTGAGATTCTCTGCCTCTCTCCCCGTCCTGTGCTCTCTAAAAAAAAAAAAAAAATCTGTCCCTCTGCTTGAAAAAAAGCAAGCAAGCCTAGCTAGAGCAATTAGGCAAGAGAGAAAAAGCAAAAGAAGTAAAACTGTCACTATTTGTGAGTGACAGGATTTTACATAGAAAACCCTAAACCTTTCTCTACCAAAACAAACTGGTAGAACTAATCAACAACTTCGATAAAGTTGCAGGGTACAAAATCACCATACAAAAATCTGTTGTATTTTTATATACTAACAAGGTACTCTGAAAGGTGAATTAAGAAAACAGTCCCAGGGCACCTGGGTGGCTCAGTCGGTTAAGCGTCTTGACTTCAGCTCAGGTCATGATCTCATGGTTGGTGGGTTCGAGCCCTGCATACTGACAGCTATGAGCCTGGAGCCTGCTTCAGATTCTGTGTCTCCCTCTCTGCCCCTTCCCCGCTCACAGTGTGTCTCTCTTTCAAATATAGGTAACAAAAAACATTAAAAATTAAAAAAAAAAAGAAAAAAACAGCCCCATTTACAAAAGGAAATGAAAACGCAAATGCAAAGGAGTAACTTTGATCAATGAGGTAGAAGACCTGTATAGTGAACACTGTAACACATTGAGGAAATAAACTGAATAGGACATAAATAATTAGTAATTATTATTAGTATTATTAGTAATTCTGTGCTCATGGATCAGAAGATTGTTTAAATGTCCATATTTCCCATAGCCATCTGTAGATTCAGTGCAAGTCCCATTCATTTCCAAATTCCAGTGGCATTTTTCAGAATTAGAACAACTCCTAAAAATTTTGGGGACCATAAAAGATACCAAATAACTAAAGCAATCTTAAGAAAAAATAAACCTGAAGGCATGACATTCCCTGATTTCAAATTATATCACAAAGCTATATTAAAACAGTTAGGGTATTGACATAAATACACATAGATCATTACAACAGAAGAGAGAGCCCAGAAATAAACCCATGTATCTATGGTCAATTAATTTGTGACAAAAAGAGGTAAGAATATACAATGAGGAAAGGGTAGTCTCTTCAATACATGGTGCTGGGAAAACTGGACCACTCTCTTACACCATGCAGAAAAATCAACTTAAAATGAGTTAGAGACTTGGATGTAAGACCAGAAATCATAAAGCTCCTGGAAAATGACAGGCAGTAAGTTCCTTGACATGGATGGATGTTGGCAGTAATTATTTTGGAATCAACTTCAAAGGCCTTGGCAACAAAGCGAAAATAAACAAATGGGACTGTATCAAACTAAAAAGCTTCTGCACGGTAAAGGAAACCATCGACACACCAAGAAAGCAACCTATGGAATGGGAGAAGATACTTGCAAATCATATATTGGATAAGGGTTTAATATCTAAAATCTGTAAAGAACTCATTCAAGTCAATAGCAAAAAAAACCAATCTATAACAGATGGGCAGAGGATCTGAATAGACATTTTTTCAAAGACCTACAGATGACCAAGAGGCACATGAGTTAAAAATAGAACTACCATACGATCCCGTAATTCCACTTCGGGCTGTTTATTCAAGGAAATGAAAGCACGGATTTGAAAAGATACCTTTTGTGTTCATTGCAGCATTATTTACAAAAGCCAAGACATGGAAGCGACGTAAGTGTCCACTGATGGATGAATGGGTAAAGAAGATGTGAGAGACGTGCACACGCTGCAATATTACTAAGCCATTAAAAGAATGAAATCCTGGGGCACCTGGGTAGCTCAGTCGTTTCAGCGTCTGACTTCAGCTCAGGCCATGATCTCACGGTCCATGAATTTAAGCCCCACGTCAGGCTCTGTGCTGACAGCTCAGAGCCTGGAACCTGCTTCGGATTCTTTGTCTCTCTCTTTCTCTGCTCCTCTCCCACTCTTTCTCTGTCTCTCAAAAATAATTAAATAAATGTTAAGAAAAAAAAGAAGGGGGCGTTTAAAAAAAATAAGAGAATGAAATCTTTTGTGACAACAGAAGTGGAACTTGAGGGTATTATGCTAAGTGAAATAAGTCAGAAAGACAAATACCATTTGATTGCCCTGTAGTTGAAAAAACAAATGAACAAACAAAACAATGCATAGATAACAGAAAGGGGATTGGTGGTTGCCAGAGGGGAGGAGTGTTGGGGGGCTGATTACTTGGGTAAAGGTCATCAAGAGGTACACACCTGCAGTTATAAAAACTCATGGGAATGTAATGTATGGCATGCATGTGACTACGGGTAATAATACTGTATTGCATATTTAAAAATGGCTGAGAGAGTAGATCTTAAAAGTGTTCATTACTAGAAAGAAAACTTACAACTATGGTGACAAACGTTGACAAGATTTTTGTGGTGATCATTTTGCAATGTATACAAATATCAAATCATTGCATTGTACACCGGAAACTAATACAACGTTAGGTCAATTACACTTTAAAAAAATAACATACTCAAAATACACGATTTAATAAAATTAATTTTTACTGTCATCAAGAATATGAATTTGGCATTTTAAAATATCTATTAACTATAAGTACACTGTGGGGCTACTACCCAGATTCATTCTAGAGTGCTTGCATTTTTATTCACCACTGCTGTTGTACCATCAGTACAAATATCACTACAGTGAAAAGGGCAACTGAGATCATCTTACAACAGTGAAAATGGT
Organism: Panthera tigris; assembly: GCF_018350195.1. Taxonomy (NCBI): domain Eukaryota; kingdom Metazoa; phylum Chordata; class Mammalia; order Carnivora; family Felidae; genus Panthera; species Panthera tigris. The sequence goes on from NC_056672.1 coordinate 12,715,138, forward strand.
TCATGATTCGCCTGAAATGGTTTCAGGGATCCCCAGAGGTCTCTGAACCACGCTTTGAGAACCACTGACCTAGACTTCTATCCAATGAATTTGGATTGGTGGGAGAGGAGAGAGGAAGGTACAGGCAGGGAGATTATCAATCCAAGCTATTAGGCTATGCGCTTTCTCACCGATTCTGAAAGTAATAATAGGCAAGGAGGAGAATATGCTGATTTTCACAGAAGAGAATGGGCAACTGGGTGTATACTCCTTCAATTGTAATCTCCCTTATTACAAGTAGAATTACATTTGCTTGGCCTTAATGGACACAGATTCCACAGAATCCTATAAAAAGATGTGAATAGTCTTCACAAGTCTTTTCCTAAAAGATAACTGCCAGCTTACTGTGAATGTCCCTGCAACCGTTCTCAGAACTGACTATATATTTTGTTTTGTATTTGGATATTTTATAGAAAGTACAATATAGAAGGGGGTATAAAAGCTATTGGGGGGTTCTTTCTAGGGGAAAGGAACATGGCTTCCAGTTTAAAGGTGTTTCCCATGTCCTGCCTCAGACCTTTTTGTGATTATTCTTTTATGACTTTTTCTGTAAAGATTTAGATACGACTGACATAGTTAATCTTTGATAGTAAGTGACCATTCGTTGTCTTTAGTTATCTGTTTACCTTGACCTAATATAGTATGTGTTTTTAAATACATTTGTAAATTGAATCATATATGAAATGCATTAAAAGAATTTTTTTTTTAAGTAAGCAATTGTCCATTAACTATTACTGGACAAATAATGTACCTTGGTTGCTTAAAGCAAGATATTATTTAGTCTGGCTGCCCAGGTTTTTCATCTCTACGCCTCTTTTCAGCCTTCACCTTTGGCATCATTTCTATCTTTAATCATCTATAAGACACTTAACCTTTTCTGTTTGACCGTTCTGTCGGACCCATGGTCTAAAACTAAACTTTCTCTGTATAATGTTGTTTTTTGTAGTGAAATGGCCTTTCATACCCATCACCCCGCCACCTATAGTTACAACACTCCTTTCCTTTAGATTGACTTTCAAATTTTCCCAGTCTCCTTTCACTTGACCTATTTCACCTCAGCTCCCTAGCCTCCTCCACACTCTCTTCCATGTTCTGTTGAGGCCCCTCTCTGCCACACCTGCTGAACTTGTTCATCCTTGTTTATTATTGCTTCCAAAGTGTGTTCTTGCCTTTACCTTACTTTTGCCCTGGAGGCAACGCAGCGGAGTAGAAAGTACTTGGACTTTGGTGTCAGACACCTCTTACCACGTACTATACATGATCTTATGTAACTTCATTAATTTCTGATCCTTAGTTTCATCTCAGATAACAAAGTATTAATTTTTAGGATTGTTGTATTACCCTTTTACTATATATTTTTAATCTGTTAATCAAATCTCCCAGTTAAGCTCCTTAAGGTGAGGGATTGTGTGTAAACAACATTAATAACAGTAGTAACTAATATTTATCAATCAGTTCAGGGTCAGGCAGTATACTAAGTGTGTTGCATATTTTACCTTTTTTAAATCTTCACCATTGCCCTATAGGAGAAGTATTATTTTTTGCAATTTATAGATAAGGAAACTAAAGTTCAGAAGAGTAACTTGTCTAGTTACACTGCTCATTATTGGCAAAAGGAGATTCAAATCCATCTTTTTGACTCTAGATCCTACACCATTATGGCATCATTACTTAAACTGTGCTGGGCACATAATATCTCAACAAATACATTTTGATCCTGCATGGTCACATGATTGTTTAGTCCAGAAGCTAGTAGTTTATGTCTGAGTAGCTTTGCTAAAAATAAAAAGCCCATGAAACGGCAGGAGACCTGGGCGCAGTCCTTGTGTTAACTCCGATTTCTACGATTATGTGTTTCATATAGTTTAAAGCTGATGGAACAGGATACTTGCAACCTTGAGGAGGAAGAGCGAAAAGCAAGTACCAAAATCAAGGAAATCAATGTTCAAAAAGCAAAACTTGTTACTGAATTAACAAACTTTGTAAAGGTAAGGCATTTTCTTAATTTTGGTCACTTTATTATGGCAGGTAGATAAGTACATAGATTAAAAAAACTCTTGCTAAGATTTTACCATCGACAGTTTTAACTTTGCTTGATATTTCTCGTTATAGGTCAATAATTTGGTTAAAAGCACTCATTAAGCTAAATTATTTTATTCCAGATGATTCAATTAAATACAGAGAAAGACATTTTAAAAGTCTCTTGTAAGAAATAGTTGTAAAAAGAACTCTTTGAGATATCAGATTAGAAAAATGTTATTTTTCTCCTGGTTTGTAATTTTTTAAAAGACTTCATTTTTTTTTCCTTAGTTGTAAAACAAATTAAACTTTCAGGGGTTTTTGTTCCTAGATTTGTACCTCATTACATATACAAAAAGTTGATTTAATTCTTCAAAATACTACAGTGATCTCCGAGAAGAACAAATTAGAATCAGATTACATGGCTGCTTCATCACAGCTCCGTCTCACAGAGGTACAATTTTTGCTTTTAGTTTTTGATTATGGGGTGCCAGCCTCAGACCAGTTTGAAAACCTGTATCATCATTTGAAATATGCATTTTGTTATATGCTCTCTAATTTACAAATTTAATGCATTCTGCTGATGAGGAAGCCCTGTGTGAAACACTGTACAATGCATCTTGTGTTATTGATTGGAGGAGGTGTGGTAATGTGAGAAATGAGAGCATCTTAGTCACTTGACAGGCAAAGTCTCCTATCTGTTCCCTTAACCCATAAAAACTTCAGTCATTCTGTCACCACGTAGCCACTAGTAGCTTTTATTACGGTTTGTACGTCTCGTAAAGTCAACTGCAGATGAGTTATAATCAACACTGAGAGTGGCCTTAGTGTACAGTTTTGGTGATTTAATCTTCTGTTAATATTCTGTGAAATGATAAATATTAAAATAGCGTGCAGAGGGTGAAATGTGATGCACTAAGGTCATGAAAATCCCCAAGAAGAACTGGCAACAAAATGATGGTGACAGTGGCATCGTCTTTTGAGTCTTCCGAATCCTGTTCCAGAAAATAGAAGCGCAGCTAGGATAGCAGCCACAAGCCCATGGACAGCGTATAGAGCAAAACTAAGTTTCAGAGTATCCCTGTTGCTGGTCCACAGTACACTCTCCCACCACCCACCCAGAGTTAGCGTCCAACTGGACAAGGTAAGGGCACGGTCTCCAGCAAGACTCAACTTCAGTTTCTAGCCCCTTTCCCCGGAAGCCTCAAGAATAAGTCCAGGGGTGCCTGGGTGGCTTCGCTGGTTGGGCTTCTGACTTTAGCTCAGGGCATGATCTCACACTTCGTGGGTTTGAGCCCCATATCAGGCTCTCTGCTGTCAGCATGGAGCCCACTTTGGGTCTTCTGTCCCCCTCTCTGTGCCCCTCCCCCACTTGCACTCTCTCTGTCAAAATAAATAAATAACCTTTAAAAAAAAAAAGGTAAGACACTCGTAGGACTCAGAACCCCAACCCTCTAACCACAGGATTTGTCCTTCTGGCATTGTCTATCCCCATCTTGAGTCATCTAAGCCTGAGTGTAGGTGTGATTGAAGGAGAAGTGTAGCTCCTTGTGAATAACAAAGACATTCCTATCACTCAGAAAATTCCTAGGGCTTTACAGTCTCCTTCCCAAGAACCAGGGAGTAAGGCCTGATTCTTTCTTACACAACACCTGCGAACTCCAGAATATCAGCAGGTAACATTAAGTCAGCAGCAGGCTAGCGTGGTATCAGGAAGTACATGCTAAGCAGAGGGAAAGCTCAGAGAAGCCAAAAATGAGGTCACCAGCAGGTTCTCCTTTCTAAAGGAAAGAGGCCCCACTAGGTGTGGAAAGCTCTGCAGATCAGTTTGAAAACCGCTGAAGGCGACTGTTGACTCTAGGAAGGTCCATGGTGCTGTGGAGGTCCAGGCTTGGCGAACTCTCAAATTAGCCTAGACTGCTGTGCAGAAGCACGCTGCTTACTGAGAAGTAGACCTATACTTCTACTCAGTACTCAGTACTTGTACTGAGAAGTGATAGACTAGGGAGACCGCAGAATTGGTATTTATATGGTTATAAGGCAGACAGGGTAGCTAACACACAACACTAAAATGGGGGAAGGGAGACAATAGAAGTAAAATAGAATATACTTCCTGATTGTCCTATAGGAATTGTAAGGAAATAAAAGGATATTACTTCAAAGTGGGTACTTTGAGAGACGGAAGTAAGGGAGAATTTCAGTATTACTTACAGTGGGAACCAACAGACAGTATTCTAAAAAAGATATAAAGGACATAAGGGTATTATATAAGGTATTTGTGTAAACTTTCCTAAATACCAAAAGATAGAAAAGGGGAAGGAGATAATAAAACAGATCATGTCACTAAAGATATATATATACATATATGACATGAAAATAAATATGACATAAAAAAGAAAGGGATTCAGAAAGGTTTAAAAAGGAAGATGAAGAGCCCAAGGGGTTTTTTTTTTTTAAATCACAGAGGCTCAAAAATATCTAAATTTATGAAATCATAATGATACTTAAATAATATTGGTCACCTTTGGAGGATACTGGAGAACTAGCTCATTATTTTGAAAAATGGCAAAGAAAGAATCAAGCATTTATCCAGAACTTCCTAGGTGATTTTTTTTTTTTTTTTTTTGAGAGAGAGAGGGAGAGAGAATCCCAAGCAGACTCCACGCACAGCTTGGAGCCCGACTCTGAGCTCAATCCCATGACTGTAACATCATGACCTAAGCCAAAATCAAGAAATGGACACTCAACCTACCGAGCCACCCAGGTGCCCCTGTGTGAACTACTATCTTGGTTAAACAAGTCGAAGTGCCTCTTTACAGAAGCATTTCAGATAATAAATGCAGAAGGAATGAGAGTATTAGAATATCCCCCTTGCAGCTGCTTATGAATCCGTGGCTCACATTAGCTGCTGACATCACAGAAAAATACCCAGATATTTATGTATGTGCCGACGAAAAGACATAATATGAAATTATTTTATGAAAAAATTCCACTCTGATTAGGCCTCTGGAACAGGGTGTGTTCACATCATCACGGTCAACATTTTATACTGGAAAATTCTTACTGTGGGAGCTGTGTTGTGCATTGTAGGATGTTGAAATTTAAACCCAGTATCCCTGGCCTTTACTTTCTAGATGCCAGTAGTGTACCCCTCCCCGCTCCATTGTGACAACCAAATGTGTCTCCAGACATTGCCCAGATGTACCCTGGGGGACAAAATGGCTCCCATTTCAGAACCACCACCCTAAAACTACCAGTTTAGTCTTCAGAATAATCCATTTAATACTCACATCTCAATTTAGATGATAAATTGTCATCAGAAATATTTGATCGTATTTTGATTTTATAAAAGTTACAGTTGAAGGGCACTTGGGTTACTCAGTCGGTTGAGCATCTGACTCTTGATTTCGGCTCAGGTCATGATCCCAGGGTAGTGGGGTCCAGCCCTGCTTTGGGCTCCGTGTGGAGTGTGGAGCCCCTGCTGGATTCTCTCTTTGTCTGTCTCGCTCTCTCCTTCTGCCTCTCCCCTCCCCTCAAAAGAAATTTATAGTTAAAAAAGTAAATGTATATACTCAAGTTGTTCTAACTAAACATTTTCTAGTAGCTGGAGTATTTGTTTTTAAGTTAAACTAAAAATTTAGTTTCTCAGTCACACTAGTCACATTTTAAATGCTTAATGGCTGCATTGGATTGTTCCTTCTTCACTGGATAGTGCAGTATCTAAGAAAAAAAGGAAAAAGGAGATAGAGAACCTAGAAGTTAAAAAGTATTTTAAAACATTAACCAAATACAATGTGTGGACATAATTTAGATCTCGATTTGAACAAAGCAATTGCCATATTTTTTTTTTTCTAAGAAAGGCATGTGAAGGAAATAGAATGTTGGAATTCCTTCAAAATCTTCCAGAAAGGGGGTTGTTTAGGAAGGGAGCATGGATGACACAGTCTTGGTCACGGGTTGATAATTGTTGAAGCTGGACGATATGTACATGAAGGTTCATTATACTGTTCTCTGTGCTTTCGTACATTGTTGAAATTTTCCACAATAAAAACCAAAAAGCCTCCATTCTTGGCCATGATGAAATAGCAGGGGCCAAATGTACCCAGTCACTTTAAACCACTAAAAGATAGGACCAAATATATGAAACAGTGATGTGCAGACACTGGATAACAGGCAGCAAAGGACAGTGATTTTGGGGAGAAGGAACAGTGCGAGGTGAGCTCTGTGGCTCCCTCAGCTTACTTCAGGGAGAGCTTCCGGGCCACGATGTAGGCAAAAGGAACCCGGCGGGAGATCCAGCATAGCACTGCAGTTCTTAGATGTGGTAAGTGGGTGTCAGGAGAATATGGTGAACAACTTTCTGGCAGTAAATTTGACAATTCAGAAGAAATGGGCAAACTTTAGAAGCCATGAACTATCAAAAGTTCCTGAAGAGCAATTAGAATAGCCCTCTTTTTACTAAAGAAATTAAATTTGTACTTAAAAACCTTACCACAAAGAAAGCTCCAGGCCCAAGCACGTAACCGAAGAATTAATAGCAACTCTACCTGAAGAGGAGGGGAATACTTCTCAACACATTGTATGAGGCTGGCATTCCCCAGTATCAAAACCACACAATGGAAACTACAGACCAGTATCACTCATGAACCTTAGATGCAAAAATTCTTTTAAAAAGGTGAGCAGATTTAGAAAGTTAGCAAATGAAATCCAACAGCATGTAAAAGAGTATTACATCCTAACCAAATGAGTTTATCCCAGAAGTATACAAAGTTGATCTCACATTTGGAAAGTCATCAGTGTAGTTCATTATGTGGACAATACACAAAAACCAGATGATCATCTCAGTGTATACAGAGTAAATATTTGCCAACATCTAGCATCCTTCTTATGATAGAAACTTTCTGCATCTAAGAATAGAAGGACATTTTATCCAGCTTATGAAGGGCATTCACCCCAAACCGTTAGCTGATACCATACCCTTGGCGAAGGAATGGAAGGAAGCTTTCTCCTACTGATTGCAAACAAGGAAATGCTCACTACTCACCTCTGTCCCACACTGTTCTAGCCAATGCAATAAGGAAAAAACAAAAACCTATTTCAGACAGACATCATTTCTGTGGAAAATGTTAAAGAATTTACAAAAATGCTGTAAGTTCTGTTAGTGCATTTAGCAAGGTTGCGGAATACAAGTTCAATACAGAAGTTCAAAATCAGTTGTGGCTCCGTCTACTAGCAATGAACAGTTGGAAATCGGAGTTTAAAAACAACACTGTGTTTAATAGCTTCAAAAATATGAAATGCTTAGGGATACATTTATAAGACCTGTCTGTATACTGAAAAGTACAAAATTTTGCTGAAGTTAAAATAAGATGTAAGTATGTGGAGAGAATCATTGTGTTCATGGATAATAGAATCAGGATTTGTTAAAATGTCAGTTCTCTCCCAAATCTATAGATTTAATGAAATTCCCAGCAGGGTTTTTTTAGAAATTGACAAGCTTATTAGAAGAACTTTGAAAAAGAACAAGTTCCATGACTCACCCTTCCTAATTTTAAGACTTCTTATAAAGAAAGCTGCAGTAATGAAGACATCATTGTATTGGGGTAAAAATAGACCCATATGGCTCAGTGGAACAGAATAGGGAATCCAGAAATAGATTCACACATATATAGTCAGTTGTTTTTTGGCAAGGCAATATCAAGGCAATTCAATGGAGAAAGAATAGTCTAACAAATAGAGCTAGAACAATAGAATAGTCATATACAAAAAATGAGCTACAACCCTTACCTCATACCACATGTAAATGGGTCATAGACTTAAGTAAGAACTAAAGCTAAAAGCTTTTTGGAGACAAGAAAAGAAATCTTAGTGATCTTAGTTTTAACAAAATAGAATGGAACACAAGAAGCATGAACTACGTTAAGGAAAAGGAATCAGAAGTTTTACTTCAAAATTAACTTGCTTTTCAGTAGATGCTATTAAAGGGCAGGCTACAAATGGGGAGAATATATTTGCAACACATACAACTAATGAAGTGTATCAAGATGAAGGGCTGTCACAGGGGCCATATCTAGCCTAACATCTGCTTATACACAATCCTTACAAGCTAATAGTTTTTCCATTTTTTTTTAAAAGATTATATATAAGCCCTCAACACCTAAAATACTTACCTGCTGGCCCTGTGTAGAAAAAGATTGCTGACCGCTGAACTTTTATACAACTATCAATACTAAGAAGACTAACAACCTACTCAGAAAATGGGCAAACGGTTTTAGCATGATCTCCACTAAAGAAAATAGACAGCAAATAAGCACAGGGAAAGATGCTCAGCTTTGTCAGTCACTAGAGAGTGTGAATTAAAGTCATAATGAGCTACTACCACAGATGCACTAGAATGACAGACTTTAAGACGGACCATACCAAAGTGCTGGTGAGGAAGTAAAGCACCTGGAACTCACATACGTACTGGTAGAGACTTAAAGAGTGTAACCACTTTGGAAGATCATTGGAGAGACTCATAAGTGCTAAACGTCTGTATGCCATATGATGCAGCCATTCCTTTCCTAGTATTTACCCAAAAGAAATGAAAGCTTGCATCCATGAAAGATGGGTACAGGAACGTGTGGCAGTATGGTAACAGCTAAAAGCTGAAAACAAATGTCCAGCAGCGGTAAGTGGTTGCAAATTATGGTATATCCACATAAGAGGATATTACTCAGCCATTAAAAGGGATGAATTACTGAGACCTAGCATGATGGTTCTCAGTTAATGCTGAGTGTAAGAAGCCAGACCAAAAAAACTGACTCCATTTGTACGAATTCTATGGAACGTAGAATGCGCAGTAACAAATCAGTCAGCAGTAGCCTGGGCAGGGTCAGAGGGGATGGATTACAAAGCGGGACAAGGTGTTGAGTGTGATAGATATATTTGTCATCTTGGGGGTAACAGGTTCACGCTTGTGTATGTTCATCAGAACTCATCAGGTTGTACACTTGACGTGTAGTTTGTTCACCAGTTACACTTCAACTCTGAAAACACATTTAAATAAAGTCTATTTTTCGAATATTTTCAAGTCTGAAATTGTAAAGCTACACCAGAGTAGGAGGAGTAACATAACTTCCATGTGCCCCTTATCCCTGACAAATGTAACACTGCCATATTTGTTGCGACTTTTGAAAGCTTGTCATGTATTTGAAGTCCCCTTGTGCCCTTTGTCATCCACGCTCCTACCTTCCCAGGGTCTGCTACGCTCTGGCGGGGTCTGTAGATGATTCACTTTACGCCTCTCTCTTGAAGAACACTCGTGTTGTGCAGTAGTGAAGTGTTGTAGTGTCGTTCAGCAGCAACAGCCTGAGATGATAGGTTTTAAGAAATACAGGACCGCACAGAGAAGTGGGAACATTGAATCAGAGCAGACTTGCAGCTTCATTATTTGGAAGGCAGCTTCTTCAGACTCCTCTTCCTGAAAAAGCTTATGGCTCAAAGAAATCAGAAGAAACAAGATTTTTAGAGTAGTAAGCAAGCATAAACACACCTAGCCAGAAGGAGCTAAAGGTCAGGTTTGATATGGTAGGATTGATTAGTTCACTTAGTAGAGCCAAAGCCAGAGGCTTAAAAGATGGGAAAGTCCTTCCCTCCTTTCTTCCCCTCCCAAGCAAAAAAGGGGGAGGAAGGCAGCAGGAGTAGCCATAGTCATTCTGAACATGTGGAAGGGATCCAGGAGAAAAAAAGACAAAAACAAACATAGGACCCAAATGGGGTGGGGGACGGGAGGCCATGGGTGCTGTGGGGGACTGAATCTGGAACTCGCCTCATCTGTATTTATTTCATGGAAAGTGAGGGAAGTCATCTGCCCTCATGTGTTCTGTCGATAAATAATTATAGAGCCTACGCTCTAACTCTACGCTGAGTGAGCCTGTGAACCTGGTTGTTCAGGATGGGAAGTGGTATCATAGATGGTATCATGAAGAAGTTGACCCATCGTGCCAGTACTGTGTGGACAGAGTCCAGTCACACAATACAGTCTTGGATCCTTGTGCCTCAAGTTTTAATTTCGAATTAAGCATTAATGAGCTGAAGAAAACTATGGGTTTGTGTCCTGTTTACAGAAGCATCAGGAAATCACCATGGCTTGGGGGAAGGGTTCTCCCAGACTTCACCCTACTCTTGACATAGAGCTGCTCTTCCAGCCTTCGTTCTGTGTCAGGGTTTTCTGTGTTCGTAGCAGCAGCAGTGTTAATACTTTGAGCAGAGTGGACTACTCTAGGGAATAGGAAAGCCTCTTGGGAGGAGGTTTTGTTTTCAGTCCTTGAGTCAGTAATTTTTTACAAAGATGGCCCCATTATACCGTCCAGACAGATAACCTCTGGTTTGTTGCTTGTCCCTTTAGATTTCGTTACCTGGAACTAGCCACTCAGTCGTCAGCCTCCTAACCCCTCGCAGACATGCCTGCACGCACACAGGTTTTTCCACGCCGATCTTACTCGATGCTAGCCAACTTGAGTTTGCATTTCCTCAGCAGTATCTTGGCACCATTCTGTTTCTCTTTGTAACGAGTTGATCTGAAAATTGCTTTCTCCATCTCCTTTGTAAGGTTGTTTGATTTTTTACGCTGGGTCCTCAGTAGTAGTTGTTTGTTGCTGACTGACCGTGCTCCCTGAGCCCACATCTTGAATCATCCAAATGAGTGAGAGAATATGTGGTACGATGTGTGGCAGTGCACCTTCCCTTTCACTTGTTCTCTTTCTTCTGCTGGCTGTCATTGACCCACAGATGCTCTTACTGTTCTGTCTTGCTTTCCTCCTTCATTTGAAACAAGGTGTTTTTTCTGCTTGTCCCCTTGAACACATGGCAGGTTACACCAAGGACCCGTTAGTACCACTTCCCATTTTAGCCTCCTCATGAAAGCATGTTCACAAAAGAATATTGACACAGAGTTTCAGTAGAGATTGTGTCCATGAGGGAACCCAAGGTGACTTAACCATCATGTAGTTTGAGAAGTCCTCAAACTGTTGGAAGGCAAATAGGGCAGCAGGGTTCCGGACCTGTCAGACATCCCAAGGGAGGCGAATGGTGGTGAGCCTGTTTGGTAATGACGTCTGGAGTATCATCAGGACAAGTTTGTAAGCTGTACGTCTAAATATGGAGGTGGACACAATGGATATACCTATTACTTGGTTGGGTTTTTAGTTGCTTTTAAACCACGCACTGGTTTCCTAACTCCACTCCATGTCTCTTGTTTGTTTACAGCCATAGGTATTAAAATACCTGTCTGACTTGTGGGAATATTGTGCTCATTCACTTTTTTTACATTTTTTTTAATGTTTATTTTTAAGAGAGAGAGAGAGAGGGAGACACAGAATCTGAAGCAGGCTCCAGGCTCTGAGCTGTCAGCACAGAGCCTGACACGGGGCTCGAACCCACAGACCGTGACATCATGACCTGAGCCGAAGTTGGACGCTCAACCGACTGAGCCACCCAGGCGTCCTCATTCACTTGAAGATAGATCAAGATGCTTAAATACACGGTCTAGCACAAAGACAGTTTCCTTAAAAAATATAGATTTACATCAGAATTAGTGATAAGAATTAGAAATTGTTAAATGTATTTAGCCTCCTACTAAATTTAGAAATTCTGTTCTTTCATCTAATATTGCCCTCTGTGGCTACCTGCTTACCTCTCCTGCAAAACGATTTCAGATTTTTTTTTTTATTTAAGGGAGATCTCTTTTGGGGCGAGGGGGGATCATTTAACAAGTCAGTAGTATTATCGCCATTACTTCATTTGTTTTTACTATTTGATTGAAATAGAACTTGTAGTCTTGTATATTAAGTAGTCAAGATCACTGTCTTTTCTTTCCATATTTCTAAGATATGTATTCTATGTGATATGCACTAAAACTTAGTTAATATTTAAATTTGAATCTGTTAAATTGCTATGAAATGTGATGCTTATATTTACAGTAGAGGAAAATTGAGGTAGAAATGTTTTTATTTACTAATATTCTAGTAGAAATCCATAAGACCTAGAACTCCAATTTTTTTCATACAGGAAATTGTTGATTTTGATCAATTGTTGAATTTGATCAATTGTTGATTTTGTGTGCAACATCCTATTTATAGTTTACAAGAAATTCTGTGAACAATTCTGATTTGTTCCACTAGAGGGCCCTCTTAGAGAAGTTTTTCCTTGTAAAATGTCCTTGGACGTGGTTCATGACCATTGAACTTTCTCAAAAAGAATTTCAGAGAAAAGCTAATGCTTATTCTTTCAGAATATATACCCACAGAGTAGTTCTTTCTGAGATGTTGGTGAGCCATAGTTGGTACATTTGCCTTTTTCTCTCCCTAGGTCTTACACAGATGAAGTTTGTTGCCTATTAACTGTTAAAGGGTAGACTCTAAGCAAAATTATTGATAAAGCCTTTTTCACTAGTCTGACTTGACAACATTATCTTACATAATTGTATGCTCTCTTTCTTGCTGCCCCTTACCCCCCACAAAAAAAGCTCACCATGAATTCTGGTTTGGAGTGGGGGGGAAACAGGTGCTATATGTAGAGGTATGTCAAAAGCATGTATGTCCAGAAAGAACATTATTCTTTGGGAAAGATTTAATTAGGCAACTGTTGAGTGAGGTTTTGTCTTCTGAAGCCCAGAGGCCTCGATGTTCGACTCCTGTATTTCTTTGCTGTACTGTTGCGATCCTTTGTCAAGGCCCAGAGGAATACAAAGGAGTGGAAGACTCGAGGAGTGTTTGGTTTCCATCTGGCCCTTGTTTATACTGCTTCAGTGTGATCTGCCCTGAGAGCAAAGCAAGGGTGATAGGGAGTCTTTAACATTCTCTTTCTTTTCTCTCAGATATAGAGACCATAGTACCATTGATTCGTGTCAGGCTGGCTTTGTATTTTGAGTTCTGTTCAGTATGTACTCCTGAATTTATCTGCTATCCAACTTATATGCACAAAAATCACCTGAGTACCTTGTTAATAATACATATGTCAAGGCCTCTGCCCTAGAGATCTTAATCAGGAGATCTGCCTCCTGGCTGGGCATCAATACTGTTTTAACAGTCTTCACCATCCCCCTCCCTCACCCCTCTAGTTTGTGTGGGCAGACCAAAGTTTGAGGTTTAATGGAAAGAGCAAACTAGACCGGTTTTCTTAGGAACCTGTTTGCTTGCTATAACCTTGAGCAAGTTTCTTAGTATCTCTGAGCCACGTGTAAAAAAGATAATGCATTTCTCTAAGACTGTAATGATGATTGGATCAGTTAACACACAGGATAGTGGTTATAACCAACTTGGCCCACAGAAGGCATTCCACTCCGCCCTCCTCGTTACCCAGAAACTTAACATTTGGCTCTTGCCTACCTTACCACTCTGATATTTACAACCTGACCTCCTCTCTCCAGCTATGGTAGTTTTGTCATTCCCGAAATAAGCCTCTAAGGAGGCTTTCCTTCCATCACATTTGTAATCAGCTGTCCTAGGAATGCTTTCTGCTGCTTCCTCTTTAGTCATTTCTTACTTGTCCTTGAAGACCATTCACCTGTCATAGCTTCTGTGACCACTCTGCCCTTCCTGCATTCTCCCCTCCCTCACCCCCCCTCACATGCTGGCTTTGCTTTCCCCTGAGAGACATGGTGCCATAATGAAAGGAGCAGGAGTTCTAGAAGCAGGCAAGGATGTGAATCCTGACAGCCTGCAACTAAATGTGTGAGGTTGGCCAAGATGCTTTAATTCTTTTTTTAATGTGCAAAATGGGAAATAATATCATTGTACGGTATTGTGAGGAGGGAATCCTATGTGAAGCGCACAGCACATAAGCTTTCAATAAATAGTAGCTGTTTCTTTTATGATAATAATTTTGTGTAGCTTTCTCCTTATTCACCTCTCTCTGTTCAGTGCATAATAAAATACTGACATTTATATAATGGATTCCCCGTAATTATCTGGTGAAGGAATGAATGGGTCCATGAATAAATGATAAGTACATGAAAGGCACTTGGAAAACTACCAAACACTATTGAAAGGTTCTCTTTACATTTGAGTACTGAGTTTTCAGATAGGAAACCTATGTACTGTGTATTTCAAATTTTATTCAAGCATGATTATATATAGCTAAGTTAAACTGTTTCAGGAGAAAGCGAATTTAAATTTCAGAGGTCTTAAGGACTAGAGAAATGTCACATTATGTGCTGATAAATTTTAAAGTTTAAGTTCAAATTTACTCTCTAACAAAAGCTGTCAGGATTTTTGAGGTATGGTTTTTAGATGATTTATCAATCGAGATTCCCTAATTTATTTGATATCAGGCATACCTCATTTTATTTCTTTACTGTGCTACAATTCTTCAGATATTGCATATTATATTTGTTATGGTGACCTGTGGTAAGCAAGAGGCTTTGCTACTAGCTCACATGGTGGTTACCATTTTTTTGGCAATAAAATTATTTTTTAAATAAGGTATGTACATTGTTTTTTTAGATAATGCTGTTGAACACTTACTAGACTACAGTATAGTAAATAACTTTTATATATATGACATGTTTATATGTGTATATATAAAATATATATGTTTGGTTATATAGGAAACCAAAAAATTCACTTGCCTTGCTTTATTGTGATAGTCACTTGATTGAGGTGGTCTGGAACTGAATCCACAGTGCCTCCAAGATACATGTATAATGTGGTCATTTCATAAAGTCATCCTCTAACGGTAACCTACAAATTGTCAAAAATGTTTCCTTACACTTAGCAACATTTCATTGAGCTGGATGAAAGCAGACAGAGATTACTGCAGAAATGCAAGGAGCTGATGAAGAGAGCTAGGCAAGTATGTAACCTGGGCGCAGAGCAGACGGTTCCTCAAGAATACCAGACAGTAAGTATAAAAAGTATATACGGCTACAAGTTATATACTCAGCACGTTATTTTTAAGCTCAAAGTGTGTAGTCATTGTAATGTGCCATAAGAAACATACTGTGCTGAAAGAAATAATGGGATTTTCCCATTTTTAAGCTGAATGTGTATGTCATCAAGCTTAATGGATTTTCTTTACTGTCTTCAAACTTGGGCACCAGTTGTCGGTTGTTGCTGTCCCCTTGCCCAATTACCACTACCAGAACATTCATTCTTGCGACCAAAGGCTTTTTTCCCCCAACCTACCCGTAAGAGGTGGGGGCAGGAGGTGGGGTGTAATTTTTTATGGACACATAGCATTGGTAATTAGTTTATAAGAAACAGTAAATAGAGGATATTTAGAAAAAGGCAAAGTGAACATATTTTTCTGGAAATGAGGGTGCTTATTTATGGTTTGATCTTTAGGGCTAACATCTGTTGGTAAGAAAAGGAGAAAAGAGCCTTTCCTCCTTGTATTTTATGTGCTAACATACTGTTGAGTTCAGTTAATAAATGAGATGCTGCCCGTAGTTCACGTTCTACCATGACTTGGGGCCCCGTGACCCTAAGCTTTATCTGCCAAGTAGGGATCACACCTTGTCCAACATACCTACTTCTTGCAGAGTAATGTCTAAATAAAATAGAAAACTACTTTTAAAATATTTAGATAAAATACTTAATTTCAGTAGGTAGTGAAATATGTATTTCCCTATTTCAATAATTAATGTCTAATCTCTATTTTAATAACTAATGAATGTCTACTAAAGATATAAATAGAACTGGAAAAAAACTCATTTAGATTAGAATTTTCAAATCCTCAAAGATTTTACTCTACTGTATCAGACACAGACACCACAGAGAACGGATCTATTAGGGTACATAATGGGGATTTAGTAGCTATGAGACAAATTGTGTGGTTGTTGTTTCTATAAAAATATACTAGAACTTTTCCTAAGTACGTTTAGTTACAAAAGAAGTAAATATTAGTCCAATGTCTGTAGTTTCTTTCAGAGTAGCAGTACAATTCCACCCTTGATAAGTTGTACTGTTTTCGAAAGAAAATTAGAAGATAATTCGTATATTAAAAATGTTACTGATCTATCAGGCCTTGAACTAGACAGATACTTCTCTACTGAAATTTACATCCGAGTGTGGAGGGTGGGGCAGACAAACGAATTAAAAAGCAAATAGATAATGTCGGCTATCGAGAGGTGCTGAGAAGAAAAATAAAACAAGGTAAGAGGATAGAGTGTCAGGGAAGGTTCCTTTGAGAAGATAACTATTTTAGATGATTCCTGAATGCAGAGAAGAAATTAAGTCAAGTGAGTGTTTGGGGAGAAGAGTGTTCCAGGCAGAGGAAATTGCTCCTCATGAAGCCCCGAGGCAGAAGTGTATGCGTCATGTGTCAGTATGGAAGGAATCTCAGTCGGTTGAAACTTGGTAATCCAGGCATAAACGAAGGCACAAGTCACACCATGTAGGGTCTTTCAGCCCACAGAAGGAGTTTGGGTTGTATTTTGAGATGGCACCCACTGGAAGATTATCAAGAGGGATGTGGCTGACGGGCATGTAGGAAAGCACTCTAACTGCCAGCCAGGTGAAGAATCAAGTAGGGACACAGAACTAGTGCAGTGAGACCGTTTAGAAGATTATTGCTTTGGACCAGGCCAGAAATAATAGCAGCAGGGATCGGGGTGGGAGGCTGGAGAAGAGGGAAGCGTGCCAATCTGAGGATCTGTTACTGACAGTAGCAGGACTTGCTGATGGATTGGAGGTGGAGGGTAGGAGAGAAAACCAACCCCTACATTCTGCCGTTGACTGAGATGACGAAGATTGAAGGAGAAATAGGTTTGTTCACATTGGTAGGGAGGGTGTGTGAAGATTTCTGCGTGACCATCTAAGATTTAGGATGCCCGTTAGGGAGTCAGGTGAAGACACCCAGCACATTTAAGTCAAGCACAGGGTGAAAGCCCAGCGGACAAGTCACGTCGACAGCGGATACTTCCTATCTGAAGGGCTGTAGATGTTGAACTGCTTTCGAAACAGTTAAAAGACATAAGATATTAATGTATTATTTCAAGGTCTTTTTCAGAGTTTTAAGATACATTTTGTACTTCATACCACGCGATCATTGCAGGTTGTGCTAGCAACACAGTGTACCGTTTTCCTCCCAGATAGGAAGGGGTCTGCCCTGACTTGTCTCTACCGCCTGGACTCCAAAGGTCGTACAGGTGACCCTCGGACAACAGGGGTTTGAACTGTGAGGGTCCACTTATGTGTAAATTTTTTTTCCATAAATAACAGTGCTATATTTTTCTCATGTTTTTCTTAACATTTCCTTTTCTCCAGCCTCCTTTATTGTAAGAGTACAGTATATAAAACATGTATTATCCAAAATATGTGTTGATCCACTGTTGATGTTATCAGTAAGGATTCCAGTCAGCAGTAGGCTGTGGGTAGTTACGTTTAGGAGAGTCAAAAGTTATACATATATTTTTGACTCACAGTGGGGGTCGGCCTCCCTAACCTTGTGTTGGTCGAGGGTCAGCTGTACTACGGTGAGATTCTGCCGTCAGAGTAACCGGATTCTTAAGATGCTTTTGTCGTTCTTCATAAGTACAGTATAAAGTTCTAACTTCTTGCTCTCTTTCAATGCCCCACATATTCTGGACCCATTCTACCAATTCAGCAAGTACCCACCATTCCAAATGGACACAACTCCTCACCCCCCATGGTATGCAGCACTCATTCTTTTTTCCAAGCTTCCTGTCTCCCCTCTGCCTTGCTTTTCCCTAGCTACTTGCTCTAAGGCCCAGAGACGAAGTCGAGGCCTCTTACCTTCTCTTAACTCTCTTGTAGCTCCTCTAGCATGAACTGATACTTCCCTTAGTCTGTATGATATGTACTGCTTACTGTAATACTCAACATTGATACTCTGCCTTAAGGTGTTACCCAGTGTTAGTCAATATGTTTCGCATTTTTTAAAGAGTAAGCTATTTGAAGGCCCAAAACCCTGTTTAGTTCCTTTGATTTCTTGTATGCTAGCATGCTGTTGAACACATAGTAGATACTCAGCAGAATATTTATTCAAATTGAACTGCCTTTGCTGTACTGTCTGCTAATAATAGACCATTCTTTTCTTCTTTAGGCTTTCCAGGATCTTCCAAACACGTTGGATGAAATTGATGCTTTATTAACTGAAGAAAGATCAAGAGCTTCTTGCTTCACAGGACTGAATCCCACAGTATGCTTCTTCCCCTTTGGCCTCCCTCAGGCACCGCCACTCTCCCCACACACCCCACATGCACGCGCGTGCACACACTTCGCTCCAGTGCCGGCCTCCCACTCTGTACTAGAGCTCTTGGTAATAATAAGCTAGACAGCAGGAACAATGTGCTTTAAATGCCAGATTCTGAATCTATTAGAATTTTAAATAGACTCTTCCTAAGGAACACACTGTTCTGTGCCTTTCCTTTATAAAAAGAATAGTGGGGCTAACCTGGAATACTGCAGCGTCTATTTTTTTTTGAGGATGAAAAACACTTTCAGTACAAGAACATAAATGAGTTGCATACAAACAGTGTGACACAATGGGCATTTTCACTTCACGTTTTAATTGATGCACAATTCCCTGTAATTTTATCCTTTGGTAGATTTGTCTTCAATAGTCTTTTTCCCTGGCAGGTCGTTGAGGAATACACAAAAAGAGAAGAAGAAATAGAGCAATTAACTGAGGAACTAAAGATAAAGAAAGTTGAACTGGATAAATACAGGGAAAACATTTCACAGGTAGTTATTTAACCTTTATCTTTTCTTCTGTTGCGTGCTCACCATTCATCCCACGGGAACATAGAACGGCGCACAGTGAAATTACATGGAACAAATAGTTACACATGTCCTCGTGACTAGATTGATACTCCATTTCTTAGGGGCAGTTTTCTATCAATATAGTAATACTTCTTTTGTGTTTTTATATTGAATTTATTTGCAGGTAAAAGAAAGGTGGCTTAATCCTTTAAAAGAGCTCGTAGAAAAAATTAATGAAAAATTCAGCAATTTTTTTAGTTCCATGCAGTGTGCTGGTGAAGTCGATCTGCATACAGAAAATGAGGTAAAACTGCATTTCACGTGTTTCCTGGCGAGTAGTTTTAATTATGTGCTGAGAGTACGTGTGAATTGTTAATTGTAGAATGAGGCCTGTGACAGTTTTGCTTACTAAAAAATCGCTCAAAGGAAGGAAAATAACCACTGCGGGAGTCCATCGCGGTCACTTGTGTTTGTGTGTGTGTGTGTGTGTGTGTGTGTGTGTGTGTGTGTGTGTGTGTGTGACATTTGAGATCAGTCGCTAGCATCTTACTGACTTTTTGTATCCAGGGAGGTAATGGTTATTTGGCTCTGCGTGAATTGATTTATAAATCCACCACTGTCCACATTACAACATTCCTAAGCAGATTGGCAAACTTCACTGAAATACAGTGTATTAGTGGTTTCCGTTTTTAGCAAGAGAGAGTACACAGGAATGAAAATATTTGCAAATTTGTTACTAGTTTCTTGAGCTGTAAGTTAAGGCATTGCAAGTATAGGTAAAATAATTTCCTTTCAGAAATACATCAAGTGATCAACTGGGATTTGCTTTAAAATAATTGAAAAAAGGAGTTGGGGGAATTATAGATGAAACAGGATGATTGTTTAATCCTCACAGTTATTTTGTAAAGCAGGTACTATACCTCAGTTTTCTTTCTTTTTTTTTTTTTTTTTATTTACAAATAAACTGCAACAACCAAGTATCAAAGAACTAGTTGCCGTCTACAGGCCTTTAGGCATCTTCACAGATCTGTTGAAATAAAACTACAGTCACTAAATTTTACGGCTTTTCCTCTTCTAATGGATTTATTCAGTCTCTTTTCGAATAGTAGTATGTAAGTGCCCGAGAAACCCGGAACCTTCAACAAGTATGTGAACGTTTCACAGGAGGACTATGATAAGTACGGCATCCGGATTCGAGTCAAGTTCCGCAGCAGCACGCAGCTGCATGAGTTAACTCCACACCACCAGAGCGGGGGTGAAAGAAGCGTGTCCACTATGTTGTACTTGATGGCCCTTCAGGAACTCAATCGATGTCCGTTCAGAGTAGTTGATGAGATCAATCAGGTGTGGAGCTTACTCCTTTACCTGGGTTTTATTGCATCTTGTGGTGGATGTAAATGTAATCGGTATCATTGTTGTTTAGGGAATGGACCCGATCAATGAACGGAGAGTGTTTGAAATGGTTGTAAATACTGCTTGTAAAGAAAATACATCTCAGTACTTCTTTATCACACCAAAGGTGGGTAATCAGTAATCTTAAAGAGCTCATGTAACTCCGAAGTCCCCTGTGGCTTCATCATGTAGCAGATTTTATGGCCCAATACATAAAGGTGAGCAGAAATACTCCCACAAAAGGAACTCCAAGGATTACAGTAGTATTTATATTACTAAAGGGGACAAGTTCCAGTGACATACTTAATCAGAGACCTTATTATTGCAAGAAGAAACGTAGGAGGCATAGAATTATGTTCTAGAACCAAGATTTCCTCCCTGGTTTTGGCACTTACTCCTTCTCTAGATAAGTTCTCTGTTAGCACTTTTTACAAGCGGCAGGGGATTCCACACTCAGACCTGAGATGCTCATGTCCCCAGAAGGGCCCGTCCAGGGATGCACTGCCCTTCACCGTTCACCAGCACCGCTGCCCTGACCCAGAGGAAATCGCAAGTTAAGCCACCGTCTTCTTTTCTCACATTAACTTCGATAAAAGCAGAATCATCCTTACAGAGAATTTTCCGTAAGCTAGAACCATTACAACAGGAAATTGTCTTTTGTTACATCTTGTGCTGTAGGTGAATGGTAAGACCAGTAAACTCAAAGCCGTGTTTATTAACGTTACTGGATTTTCTTTTTAAAACTAAGTATGCGTGAAGAATTTCATTGGCAAGTCCATCTTAAATGCACATTTTTATTGAAGAGTATAATCTGTCTTCTGGGTCTGGCACAGACTCTCTGGAATAGCCAGACCTGCTCTGTTGTCTACCAAACACCCTGCCCTTAAAAACCCACCCCTCCGTCACACACTTTTCAGGCTACCAATCTTTCACGACCGTACAAGTTGCTTGTGAAGTGTTTGTGGATAAATGAGTGAAAGAATGGATCCCAGGGATGTTCTGAAGGACTTACTTCCAGGGTCAACCTAGGAAGCTGTAGGATCTTATTTGGCCTGGGAAATACTGACAAGGCATGTTGATCATTAGGCCGGGCTTCAGGCACGCTCGCTCAAGGAAGGATCACGGTCTGGCAGGGTTTATGTTGAACTGAGAACTTCAGAAGTATTTCATTTATGTTAGAAATAAAGTAACATTTGACTTGACCCACCACGTGAGGCCGGTAAATCGTGCTTAATATACGGCATTATGTGCCCCTTTGTTTTAACACAGCTCCTGCAGAATCTTCCTTATTCTGAAAAGATGACTGTGTTGTTTGTCTACAACGGTCCTCATATGTTGGAACCTAACAGGTGGAACCTAAAGGCTTTCCAGAGGCGGCGGCGGCGCATCACGTTCACTCAACCGCAGTGAAAGTAGAGGGCGACAGCTGTGACGTTTCTCTGGTTAAATCCTGTTTCTAAGTGTGGCTCGCTTGAATAAAAGGAGATTCACTAAAGACTAAGAGATCAGTCATTTTTGGAAACCTGTTAAACACAAACGGGTTGATGATTAGAGACCGTAGTAACTTCTGTCTGTGGAACATTATCCCGTAGTAGAAATTAGTCTTCAGCTTTTGTTGAACTTGAGTCCTTGGCCCTCTGGCCGTATGTCACGGGGTTCCCACGATAAAAGGTGTTGACTGTGTTACATCACAGGTGCAGGGGAAGTGTGGTGGGCCTGCTAACCTCCAGCTAGAATTCCAGAGTAACTTTAATTACTGTCAGAGTCTAAAGAGGACTCTGCAGCTCAAGTCATAGTTTCCTCCCAGTGTTCTATTTAATTTTTTAAAAATTGATACGGAAATGTCTAGACTAATGTATAATAGTTTATGACAAGTCTATTCATTTCTTCCTATTAAAAAGGATTACCTTATCTCCACTAGGAAATGTGATTTTATGGGCCTTTAAAAAAACTTTATGAAACTTGACACTCTAATCGTATTGGTATCTCAAGGGGAAAAAATGCTGGGCTTCAAAAATGGTAGGACTTGTTTGAAATGCCACAAGGTGGCCACTAGATGATGCAACATACAGCAAAAGATTGACAGAAGAAAATCAAGTTTTTAAAGAATAACCCTGTAAAGTGTGTGTGGGGTGGGTTTGGTTTGTTTTTTTTTTTAATTTAAAGTCAACTGTATTTTACATCTTCAATTTCTAAAAGCATTTTTATAATTATTTTTAGAAGGGTTTTTTCTTAAGATTTCATATACTGGTTTCTACAGTTTATATTTGAAATTTCTCAGTGTTATGTCAAGAGTGAGGGAAAGCATTGATTTGTTTCAAAACATACTGTTTCTAGAACTTAAGCTTTGAGGTCCTTCCTTACCATGTTGATCCTACCCCACTGTCCTAGAAAATCTAGTTTGAACTGTTTTCTTTGAGCAGGGAAGAATTAGAGAAGCATTTGTTTATCTCTGAGTTACACTAATTAACAGTGCCAAAACAGTTCTATTCTTTTAAAAGATGAATTTTGTGAGATAATGGACGAATCCAAGAACACGTCTCTCTGAACAACGGATTGGATCTGTGCCAGTCATGACAGAATTATTTTTTTGACTTGGTAGCTTGAATAAATTGCAGAATTGCATTCAGTTTGTGCTTTGTATATTCATAAATAGCCATGGAAATTTATATTCTTATTAGGTCAAAAAATAATGAACTGCAAGTCTATCCTCTCACTTGGACATTTTCTCTTTAAAAAGGTATTTTTTTCTTGAAAAAATTTTAAAAGAGCCTTCTCAGTCTAATGCATGTATTATGAAAATATTTTAAAAAACATTTTTACTGGTGTAACAACTCACGTAAACATTGAAAAACTTGGTAACCTATTAAAGGGACAGTGCTCCCAAATGTTTCTGTTGTTTAATACTTTGCTTTCCACCAAAATATCTTTACTGATACATGCTTACTGTCCTGTGTTTTGTGTCTGAGTGCCAACCATCTTCCTTCTGCAGGCAGGTGACCCGTGGGCACGCGGAGCTTGAAGATGAGTTGTGTTTGCAAATCAAATGGTCAAGTTTATTGCAATTTACATATGCCAGTAATTATTCCATACTTTGTTTGTAAGCATTTTATATTTCTCTACTGGACAAATATTTAGTTTTACATTGGATTTTGAACTGTAAATGAAAAATTATGTATCATTTTAACATATTAATAAGAGAATAAGTCTAACACATTATATTCTCAGCCACTTAAAACTTCATATATTTTCTGCAAGGGTTGATTTCTAATTACATACAAATTGTACAAACGCCAAGTGAAAGTCTGATTTGATGAATAAAATATTCAAAACCTGAAGGTGACAAGTATTTTTAATGAGAAAATCCTCATTAATTTGCCTAAGGAGAGAGTCTCTATTCAAAGATTTTTAGTGTTCAAAGTAAAGATTTTTTGCTTTCTGATTGTCTTTTGGACACGTGCTTGTTTTCTTTGGAGTATGAATCTTTAGTCTGTGAAAAATGTAATTCTGTCCTGCCATAGTGTGTGTCTGCGTGCGTGCGTGTGTGTGTGTGTGTCACTGGGGAAAAAGACCTCTGTGGGAAACGCTTTGTTGGTAATAAATGCATATTTTCATATTCTTTTGGAGTATGGTGTTTTTTATTTGAGAGAGAGAGAAAGAGAGTACATACGCGGGCAAGTGAGTGGGGAAAGGGGAGAGGGAGAGCAAGAATCCCAAGCAGGCCCTGTGCTGGGCATGGAGCCTGGCACGGAGCCTGACAGAAGGCTGGATCTCACAAATTGTGAGATCACGACCTGAGCCAAAATCAAGAGTTGGACACTCAACTGACCCAGGCCACCCAGGCACCGCTGGTGTAGGTTATTTGAAGTGAAAACTGTTTTCACACTTTCAGCCTTATTAAGAGTCATTTTGTTTTTCGAATTTAGTGAAAAGCCAGTCTGTCTGGTGTGCTTTTGCCTGTCCATGTTCAAAACCCATCAAATATTTAGTTCTTTGCCTGCCTGCAAGGAGATTACAGTCTAACGGAAGCAATGAACATCATGAAAAAAGGTTTCAACCATCTGAGGAAGCCACCTTACAACACGAGTGGCAACAGTTTTTAGCCTGAAGCCCTAGATTTGCTAAAAACGTTCACAAGAATCATTTTTGTCTTCATACATTAAGCTCCTGTCTTGACTCAGTTCCCTTGTTGCGAAATGAGAATACTTCATATACAGAGCTGTCGAAGGGAGCAGGTGAGCTGAGGGGCGTCAACGGCACCCGGCATCCTAGTGGCACTTCATCAATGTCTCATTTTTTTCTCCAGCTTCATTGCAGTTTTGTAATTTAAATCTTAAAAAGCATAATATACGGTGTATTTTACACATGGAGGTCTGAGAATTCCCTTTCAAGTGAAGTTAACGTAGAGTTCTATTTTATCAATTGTGTCAGTTTTTCAAAGGACAGAGGCACCTGTACGCTTTGAGGGAGCCTTTTGATGTAGAGATAAAATTATTTTCTTACACCTTCATGAAATTTGAATCCGGTCGATGAGCTACCCTCAAGATACTCCACTCTGTCTCGTTACTGTATACTCACACCATCTATTTTGGAAAGCTTCTAATTAATACGCTTTGCACATTGGGGAGATTTGACTTTATTGACCATTCGGGCTTATTTTTTATTCCCGGGGGAAAATTTGGATTTGGGGGGGGGTTGTTGTTGAGATAGGACTATGCCCATGTTGCTCTGAAATTAGTTAATTGGCGATTGGTTGGAAGATTTTGTTTTTTTAGGTTTTTGTTTTTGTTTGTAGCCAGCTTTGTTTAACCCCAAAGAGAAAGAGCATGACTGCTCTGCCTAGATTCATTCTAGAGGGTTTGGAGAAGCTGAGAGGGGCCTATGGGCAGCTTTCAGACTCTGGGCCCCAGCTTCATCTGAGACACTGAGACGCAGGCTGGCTTTTCGGGGGCAGACTGCTTTAAATCGTGCCTCACTTTTCTGGTCACCCATTAAGAAACTCGTTATTTCCTTTATTCTCTTGGGAGCAAGCTTCCACACTCGGGTGGTGTCCAGGCCCACATGTGAAGAGGGGTGGGGGAAGGCACAGTGCCAGGGGGTCCCTTCATTCTTGCCAAATACCCACTGGGGAGTAGGTTGAGACACATTATTTCAGTGTAAAAGTTTGGGGACAAACTGTCCAGTGTTATGATAGAATAATAAATTTTAAGTTCTCTTCGTATTATTTACAATCTTCACGTAGTGCCAGTGTTGTCTGACCTGTCATTTTTCACCTTCAAATATTAGCTGTTAGGCTGGAAACAATCTTCCAAGTGGCTTAGATCATTCTCTTCACAGTCTTAAATCATGAAGGGGAATCGTTGGAGTGATTAGGCTAGCCCCGGTAAGCCTCAAGTTACTTTGTAAACTAGATGGAATAATAATCTGTTTATAAGCTGTATTGTACTCCAAGTATTTCCACCCAACAACCCTTTAACTGTAGATCAACAGAAACTTAGCAATGGTAAGACTTCTGCAAACTTTTACTACTGGTAAATGGGAGAGGTGAGGCTGAAGAAACAGGCTTAATTTTTTTTCCAGGATACCGTGCTGCCTTTTTATCAAGATACCTTGCCTTCTGGATTGTTGGGAGCTACCCCGTAAACAGTTGTTCCGGTTACGTAATGCACGTTGTTAGGGCTAAGGCACTGCCGCTCCAATCAATACTTATACCTTAGGTCAGGTGCAAGTTCTGCTGTAACAAAAACCCAGATAGAGCTTAGATAAGATAGAAGTTTATTCTTTTCTTAACAGAGCATAAGCAGTCTGGGATTCCTCACCCAGTTCCCATTGTGCTGCTCTGCCATCCTCGAAACTGGGTTCTTTCTCATGGTCCAAGGTGGAGCTGCTTCAACTCTTGCCACCATTTGTATCCAAATGATCAAGTTAGGGAGAAAGGGGTAAGAGGAAGACACAGTCACCCCTTTTAAGAGAACCACATGCAAGCGGCCCATGTTACTTTTGTTCTTCTCCTGAACTGAGTCACATGGTCTGCACCACACTGGACTAGGTCATCTTTAGCTATGTGTCTCTTTTCCTAGTTAAACTCCAGCCACTCTGTTAAAAAGGGGAGAAGGACTACAGCTCAGTAACAGTATCATGAGCCAATCCAATCAATGCCCTCTCTCCCAGCACTGATGGATTCGCGCATATTCCATTATTTATATATTCAATCTTCATTTACATGTACTACAAGCAAAACACTCGCGTATGTATTTTAAGGGAAAAAAATCAGACTTGCATACAATTCCTCTCTCAAGAAACACCCTAGGGTAGGGATTTGATTCGAGATGGGGACGTAGGAAGATCTCGAACTCCCTTCTTCCCACAGGCACTGAGCCTACAGCTACATAAGGAACAATGTCCTCAGAATAACCTAAAAGTTGACTGAGCAACACCTACACATTGGACAAAAAAGAAAACAAGTCAAGAGTAGGAGAGGCTGGGACACAAACTTGCCACAACCCCCACCCCAGGTGCAGCGACCTACAATTAGGACAGAACTGCAAGCCCAGAGCTTCTCCCTGAGTAGTGAAGGGCTCAGCTCAAACCCACCAGGCACCCCAAATTTTAAAATGTGCACCTGAGAGATGAGCCCCCAAGACATCTAACTTTGTAAACCAATGGGGCTCGCAATCCCCCAAACACACAAGACTAGCAATCTGAGAAACAGTTGTGCAAGGGCTTGTGTGCTTGCACTCACCTGCCCCAGGGCCCAGCTCAGACACAGCTGTTTGTGCCTACACAATACACAGAGCCTCATCTCCTTATGTTAAAGCACCAGCTTGAGAACCTGGCATCACATTTAACACACACATTTAGGAGCCTGTGGCTTATCTTGTACATGAATTCACTTCTTCAAGGCTAGAAGAGGTGGCTGCTTCATCTAACGCATAGAAACCAACAGAGAATTAAACAAAATGAAGCAACAAAAAAGTAGGTTACAAATTGAAGAACAAGATAAAAACTCAGGGAAAAAACTTAATGAAATGGCAGTAAGTAATTTACCCATTAAAGACTTCAAAATACTGGTCATAAAGAAGCTCACTAACCTGGGGAGAAAAATGGATGAATACAGTGAGAAATATAACAAAGAGATGTACAGTATGAGAAAGCACCAAGTGGAAGTATTAGAGCTGAAAAATACAATCACTGAACTAAAATACACACTAGAGGCATTTAACAACAGGTTACATGAAGCAAAAGAAAGAATCAGTGAACTCAAAGACAAAGCAGAACTCACCCAATCTGAGCAGCAAAAAGAAAAATTAAAAAAAGTAAAGATAGCTTAAGAGCCTTATAGGGCAACAACAAATGAGTTAATGTTCGCATTATGGGAATTCCAGAAGAAGCACAGAGAGGGGCAGAAAGCTTATTTTTTAAAAATAATGGCTGAAAAATTTCCTAACCTGGGGAAGGAAACAAACATCCAAATCCAGGAAACCCACTAAGTTCCAAATAAGATGAACCCAAGGAGACCCACACTAAGACACATTATAATTAAGATGTCAAAAGTTAAAGATAAGGACAAAATCTTCAAAGCCAGAAGAAGAAACAAGTTGTTATGTACAAGGAAGCTTTCAGAAGACTATCAGATTTTTTTCAGCAGAAACTTTGCAGGCCAGAATAGGGTGGCATGATATATCCAAAGAACTAAAAGAAAAAAAAAAACAAAAAACAAAAAACCCAAGAATACACTACTCAGCAATCTTATCATTCACAACTGAAAGTAAGATAAGGAATTTTCCAGACAAGAAAAGCTAAAGGCATTCATCACCATTAAACCAGCCTTACAAAAAAATACTAAGGGACCTCTTTAAAAGCTGAAAGAAAAGGTTCTAATTAGTAACATATAAAAGAATAAATCTCACTAGAAAACTAAATACAGAGTAAGGGAGATTAATCACTCTTAAAGCTAGTATGAAGGTTAAGACAAAAGTAGTAAAAATAACTATGATAACAATAATTAGTTAAGGAATACACAAGATAAAAAGACCTAAAATGTGACATTAAAAACCTAAAATGTGGGGGAGAGAGTACTTTAGAATACATTCAAAGTTAAGTGTTACCAACTTAAAATAGACGAATAGATTTAAGTTGTTATGTGTAAGCCTGATGGTAACCACAAGCAAAAAACACAGAAAAGAATCTAAGCATCCTACTACAGAAAATTATCAAATAACACAAGAAAGGAACAGAAGAACTACAACAGAGCCAGAAAACAATAACAAAATGGAAACAAACACATACCTATCATTAATTACTTTAAATGTAAATGGGCTAAATTCTACTTTCAGTAGACAGAATGATGGAATGGATTAAACAACAGGACCCATCTCTATTTTGCCTACAAGATACTCTAGATGAAGGGATACATACAGACTGGAAGTTAAGAGATGACTAAATCTATTCTATTCAAACAGAAACCAAGAGAGAGCTGGGGTAGCTATATTTACCTTTGACAAAACAGACTTTAAAACAAAAAAGACTATTGTAAGAGAAAAACAAGGGCATTACATAATGATAAAGTAATCAATTCAATAAAAGGATGTAACACTTGTCAATATTTGTGTACCCAACAAAGAAGCATGTATACATCAATTATTAGATGGACAGACAGCAATAAAGTGGGGAACTTTAATACCTAACTTACATCAATGTATAGATCATCCAGATAGTAAATCGGTAAGGAAACATTGGCCTTAAACAACACATTAGGTCAGATAGACTTAACAGATATATCTGGAATATTCCAACCAAAAGCAACAAAATATACAATCTTCTCAAGTGCACAGGATAGATCATATGTTAGGCCACAAAACAAGACAATAAGGATTAAAATATCAAGCATCTTTTCTGACCACAATGGTATGAAACTACCCATGAATTATATGAAGAAAACCAGAAAATCAATAAATATGTAAAGAATAATATGATGCTGAACAACAAATGGATCAAAGAAGAAATCAAAAGAGAAATTTAAAAAATACCCTTAGACAAATGAAAATGGAAACATAGCATATGGGATGCTGCAAATACAGTACTAATAGAGAAACTCACAGCAATAAATGCCTACCTGAAGAAACAAGGACATCTGATAAACAACCAAACTTTTTATACCTCAAGGAACTGGAAGAAAAAGATGAAGTCTACAGTTAAGTAGACGTAAAGATGACAGCAGAAAGAAAATAACAAAATGGCAATAAGTACCTGCCTGTCAATTGCTTTATTCAATTTACTAACATAAATGGACTAAATGCTCTAATCAACAGATATAACATGGCAGGATTGTTTGGAAAGCAACAACAATGACCTATCTATATCCTGCCTTCAGGAGATTCACCTCAGACCTAAAAAGACTTTCAGACTGAAAGTGAAGGGATGGAAAAAAATTTCCCATGCAAATGGAGATGGGGGGGAAAAGCCACGGTAACAACACTTTTATTGGACAAAATAAAGACTATAGCAGGAGACAAAGAAGGGAGTTACATAATGATAAAGGAATCAACCCAACGAGAGGATAGAACAATTGGAAATATCTACACACCCAACCTTGGAGTACCTCAATACGTAAAGCAAATATTAGTGGACATAAAGAGAGAAATTGATGGTAATACAATAATAATGGACTTCAACACCCATTTACAGTAATGGATAGACGGATCATCCAAGAAGAAAATCAATAAGGAAATAGTGGATACATTGGACCACATATACGTAACCGATATGCACAAAACATTCCATCCCAAAACAACAAAATATACATTCACAATCTAACCCTACACCTAAATGATCTAGAAAAAGAACAAGCAAAACCCAGAATGAGTATAAGAAAGAAAATAACATGGGGCACCTGGGTGGCTCAGATTAAGCGTCCAGCTTCAGCTCAGGTCATGATCTCACCATTTGTGAGTTTGAGCCCCACATCAGGCTGAGCCTGGAGCCTGCTTCAGATTCTGCGTCTTCCTCTCTCCCCTCCCCTCCCCTGCTCACGCTCTCTCAAAAATAAACATTAAAAAATTTTTTTAAAAATGAAAGAAAATAGCCTAGATCAAGGAAGAAATAGAGGACACAGAGACCAAAAAAAAAAAAAAAAAAAAAAAGAAAGAAAAGAAAAAAAAAGAAAAAAGAAAAGAAAAAAAAATCAGTTAAACCACGAGCTGGTTGTTTGAAAAATAAATAAAATTGATAAACATTTAGCCAAACTCATCAAAACAAAACAAAACAAAACGACCCCAAGAAATAAAATCTGAAACTGACATCACAGGAACATGTAGGATCATCAAAGACTACAATAAAATATCATATGCCTACAAGCTGAACAATAGAAAAAAATGGATAAAGTCCTAGGAAAATAATTGTCCAAAACTGAATCAGGAATATAAAATCTGAATCAACCAATTACTAGTAATGGAATTGAATTAGTAATTAAAAAGGACCAGATGGATTCACAGGTGAATTCTACCAAACATGCTACAAAACTATAGTAATCAGAACAGTATGGTCCTGACACAAAAACAGATACAATGATTAATAGAACAGAATAGACAACCTGGAAATAAACCCATAATTAAACGGTCAATTAATCTACAACAACGGAGGCTAGAATATGCAATGGGGAAAAGAAAGTCTTTTCAATAAATAGTGTTGGGATCACTGGACAGCAGCATGCAAAAGAATGAAACTGGACAGCTTTCTAACACCATACACAAAAATAAACTAAAGATGGTTTGAAGACCTATATGTGAGGCCTGCAGCCATAAAACTCCTGCCAGATAACACAGGCAGTAATTTTTCTGACATCGATTATAGCAACATTTTTGTAGAGATGTCTCCTAAGGCAAGAGAAACACATGTACAAATAAACTATTGGGACCCTATCAGAATAAAAAGCTTTTTCACTGTGAAGGAAACCATTAACAAAACAAAAAGGCAACCTACTGAACTGGAAAAAGTATTTGCAAATGATATATCTGGCAAAAGGTTAATAACCAAAATGTAGAACAGTTTTATATAACTCAACACCAAAACAACAAACAATCCAATTTAAAAATGGGCAGAGGACCTCAGTAGACATTTTTTCTCAAAGAATACATCCAGGTGGCCAACACATGAAAAGATGCTCAACCTCACTAATCATCAGGGAAATGCAAATCAAAACCACAATGAGAGATCACTGCACACCCGTCAGCATGGTTAAAATAAAAAGCACAAGAAATAACAAGTGCTGGTGAGGGGAGAAAAAGGAACCTTCATGCACTGTTGGTGGGGATGAAAAGTGGTGCAGCTGCTATGCACAAACTGTATGAAAGTTGCTCAACGAATTAAAAACAGAGATAGTATACGACCCTATATTTTCTCCATTGGGTATTTACCCAAAGAAAACGAAAACACTAATTTGAAAAGACCTATGAACCCCTGTATTTATTGCAGCATTATTTATAACAGCTGAGATACAGAAGCAAAACCTAAGTGTCCGTTGACAGACAAATGGATAAAAAAAGATGGGCGATCTATATATTATACACAAACATACATACACAATGGAATATTGCACAGCCATCAAAAGGAGGAGATCGTGCTATTGTTGGCAACACAGATGGACCTAGCAGAGAAATATGTCAGACAGAGGAAGATGGATACCATACGATTTCACTCATATGTGGAATCTGAAAGACAAACAAACAAAACAAATAAACAAACAAGAAAAAGCAGAATCATATCTGTAAATACAGAAAACTATGGTTGCCAGAGGGAAGGGGTTGGGGGAAAGGGCAAAATCAGTAAAGGTGAGTGGGAGATACAGGTTCCTCTTATGGAATAAGTCATGGGAATAAAAGGCACAGCATAAGGAACATAGCCAATGATATTATAATAGCACTGTATCGTGACAGATGGTAGCTACACTTGTGGTGAGCAGAGTAGAATGTTGAAACTTCTCAAATTGCTATGTTGTACATCTGGAACTAATATCATATTGTATGTCAACTATCCTTAAATTAAAAAAAAGAGGAAATTAAATAAAATCAGAAAGATGTTACAACTGATACCACAGAAGCACAAAGGATCATTAGGGACTATTATGAACAAGTATATCCCAAAATATTAGACAACCCAGAAGAAATGCCTAAATTCCTAGCAACATCTAACATCATGAAAAAATAAAAAATCTCAACAGGCCAGTACTAGTAATGAGATTTAATTGAAAACCTAACACACAGAAGTCCAAGATGAGACATCTTCCCCAGGGAACTCTATCAAACATTCAACGAAGAATTAATACCACTCTTTTTCAAACTCTCCCAAAAACTGCAAAGGAGGCAATGCTTCCAAATTCATCTTAGGAGGCCAGCATTCCATGGATACTGATACCAAACAAGGACACCACAAGTAAAGAAAATTATAGGCCAATATCCCTGATGAACATAACACACTAAATTCATCAATACTTTTTTTTTAATTTAAAAAAATTTTTAAACTTACTTTTGAGAGAGACAGAGTGTGAGTGGGGGAGGGGCAGAGAGAGAGAGAGAGAGAGAGAGAGAGAGAGAGAGAGAGAGAAAGGGAGACACAGAATCAGAAGCAGGCCCCAGGCTCTGAGCTGTCAGTACAGAGCCCGATGTGGGAGTCAAACTCACGAATGGTGAGATCACAACCTGAGTTGATGTTGGACGCTTAACTGACTGAGCCACCCAGGGGCCCCCATCAATACTTTAAAGTTATCATATACCATGATCAAGTGGAGGTTAATCCAGGGATGAAAAGATGGTTCAACATCTGCAAATCACTCGATGTGATATACTACATTAACAAAATGAAAGATAAAAATCTTATGATCATCTCAACAGATGCAGAGAAAGGCTTTAACAAAATTCAACATCCATTTATATTAAAAACTCTCAAATGGGTATAAATAGGGAATTCCCTTCAATGTAACACAAGCCATATATGACCAGGTGAAAATCTGTAAGTTTTTCCCGTAAAATCAGGAGCAAGACTAGTATGATTGCTTTAGCTACTTTTATTCAATATGGTACTGGAAATGCCATATTACTAGATCAATTAGGCAAGAAAAATGAACAAAGGCATACAAATTGGAAAGGAAGAAGTTAAGCTCTTTGCATATGACATGATATTATATATGGAAAACCATAAAGACTGCATGAGAAACTGTTAGAATGAATTCGGTAAAGTTGCAGGATGTAAAATCAATATACAGAAATCTGGTGCATGTTTATACATTAATAATGAACCATCAGAAAGAGAAATTAAGACAACAATCCATTCATATTTGCTCCAAAAAGAATGAAATACATAGGAATAAATTTAACCCAGGAGGTAAAAGACCAAAAACTATCAGACATTAATGAAAGAAATTAAAGACACGGGAAAAAAAGGGAAAGATACCCAATGTTCATACAATGGAAGAATTAACAATAAAAAAATCCATATTACCCCAAACAATCTTTTAAAAAAAAGTTTTTTCATTTATTTTGAGATATAGTGGATGCACAAGTAGGAGAGGGGCAGAGGGGGAGAGAGAGAGAGAAAGAGAGAGAGGGAGGGGGAGAGGGAGAGGGAGAGGGAGAGAGGGAGAGAGGGAGAGAGGGAGAGAGGGAGAGAGGGAGAGAGGGGGAGAGGGAGAGAGGGAGAGAGAGAGAGAGAGAGAGAGAACATCCCAAGTAGGCTCCATGCCCAGTGGGGAGACCGAGATGGGGCTTGAAACCACAACCCTGGGGTCATGACCTGAGCCAAAGTCAAGAGTCAGATGCTTAACCAACTGAGCCACCTAGGCACCCCAACATAATCTTCATTCAATGCAATACCTATCAAGATTCCAATGGCATTTTCTACAAAATTAGAAGAAACACACCTAAAATTTTATAAAACCACAAAAGATGCTCGCTCAGTAGCCAAAGCACTCTTATGAACAAAGCTGATGGCATCATGCTCCCTTATTTCAAACTGTATCACAAAGCTATAGCAACAAAACAGTATAACACTGACATAAAAACACCTAAGTTAACGGAACAGAAATAAACCCACTCATATATGATCAATTAATTTATGACGGAGGTAAGGATATATGATTGGGAAAACCAGACAGCCCCGTGCAAAACAATGAAACTGGGCCACTATCTTATACCATACACAAAAATTAACTCAAGATGGATTAAAGACTGGAATGTAAGAGCTGAAACCGTAAACACACTCCCAAATAACATAGGCATAGATGTTGGTGGTGATACTTTGAATGTGACACCAAAAGCAAAAGCAACAAAAGCAAAACATAAACAGGTAGGACGACCTCAACCTAAAAGTCTTCTACATAGCAGCCCATCCACATAATGAAAAGGCAATGGCAGAAGGTGTTTACACATCATATACCCAATTAGCGTTTAATATCCAAAATATATATGGAATGCATACAACTGAACACCAAACAACAATGAAAACAATCAGTTTTAAAAAATGGGCCGAAGTTGTGACTCGACGTTTTTTCCAAAGACAACGTACAGATGGCTAAGAGACACATGAAAAGATGCTCTACATCATAAATCATCAGGGAGATACAAATCAAAACACCAGTGAGAGACTACCTCAAGTCTATTAAAATGGCTAGTATCCAAAAAGAGAAGGAATTAAGTGTTGGTGAAGATGTGGAGGAAAGGGAACCGTCATGCACTGTTGGCAGAAATGTAAAATGGCACAGCCACTATGGCAAAGAATATGGAGACTCCTCAAAAAATTAAAAATAGAACTACCATATTATCCAGCAATTCCACTTTGGGGTATTTGTCCAAAGAAAATGAAGAAAATTGAAACATTTACTTGAAAAGATATCCGCACTCCTGTGTTCATTGCAGCATTCCTTAAAAAAGCTAAGATACTGAAATGACCTGTGTCCATCAACAGATGAATGGATAAAGGAATTGTATATATACACAATGGAATATTATTCAGCCTTTAAAAAGAATGAAATCTTGCCACTGATAACAACATGCATGGAACTTGATGGCATTATGCTAAGTGAAGTAAGACCGAGAAAGACAAATACTGTGTGATTTCTCTTATATGTGGAATTTAAACAAACAAAAAACAGCCTCATGGATATACAGAAAGGACTGGCGATAGCTACAGATGGTGGGTAGGGGATGGGAGAAATGGGAGAGTGAGATCGAAAGGTAAAATATATATATATATATTATACATATATATATTATAATTACATATATAATACATATACTATACATATAATTACATATATAATATACAACGTATTGTATATTATATATGTAATATATATTATCTATATAATATACATGTACATATATACATGTAATATTACATATATCTATAATATATATGATATATATCTATATATAACTATATATCTATATATCTATCTATATCTATATATATATAGATAGATATGAAACTTGGTCTATGAAGATGCTTTAAAGTGTACCACAAAGAGGTATTTTGGAGCTAAGGGACATGCAGATTGAACACTACTGAAATTAAGAGGGTATGGAATCTGAGAAATGGGATATCATGAAGATACAGAATTTGGTTTTCACAGTGGGCCTTCCAGAAAGGTGAAAAGAACATGCAGGCAGGCTTTTGTAGGCTGTTGATAGAAATGGAAAGATACTCCTGTCATTAAAAGTATATGTCCAGTTATTTTCAGCCGATCCAAGATAATTCTGTCACACACAACTCCCAGGGATTTGTTCGTAAAAAAAATAAGGTTAACATGGATGAGAGTTAGCTATTCCCCCACAACCTTGACTACAGGATACAATCAAAGTCTTAGATAATTCTGCCAATCATAGACATTAGTTATGCATCTGTTATAGGTAAGCATAAAACTGTTCATTTACCTTGTTTTCTAAACATAGTGAAGTTCTAGGTCTATCGTTTTGGGTGATTTGATCATACGTTGCATGAAAGGTTCACTTGTACCAGATGTGATAATATTTCTTCAAATGGACCACCAACAAGAAATTCTTTTTTTTTTAACTATATGAAATTTATTGTCAAATTGGTTTCCATACAACACCCAGTGCTCATCCCAAAAGGTGCCCTCCTCAATACCCATCACCCACCCTCCACTCCCTCCCACCCCCCATCAGCCCTCAGTTTGTTCTCAGTTTTTAAGAGTCTCTTATGCTTTGGCTCTCTCCCACTCTAACCTTTTTTTTTTCCTTCCCCTCCCCCATGGGTTCCTGTTAAGTTTCTCAGGATGCACATAAGAGTGAACACATGTGGTATCTGTCTTTCTCTGTATGGCTTATTTCACTTAGCATAACACTCTCCATTTCCATCCACGTTGCTACAGAGGGCCATATTTCATTCTTTCTCATTGCCACGTAGTACTCCATTGTGTATATGAACCACAATTTCTTTATCCATTCATCAGCTGTTGGACATTTAGGCTCTTTCCATAATTTGGCTATTGTTGAGAGTGCTGCTATAAACATTGGGGTACAAGTGCCCCTATGCATCAGTACTCCTGTATCGCTTGGGTAAATTCCTAGCAGTGCTATCGCTGGGTCATAGGGTAGGTCTATTTTTAATTTTTTGAGGAACCTCCACACTGTTTTCCAGAGCGGCTATACCAGTTTGCATTCCCACCAACAGTGCAAGAGGGTTCCTGTTTCTCCACATCCTGTCCAGCATCTATAGTCTCCTGGTTTGTTCATTTTGGCCACTCTGACTGGCATGAGGTGATATCTGAGTGTGGTTTTGATTTGTATTTCCCTGATGAGGAGCGACGTTGAGCATCTTTTCATGTGCCTGTTGGCCACCCAGATGTCTTCTTTAGAGAAGTGTCTATTCATGTCTTCTGCCCATTTCTTCACTGGATTATTTGTTTTTCAGGTGTGGAGTTTGGTGACTTCTTTATAGATTTTGGATACTAGCCCTTTGTCCGATATGTCATTTGCAAATATCTTTTCCCATTCCGTTGGTTGCCTTTTACTTTTGTTGATTGTTTCCTTTGCTGTGCAGAAGCTTTCTATGTTCATGAGGTCCCAATAGTTCATTTTTGCTTTTAATTCCCTTGCCTTTGGGGATGTGTCAAGTAAGAAATTGCTACGGCTGAGGTCAGAGAGGTGTTTTTCTGCTTTCTCCTCTAGGGTTTTGATGGTTTCCTGTCTCACATTCAGGTCCTTTATCCATTTTCAGCTTATTTTTGTGAATGGTGTGAGAAAGTGGTCTAGTTTCATCCTTCTGCATGTTGCTGTCCAGTTCCCCCAGCACCATTTGTTAAAGAGACTTTTTTCCATTGGATATTCTTTCCTGCTTTGTCAAAGATGAGTTGGCCATACATTTGTGGGTCTAGTTCTGGGGTTTCTATTCTATTCCATTGGTCTATGTGTCTGTTTTTGTGCCAGTACCATGCTGTCTTGATGATTACAGCTTTGTAGTAGAGGCTAAAGTCTGGGATTGTGATGCCTCCTGCTTTGGTTTTCTTCTACAATATTACTTTGGCTATTTGGGGCCTTTTGTGGTTCCATACAAATTTTAGGATTGCTTGTTCTAGCTTCGAGAAGAATGCTGGTGCAATTTTGATTGGGATTGCATTGAATCTGTAGATAGCTTTGGGTAGTATTGACAGTTTGACAATATTTATTCTTCCAACCCATGAGCACGGAATGTTTTTCCATTTCTTTATATCTTCTTCAATTTCCTTCATAAGCTTTCTATAGTTTTCAGCATACAGATCTTTTACATCTTTGGTTAGATTTATTCCTAGGTATTTTATGCTTCTTGGTGCAATTGTGAATGGGATCAGTTTCTTTATTTGTCTTTCTGTTGCTTCATTATTAGTGTATAAGAATGCAACTGATTTCTGTACATTGATTTTGTATCCTGCATCTTTGCTGAATTCATGTATCAGTTCTAGCAGACTTTTGGTGGAGTCTATCAGATTTTCCATGTATAATATCATGTCATCTGCAAAAAGTGAAAGCTTGACTTCATCTTATCCAATTTTGATGCCTTTGATTTCCTTTTGTTGTCTGATTGCTGATGCTAGAACTTCCAACACTATGTTAAACAACAGTGGTGAGAGTGGACATCCCTGTCGTGTTCCTGATCTCAAGGAAAAAGCTCTCAGATTTTCCCCATTGAGGATGATGTTAGCTGTGGGCTTTTCATAAATGGCTTTTATGATGTTTAAGTATGTTCCTTCTATCCTGACTTTCTCGAGGGTTTTTATTAAGAAAGGATGCTGAATTTTGTCAAATGCTTTTTCTGTATCAATTGACAGGATCATATGGTTCTTATCTTTTACTAATGTGATGTATCATGTTGATTGATTTGCGAATGTTGAACCAGCTCTGTATCCTAGGAATGAATCCCACTTGATCATGGTGAATAATTCTTTTTATATGCTGTTGAATTCGATTTGCTAGTATCTTACTGAGAATTTTTGCATCCATATTCATCAGGGATATTGGCCTGTAGTTCTCTTTTTTTACTGGGTCTCTGTCTGGTTTAGTAATCAAAGTAATACTGGCTTCATAGAATGAGTCTGGAAGTTTTCCTTCCCTTTCTATTTTTTGGAATAGCTTGAGAAGGATAGGTATTATCTCTTCTTTAAATGTCTGGTAGAACTCCCCTGGGAAGCCATCTGGTCCTGGACTCTTATTTGTTGGGAGTTTTTTGATGACTGATTCAATTTCTTCACTGGTTATGGGTCTGTTCAAGCTTTCTATTTCCTCCTGATTGAGTTTTTGAAGTGTGTGGGTGTTTAGGAATTTGTCCATTTCTTCGAGGTTGTCCAGTTTGTTGGCATACAGTTTTTCATAGTATTCCCTGATAATTCCTTGTATTTCTGAGGGATTGGCTGTAATAATTCCATTTTCATTCATGATTTTATTTATTTGGGTCATCTCCCTTTTCTTTTTGAGAAGCCTGGCTAGAGGCTTATCAATTTTGTTTATTTTCTCAAAAAACCAACTCTTGGTTTCATTGATCTGCTCGACTGTTTTTAGATTCTATATTGTTTATTTCTGCTCTGATCTTTATTATTTCTCTTCTTCTGCTGGGTTTAGGGTGTCTTTGCTGTTCTATTTCCTTTAGGTGTGCTGTTAGATTTTGTATTTAGGATTTTTCTTGTTTCTTGAGATAGGCCTGGATTGCAATGTATTTTCCTCTCAGGACTGCCTTCACTGCATCCCAAAGTATTTGGATTGTTGTCTTTTCATTTTCATTTGTTTCCATATATTTTTAAATTTCCTCTCTAATTGCCTGGTTGACCCATTCATTCTTTAGTAGGGTGTTCTTTAACCTCCATGCTTTTGGAGGTTTTCCAGACTTTTCCCTGTGGTTGATTTCAAGTCTCATAGCATTGTGGTCTGAAAGCGTGCATGGTATGATCTCAATTCTTGTATACTTATTAAGGGCTGTTTGGTGACCCAGTATGTGATCTATCTTGGAGAATGTTCCATGTGCACTCGAGAAGAAAGTATATTCTGTTGCTTTGGGATGCAGAGTTCTAAATATATCTGTCAAGTCCATCTGATCCAATGTATCATTCAGGGCCCTTGTTTCTTTATTGACCGTGTGTCTAGATGATCTATCCATTGTTGTAAGTGGGGTGTTGAAGTCCCCTGCAATTACCACATTCTTATCAATAAGGCTGCTTATGTTTGTAATTGTTTTATATATTTGGGGGCTCCCGTATTCGGCGCATAGACATTTATAATTGTTATCTCTTCCTGATGGATAGACCCTGTAATTATTACATAATGCCCTTCTTCATCTCTTGTGACAGCCTTTAATTTAAAGTCTAGTTTGTCTGATAGAAGTATGGCTACTCCAGCTGTCTTTTGACTTCCAGTAGCATGATAGCTATTCTCCATCCCCTCACTTTCAATCTGAAGGTGTCCTCAGGTTTAAAATGAGTCTTTTCTAGACAGCAAATAGATGGGTCTTGTTTTTTTTTTTTATCCATTCTGATACCCTATGTCTTTTGGTTGGAGCATTTAGTCCATTTACATTCAGTGTTATTATAGAAAGATAGGAGTTTAGAGTCATTGTGATGTCTGTAGGTTTCATGCTTGTAACGATGTCTCTGGTACTTGGTCTCACAGGATCCCCCTTAGGATCTCTTGTAGGGCTGGTTTAGTGGTGACGAGTTCCTTCAGTTTTTGTTTGTTTGGGAAGACCTTTATCTCTCCTTCTATTCTAAATGACAGATTTGCTGGATAAAGGATTCTCAGCTGCCTATTTTTTCTGTTCATCACACGGAAGATTTCCTGCTATTCCTTTCTGGCCTGCCAAGTTTCAGTAGAGAGATCTGTCACGAGTCTTATCGGTCTCCGTTTCTATGTTAGAGCACGTTTATCCCAAGCTGCTTTCAGAATTTTCTCTTTATCCTTGTATTTTGCCAGTTTCACTATGATATGTCGTGCAGAAGATCGATTCAAGTTACATCTGAAGGGAGTTCTCTGTGCCTCTTGGATTTCAATGCCTTTTTCCTTCCCCAGATCAGGGAAGTTCTCAGCTATTATTTCTTCAAGTACACCTTCAGCACCTTTCCCTCTCTCTTCCTCCTCTGGAATACCAATTACGTGTAGATTATTTCTCTTTAGTGCATCACTAAGTTCTCTAATTTTCCCCTCATACTCCTGGGTTTTTTTTATCTCTTTTTCTCAGCTTCCTCTTTTTCCATAATTTTATCTTCTAGTTCTCCTATTCTCTCTTCTGCCTCTTCAATCCGAGCTGTGGTTGTCTCCATTTTATTTTGCAGCTCATTAATAGCATTTTTTAGCTCCTCCTGGCCGTTCCTTAGTCCCTTGATCTCTGTAGCAATAGATTCTCTGCTGTCCTGTATACCGTTTTCAAGCCCAGCGATTAAATTTATGACTATTATTCTAAATTCACTTTCTGTTATATTATTTAAATCCTTTTTTGATCGGTTCGCTAGCTGTCAGTATTTCCTGAAGATTCTTTTCACAGGGGAATTCTTCCTTTTTGTCATTTTGGATAGTCCCTGGAGTGGTGTGGAACTGCAGGGCACTTCCCCTGTGCTGTCTTGAATAACTTGGGCTGGTGGGCGGGGCCACAGTCAGACCTGATGTCTGCCCCCAGCCCACCGCTGGGGCCACAGTCAGACCGGTGTGTACCTTCTCTTCCCCTCTCCTAGGGGCAGGATTCACTGTGGGGTGGTGTGGCCCATCTGGGCTACTTGCACACTGCCAGCCTTGTGGTGCTGGGGATCTGGCATATTAGCTGGGGTGGATCGGCAAGGTGCACAGGGGCGGGAGGGGCAGGCTCAGCTCGCTTTGCCTTCGGTGGTCCGCTTTAGGAGGGGCCCTTCGGCACCGGGAGTGAGTCAGACCCGCTGCCAGAGGGATGGATCCGCAGAAGCACAGCATTGGGTGTTTGCGAGGTGCAAGCAAGTTCCCTGATAGGAACTGGTTCCCTTTGGGAT
The DNA here is from genome assembly GCF_018350195.1 of Panthera tigris. Lineage (NCBI taxonomy): Eukaryota > Metazoa > Chordata > Mammalia > Carnivora > Felidae > Panthera > Panthera tigris. The sequence continues at coordinate 12,756,781 of NC_056672.1, forward strand.
TTTGGCTGGGGGATGGGCGAGGGAGATGGCTCCGGTGAGCGCCTTTGTTCCCCTCCAAGCTGAGCTCTGTCATCCGGGGCTCAACAACTCTCCCTCCCGATGTCCTCCAGCCCTCCTGCTCTCCAAGCAGAGCTGTTAGCTCATAGCATTCCAGACGTTAAGTCCCGCTTGCTGTCCGAACACACTCCGTCTGGCCCCTCCACTTTTGCAAGCCAGACTTGGGGGCTCTGCTTTGCTGGCGGGCCGCCCCTCCGCCCTGGCTCCCTCCCGCCAGTCTGTGTAGCTCGCACCGCCTCTCCGCCCTTCCTACCCTCTTCCGTGGGCCGCTCCTCTACACTTGGCTCCGGAGAATCCGTTCTGCTAGTCTTCTAGCGGTTTTCTGGGTTATTTAGGCAGGTATGGGTGGAATCTAAGTGATCAGCAGGATGCCTTGAGCCCAGTGTCCTCCTATGCCACCATCTTCCCGCCGATGGAAACCAACAAGAAATTCTTAGACCAATTTCTAGTCCAAAGACTGCTGGGGATTTAAGCTTTGGGAACCATCTCCTAAGAGTAAAACATCTAGACCCTGCTGAATTCTTACAACCAGTCCATGAAAATAATACTGAGTATCTGAGCATTTTAGCTAAGCTATTAACACATATCCCGAATGCCTTTAATTTCTCACTGAGAGCCCATTTCTAACACTCATCATGTTTATTACAAGCTATCAATTTAATAAAAAACCAATTCTGACACTCTGTGCTGATTAACAAAGCATCTGTCTGGGTTTAATCGATATACGGATAGTAGATGCACTTTTCATAGCTGCTGCTCTGGTGTGGGCTTTTTGTTCAGAATGTTCAGGTACACACTGATTAGGCCAATTGGCTGCACGGATCATTTAACCTGGCACAGGAGATCACTGTGCCGGGGTGGGAACATTTCAAAGGACTTCTATATTTAACAGTGGCCAAAGGCAGCGGTGGAAATTGCTTGGAAGGGTCAGGTGGAGCTAGATCACAGAATAAGGCACAGAATTTTCTTATATTGTCTTTTTCTGTCTTTCTGTCTGTCTTCCCATCCATCCTTCTGTTGGTCTTTCTTTCTTTTTATTTTGTTAACTCAGGAGAGTAACACAACTAGAACTAAGATCCAAGATGATTCATTTGACCATCAGACTCAGTGGAAGGAAACAAGGACATGTGATAAAGATACAGGAAGCAGGTAGATGCATAATAAAGCCTGAACAGTTGCTCTGCTAAGAATAGAGGAAGTGGAGGGAAAGCATAAGAGCTATTTCCACAGAGAATACATAAAAATATTGATTCTGCTTCCCATTCGGGTAATGTTTGGTCTTTCATATATCTCCTTTAATTTTGATACAAACTCCAGAAGATTAATGCCCTCTACGTTGAAGATGGCCATTCACAGAGATTACACATGCTCATCCACACTCACAAGCCTAGTATGATGCCGGAGTCGGGACTTGGAGGCCACAGCAGGTACAAGTACAGAGAAAGGCACAACTCAAGACACAGGCCAGCCTGTGGTGCAAAACTTGTACCTCAGTAGTGAGCAACCTAGTGATCTCTTCTAAGTAAGCCTCCCTTCCAACCCAGGGAGTCCACCTACAACAGTGTGTCTTACCTCTTCTCCCCATGTAGTTTTTTAAAAATTTTTTTAAAAAATGTTTATTTCTGAGAGAGAGAGAGTGAGCAGGGGAGGGGCAGAGAGAGAGGGAGACAGAGAATCCCAAGCAGGCTCTGCGCTGTCAGCACAGAGCCCCACGTGGGGCTCGATCTTAAGAACTGTGAGATCATGACCTGAAGCCAAAATCAAGAGTGGGATGTTTAACCAATGGAGCCACCCAGGTGCCCCTCTCCACGTGTATTTTTAAGCATTTGTGTCAGAGTATTAAGTTCAATATTGTTTGAAGTAGCAAGAGATTGACAGCTGGTTAACAAATTAAGAGGCAAATATCCATTCAATAGAATATTGTACAATTGTTAAAAAGAAAGCAGTCGTTTCTTTATGTACTGATAATACAGCCTGGACATCTGATGTTAACAGAAAAGAGCAAAGTACTGGGGAGAGTGAAGGGGTGGGAACTTACAGTGTGTTTAAAAATGAAAAAATACACACATAAGCACAGAGTTACATTGTCCATCTCTAGAAAGACATGAAGAAATGAACAGGGGTCACCTCTGGGAAAATCAAGTAGGTAGTAACTAAAGAACTGGGCTGTAAAGAAGATTTTTCACCATATGCCTGTTTGTATATTTTGAATTACATAACATACTACTTTTTTTTTAAAGCGTTTTTCCTCAAAAAAAATGAAGAAAGAAAAAAAATAAAAGACAAAATATGGGCTTTGGACTCAAAAAGAATTTGTTTCTACTACTTAGCTAGCTACGCGAACATAGCCAAGGTATTTTATTTTTAATTTACTGTGACATCAGGGGCGCCTGGGTGGCCCAGTCGGTTAAGTGTCCGACTTGGGTTCAGGTCATGATCTCGTGTTTTCTGAGTTCGATTCCTGCATCAGGCTCCGTGCTGCCAGCTCAGAGCCTAGAGCCTGGAGCCTGGAGCCTGCTTAGGATTCTGTGTCTTCCTCTTTCTCTGCCCCTCCCCTCACGCATGTGCGCGTGCTTGCTCTCTCTCAAAAATAAATAGAAAACTTTTAAAAATTTGTTTAAATTTACTGTGACATCACAGTACATATGACAAACAAAAGAAAGTCTCTTATGAAACCAGCACTGTAAAACTGATGTAATTCTTTTTAGTCTTTAAACACACGTGCGCACGCACACACACATTTTACATCTGATTAAAAACAATTTTAAAATGTATATTATAAGATTCATCAGCCCATGTAAGGTATAGTGACTTATGATGGTGACTTAGAATCGTGAGAAGTATTTAAATGTTTATTTTTCAATAAGTGCACTATGTTTTCCTGTTTCAGTCCCGAAATCATCTTTATTGCCAAGTGAACCCTTCCTGGCTAATAGCATATCCTACCCAGAGAAAAAGTAGCAACAATGTTATTACTTTATTATTTTTTTAAATATGAAATTTATTGTCAAATTGGTTTCCATACAGCACCCAGTGCTCATCCCAACAGGTGCCCTCCTCTCCTTCCCATTCCCCGCCTCTCCTTCCCACCCCCCATCAACCCTCAGTTTATTCTCAGTTTTTAAGAGTCTCTTGTTGTTTGGCTCCCTTCCTCTCTAACTTTTTTTTCCTTCCCCTCCCCCATGGTCTTCTGTTAAGTTTCTCAGGATCCACATAGGAGTGAAAACATATGGAATCTGTCCTTCTCTGTATGACTTATTTCACTTAGCATCACACTCTCCAGTTCCATCCACGTGGCTACAAAAGGCCATATTTCATTCTTTCTCATTGCCACGTAGTATTCCATTGTGTATATAAACCACAATTTCTTTATCCATTCATCAGTTGATGGACATTTAGGCTCTTTCCATAATTCATTTATTAAATGCTGGCACATTATTACTCCTGAGAGTGTATCATCCAGTAACTTCCAGAGATGTTAGCATTATTTATGTGCTTCACTGATGATGAGGACACATGGCAGTCTTAGCCCGAGCATGCAAGAAAATAGGAACCATAGTTCATTTTCCAGGCATGTTAAATCTACCAGTCAGAATTTTATAGCATAAATGTACAACAACGTTTTCAGCAGTGCCTTTGACCTCTTTAGGCCATAATCACTGCAATTGCAGACCATGCTTTTTCTCTGTTGGCCACAACCTGCCTTCCACATACTGTCTGGAGAGAGAAGGAGAAGGGCCCATGTGCCAAGTGAGAAGAACAGCCCCATCCGCACAAGAGACATCTGTCCTTATTAGGTAGGGCTTAAGGCCAGGCTGGGAGAGCATGAGGTGCCCCACTGATCAGAGGCAAGACAGGACATACATTGAAAGGGTCTGTGCCAACGTGGAACAAGTCTCAAAAGCCCTCAGAGGAAGTAGGCCACCCCCAGACTGCTTGATACAGATCAGAGCCCATGAAGGCGGCTGAGTCCCGGGGTCCAGGGCAAGGTCGCCCCACCTGCAAAGCTGTCCACATTGATCTGGACCCTTCACAGAAGGAGCGTTCAGTAGAGAAATGAGCATCTTGCTTAAGCCATTCTATTGTTTGCTCTCTGGTGCAGTAGTATAGACTTATCATCATTAATATACTCCCATATAATAGATACTGCAAATCTGTCACTTCCATAAATCTGAGAGGCAAGAAAAAATATATTTTATTTTTGCTTTAATTTGAACTTACATTGGTTAGGCTGAGCCTTTGCTTCTCAATTATTTGTATTTCTTCTTTGAACGGTCTCTTACCCTCCAGTGCCCATTAATAATTTTTAAAAATTTAAATCCAAGTTAGTTAACATGTAGTGTAATAATGATTTCAGGAATAGAATCTGGTGATTCATCACTTACATAGAACACCCAGTGCTCACCCCAACAAGTGTCCTCCTTAATTCCCATCACCCATTTAGCCCATCCCCCCCAACACTCTGCCAGCATCCCTCAGTTTGTTCTCTGTATTTAACAGTCTCTTATGGTTTGTCTCCCTCTCTATTTTTATCTTATTTTTGCTTCCCTTTCCCTATGTTCATCTGTTGAGTTTCTCAAATTCCACATATGGGTGAAATCATATATTTGCCTTTCTCTGACTGACTTATTTCACTTAGCATAATACACTCTAGTTCCATCCACATTGTTGCAAATGGCAAGATTTCATTCTTTTTGATCACTGAGTAATACTCCATTGTTTATGTGCACGTGTGTGTGTGTGTGTGTGTGTGTGTGTGTGTGTGTGTGTATCACATCTTCTTTATCCATTCATCAGTTGATGGACATTTGGGTTCTTTCTATACTTTGACTATTGTCAATAGCACTGCTGTAACATTGGGGTGCATGTGCCCCTTCGAAACAGCCCTCCTGTACCCTTTGGAAAAATACTAGTAGTGCAATTGCTGGGTCAGAGGGTAGTTCTATTTTTAATATTTTGAGGAACCTCCATACTGTTTTCCAGAGTGGCTGCACCAGTTTGCATTCCCACCAACAGTACAAGAGGGTTCCCATTTCTCCACATCCTCTCCAGCATCTATAGTCTCCTGGTTTGTTCATTTTAGCCACTCTGACTGACATGAGGTGGTATCTCAGTGTGGTTTTGATTTGTATTTCCCTGATGAGGAGTGATGTTGAGCATCTCACTCTTCATAGATTTTGGATACTAACCCTTTATCTGATAGAATGGGAAAAGATATTTGCAAATGACTTATCGGTTGCCTTTTAGTTTTGTTGATTGTTTCCTTTGCAGTGCAGAAGCTTTTTATCTTGATGAGGTCCTAATAAAAGCAAAAATGAACTGTTTCCCTTGCCTCTGGACATGTGTCAGATAAGAAGGTATGCATGTACCCATTATTTTCTACTATGGTATTTTTCATAATGTTTTTTAAAAATCTATTTCAGGAGGGGGCCAATATGGCAGAGAAGTAGGGGGAAGCCATACTTCCAGCGTCTCTCAAAAAAAGAAGTGTAGAAGCCAAAGGACTTTGAACACCAGGGCCTGGGAGGAAAAGAGACTGAATCTACTAGGAAGAAAATGGGAAAGCTGGAAAAAAGGGCTACTCCAAGGAAAAATCAAAGCATACCTGGTGGAGGGTCCAAAATATTACTACGAGTAGGGCAATAAAATAACCAAAGTCACAACAGACAACAAGTAACAATCTTCAGAAAACACCTCCTGAAGGGCCAGGCCCTGGAGAGTGTACGACCTTCCTTTAATATAGCAGTGCTCACAGGTGCAGAGCACACAACAAGTGTTTCAAACGCATAAGGGACAGAAAACTAGCCAAAATGACGAAACGGAAGAATTCTCCTCAAAAGAAATTCCAGGAAGTAGCAACAGCTAATAAATTGATCAAAACCAATTTAAGCAATGTAATGGAACAAGAATTTAGAATAATAGTCATAAAATTAATCGCTGGGCTTCAAAAAAGCATAGAGGACAGCAGAGAATCTATTGCTACAGAGATCAAGGGACTAAAAAATAATCATGAGAATTAAAAAATACTATAAATGAGGTGCAAAATAAAATGCAGGTGGTCACAGCGCAGATTGAAGAGGCAGAGGAGAGAATAGGTGAATTAGAAGATAAAATTATGGAAAAAGAGGAAGCTGAGAAAAAGAGATAAAAAAAATCCAGGCGTACGAGGGGAGAATTAGAGAACTAAGTGATGCAATCAAACAGAACAATATCCATATCATAGGAATTCCAGAAGAAGAAGAGAAAGAGAAAGGGGCTGAAGGTGTACTTGAAATAATAGCTGAGAACTTCCCTGATCTAGGGAAGGAAACAAGGATTGAAATCCAAGAGGACAGAGAACTTCCTTCAGATGTAACTTGAATCGATCTTCTCTGCACGACATATCATAGTGAAACTGGCAAAGTACAAGGATAAAGAGAGAGTTCTGAAAGCAGCTACGGATAAACGGGCCTTAACATACAAAGATAGATACCTAAGGGTAGTAGCAGACCTATCTACTGAAACTTGGCAGGCCAGAAAGAAACGGCAGGAAATCTTCAATGTGATGAACAGAAAAAAATATGCAGCCAAGAATCCTTTACCCACCAAGTCTGTCATTCAGAATTGAAGGAGAGATAAAGGTTTTCCCAAACAAACACTGAAGGAATTCATCACCACTAAACCAGCCCTACAAGAGATCCTAAGGGGGACTCTGTGAGTGAAATGCTGCAAGGACCACCAAGTACCAGAGACATCACTACAAGCATGAAACCTACAGACATCACAATGACTCTAAACTCCTATCTTTCTATAATAACACTGAATGTAAATGGACTAAATGCTCCAACCAAAAGACATAGGGTATCAGAATGGATAAAAAAAAAAAAAAAAACAAGACCCATCTATTTGCTGTCTAGAAAAGACTCATTTTAAACCTGAGGACACCTTCAGATTGAAAGTGAGGGGATGGAGAATAGCTATCATGCTACTGGAAGTCAAAAGACAGCTGGAGTAGCCATACTTCTATCAGACAAACTAGACTTTAAATTAAAGGCTGTCACAAGAGATGAAGAAGGGCATTATGTAATAATTACAGGGTCTATCCATCAGGAAGAGATAACAATTATAAATGTCTATGCGCCGAATACGGGAGCCCCCAAATATATAAAACAATTACAAACATAAGCAGCCTTATTGATAAGAATGTGGTAATTGCAGGGGACTTCAACACCCCACTTACAACAATGGATAGATCATCTAGACACACGGTCAATAAAGAAACAAGGGCCCTGAATGATACATTGGATCAGATGGACTTGACAGATATATTTAGAACTCTGCATCCCAAAGCAACAGAATATACTTTCTTCTCGAGTGCACATGGAACATTCTCCAAGATAGATCACATACTGGGTCACCAAACAGCCCTTAATAAGTATACAAGAATTGAGATCATACCATGCACGCTTTCAGACCACAATGCTATGAGACTTGAAATCAACCACAGGGAAAAGTCTGGAAAACCTCCAAAAGCATGGAGGTTAAAGAACACCCTACTAAAGAATGAATGGGTCAACCAGGCAATTAGAGAGGAAATTTAAAAATATATGGAAACAAATGAAAATGAAAAGACAACAATCCAAATGCTTTGGGAGGCAGCAAAGGCAGTCCTGAGAGGAAAATACATTGCAATCCAGGCCTATCTCAAGAAACAAGAAAAATCCCAAATACAAAATCTAACAGCACACCTAAAGGAAATAGAAGCAGAACAGCAAAGATACCCCAAACCCAGCAGAAGAAGAGAAATAATAAAGATCAGAGCAGAAATAAACAATATAGAATCTAAACAAACAAACAAACAAAAAACCCCCAAACAAACAGTAGAGCAGATCAATGAAACCAAGAGTTGATTTTTTGAAAAACTAAACAAAATTGGTAAACCTCTTGCTAGGCCTCTCAAAAACAAAAGGGAGAGGAACCAAATAGATAAAATCATGAATGAAAATGGAATTATTACAGCCAATCCCTCAGAAATACAAGCAATTATCAGGGAATACTATGAAAAAGTATATGCCAACAAATTGGACAACCTCCAAGAAATGGACAAATTCCTAAACACCCACACACTTCAAAAACTCCAACAGGAAGAAATAGAAAACTTGAACAGACCCATAACCAGCGAGGAAATTGAATCAGTTATCAAAAGTCTCCCAACAAATAAGAGTCCAGGACCAGATGGCTTCCCAGGGGAATTCTACGAGACATTTAAAGCAGAGATAATACCTATCCTTCTCAAGCTATTCCAAAAAATAGAAAGGGAAGAAAAACTTCCAGACTCATTCTATGAAGCCAGCATTACTTTGATTCCCAAACCAGACAGAGAGCCAGCAAAAAAGTCAACTACAGGCCAATATTCCTGATGAATATGGATGCAAAAATTCTCAGTAAGATACTAGCAAATCGAATTCAACAGCATATAAAAAGAATTATTCACTATGATCCAGTGGGATTCATTCCTGGGCTGCAGGGCTGATTCAATATTCACAAATCATTGTGACACATCACATTAATAAAAGAAAAGATAAGAACCATATGATCCTGTCAATGGATGCAGAAAAAGCATTTGACAAAATTCAGCATGCTTTCATAATAAAAATGCTTGAGACAGTCGGGATAGAAGAAACATACTTAAACATCATAAAAGCCCACAGCTAATATCCTCCTCAATGGGGAAATACTGAGAGCTTTCCCCCTGAGATCAGGAACACTGCAGGGGATGTCCACTCTCACTGCTGTTATTTAATATAGCGTTGGAAGTTCTAGCATCAGCAATCAGACAACAAAAGGAAATCAAAGGCATCAAAATTGGCAAAGATGAAGTCAAGCTTTCACTTTTTGCAGATGACATGATACTACACATGGAAAACCCAATAGATGCCACCAAAAGTCTGCTAGAATGGATACATGAATTCAGCAAAGTCGCAGGATACAAAATTAATCTACAGAGATCAGTTGCATTCTTATACACTAATAATGAAGCAACAGAAAGACAAATAAGGAAACTGATCCCATTCACAACTGCACCAAGAATGATAAAATACCTAGGAATAAACCTAACCAAAGACGTAAAAGATCTGTATGCTGAAAACTATAGAAAGCTTATGAAGGAAATTGAAGAAGATATAAAGAAATGGAAAAACATTCCGTGCTCATGGGTTGGAAGAATAAATATTGTCAAACTGTCAATACTACCCAAAGCTATCTACAGATTCAATGCAATCCCAATCAAAATTGCACCAACATTCTTCTCGAAGCTAGAACAAGCAATCCTAAAATTTGTATGGAACCACAAAAGGCCCCAAATAGCCAAAGTAATATTGTAGAAGAAAACCAAAGCAGGAGGCATCACAATCCCAGACTTTAGCCTCTACTACAAAGCTGTAATCATCAAGACAGCGAGGTATTGGCACAGACACATAGACCAACGGAATAGAGACTCCCGAATTGGACCCACAAATGTAGGGCCAACTCATCTTTGACAAAACAGGAAAGAATATCCAATGGAAAAAAGTCTCTTTAACAAATGGTGCTGGGAGAACTGGACAGCAACATGCAGAAGGATGAAACTAGACCACTTTCTCACACCATTCACAAAAATAAACTCAAAATGGATAAAGGACCTGAATGTGAGACAGGAAACCATCAAAACCCTAGAGGAGCAAGCAGGAAAAAACTTCTCTGACCTCAACTGCAGCAATTTCTTACTTGACACATCTCCAAAGACAAGGGAATTAAAAGCAAAAATGAACTATTGGGACCTCATGAACATAGAAAGCTTCTGCACAGCAAAGGAAACAATCAACAAAACTAAAAGGCAACCAACGGAATGGGAAAAGATATTTGCAAATGACATATCAGATAAAGGGTTAGTATCCATAATCTATAAAGAACTCACCAAACTCCACACCCCAAAAAACAAATAATCCAGTGAAGAAATGGGCAGAAGACATGAATAGACACTTTTCTAAAGAAGACATCTGGGTGGCCAACAGGCACATGAAAAGATGCTCAACATCACTCTTCATCGGGGAAATACAAATCAAAACCACACTGAGATACCACCTCATGCCAGTCAGAATGGCTAAAATGAACAAATCAGGAGACTATAGATGCTGAAGAGGATGTGGAGAAACGGGAACCCTCTTGCACTGCTGGTGGGAATGCAAACTGGTACAGCCACTCTGGAAAACAGTATGGAGGTTCTCAAAAAATTAAAAATAGATCTACTCTATGACCCAGCAATAGCACTGCTAGGAATTTACCCAAGGGATCAGGAATGCTGATGGATAGGGGCACTTGTACCCCAATGTTTATAGCAGCACTTTCAACAATAGCCAAATTACGGAAAGAGCCTAAATGTCCATCAACTGATGAATGGATAAAGAAGATGTGGTTTATATATACAGTGGAATACTACTTGGCAATGGCAAGAATGAAATCTGGCCATTTGTAGCAACGTCAATGGAACTGGAGGGTATTATGCTAAGTGAAATAAGTCAGGCAGAGAAAGACAGATACCATATGTTTACACTCATATGTGGATCCTGAGAAACTCAACAGAAAACCAGGGGGGAGGAGAAGATGGGGAAAAAAAGTTACAGAGAGGGAAAGAGGCAAACCATGAGACTCTTAAATACTGACAATAAACTGAGGGTTGATGGGGGTAGGGGGGGAGGGGAAAGTGGGTGATGGGCATTGAGGAGGACACCTGTTGGGATGAGCACTGGGTGTTGTATGGAAACCAATTTCACAATAAATTTCATATTAGAAAATCTGTTTTATAGCTATAAAATATATACATATATAAAAATATATTTCATAAAAGGAGATAATGAAGCTAGCAATTTGCCCACGATATAAGTTGCAAATATTTCCCCTATTTTTCACTATTTGTAGTGTGGTTTTTGTTTGTTTGTTATTGTTCTGGTTAAGATTTGTTGTTCCTGTTTTTATTTTTAAGTTTTGCTTTAGCCAGATTTCTTAATCCAGGCTTTATGTCATTTTCAGAAAGGCTTTTCCCCACTCTTGGATGATATTAATAATTTACTCATCTTTTTCAGTATTTTAATACTTTTTTACATTTAAACCTTTGTCTGTAATTGACTTTGAGACAAGAATTAGGCAAGAATCAAGCTCCTGCATTTAACAAGTCTATTGCCACACTGTCATAATTACCATTGATTCATAGGACATATTCTTGCCTCATGGAAGTAATTAGTCCACTTTCATTACTCAGAATTACTCCATTTTCCTATGGTTTATATTTCCAGGTGAACTTTAGAATCATTTTGGCATTCTAAAAAGCCCACTGTTGTTTCATTTGATAATGTGTCAGTTTATAAGTTAAATAAAAGAACTGACATTTACATAATATTGGATCTTCTCATCCAAGAGTAAGATAGGCCTCCCTTTAGTCACATGTCCTATATTCCAGAGATTTATGGTTTTCTGCACAAAAGTACCACAGAGTCTTAACCCAGAGAATTTCTAGGCATTGGTTTTGATGTTATTGTTGCCATTATCAAATGCAAAGTAGCAAGATTAAAAAAATCATTAGGAAAGGTTTTGTTCCTCCACCCCAAATTATCAGTTGCACATGGACATATTTTGTGGAGCCGATAACGTACACTGGAGAGTACAGTTAAAAAAAAAAAACACTCTTATGAGCTAGTCTAGTCTATTCATAAGATTTGGTATGAAGCCATATATCCTAGATTGAAATTATTCAAAGCTTTGAAGATACTAAAATATGCTTCAGACACAAATGTCAAGTAACATATAAAATATTATACCAATTGCTGGTATATTTTCAGGTTAATAATATCCTATTGCCATAAAATACATAATTCTATTCTATAGATTTATATTCCTAACTATTAAATATTTGTCACTGTTTTAAGAACTAAAGGTTTCCCTATTCTATGCAAAGTCTAAATTAAACCCAGAGACCAAGAAGTCTAATGAAACCCAAACACAAGAAACGTGAGAAAAATGATACCAAAGTACATCATAATGAAACTGCTAAAAACCAGTAAGAAAGAGAAAAGCTTAAAGCAGCCAGAGGAAGAGACATTATATCAAAGAGGAACAAAGGTAAGATAAATAGCACATTCCTCATTGGATAGAATACAAGCAAGAAGTCAGCAGACTAGGACATTTACAGTCTTGACAGAAAAAAAAAACCTCAGAATTCTACGCACAACAAAAATTTCTTTCTAAAACGAAGGTAAAATCAAGACAACTTTTGACACACAAAAACCAAGAGAATCCATTGCCAGCACACCAACACTACAATAAATGTTAACAGAAGTCCTTCTAGCACAAAAACAATTATGTCAGACAGAAATCTAAGTCTATAAAAGGAATAAAGAAAACACAAATGAAAAAAGAATGAGACGGTAACTACATGGGGAAATACATACATTTTAACATTATTTAAATCTCTTTAAAAGATAATTGACCATTTAAGCAATAATAGTAATAATGCAGCATTGGGTTTACAACATATGTAAAAAAAGGAAAATGTAGGACAATAGTACAAAGGTTGTAAAATGAGAAATGGAAGATTATTTTAAGCTTCCAATAATGTACAGAAGTGGGATAATATGATTTGAAAATAGTATACAGCAATAATGCATCACAGTCTAAAAGCCCTAAGGCAGTTGCTAAAATAACAAAGAATCAGAGCTAACAAGTATGGGGTTGGGCTGTGGACAAAATGAGTGAAGGTGGCCAGAAGGTACAAGCTTCCAGTTCTAAAATAAGTACTGGGAATATAATGTATCACATAGGGACTATAGTTAATAATAGCGTATTATACCTTTGAAAACTGCTAAGAGAGATGTTCAAAGTTCTCATCTCAAGAAAAATAATTATAATCATGGGAGGTGACCACTGTTGACTAGATTTATTGTGATCATTTAGCAATATATACATGTATCAAATCACTGTTGTATAGCTGAATATAATGTGTCAATTATCTCCCTATTTTAATTTAATTTAATTTTAAGTGTCTCTTTATTCTGAGAGAAAGAGAACACACACACTAGTGGGTGAGGGGCAGAGAGCGGGGGGAGGGAGGGGGGGAGGGAAGGAGAATCTCAAGCAGGCTCTGCACTATCAGTACAGAGGCTGATATGGGGCTCAAACCCAACAACTGGGAGATCACGACCTGAGCTGAAATCAAGAGTCGGAAGCTTACCTGAGTCACCCAGGTGTCCCTGTATCTCAATTTTAGATAATAGTTCAATACCCCCTCTTAATAATTGGTAGAACATTTAACCCGAAAATCAATAAAGACACTGAACACTTGAGCAATACTCTCAACCAACTGGTTCTATTGGACATTTGTAAAACACTTCACCTAACAGAAACAGAATACACATTCTCTGTAAGCACACATGGAATATCTACCAAGACAGACCATATTTCAGGGTCATATAATTTTTTAAGATTTAAATCATGCAAATTATCTTCTCTAACCACAATGGAATTCAATTAGAATTAACAGAAAAATCTAAAGAAAATCTCCAAATATATAGGTACTGAATAAAACACTTTTAAATAACACACAAGTTGAAAAAATAAAGGAAATTAGAAAATATTTAGAACTAAAAATAAAAACAACATATCAAAATTGGGGGATGCCTATAAAGCAGGACTTAGGGGGAGATTTATAGCAATCAATAGCCTTTTTAGAATACGAAAGATCTCAAGACCTCAAACTGTAAATCTCCTATAAGAAAATGAGGCAGTAATCTCTGGGACATCACCCTTAACAACAGTTTTCTAGTTATCTCTCTCCTCAGACAAGGGAAACCCTAGCAAAAATAAACTATTAGGACCTCACCAAAATAAAAAGATTTTGCACAGCAAAGGAAACCATCATTAAAACTAAAAGGCAGCCTATTGAATGGGAGAAAATATTGGCAAATAATGTATCTGATAAAAGGTTCATATGTAAAATATATGAAAAACTCCTACAACTCAGCGTTAAAAACAAACAATCCAATTAAAAAAAGGGCAGAGGACTTGAACAGACATTTTTCCAAAGAAGATAATATAGTTGGCCAACAAGCACATGAAAACGTGCTCAACATCACTCATCATCAGGGAAATGCAGATCAAAATCACAATGAGGTATCACCCCATACCTTTCAGAATGGCTAAAATCAAAAAGACAGTAACAAGTGTAAGCAAGGATGTGGAGAAAAAGGAACCCTTGTGCACAGTTGGTGGGAAGGTAAATTGGTGCAGTCACTATAGCCTCTCTGTTTTGGAGATTCCTCAAAAATTAAAAAGAGAAATACTCTATGATCCAGTAACCTCACTACTGGAAATTGACCCAAAGAAAACAATAACACCAATTCAAAAAGATATATGCGCCCCCATCTTTATAGCAGCATTATTTATAATAGTCAAGATATGGAAGCAATCCAGGTATGCATCAATAGGTGAATTCATAAAGAAGAGGCAGTGTGTATATCTATATCTACCTATAGATATATAGATATAGATATATAGTAATATTCCAGAATGAAAATTAGTAAAATAACAACCTGCAACAATAGATAAAAGTCAATGAAACTAAAGCCGGTTGGATTAGGAAAGAAAGCAATTCACCAGTTACCAATATCAGAAATGAGCAGAATGACATTACTAGAGATTCCATAGGTATTAAAAAAAAATTAGAGTATTTTCAACAATTTTATGCCAATAAATTTGACAACTTAGATGAAACGAAAAATTTCTTGAAAGACTCAAATTACCAAAGCTTCTCCAGGAATAAAGATAGGATCTGAAAAGTCCTGTATTGATTAAAGAAATTGAATTAGTAGTTGAAAATTTTCCCACAAAGACAATCCCATGCCCATATGGCAGCACTGATAAATTCTAAGTATTTACAAATTCTTCACAAAGTCTCTCAGCGAATGGAAAAGGAGGGTATACTTCCCAACTCATTCCAGGAGTCCAAAGATGACTCAGATACCAAAACCAGACAAAGATATTACAAAGAAATTGTATACCAGTATCTTTTGAAGTTTGTTTGTTTGTTTGTTTGTTTGTTTGTTTATTTTGGCAGAGGGAAGGGCTGAGAGAAAGAGAGAGAATCCCAAGCAGGCTCTACACTGCCAGCACAGAGCCTAACATGGGGCTTGATCTCATGAACTGTGAGATCATGACCTGAGACAAAATCAAGAGCTGGATGCTTAACCAACTGAGCCACCCAGGTGCCCCTGCAGACCAGTATCATTATGTAGTAAGTATAGATAACAAAAATCCTAAATAAAATTTCTACAAATGGAATCCAATATATGTTAAAGGGATAATCAATATATTTTGATCAAGTGAAGTTTATCCCAAGAATGCAAGATTGTTTTGCCATTTGAAAATTCATCAGGGCAGGCCAGTGGCACAATTCATCTGAATACAAAAATCTATCATTGTAATTTATCCTATTAACAGGCTAAAAATATGTATCTACAAATATATAAATTATATGTGATCATCTCCATAGATGCAGAAAATCATTTGAGAAAATCTAATATCCATTCCTGATTAAAAAAAAAAAAACTCTGATAATGAACAGAAGGAAAATTCCTCAACTCAACAGAGGGCATTTACTTAAAATCCTCTAACTAGCATCCTACTTAATGGTATAAAACTAAATGATTGTGCCCTAAGATCAGGAACAAGGCAAGAGTGCCTACTCTCAACATTGAAGATTCTAGTCAATGTGATAAATCAAGCGAAAAAAAAAAAGCATCCACATTAGCAAAGCAAAAAGTAAAACTGTCTTTTTTCACAAATGATGTAATCCCTTATGTAGAAAATCTGTTGAGATCTATAAAAACCCTAAGAACCAATAAATCAGCTTTCAGAATACAAGATGAGTATACAGGAATTGTGTCTACATACTAGCAATGAAGATTCAAAAATTAAAAATGATAAACACTATTGCCTACAACGGTACCAAAAAACAGGAAAACTCAGGGGCAAGTCTAACAAAAGGTATGAAAGGCTTACACAGAAAACGATGAAACATTGTCGAGTGAAATTAAAGAGGACTGAAGTAAATGCAGACACACCTTGTTCCTAAGTTGGAAACTCAGTATTGTTTTCAGTTCTCCCAAACTGATCTCTGGTTTCAACAAAAGCTCTACCGAAATCCTAGCAGGCATTTTTTGTAGAGATTTTGACAAGCTGATTCTAAAATTCACATAAAAATTGAAAAGATTCAG
The DNA here is from genome assembly GCF_018350195.1 of Panthera tigris. NCBI lineage: Eukaryota > Metazoa > Chordata > Mammalia > Carnivora > Felidae > Panthera > Panthera tigris. Next base: position 12,773,118 of record NC_056672.1, read on the forward strand.
AATAATCAGAACTTTGAAAAAGGAAACAAAATTTAAGGTCTAACACGGACACATTTCAAGAATTATTACAAAGCTAAAGTAATCAAGTCAGTATGCCATTAGCATACATAAATAGATTAATGGAATAAATTCATGAAATTAAAGGCACTAGAAACAGACTTTTTTTTTAACAACTAATTTTTAACAAAATTGTCAGTACAAGTTAGTGGAGAAATGGTAGCCTTTTCATCTGACACAACCTAAGATCCTCACGTTAAAAAATAAAAATAAATAAATTAAACACAATTTTGATCCATATTTTGCAACATATAAAAAATCAACTTAAAATGGATCATAAGCCTACATGTAAAACCTAGCATTTCAAAACTTCCATAAGGAAACAGGGGAAAACTTTTGTGATCTTGGGTTAGGCAAAGATTTCTTAGATAGGACACCAAAAACACAATTCATATAATAACAAATTGTTCAACTAGACTTCCTTAGAATAAAAAAAACCTTTTGCACAAAGATATTGGTAGAGAGTAAAAAGTAAAAACAAAAATCAAGCCACAGATGGGTAGCAAATAATTTCAGAGCATGTATCTGACCAAAGATTTGTATTCAAACTATATAAAGTACTCTCAAAACTCAGTAATTAGAAAATAATCCATTTTTTTTTTAAGAGCTAAAAGCTTCGACAGTAAATTTGGCAAAGAAGATCTATAGATGACCAGCACGTTAAGGAGTACTCAATATTATTAGTCATTAGGGAAATGCAAATTAAAACCATAATACCATACCCCTACACACTCAGAAAGAAACCTAAAATTAAAAAGATATTAGAAACAAGTGTTGACAAGGACAGGGAGGAACTGGAGCTTCGAGGCTCACGGGAATGCAGAATGGCACCACCACTTGGGAAAACAGTTTGCCAGTTTCAAAAAAGTTAAATAGACACAAAGCATATGATACAGCTGTTCTACTCCTGAGTATTTGCTCCAGAGAATTATAAGCATGCACCCATGCCAAGATTTAGGAAAAAAACAAACAAACAATTGTAACATTTATTCATTTTTGAGAGACAGAGTGTGAGAGGGGGAGGGGCAGAGAGAGAGGGAGACACAGAATCCCAAGCAGGTTCCAGGCTTGGAGCTGTCAGCACAGAGTCCAACACGGGGCTCGAACTCACAAACTGTGTGATCATGACCTGAGCCGAAGTCGGATGCTTAATGGACTGAGTCACCCAGACGCCCCCATGCAAAGATTTTTATATTAAGGTTTGTAAAAGCTCTCTTTGCTAGCCTCAAACTAGCGACTACCTAAACATCCACAATAGAGAAGAGGGTAAGGAAGCCATATATTCATACAATGGAATTCTGCATGGATAAATCTCAAAATAATTATACTGAGCAAGAGAAGCCCCTCCCCCTCCCCCCCCAATAGAACACACTGTGTTTTTCCACTCATATAAAATTCTAGGCAATTCAATTTAATTTATAGTGACAGAAAATCGATCAGTGGCTGAGTGTGGCAGAGAGGGGTGGAAAGGAACAAGAGATTGTAAAGAGGTATGGGCCACTTTTGGGTCTGACGGACATGTTCATGATCTTGATTATGGTTTTATACGTGTACACAAGTTAAAACTTCTATTGTGTACTTTAAAGATATGCAGTTTCTTGTGTGTCAATTATGACTCACCAACGCTGTTAAAATCATTAATCTGATAAAATATGGAGAACTTAAATCAATCTGATCATTCTTATTAACAGATGGGGGCAAAGAAGACTTTCATAAGAAACTGACTCTCATTCCAGAGCAAATCATAGCATGAAGACGGTTTCTTGCAAAGGTTTGCTTGTTTGTTTTATTACTGTTGGTTGTCTTATCTTTCACCGATACCAGTTCCTGGGAACCCTGTTAAGACTTTTGATATAGGGGTGCTGGGTGACTCAGTCAGTTAAGCATCCGCCTCTTGATCACAGCTCAGGTCTTGATCTCAAGGTTGTGAGTTCAAGCACTGCACTGGGCACCACGCTGGGTGTGGAACCTACTTTAAAAAAAAAAAGACTGTCTTGATAGAGAGTAAGCAAAACCCATACCCCAAAACACATGAGAATATATCCTCTCCTTTAAAATTCAACATGATCTATTTGTCATCGTTATACAGGGAGAACGGCTTCTCAGCTGATTATAACCCAAACTTGTTATCAAGTTATAGCCAACATCCAGTCTTACAAGTCACTACCTTCCAAATGTATAATAAACCAAGAAAGTAGAACGGCCAGCTTAATGAATTGATCACCATCCTGTGTCCTGAGGCAGAGGAGGCCTGTTTCTTATCTTTTTTATTCTAACGTGCAAATATAAATTCACCTCGTGTAAGGTTGGATTCAGTTTACAGAATTTGGCAACGAATCTTCGGAACCTATAGAGCCCAGGTGGAGAGATTCTGTTCTTTATCTGTCCTCCTGAGACAGCTAGCTATAGCTTGCGAATGGATGACAAGCCTTTGGAGAGGCGGTGTCCTCACCCGAGTGGACCACCTGTTGGATCTTGGTAGAAGGCAAACACAGCATTGGGACAAAGGGAGAGGACTGAGTTATGCATCAGCGTGCATCACAAAAGACAGATCAAACGCAGGACTCCAAAGCCTTGCTCTCCTGGAGTTCACTCTCCGACTGTTCCTTCTACCCTTTCGAAATGATGATACACGGCTGTTTTCATTTTGACAGAGTCCCTTCACGCTTTCTTGCCGATCCGCGGTTCTAGACCTTGGGGCTCTTCAGAAACGAAATGTGGACAAACTTCAAGCACCTTAGGAGATGGCACGGAATATTATGAACTGTTGAAAAACTGGCGTTGGGATTGGTTCCTACGGCCTAAGTGTTGTACGTGTACCCACAGAACGCCATCCTTTGAGACGGTCTTGGGCCAGTCATTTGAAAGGACTTGGAAGGCAAAACAAACAAGAAATCAACAAAACCGCCAGAAAGTGGAAATGAAGTGGCCGTGAAGTGGGGTTTGGGGGATTAAAGTCATTTTTCCCATTCATCATGCACCTCCCTCTCCTTTAAAAGATTTTGGCCATAGAAACTGCCTTGGTTAGAACATTATCAAAAACCATTTCAAGAATACCCCATTTCTAGACTATCTTATTGGTGAAGTCCTTTTTATTTTGCCAAAACAATTTCCTATCTCTTGCTCACAGGTTTTAATTATAACAGCTATCTTAACCACTTACACATTTGCATACAATTTTCCCAGTCACTTGGCCAAGAATTTTTCCATACACACTGCATATTTTTCCCACACCATATCCATATGGACATTATTTTTTCCTCTTTGGGTTTTTTTATCCTCAAATGTATTTTCCATTCTGCTTCCATTCTTCTGACTCACACACATTTGCAGACTTCTACATTTCTATTCTTTCTAAGACCCACTGCTCTTCCTCTCTCCTCCCACTTGAAAAATATCCATTAAAGAGTAGCAAAAAAAAAAAAAATCATCTTGGTACAGGACCGCCCAGAGGCTCTGGAACCATGCAGACCCTTGGATGATGGCTCCAGGTATTAATATGTTAATACCAACAATAGTTGAACTTCTAGGCCCTGTGTTCAGTAGGTCATATAAAGCTATATATACTATCTCATTGAACCATTAGCATCACTGTATCAGTCCTGGTAATACCCCAGCTTGCGGAGGAGGTGACTTAAACTTACAGAAGTGACGTCACTCAGTTACCCAAGGTGCGCTCTGAGCCTGAGCTCTGGTCTTCTGACCTCCTTCTTGTATTCCTGTTTCAGACCTCCATAACTTTCTTTTGAAGAGATCCTATTTTCTTTCTTTTGCTTTTCTAAATGTATCTTCTAACTTTGATTTTATATTGGTCTTATCACCTAAAATATTTTGCCAAGCAAAATAGATATGAAGAAAAAATTTAATACTGTTATTTTTAATGGGGCTCGAGCCCGTGAACCCAGAGATCATGACCTGAGCTGCAGTCAGATGCTTGACCGACTGAGCCACCCAGGAGCCCCTGATGTTTGACTTTTTTTTTTTTTTTAATGTTTATTTTTGAGAGAGACAGAGCATGATTGGGGGAGGAGCAGAGAGAGGGAGACACAAAATCTCAAGCAGGCCCCAGGTTGTCAGCACAGAGCCTGATGCAGAGCTCAAACCCACAAACCACGAGATCATGAGCTAAGCCAAAGTCTAACACTTAACCGACTGAGCCACCCAGTCACCCCTCATGTTTCACCTCAGAAGTTTTAAGCCTCTTCCCCTGGTGCCCCACATGTGAACAAGCTGATAGAAAGCAGGAGGGCTCCCTCCTTGGATGGCAGCTTTGTCCTTTGAGGATGTTCAAACGTTACAGGTCCCTGGCCACCTGCAGGAGCCCTCACCGTGGCCTGACCCCTTCTCCACATCGGTCTACTCTCCCTGTCCTCTCAAGCCATTCTGGATAAACCTGGGAAGCCTGCCCTCATTGTCTCAAAAAGACTTGTTATGTGAGGAATAAGCCTCTTTGTACCTCTTGGTGTGTGTATATGTGGGATCATTAGTTTTGACATCTGAACCAAATTGGGGGTGGGGGGAGGCCCATCCTGTTCCTGAAGAGCGTCCCCAACACCCGGCGTTGAAGGAAGTCTTGTTCTCTTCCCTCTCGAGGGGCTTTCTGAGTTTGCTACCAGCAAACTAATGGCTACTGCTAATGGCCCCCACACACCACTTGGCCCACCTCACCACTGTTCTAACCCTCCCTTTGAGCTCAGTACCTGTCCTGATTTTCTATTTTCCTTTTCTATTTTCTATTTTCCAACTCTCACCAGCCCACCCTTTATTTGTATTTACTTAATATTATTGTAGTGTCCTGTTTCTCCTGTGTTTATTCTCTTCCATTATGGGTTCTCTATTGCTTCCATTTCTATAGCATATCTTTATTCAACTCAACAAGCCTTACTGATCAGTCATGGGTCAAACAAAAGGTTTGTTGGAAAATGAGTATTTCCTGTCATGTTTTTGCAACTTTTCAGCCAGCAAGGAATTCTTAAACAGTGCTTCTATATTGACAGTGAAGATTATAAATACTACTTATAACTATTGGAATGTTCATTTTGAAAGTAATATATTTTCTTTCTTAAAAAAATTTTTTTAATGTTTATTTTTGAGAGAGACAGGATGAGTGGGGGAGCGGCAGAGAGAGAGGGAGACACAGAATCTGAAGCAGCCTCCAGGCTCCCAGCTGTCAGCACAGAGCCCGATGTGGGGCTCGAACTCATGAACTGTGAGATCATGACAATCCAAAGTCAGATGCTTAGCCAACTGAGCCACCTAGGTGCCGCCAAGCATCAACACTTTTTAAAAAAAACCTCACACATGGGGGTGCCTGGCTGGCTCAGTCAGACAAATGAGCAACTCTTGATCTTGTGGTTGTGAGTTTGGGTCCCGTGTCAGGTGTAGAAATTCCAAAATAAATAAATAAACAAACTTAATTTTTTAAAAGCCTCACAAATAGAAATAGGATATATCGAAGTAGGCACGTGAATTAGAGGCCTTGTCTGCCTTCAGTTCAGGGTCCCCAATGCTCAGACAATAATAAATAGCTGTTCAATCAATGTAGGAATACCATTCACATAATTTATCTTGAAAAGTGCCCCTTATTACCTATGTTCTACCTCATTCTTTTTAAGAGCAAATTTTATTCCATTTTCCTACATTTGTTATTAATTTATTTAACTGAGGCCCTATGCTGGGCATTGAGGTTGTTTCCAGTCTTTTCCACTTAAAAGATTAATGAGAAGTAACCTACCCAAGATCTCTCACATACTCCTTCCCACTCTGATGTTTATAAAAAGTTCTTCCATCTTTTCAGGAGTAGGTCGTAAAAATGGATCATCCTGATAGAGGTTTTAGGCTTTTCGGGGGGGGGGGGGGGGGGGACTATGAAAGCTGCCTAAATGTAAGAGAAATACTCAATTGAAAATGTAGAAAGTGTTGAGGCACCTGGGTGGCTCAGCTGGTTACACGTCTGACCCTTCATCTCAGCTCAGGTCTTGATCTCAGGGTCGTAAGTTCAAGTCCCTCCTTCGGCTTCACACTGGGTTTGAAGCCTACTTAAAAGAAAAAGTATAAAGTGTTGACAAACAGGCCAGTGGCATCTCTGACTGAAACAAGTATTTCAAGTAACTTACAAAAAAACTGGCTGCTTTAAAAAAAAAAAAAAAAAACTTCTAGAAAATTTCCAAGAGTTTCCTGGGGTAAACAGATGTTATCTACCTTTGAATTAATCGTAGCAAACATTGTTCCTAACAGTGTGCTTGTGGGAAATTTACTAGGAATTGGTGATTAAAACTTCAAACAATGTTAGTATTGCTCAAGTAGGAGAGTATAAGCAATTTAAGACAACTCAAATATTTCAGACACAAAAACAAAAATGTCTAGGTCAGGGGGAACCCTTGGTTTAATTAAAATTACCACCTACGTTCTCTACCACCTTATTCCAGAAGAATAGTCCCAAAAAGAACTATTGGTCAATGAAACATTGCAATGCTGTTTGACTTATAATAAACTACATATAGGCACACCTCATTTTATTGTGTGTTGCTTTATTGCACTTTGCAGATAATGCCTTCAATTCCCAAATCGAAGGCTTTTGACTGGCAAGTCTATTGGCACCATTTTTCCAAGAGCATTTGCTCATTTTATGTCTCTATCATTTTTGTGTAATTCTTGGAATATTTCAAACTTTTTCATTATTGTATGTATTGTGGTGATCTGTGATTAGCAACATTTGATGTTACTATTTTAATTGTTTTGGGGTGCCGTGAACCATGCCCATATAAGACAAAGAACTTAATTGGTAATTATATGCATTCTGACTGCTCTACAATGGGCCATACCCCATCTCTCCCAGTATCTCTATTCCCCGAGAGAAAACAATATTGAAACTAGGCCAATTAATAATTGGCCAGTAACTACAAGGGCCTCTAAGTGTTCCAGTGAAACGAAGACTCATACGCCACTCACTTGGAATGAAAAGCTAGAAATGATTAAGCTTAGTGAGGAAGGCATGTCCAAACCTTGGCCTCTTGTGCCAAACAGTCAAGTTGTAAAATGCGAAGGAAAACCTCTTGAAGGAAATTTAAGTGCTATTCCAGTGAACACACAAATGATAACAAAGTCAAGCAGGCTTATTGCTGATATGGATAAAGTTCTAGTGGTCTGGACAGAAGAGAAAACCAACCCCAACATTCCCTTAAGCCCAAGCCTAATCCAGAGCAAGGCCCTGACTCTCTCCAACTTTATGAAGGCCTGGAGATGGGAGGGAGCTGAAGATGAGAAGTCTGAAGCTAGCAGGCATTGGTTCATGAGGTTTAAGGAAGGAAGGCACCTCCACAACATACAAGTGCAAGGTGAGGCAGCAAGTGGTGTTGTAGAAGCTGCAGCAAGCTCTCTGGAAGATTGAGCTGAGATAATGAGGGTAGCCACACTAAACAAATTTTCATTGTAGATAAAACAGCCTTCTCTTGGAAGAAGATGCCATCTAGGACTTTCACAGGGAGAGGGGACAATTCAATGCCTGGCTTCAAAGTTTCCAAGGACAAGCAGACTCTCTTGTTAGGGGCTAATGCAGCTGGTGACTTTAAGTTGACACTGATGTTCATTTTATCATTCCACAAATACTAGGGCCCTTAAGAATGATGGTAATTCTACTCTGCTTGTGCTCTATAAATGGAACAACAGAGCCTAGATGAAAGTGTGTCCATTTACAATATGGTTTACTGATTATTTTAAGCCCACTATTAAGACCTATTGCTAGAGGGTTTTGTTTTTTTTTTAAGATTACTGCTCATTGACAATGCACCTGGTTACGCAAGAGATCTGATGGAGATACACAAAGAGATTAATGTTTTTTTCATGTCTGTTAACCCAACTTCCTGTCTGCTGCCCACAGAACAAAGAATAATTCTGACTTGCAACTTTTATGATTTAAGAAATACATTTCATAAAGCTATAGCTGCTCTGGATAGTGATTCCTCTGACTGATCTGGGCAAAGTAAATTGACATCTTCTGGAAAGGATTTGGCATTCTAGATGCCATGAAGAACATCCATGATTCATTCGGAGAGGTCAAACAAATGAACAAGAGTTTGGAAGAGTTTAATTCCAACCTTCATGGATGATTTTGAGGGGTTCAAGACTTCAGGGGAGGAAGTAACTGCACATGTGGTAGAAGTAGCATGAGAACCAAGATTACAAGCAGAGCCTGAAGAATTGAGTGACTTGTGGCAACCTCATGATAAAGCGTTAGTGGAGGAGCAAAGAAGGTGGTTTCTTGAGAGCTCATCTACTGGTGAAGATGCCGTCAAGATTGTTGACCTGACAACATAGAATTGAGGCTATTACATAAACTTAGTTGATAATGCAGGGGCAGCATTTCAAAGGATTGACTCCAATTTCGAGAGAAGTTCTCCTGTGGGTAAAATGCTAACCAAGAGCATTGCACATTCAAGAGAAATCATTCATGAAAGGAAGAGTCCACGGACTTGGAACACTTCATTTTTGTTTTTGTTTGTCCTTTACGGAATCACCATAGCCACCCCAACAACCTTCAGCAACTACCACTCTGATCAATTGGCAGCCCTCAGAAAAGAGATTAAGACTCACCAAAGGCCCAAATGATTGTGAGCATTTATTTTTAGCGGAAGTGTATTTTTCATTTTTTTTTGGAATGCATATGGCTGTGTTCCAATAAAACTTTATTTACAAAATGAGCAATGGGCAGATTTGCCAACCCCTGGCGTGGTGCCTCCCCCCTCGCCCTCAGCCACCCCGGAGTCCTTGAGAGCAGAGACTCCCTGAACCAGTTTCTCCGGTGTGGGTGTGGGTGTGTTTGGCGAGTAGGTGCCAGTACACACAAGCTGAGGGAGGAGAGCCAGGAGTTCCTGTTAACACCCAGGCTGCTTCTTCCAGACGGTGCCTCCAGATCTTAAGTTCATGCACCAGCCTGCACTGCCGACTCCCATTCAGCAGACTTAGCGTAAGCTTCCTCTAATCACCAAGCCATGTGCCACTCACCCGTCTACTTTCCTTCCCCCCAAATTCTAGCATCACTTTATGGGGTCTATTTTCTATTTTCTTAGAGGAGTTTGTAACCATTTTTTTTTCTCTCTGGTTTTTTTTTTTTTTTTTTTTTTTTGGCATGAAGAAAGCTATTTATTGCTCTTGATGTAGCAAGGATATATAAATATTCGATTTTTTTCTTTTTTTTTCTTTCGCCAAGTTTATTCAACATTATGTTGGAGGTTGTCGTCAGTACATTAAACAAGAAAAAGAAAGGCATATGACTGGAAAGAAATACAACTTTTTGAAGATGACATATGAAAAGAATCTAATAATAACTATTGAATTAACAATTAACTATGTCCCCGGATCCCAAGTCAGAGTATCAGTATCTTAAGAGGAAGGTATATATACATTTTTTAAGCCCATATACCTGCACATGTAATAGACTGCAATATAGTGTGAACATCACTTTCATAGGCACTGGGAAACCAAAAATTTCATTTGGCTCCTTTATTATGATATTCGCTTTATTGTGGTGGTCTGCTACTAAACCTCCAACATCTTGGGGGTATGCCTGTCACTGTCCTTAAAAAATGTGAAATTAGAAATTTGAAAACTCTTCTTTATTGATTACTTTGTCGCTTTACAACTATTTTTTCGTGATGTTGTGCTGGAAAGTTTGACCAGGTCTATGGAAGAGTTCTTGGTTTAAAGTCATGAAAGGATTTCAAGTTAAAAAGGGAACTGGCGAATAGGAAGTGGAAAATCTCACACATGCACCCACAGAAGAACAGACTGTAAGGACTGAGAGACCGATTTCCTGTAAATGTCTCATTTACAGAAAACCAAGACTTGCCTCCTGACCAATGAACATCCACCAAGAACTTCTCCTCATCCTCAAGCCAATGAGCTTACTGCTTGAACTCTGTCTGGCTTCCCCTCTTGGAACACCTTGGCTCATAAGTACACTCTGCTTCAAACCCTTCCTTCTTCCTTCTTTGAGTTGACACTCTCTAGTATAAGAGGAATCTGAAGGAGACAACTCCCAGAAGGACAGGGACCCTGAATTCAGGTACACTTGGGTTGGATTAAACCTATGGATTTTCCTCAGGGTAAAACTGTAAGTGCTAGACAGAGGTTGAGCACCTAAATACAGCTAAGAGCCCTTGCCACCTTCACGATAGAGACAACGGTCTCTGAGGCCCAAGAATCCCACAGAAGGAGATGGGCATGAACAAGTTTCACAATTGGTTGCTTGTCACCTACAAGAAAATTCCATGCAACGAGGGATATCTGGTCAAATCACACAAGGGGCGCCTAGGTGGCTCTGACTTTGGCTCAGGTCATGATCTCACAGTTCATGGGCTTGAGCCCCACATGGGGCTCTGTGCTGACAGCTCAGAGCCTGGAGCCTGCTTCAGATTCTGTGTCTTCTACTCTCTCTGTCCCTTCCCCACTCATGCTCTGCCTCTCTCCGTCCCAAAAATAAATTTAAAAAAAACATTAAAAAAAGTCAGACAATTTGGGCACGGACTGTCAGTCAGGAAAAACTGACTGACAGGAAAAACTTTAAGTATCCCTTAAAAGGCACACCATCAAACAAAACCCAAGTCCCAACCCTCAGGCGATCTAGGATTTTTCTTTCCCCTTGAGCAAAGTCCAGATGCAGGACCCTAGTCATTGAAATGCTCACAGCGAGCCACCCACCCCAACCCTTCAGGAAACCCAGCTGGTTTTATGTTAGACATTATGGTCTCTCTGCATGTACACTTTTTACTAAATGGATCGGTCTGATGAAGACAACCTAGAATTACAACGGCCATTATGAAAAACATCCCAATTAGACAAGATCCTTCCTTTATCAAGTACACTTGAACAGAAGGGTTCTCCCCCAAACCAGAATGGGATGCCTATTTTAATTGGCCTGCAATTCAAGGCTTCAAGATTTCATGATAGCTCCGTTGGAAGATTCACTGCAAAAGGGTAATGAAAAATTATAACATAAGAGGTACCTAAAACAAAGACTGTAAGACTCAAGTGACTGCCACTGCTTTCTCCTAGCCTCCTTTACTTGAGTATTCAGTCTACTAATCCTCTAAATCATCTTTCTACTATGAAGAGACTATAGGATCATAAACAAATGTCTGCCAAGTTTGTGGCCTTCAGGACCTATCTACCCTCAAAGGAGGGCCCCCTATGAGCCTCTCCTGGGGTTGATGGGACTCTGAGGTGTTCTCCTGTAAGTGCTACCCATTGTTCCCTTAAACAGCCAAGGGAAAAAAAAAATAATAGAAAGTCTTGCCAGATTCTGGTAGATCCTGGAGCTGCACGTTCTACTTGAAACCCCACTCACTCCAGAGCCTGTGGATGGGATCCTGGGAAAACCAGAGACGTTGGTCAAGACTTAGCTTTCCCAAATCTGTCTCAAGTGCCCAGTTGAAAGAGGAAAATCAGTTTTTATGTTGTCCCTTCCTTTCCAAATCCAAACCTATTGGTTTCTTATCCTTTATCTCCCAGGGACAGATGTTGCCTTCTTGATTGCCTCATTTTGGGCCAGAGAACTCTCCTTGGCAACCACCAGGTTGGGGGTGCCAAAATACTTCCAGACAGTAATGTGGGTAGAACTCCATTTTGGGGTAGGGTCCTACTGACTACTGCCTGCCCTCCGGAGAATTGTCCAAGTCTTCTTTCCTTTGGCTATCTTTGGAAGTTGCTCTGGATCTTGGGAGTGTAATATCCTTTGCACCCTCTTTGGGAATGCTTGTGTCCAAGGGGTTGTTCAGTATTACGAGAAATATTTACTCTTTGTCTTGGCTGAACCCTGACAAGATAGTTGAAAGGATTTTTCTTAGGTAGCTCTATGGTCAGAAGTCAGCATAATTGAAAGCAGTTATTTTTTTTCAAGGCCTTCTCTCCTAATTTAAAATGAAATTATGTACCCAGAGGCAAAACAAACAAACAAACAAACAAAAACACTCCAAAGACAAACAGCTCCAAATCTAGAACACAGGCATCTTTTGATGTCCATCTTGGTTGGGTATCTTCTCCCTGATCTAAAAAAGAAAACTGAAGGTCATGTCATAGGATAACATCAGCCCATGATGGCATTCAAGTTGCAACCCAATTCCACGAAGAATTAAAAGAATCATCCTGGTCTTATAAAATGTCATCTTTATAAGAACAAGAATGCAGCTCTAGAAGCAGTTCCAATCTCACCTTTTGTTTTGTTTTGTTTTTTAACCCATCCCCGAACTTCACCTTTTCATCCTGAAAGGCCTGCCGATACCATAAAAGATCTAGTCTTACTTAGGAAACAAAGGACCCTCTTGGGGGAACTTGCATCACTTCCCTGTGCCTCTGAGATTCCAGTGTCCAGTTTTCCCCTAGAAACTATGAGGCTTATCTCTTTCAAGTTCAAATTTCAGGGGTGTCATTCTTACCCAAAGAAAAAATGGCAGGGGGCGGGTGTAGCGGAAAGTTTATTTGGAACTTTGGTGAATTTTCTCAAGTGTCTTGTCCACAAGTATCAGTAAAAAGCTTTAGCCTTCTGAGCAGTTAAAATTTATTCCAATGTCCAGAAACACAATTTGGATTCAACTGTGCTTTCATAAACTAGTGAGTTTTATATTGTATCTGATTCATGGCTAAAATTTTAACAACAAACACTGGAAAATCTCTGTTGTGTCTGCCTATATTTTTATATACATCTATGCGTGTATCTATGTAGCAGATAAATGTGTGAACTTTTTCTACCTCTGGATGGTATTGCTAAAATTAATCTTTTTTTTTAAATTTTTAAAATATTTATTCTTGAGAGAGAGAGACAGAGAGAGAGTGCACAAGAGCTGGGAAGGGGCAGAGAGAGAGAGAGGGACAGACTCCAGCCTGAGCTGTCAGCACAGAGCCCAATGTGGGGCTCGAACTCACAAGCTGTGAGATCATGACCTGAGCCAAAGTCAGACGCTCAACCCACTGAGCCACCTGTGCACCCCTAAAATTAATCTTTATAAGAGCTCTATTTATTTGGCTTAAAGAAAAATAAACACTACCAAAGTATTCCTAAAACTCTCAGAAGTATGAAAATGAACCCAAACATTTTTCAAGTTCACATGATCTAAGATAAATCTTTAGTGAATAAAAGCTAGTTTAGGTTTGTTGGTTAAATCAAAACAGACCTGTCTTCAGAGTTGTCAGCATTAAATGTTAAAATTTTGTTCTTCCTGGGATTACTGAAAGTCGCATGCCCTCATGTTATCCCTATTACAGAATTTCTCAGCAAGAAAGAGTATTTGAGATGATGGCCACCTGTTTAAGGTCTCATGAAATTTTCAAGAGTAATCTAAGCCTAATTGTTAAGAACAAGTGAGTAGGACAGATGTAATAAAAGTTGATAAATGAACTTTTCAACAATAATTTCACTTAATGGTAGGTGCATTTCAAAATAGTTTCCTAGGGGTGCCTGGGTGGCTCAATTAAGTGTCAGACATCAGCTCAGGTCATGATCTCATGGTTTGCGGGCTCAAGCCCTGCATGGGGCTCTGAGCAGAGCCAGGAGCATGCTTGGGAATCCATGTTTCCCTCTCTCTCTCTCTCTCTCTCTCTCTCTCTCTGTCCCATTCCTGCTTGTGCGCCCCCTCTCCCCCTCCTTCCCCCTCTCCCCCTCCCTTCCCCTGTCCCTCTCTCTTTCAAAAATAAATAACCTTAATAGTTTCCAAAATCTTTTCGGTTACTTGAAACCTTAAAGTTATATTGAGAGAAGTTAAATGATGGGTATTCATTCAATATTTAAATGATTTCCAAATGAAATAAGATATTGGAAACAATTGTTGAACGTGGGTTTTTCTCCTTCAGGCTTCCCATTTACAGAGGAACTAATGATACTTGTCCCATGTTGGTCAACATGCTATACATTTCAAGAAGTGTATACTTCTAGGGATTATGAGATGTTTTTATACATTTCCAAGTGATACACAGTTCACAATTGTTTACCTAAGTTTTGCTAGAAATTCACATTTAAAAAATCTGAATTTCTAGCAAAAATTAGGTAAACATCTATGTATGCCAGGAAAGTAGAACTTATATTTTCAGCAAGAAAAAAAGTGTCAGGGATGGAGTTACATTTGTGTTAAGGGAAAACAAAGTAATTTTGTCCCAGAATAAATTTGGTTATTTCAGAACAGGGAAAAGATGAATACAGGGCAAACTGAATGGATTTAGAAAGTTGGGAAGAAAGAGAGGGGAATGGGCAGGGTAGTGAATTTCTTATTGAGTGAATTTCTTTTAATTAAAAAAAAAAAAAAACCCGAAAAGCTCTAATACGAATAGTACACTTACGTAAAACTCAACCTTAATTTTCTTTCATCTGCTGAAAAGAAAATTTTTCTTGGGCTATTGGTCTGCTCCTGGGAAGAGATTGTGAAGGGTTTTTCTTTACCTTTTAGGTTACCTGCCTGGACAGCAAAGATTTTGTATCTTAAAGTAAGTAAGCGTGCTTTATGTTGTCCTTATGAGGTCTTCATTTACTCCAGGAAAGCCATCCTTCTCAATATTAAAAGAGCTAAATTTTGTCACAGCTATATCAGCTTCCATGTTTGCCTTTACGATTTTGTATTTTACTTCGGTTACATAATGAAGTATTATTTCACAATCATCTGTGATCCTATTTAGTCAAATGTTCAAACCTTTTGACATTTTGGTAACTTCCCAAGGTCAAATTCTAAATGGAGTCTTTTTTTTTTTTTTTTTTTTTTTTTTTTAAATCTCAGAGTAACTTTGAAATTTCCCACAGGGTCACACACGCACACGCGCACACCCGCACAAAGTCTCAAAGGACCGTGTCTCATTTGGTAAAAGGTTAAACTAATTAGGTTTATTGGACATGTTAAGGTACACAGTAAGTGTTCTCAAGTAAGAAGTGATGCTAAACCTTCTTAGTTTATATTTATATGGATACATGTTATTAATACAAGTCTCTTAGAAATTTGTGGAATTCCTAGAAACCTGCTTGCTATGTTCTGGTATAATTTTATCAGTCATAATTCCAGTTATCTTAAAATGTGGGGAGAATTTGCCACCCAAAGTTAAGTCTTTGGTAAAATATTGTTTTAGGCTAGTTATTTTTAAGAAGTAACAGACCTAGGGGCACCTGGGTGGCTCAGTCAGTTAAGAGTCTGACTTTGGCTCAGGTCATGATCTTGCAGTTCATGGGTTCAAGCCCTGTGCTGACAGCTCAGAGCCTGGAGCTTGCTTCAGATCCTATGTCTCGCTCTCTCTCTGCCCCTCCCCTGCTCACGCTCGCTCTCTCTCAAAAATGAACAAACGTTAAAAAAAAATTAAAAAGAAAAAGAAGTAACAGACCTAGAAAAATCTTTGAAAACTGAGTAGACCTTCTCCTTTTCTAAGAAACATTTACATTTATAGGGAACATCTCCATTTGTAAGGGGGTTTCCCATTTTGTAGCAGAAGAGTAGGAGGAGGTCTCTAAATCTCTACAAACTCTCATCAATGGAGAAGGCAAAGTTAAATCTGCCTAACTACCTACCCTTGTTTCCGTGCTTTTCCTGGTAACCTCCCACAACTTGACCCTCCCCAGCATTTTCTCTTGTCTTTAGCTGGAGATGCTATTTAAGGCGGTGGTGTATGCCACTTCAGGGAGTTAGTCGGTTTTCCTGTCTTCCATGTAGAAGGGAGGTATACAAAGTGGTTATTAAAATTGTTTTTTCTTCTGTCAATCTGTCTCTTTAAAAAATTTTTTTAAGTTTATTTATTTTGAGAGAGAGAGAGAGAACACAAACAGGGGAGGGGCAGAGAGAGGGAGAGACAGAGAATCCCAAGAAGGCTCCATACTATCAGCACAGATCTGATGCGGGACTGAAACTCAAACCATGAGATCATGACCTGAGCTGAAACCAAGAGTTGGACACCTAACTGACTGAGCCACCCAGGCTGCCCATCTGTCTCTTATCATAGGGTAATCTCAGAAAAGATCCTAGAAGGGTAAAGGGCAAATTATGTTCCCTCTCCCTCAGTGATGTGTCACAGAAATAACCAAATTTCCTTGTTAATTCCATTTCAACAGACTGTCATCAGATCCATAACCACAGACATTTCAAAATCTTTTGTCATTACAGGCACTGTTTTATGGTTTTTGCAAAAGTGAGATTCATAGAAAGGACCTTTCCAAGTACTCTTGACCACTGACTCTACTGGTAAATCACAAAGGTATCAAACCTTGGGTGCCTATTTCACAAATGTAGAAGCCTCCAACACACATCTAGTCCTGTGCAAAACTCTGAGACCTCAAAATCGAAGTGACTAATAAAACATCAAACTAGACTGCTTCCTTCCAAGTCATTGGACCAAGGGCATTTCTCTCCATTTCTCCTTTCCTCTTTGACCACGCTTTTCTTGATTCTTACACCATGAAGATCTTTATGATTCTTTTGTGTGTCTGTCATCTTGCTCTGGACTGGAAATGCCATTGTTCACAAATCTCAGGCCATTGCAAAAAGGGGTAATCCAACCTCCAAATGACTGTTGGATCTGCCCCAATGCTAGTGATCCTGTGGTTCTGTCTGTCACAAACTTTTCCCTCATTTCCAAAGCCTCAGTTTCTCTTGGAGCAAACTCAGCCCCATCTTGATCATGTCTGACTCCCTAACACTAGGGGTCCATTTCCCTGTCCTCAGTTAATAACCTCTCATCTGAAGAAACTTGCATCCAGACTCTGTACAAAGATAGGGAGGGACACAAGGGAAGGGTAACAGAAATGAAACCACCTGTGTGGTCCACAGACTTGTACATTTTATTGATCTCCCAAGTCCTGAGCCACAGACTCAAATGAATTACCAGGAGGCATTCATTATTCAAAACTCACTTCTTTTGGCAGACCCCTACTCCTTTGCCTAGGAGTATGAACAAATGATGCTATAATTGGGAATCTTTCCTCAACTCTTGAAGATACTGAAGAATCTGCTTCTCAAGAAATAGCTGCCCAACAAAAATTCCTATACTCTGGCCAAAGCTTTTCTTTTAAAAAAAATTTGTTAACTTGTTTTTTGAGATGGAGAGAGACCAAGCACAAGCAGGAGAGGGGCAGAGAGAGAAGGAGCACAGAGTATGTAGCAGGCTCCAGGCTTTGAACTGTCAGCACAGAGCCTGACGTGGGGCTCAAACTCACAAACCATGAGATCATGACCTGAGCTGAAGTCGAATGCCGAACAGACTGAGCCACCCAGGCATCCCAGCTGTTCTTTGTAATTCGATAGATTTTGATTATCTTTTAGCAGAGCAAGGAGATGTATGGTCCTGCCAATACAACTTGATGCACTTAGATGGATGCTTTTGGCAAAGTTGAGACTCAACTGCACAAGATCACTGAACAAACCAGTTGTCTTAAAATGACTCCTTCAATGAGGAGCTTTCTTTCACTTATTTGATTCTGAGTGGTTTGGGTCTTGGAGACCATGGTCCCAAAGTACACTCTAGACAGTGGGGATTATCTTGGTGAGCTGTATTAACAATACGGTTTTTAGGAGCTCCTTGTGGCTCAGTTAAGCATCCAACTCTTGATTTCGGCTCAGGTCATGATTTCTTGGTTGTGAGATTGAGCCCTGCATCAGGCTCCACACAAGGTGTGGAGTCTTCTTAAGATTCTCTCTCCCTCTCCCTTTGTCCTCCTGGCTCACACTCTCCCTCTATCAAAAAAAAAAAAAAAAAAAAAAAGAATATGGTTTTTAGGCTTATGAATTGACCATGGAAATTGAGCTAACCATCCTAGAAGAATATGACTGAGATTTTTTTCATTTCTTATTCCTTGTGTTGTTCAAATGAAAACAATGATAGCCACTTGCCCTTTCCCTCCCACATGTGACAAGACTCCTACTTGAGAATGGTTATCCTCAGCTCCAAGGGACATGCACTCCATCTAACAATGTTTTTGATTGAGGAAAATAAAAAAGGAAAACAATGCCCACATGACATGGTTGATCAGTCATGCTTTCTGTGGAAGATCTTGAATGAGAGAGGTAAACATGAAAGGATTTCAATCTAAAATGGAACCAGAAGATATGAAATGAGTATTATCACACATGTAACCTCTTAAGTATGAAGCTTAAGAACTGAGAGACTGATTTCCTGTCTATTCCTCATTAATAGAAGACCAAGACTTATCTCCTGACCAATGAACAGCCACCAAAAACTCTCCCCTCAACCAATGAGCTTCTTGCTTAGAGTGTGGCTGAACTTGCCCCTCTTTAAACTCCTTGCCCATAAATACAGCATGCCCTACTCTCAGTGGATTAGCCCGTAGCTTTCTACAGCATGCATTTCTCAAGTAGCAATTCCTCTGCTCTTCTGAAAAAACTCAATTTCTGTTAATTTGAGCTTGCCTCAGTGCACCTCTTTATGGAGGGTGATGAAGTAATAGAAGTCAAATTCAAAACAGCTTCAACAAAATACGAAATTCACTTATACGCATAACTGGGAAGTACAGGCATGGAACTAGGATTCACGTCTCCAAATACTGATTTTCAGGACTCACTGGTTCCAAAGCTCAACTTGCCTCCCCGTTACGTTTTCCCCTCCTGTACACATACTTCTTTCATGTAGCCAGGACAAAATGGTCTTTTGTGGTGCCAGACTCATGCAGTCCAACTTGGCAAATGTAGCAGACAAAAGCACTTCTCTTCCCAACATTGGTTTGGCCAATGGGAGAGATAGGGTGTCGGAGTCCCCAAAGGATGGAGTGTGAGCATGCTACCCCAAGGTAAGTAACAGTAAAAACAAACAAACAAAAAAAACTAAGAGTCTAGTAGAAAAGTTAAGCGTGAATCCATTGGTAAAATTTCACAATGTTATATGCTATTGGAGCCCCAAAGAATGAGTGACCCAATCTTTCTTTTAAAAAAGACAACCAACCTTCCATGATTAATATCAGTGTTGCATCTTCTGAGTAAATGCACAGAATCCTTCGACCTTTGTGTCTCATTTGTCTTCAGTGCAGCATTTCCTCATCAATAGCCTACAGCTTATTCAGCCCCCTACTCCCCCTTCACTCCCAATAGCCACTCCATCTTGAGAAGAGTGACTTATTCCAACTTTAAAATGAGCAACACTTTTTACTTACAATATTTTCCCCGAATACGTTGAGCTTATTTTTCAATTGTGTTCTTAGATGCATTATCATCATTAAGATTTCAAATGGGAGTGAGGTGGGGCAGGTGAGAAGAACCTGGAAAATTAAATGCCAGTTTCAAAAGTAAACTTCAGGCATCCTCATTCTGAAATTCCTTTTAGAGTACATATAAAATTTCAGATACTTAAATTGGAGGATACTTAAAAATATTTGAATGTTGAGACGTTCCTTCATTGAATCCTTAAGAGGAAAAAATGTAAGTGATAAGCCCTGATATTAAAAATAAACATAACTGAAACATGCATAAGTGTTGACTCATTCAGGTAAATTCCCCAGAGGTCAATTGGCATTTCCATGGGTAGGGATAACAGAAAAAACTATTTTGCAATCCCTATCAAAGTAACACCAGCATTCTTCACAGCGCTAGAACAATCCTAAAATTTGTATGGAACCAGAAAAGACCCGGAATAGCCAAAGCAATCTTGAAAAAGACAACCAAAGCTGGAGGCATCACAATCCCGGACTTCAAGCTGTATTACAAAGCTGCAATCATCCAGACAGTATGGTACTGGCATAAGAACAGACACTCAGATGAATGGAACAGAATAGAGAACCCATTAATGGACCCACAAATGTATGGCCAACTAATCTTTGACAAAGCAGGAAAGAATATCCAATGGAATAAAGACAGTCTCTTCAGGAAATGGTGCTGGGAAAACTGGACAGCAATGTGCAGAACAACGAACCTGGACCACTTTCTTACACCATACACAAAAATAAACTCAAAATGGATTAAAGACCTCAATGTAATAAGCAGGAAGCCATCAAAATCCTCAAGGAGAAAGCAGGCCAAAACCTCTTTTACCTTGGCCACAGCAACTTCCTACTCAACAGATCTCTGGAGGCACAGGAAACAAAAGCAAAAATGAACTATTGGGACCTCATCAAAATAAAAAGCTTCTGCACAGTGAAGGAAACAATCAGCAAAACTAAAAGGCAACCAATGGAATGGGAGAAGATATTTGCAAACGACCTATCAGATAAAGGGTTAGTATCCAAAATCTACAAAGAACTTATCAAACTCAACACCCCCCAAAAAAAATAATCCAGTGAAGAAATGGGCAAAAGACATGAATAGATGCTTCTCCAAAGAAGACATCCAGATGGCCAACTGCACATGAAAAGATGCTCAACATCACTCATCATCAGGGAAATGCAAATCAAAACCACAATGAGATACCATCTTACACCTGTCAGAATGGCTAACATTAACAACTCAGGCAACAGCAGATGTTGGCAAGGATGTGGATAAAAAGGATCTTCTTTCCACTGCTGCTGGGAATGCAAACTGGGGAAGCCACTCTGGAAAACAGTATGGAGGTTCCTCAAAAAATTAAAAATTCAACTACCTTACAACCCAGCAATTGTATTAGTAGGTATTTATCCAATACCAATCCTAGGTATTTATCCAAAACAGATGTGCTGTTTCTAAGGGGCACATGCACCCCAATGTTTATAGCAGCACTATCAACAATAGCCAAAGTATGGAAAGAGTTCAAATGCCCATCAACAAATGAATGGATAAAGAAGATGTGGTGTGTACACACACACACACACACACACACACACACACACACAATGGAGTATTACTCAGCAATCAAAAAATGAAATCTTACCATTTGCAACTATGTGGATGGAACTAGAGGGTATAATGTTAAGTGAAATTAGTCAAAGACAAATATCCTATGACTTCACTCATATGAGGACTTTAAGATACAAAATAGATGAACCCAAGGAAGGGAGAAAAAATAATATGAAAACAGTGAGGGGGACAAAACATAAGAGACTCTTAAATATACAGAACAAACAGGGTTGCTGAAGGGGTTGTGGGAAGGGGGATGGGCTAAATACCCATTTAGGGGGTTTAAGCAATCTACTCCTGAAATCATTGTTGTACTATATGCTAACTAGCTTGGATGTAAATTAAAAAATAAATTATAAAACAAACAAAAAACCCAAAAACTATTCTTGAGGATGCCCAAAGCTGATTACCTATGACCAGCACCAAAGCATAGAAGGTGAACATACGCTTTTCAAAAGGGACTTTGGTTTCTAAAGAAAACCTATTTTTAGTCATTATCAGAAGTATTTAGGAACAGTAGATTGCACATCAATGCTGATCTCAACTCTGAAAGAGAAATACATCATTTACAATGCACTTATTCATGGCTCCCTTAAAAATGGGGGAAGATACTGAGGAAGGAGGGGTTTAAGCCCCACATTGGCACCCATTGCCTTGGGAATCTGCACCAGGAAGATGAGCTCTCATAACATCTATGAAAAAGATTTGTTGACTCTCTTTAGGTTGTGGGCTGGGAGGGGCAGGGATACATAGAAGCTTTCTCTAGGAATGGAAGCACTGCCAAGTGCCATTTTTCTTGTCCCCCTTCAGCCTAGCTCGATCTAATGCTGGCAGGTAGCAGTTCTGACATTCTCCGTCTACATTGCTATCACTGTTCACCCAGCCCCAGTGTTCCCCTGCTGACCTGCCACACCCAACCCATCTGCCCCAGCAAGGCCCCTCCCAAGCAGCTCCCACCCCACCACAACCAGCCAACACCCTCAGTTGGGGCCAGTGTCCCTCCAAACTGTCACCTGTCCAGCCCCACCACCAGCATGTCCACAGCAGCTGCAGCCAAGTTTTGCAGCCAGGCACACCAGGGGCTAACCCCACCCACCAGTATGGCTGCAGCAGCTGTAGCTAAGCCTCTCAGCCAGCTGTGATGGGGGTCAGCCCCAGCCACCAGTGCACCCACAGCAGTCATGGCCCATTCACAACAGGAGAGCACATGCAGCCTCTACAGTGGACACTCCTGGAGCATCTGGTTCTGGTGACTGGGGAGATTGCATGTTTTGGGACCCACAGGATTTCTCCTACCTAAGACCACTGCCTTCAAGACCAGGAGATATAATTGACTTACTTAATAGATAGCAACAGAGAGAATCAGACAAAATGAGGAGAGAGAAATATGCTCCAAATGAAAGAACAAGACAAAAACCTCAGAAAAAGAATGGAATGAAGTGGAGATGAGCAGTAAGGAGTTTTTAAAAATGGCCATTAAGGATGCTCACCCAACTTGGGAGAAGAGTGCATGAACTCAGGGAGAAATTCTACGGAGATAGAAAATATTGAGAAGAACCAATCATAACTGAAGAATAACAAATGAAAAATAAACTCTCTGGACTTTCTAGCAGATTAAAGAACTCAGAACAGATCGATGATCTGGAAGACAGAGTGTGGAAATCATCCAAGCTGAACTGAAAACAAAAATTAAAAAAATTTTTTTAATGTTTATTTATTTTTAAGAGAGAGAGAGAGAGAGAGAGAGAGAGAGAGAGAGAACGAACACAAGATGGGGAGGGGCAGAGAGAGGAGACACAGAATCCAAAGCAGGCTCCAGGCTCTGAGCTGTCAGCACAGAGCCCGACGTGGGGCTTGAACTCAAACCGTGAGATCATGACCTGAGCTGAAGTCAGACGTTTAACCAATATAGCTACCCAGGCACCCACCCCCCAAATTTTTTTTAAATGAGGATAGGTTAAGAGACCTTAGGGACAACATCAAGCATACCAACATATGCATTACATAGGGATACTGGAAGGAAAAGACAGAAAGGGGAAGAAAGCTTATTTTAGGGAAGCTTTCAGCTACTATTTCTTAACTTTGAGAAAGAAGCACACATCAAGGTCCACAAACAGAGCTCAAAAAAGGATAAACCCAAAAAATTCCATACCAAGACACCTAACAACAATGTCAAGTTAAAGATGGAGAATCTTAAAAGAAGCAAGAGAAAAGCCACTAGTTACATACAAATTAACACCTTTAAGTCTATCAGCTGATTTTTCAGCAGAAACTTGCAGCCAGAAGGGACTGGCAGGATATATTCAAAGTGCTGAGAGGAAAAAACCTACAACCTATATTCTACCCAGCAAAGTTATCACTTGAAATTGAAGGAGAGAGTTTCCTAGACCAAGAAAAATTAAATTCATCACCACTAAATCGGCCTTACAAGAAATGTTAAGGGAACTTCCTTAAGAAAAAAAAAGGAAAAAAGGCCATAAGTAACAAAATTATGTAAGAAAAAATTTCACTATAAAAACAAACGTATATTAACGGGCAATCACTTATAAATCTAGTAAGCAGTAGGTCAACTAGATCTATGATAATTAGGTAAGGGACACACAAAATATGTAAAATGCAGATGTGAAATAGGACAGTAAATACATACATCATGGGGGTGGGGATGTAAAAGTGTAGTGCTTTTGGAACATTTTGAAATCAACTTCAAGACTATTATATTCATACTATATATGAATCTCATGGTAACCACAAACCAAAAACCTGTAATAGATACATAAAAAATAAAGAGAAAGGAATCCAAGCACAACACTCAAGAAAAACAAAAGAAAAAAGCGAGGTTAGGACAGAGAACTACAAAAATGGCCAGGAAATAATTAAGAAAATGGCAATAAGTACATATCTATCAACAATTACTTTAATGTAATTGGACTAAATTCTTCAACCAAAAGATAGAGGTTGGCTGAATGGATAAAAACAAACACATGCACCCAAAACCAGCAATAACTCATCTCTATGCTACCTGATAGAGACTCACTTCAGACCCAAACACACATATAGACTGAAAGTGAAGGAATGGAAAATATATTCCAAGCAAATGAAAATGGGGGAAAAGGGATAGCAACACTTTTATGAGACAAAATGGACTTTAAAATAAAGACTGTAACAAGCAGAAAGGGGCATTGCATAACGACCAACTGATCAATCCAACTAGAGCATGGAACAGTTGCAAATTTGTATGCACTCAACAGAGGAGCACCTCAATACAGAATACGCTTTCTTTTCAGGTGCACATGGGATTCTCCAAAACAGTTAACATGTTAGGCTGTAAAACAAGTCTCAACAAATTAAGATGCTGATATCATATCAGTCATCTTCTTCAACCACAACACTATGAAACTAGAAATAAGGGAAAATACTACAAAAAATACCAACACACAAAGCTAAACAACATGCTACTAAACAACCAATGGGTCTGTGAAGAAATCAAAGAGGCAATATTAAAAATACCTGAAGACAAAGGAAAATGTAAACACAAGGTTCCAAAAGCTTTGGGACAGAGCAAAAGCAGTTCAAAGAGGGAAGTTTATAGCAATATAGACCTACCTCAAGAAACAAGAAAAATCTCAAACAACTTGATTGTACACATGCAGGAGCTAGAAAAAGGACAAGCCCAAAATTAGTAAAAAGAAATGAAAAATATCAGAGCAGAAATTAAAGAAATGAGACTAAAAAACAATCAAATGATCAATGAAACTAAAAGTTGGTTCTCTGAAACCAACCTTTTGTTAAATGCATCAAAACCCCCAAAAAACCTCACACAAATAAAGAGAACTCAAAACCAGAAATGAAAGAGAAGTTACAGCCTAAGAAGTACAAACTACAGAAATACAAAGGATCCCATGAGACTACTACGAAAAATTATACACCAACAAACTGGACAACCTAGAAGAAATGGATAAATCCCTAAAAACTTAATTTTCCAAGGCTTAATCAGAAAGAAATAGAAGGCACATTGGTGGCTCAGTCAGTTAAGCGGCAGACTCTGGATTTTGGCTCAAGTTACAATCTCACTGTCAGTGACCTCAAGCCCCACATTGGGCTCCTCGCTGACAGTGCAGAGCCTGTTTGGGATTCTCTCTCCTCTCTCTCTGCCCTTCCCGCTTTCTCTTTTTCTCGCTCTAAAAATAAATAAACCTAAAAAAAAAAAAAGAACAATAGAAAATCTGAACAGACTAATCAGCAGTAATGAAATTGTGTAACAAAAACAAAATCCAACAAATAAAAGCCAAAAACCAGAAGTCTTCACAGTTAGATTCTACCAAACATTTAAAGAGTTATTGTCATCTAGACTTCTCCAACTATTCCAAAATATTGAAGGAACACTTCCAAATTTCATTACCCTGATACTAAAACCAGACAAAAGCACTACAAAATAATTACATACCAACATCCCTGATGAGCATAGATGCAAAAATCCTCAACAAAGCAACAGCAAACCAAATTCAACATTATACTGAAAGATTCATTCACTACAATCCAGTGGAGTTTATTTCAGGGATGTAAGAATGATTCAATATTTGCCCATTAATCAAGGTGATACATCACATTCACAAAATGAAGAATCAAAATATGCTGTCATCTCAGTAGGTTCAGAAAAAACATTTGACACAATTCGACACTCATTTATGACAAAAACTCTCAACCAAATGGGTATAGAGGAAGTATACCTCAATATAAGGAAGACCATCATGACAAACCCATAGCTAACATCATACTCAATGGGGAAAAGCTGAAAGCTTTTCCTCTTAGATCAGGAACAAGACAAGGATGTTCATTCTCACCACTTTTATTCAACATAGTGCTGGAAGCCCTAACCACATCAGTCAGACAACAAGAAGAAAAAGCTTCCAAATTGTTAAGAAAGTAGTACAATTTTAACCATTTGTGTTTAACATGATACTTTACATAGTAAATTGTCAAGACTCCACCAAAAAAAAAATTATTAGAATAAATGAACTTCGTAAACTTGCAGGATACAAAATTAATCTACAGAAATTTGTTGCATTTCTATACACTAATAATAAAAGGGAAATTAAGAAAACAATCCTATTTATAATTGCATCAAAAAGAATCAAATACCTTGGAAGACCTTTAATCAAGGAAGTCAAAGACTTGTATTCTGAAAATTCTAAGACAATTATGAAAGAAATTAAATATGACATAAACAGGGGTGCCTGGGTGGCTCAGTGAGTGACCCTTTGGCTCAGGTCACGGTTTGTGAGTTCCGGCCCCACACTGGGCTCTGTGCTGATGGTGCAGAGGCTGCATGGGATTTTCCCTTTCCTTCTCTCTCTGCCCCTCATTCACTCTTGCTCTCTCTCAAAATAAATACATAAACTTAAAAAAATATAAAGATGACGTAAATAGATATCCCATGCTTGTAGGTTTGAAAAATATTGTTAAAATGGAGTATTATCTAAAGTAATCAACAGGTCCAGTGCAATCTCTATTGAAATACTAATAGCATTTTTCACAAAACTAGACTAATCCTAAAATTTGTGTGCAATTATATAAGACCTGTAATAGCCAAAGCAATCTTGAGAAACAAGAAGAAAACTGGAGGTATCACATACCCAGAGTTCCAACCATACCACAAAACAGTATGGTACTGGCACAAAAATAGACAACATAGATCAATGGGACAGAATTCAGAGTTCAGAAATAAACCCATCCTTACATAGTCAATTAATCTAGGACCAAAGGAGGCAAGAAGATACAATGGGGAAAAGACCATCTTTTTAATAAATGATGATGAGAAAACTGGACAGTACATGCCAAAGAATGAATCTGGACCCCTTTCTCACGCCGTACACAAAAATAAATCCAAAATTTAAAGACCTAAATGTGAGACTTGAAACCATAAAGCTCCTAAAAGAAGCCATAGGCAGAAAACTCTTGGACAACCATCTTAGCAACTTATGTATTTTTGATCTGTCTCCATAGGCAAGGACAACAAAAGCCAAAATAAACAACTGGGACTGCATCAAACTCGAAAGCTTTTGCGCAGTGAAGGAAACCAACAAACTCAAAGGTAACCCCTGAATAGGAGAATATATTTGCAAATGGCATACCTGATGAGGGTTAATATTCAAACTATAGAAAGAAATCCTACAAATCAAATTAAAATTTGATTAAAAATGGGCAGATGACCGGAATCGGAAATATTTTCTCAGGGAAGAGATACAGATGGCCAAGAGACACACAAAAAGATGCTCAACATCACTGATCATCAGGGAAATGCAAATCAATTAGAATTTGATTAACCATGGGCAGATGACTGGAATCGGAAATATTTTTTCAGGGAAGAGATACAGATGGCCAAGAGACACACAAAAAGATGCTTAACATCACTGATCATCAGGAAAATGCAAATCAAACCCATAGCAAGATACTACCTCACACCTGCCAGAGGCTAGTGTCAAAAAGACAGGCAGTAACAAGTGTTGGTTAAGATGTGGAGAAAAGGGAATCCTTGTACACAGTTAGTGGGAATGTAAATTGGTGCATCCAGTATGGAAAACAGCATGAAGTTTTCTCAAAAAATTACAAATAGAAATACCCTATGATTCAGCAATTCCAATTCTGGTTATTTACTCGAAGAAAATGAGAACACATTCATTTGAAAGGATGTATGCACCCCTATGTCCATGGCAGCATTATTTACAATAGTCAAGGTATGAGAGCAAACTATGTGTCCATCGGTTGACGAATGGAATACTACTTGGCCATAAAAAAAAATGAAATCTTGTTATTTGTGACTACATAGATGGACCTAGAGGGGATTACGCTAAGTAAACTAAGTCAGGTAGAGGAATATAAATACCATACGATTTCACTTCTGTGTGGAATCTAACAAAACAAAACCAATGCACAAACACAAAAAATAAACAGACTCATAAATACAGAGAAAAAACTGGTGGTTGCTGGGGGAGGCAGTGGTGAGAGAATGGGGATATAAAGTATAGCGCAGGGAATATAGTCAATAATACTGTAATAACTGTGTGTGGGGATAGATGGTAACCACACATCGTGGTGAGCATTTCGCCATGTATACAAATGTCAAATCACTACTTGCACACCTGAACAGCAGGGTATTATGTCAGCTATCATTCAATTGAAATAAATAACCCTGAAAGAATCCATTTACTCATTAGTCTCAGAAAAAAAAACCCCAAAAAAACGGAGGAACTTAGCTGACAGCTCGGCCAACGTAAACACAATATAATGAAATTATATAATGAACACATCCTAGAACATACTACAAGCTTAGCAAAGCTTAGAAAAGCTGTAAAACTTGGCACTTCCTCTAGAAGAGACCCCTGTCGGTTTTTGAGTTGTCTTGGTTTGTCAAACAGGTGTTTAAATATGCAGAAGGATAAAGAGATTGACCTAGGCAGCAGTCTAAAATCTGCCCGAACAGCTAGGGAAAGACCCCAATGCAATCGAGGCTCCAAACCCTTTGGGAGACTGAGCAGGAGGCAGTATAGGAGGGCTGGTATCCTGCTGCTTTAGGAAAATGGAGAAACTCTGCAAACATTTGACAGTTCACAGCTTAAAAATGCAAAGGAGGCCTAAGACCCTAAGGTTTTTCCTAGGATTAACAGAAAGCAAGCATAGTTCCTTGGGTAAATAGGATTGTTTTGAGCTGGTATCAGAATAAAACCTGCATGCTATGCGTCTCCAGAGGGTGTGGGGTTTCTGCCTGAGAACATCAAGGTGTTTTTTAGAATAGCAGAACTGAGTTTGGTTTGGTGTGTTTATCCTCATTCTGAGGGCTGTGGACCTTTAAATCCCTGCTCTTGCACGTACGGCTTTTAGTCTGAGTTTTGCTTAATAAAGATTTTTACTTTTACAGAAAACCTGTAGAAGAATGGTGTGCTAGATCACCCTCCAATTACTTATTACAGTGTAGCCATAATTTAACGCTGCCAGTTTTGACTGCATACTGATCATCTCCACCAAAATACCCATTATCTGAGAGGAAAGGAGGGAAAAAAAAAAAACAAAAACAAAAACCAAAAACCAAAAACACCCTATCTTTCTGCAGAGGCTCTACCAGAGACACGCTACTGTCCGGCTCAGGGAATTGCCTTTTGCAGGATAAAACAGATTATTTACCATTCGTGTCTGATCATCTCTCATCTCACCTACACAGCAATGAGAAGGTCAGAGGCATCACACTGCACATGAATCTTCCCATTATAAAGGGATTTCAGGGTCCCTTTCAAGTAGCATCTCCTCAGATGCTTGTTTATAAATTAAACAACAAGGGAGGCTGATGAGGAAGGAAGGCATTGCTGGTCAAGTATCAATTAGAATGTACGATAAACACAAATCTAAGATAATATTTTAAAATAGATCTACAACCTAAAAGTTTACCCTAAAAGCTTGTCTAGACCACTAAGCTGGTAGCTTCTAACCAACAGGTTGAGTATCTAGAAAGAAACTTGCAGTCTTAGCTGTGCCAGGCTGGCAAACCCAAATCTATCACAG
Source organism: Panthera tigris (assembly GCF_018350195.1). NCBI lineage: Eukaryota > Metazoa > Chordata > Mammalia > Carnivora > Felidae > Panthera > Panthera tigris. Next base: position 12,802,496 of record NC_056672.1, read on the forward strand.
ACTTTATTGGGGTTAAGGAAATGGATGGACATTTAAAAAATTAAGCCTTCAAATTACATTTATTTTAATGTTTACAAATGCAGTCCAATGAGCAACACCTCTCATATTTAATGCTTGCCTTCAAGAAATACGTAGATAGGAAGAAGCCTGGAGCAGAGGGCAGCAAACACTTAACATAGAGAGCCAGATAGCAAATTTTTCAGGCTTTTTAGGCTGTACAATCTCTGCCACAAATACTTATCTGTCATTGTGTGAGAGCAGCCATAGATAGTATGTAAATAAGTGAGTGGTTGTGTCCCAATAAAGTTTTATTTATAACCACTGAAATGTGAATTTCAGGTGTTTCATGTGACTGGTGTAACATCCTTTTTGATTTGTTCAACCATTTAAAATTATAGTAACCATTCTTACCTTGCTGGATCTATAAAAAACAGGCGGTGGGTCAGGTTTGACCAGGGACCAGAGTTTGCCCCCACCCCCCAACATACACACACACACACACACACACACACACACACACACACTCTTCAGGCTCTTTCTATAAACAAAGGCTAACATAAGAAAACTGTACCTGCCCATGAGGGAGAAATGGGGCTGGAACTCCTTTTATTAATTGAAAGCTATTTTAACTCTAGGGGTGGGGGGGGGGGTGGAAGGAACAAGTATTTGTTGAAAACCTAGTACTGTGCCAGGTACTATCCTGAAGGGTTGCTGATTTCATTCAAACAATACTAGGAGATGTTATACATGCACACTTTTCACAGATGCGGAAAGAGACTCAGAGAATAAACAGCTTTGCCTAGACCTGGTTCCCGGTGAGGATCTGAACACGGGTCAGTCTTCAGAAAACCTGTAATTTTTAATGTGGTATCTCGATGAAGGAAGAGCAGAGTTCATAGTAAAACCAGGAGGAGCATTAGCTGCACTGAGAAGAAACTCAAGAAGCAGGAGCTTAGGGGCACCTGGGTGGCTCAGTCGGTTAAGTGTCTGACTCTTGATTTCAGCTGAGGTCATGATCTCGAGGTTCGTGGGCTCTAGCCTCACCTCGGGCTCTGCATGGACAGAGGGGAGCCTGCTTGGGATTCTCTCTCCTTATGTCTCTGCCCCTCTCCCATGTGGGCACACGTACACTTTCTCTCAAAAATAAATAAACTTAAAAAAAAAAAAGCAGGAACTTCAGAGCTTCAGGGAACAGGTGGCTTGAGCTGGAGCACAGATCAGAGAGTGAGAGTCTGCTGTTCTGCTAATAGAGCAGACCCAGAGGCCACCCCATACCAATCCAAACTGACCGGACAGTGTGACCCCCAGACTGGCCTGTTGTGTGGGACAAGCAGTCCAGAAGTGCACTGTTAAAACACTTAATTTAATTAACGCCAGACTTTATAGCAAGTCAACTCCCACACGAGAGCGGGGGGTTTACCATTGCTGTTCTAAGAGACGGGTATTTAGATCGACTTCTGGTGTTTCTTTTTCTCCCCTTTTAACAAATGTAATACATAGCCACTTTGTAGAGACTTTAGAGAAATATAGATAATAGGAACTAAAAATTATCCATCAAAATAATCACAGTTAATACTTCTGTGTAATGTTCTTTAAATCTTCCTGGTCTTTTTTCGAGCAGGGACTACGCTATTAATACTGCTTTCTGCACCAAACAGATCACAGACGTGTTTCTGTATCATTTCCCCAAGTCACATTTACCAAATGTCCCCCCGAGACAAATCCAAGCGGCCATCATCAGAAAGGCTGGTGTAGGCTTGCATTGTGTCAGTGCCTCAGGCGTTCATACCTATCACATAAGAGTGAGGTTTGCAAAGAGCACGCTGCCAGCCTATCTCAAACTTACTTAGTCATGGGATCCTTCCGTAATGTAACATTTGGAACACTACTGTTCTACAGAATGTCCTTGGTCAAAAGCTTCTACATCATTTGTAACAGGTGCATAATATTCCACTGTTATTTAAATGATCCATTGTAACCTATTATAAACAATACCATGTACATTTTTGCAGCTAAATCTTTATGAAACATTCATGGTAACTCCCTGGACACTCAATTGCTTTGTCAGGGATGTGACCATTATTTATTTTTTCTAGAAATGGATATTATAATTAAAATTTTCTTTGTTTTACAGAACTGGAATGTGACATTTCACTTTTAAATTTATTTCATTAATAATTAACACTTGGACACTTCATCAGGCAAGTCTCTACTAGATGCTTAATATTCCACGTCTACACTAAGAGCAACATGAAAAAGCAACCGAAATTCCTATACTGCTGGTGAAAATGATACTTGGTACTTGGAAAAATGGTGGGCAGCATCTACAAAAAATGAACGCACGCACACTCTGCGTATTAGTTTTCTATCGCTGTATAACAAATTACCACAAACTTAGTGACTTAAAACAAAACCATTGTTAACTCACAGTTCTGTAGAGCTGTAGTCTGACACGGGATGGCTGGGTTATCTGCTCAGGCACAGGGCTGAAATCAGGTTGGTAGGAGGACTGAATCCTCATCTGGAGCCCTTGGGGAGAAATCCACGTTCTAGCTCCGTCAGGGTGTTGGCAAATCCTGTTTCCTTGCTGGCTGCCAGCTGAGAGCCACCCTTAGCTCCTGGAAGCCACCCCCCAGTCCTTGCATGTGGACCCCAGGATGATCAAGCCACCAGTGATATGGCTAGAACCCCTGACGCTTCAAACTTCTCTGACTTCCTCTTCTGCTCCTGGCTGGAGAGGAACTCTGCTTTTTAAAGTGGCTGGTGTGATTAGAGTAGGCCCACCTGGATAGCTCCCTATCATAAAGCCCACCTGGATAACATCTCTGTCATCAGGGCATGGAAGCTCTTTTTGTATTTTGTATTTTGTATTTTGCCTGCTGCCTCCTTTGACTCAACTCCAGTCCTCGATGTATACCCAACAGAAATGCATGCATAACGTTTTCCAAAACACATGCATCGAATCCTAATAGAAACACGACTCAGTAGCCAAAAGCTGGAGAACGTATTTAACGACAATAATGGTATATTTTTATAATTGTATATAGAAACGAGAATGAACAGACCACAGCTACTTACTTACACAAATGAACCTCACGCACACAATGCAGAGTCGTGAGGCCAGTGTTTTACAGGACCAAGTTGGGGGGAACCTAACCCAGCCTAGAAAGTCACAGAAAGCTTTCTGGGGAAGGTACACCTTTTACTGCAAAGAATTAGAGCGAATGATGAGCGAAGGGAGGGCAGGACTGATTTTTCTATTGAAGGATTAATGGGAACGGAAGTAACATACTGTAAAAATTATAAGCAGCTGGGTATTATGAATGGATGGCAAAATGGGGGCGGGTGGAAATGGAGGCGGGTGGAAAATGGGGGCGGGTGGAAAATGGGGTGCCTAGAGAACTGGATGAGGATCAGAAGGTTGGAGAACTTTGCAGGCCATACTGAGAAGACTGACCTTAATCCTGCTGGTGATGGTGACAGAAGAGGTCCTTGCAAGGGGATGGGCATGGACATATTTATAGTGGGGATCAGTGATACTGCAAAGTGGAAGGTGAAATTTCAAGAGGGAAATGAGGACACTGGATTAGTTAGGAGGTTGTTTAAGGAGCCCAGGTGAGAGCTGATGGGAACCTGACTTAGCTGGAGGGAAGAGGGGAAGGGACAATTTTAGAAGCCTGGATGCCTTGTATCCACTGCCCTTCCCCAAATCCCCTCTTAAAGCCCTACCAACATTTTTGTAGTTTTGAATCCTATTAGCTCTCAGAAGGTGCGTCTGGAATCCAGTCTGGATTTCCACCAGCAATATGCCCATTGCCCCTCAAGTCCTGCTAGAATGGGAGATTTTTAGACATTTTCTGTATAGGCAAATAACTGTACCTCATTATTTTACATTGCATTTCTGACTGAAAGCATTAACATTTTTAAAATGTTCACTGATTGTCATTTTGTAAAGTGTCAATTCATATTGTTTGCCAGATTTTTCTAAATGTGTTCATTTCTTCATATTGACTTGTAAGAAGTTATGTATGAAAGATGCTAACCCTTTTGATATGCATTTTTCTGTGGCCACACCTTTTAATTTTGTTTAGTCTAATTTTTCATTGATAACAGTCTCACATTATTGAATAGTTAAATCCACTGGGGTGCCTGGGTGGCTCAGTCAGTTAAGCGTCCGACTTTGGCTCAGGTTATGATCTCATGGATTGTGAGTTCAAATCCCACATGGGGCTCTGTGCTGACAGCTCAGAGCCTGGAGACTGCTTCAGATTTCATGTCTCCCTCTGTCTCTGCCCCTTCCCTACTTGTGTTTTCTCTCTCTCTTTCTCTCTGTCAAAAGAAAAAAAGAATGAAACATTAAAAAATTTTAAATAATTAAATCTATTAATCTATTATTTGTTTCTACCTTTAGAGTTAATGCATTTAGTGTTCTCTAATCATGATTTGTGAATATTTGCCTATATTTTCTTTGGGTGCTTTACTGATTTTATTTAAATCTTTAATTGACAGGGGCTCCTGGGTGGCTAAGTTGGTTGAGTGTCTAACTCTTGGCTTCAGCTCAGGTCATGACCTCCCGGTTAGTGGGTTTGAGCCCCACATTGGGCTCTGTGCTGACAGTGTGGGATGCGCTTGGGATTCTCTCTCCCTCTCTCCCTGCCCTTCCTCCCCAAAAAGAAATAAACTTAAAAAAATCTTTAACATAGGATTTATTTTGGTATATAGTATTCTGTATCTTAATGTTTTTCCAGATAATCAGTTGGCTAAACCAACTGGATAATTCATTCTTTCCCTATTAGTTTGGAATGCCACTCATAAAATATATTAAATTCTCATGTCTTCAAAACAGGCTGTAATTCGTGGTAGGCCAAATTCCCCTACATTAATTTTCTTTTACAAAATATTCTCAACTATTCTTGCAAGTAAGAGTTAAATTAGCTTCTCAGAGTGAATTGAAATGTTTCCCATTCTTTTCTATGCTCTATATTCTTTTGTTTTTAAAATTTTTAAAATGTTTTATTTATTTTTGAGATCGAGAGAGACAGAGCATGAGCAGGGGAGAGGCAGAGAGAGAGGGAGACACAGAATCCGAAGCAGCACCAGGCTCTGAGCTGTCAGCACAGATCCTGACGCAGGGCTGGAGCTCACAAACCGCGAGATCATGACCTGAGCCGAAGTCGGTCACTCAACTGACTGAGCCACCCGGGCGCCCTGCTCTATATTCTTACAGTTTAAAATCTAAAGGAGAATTGGTTCCTTAAAAGTTTGAGAGATTTTGCTTAGAAAATTTTCCGGGTACTGAAGTTGTCTGACATTTGTCAACTTCTTTTATAGTTTTTGGTCCATATAACTGTACCACCCATCAGAACTGTTCTCTGGGGAGCCTGGCTGGCTCAGTCGGTAGACCATGTGACCCGTGACCTCAGGGTTGTGAGTTTGAGTCCCAAATTGGGTGTAGAGAGTACTTAGAAATAAAATCTTAAAAAAAAAACAACAAAAAACAACCCTGTTCTTTTACTAAAAGAGCATTTAATCAAAATGTCCAAAATATTAATGTATTCTACCTACAGTTAATTTATCTTTTTATTCATAATATGCATTCAGATTTTCTTTTTCTTGTCTGGCTGTGTCAAAATTGTTTTATTGGTCTTTTCAAAGATCCACCTCTTGTCCACTTCTTGGGTTAAATATCAATCCCAATTTTATTCTTTCCTCATGCATTTCCTAGATTTTTTTTTTTTTCTTCAGTTTTTGGCTTCTTGAATTGATTGCTTGGTTTATTTTTATTTGTTCATGGATATAAGCATGCAAGGCTCTAAGTTTTACTCAAGGTACAGCTTTGGGGTTTATTTTGGTTGAATAATTTTTCCTAGTGTCATCAGCTCTGACTCTAATTTGTATTTTCTGTGATCTATGAATTATTTGACAGTATTTTAATTTCTAGTATTTAAAAAAATTATCCTTTTGTTATGAATTGCTCACTCTACTGCCTGGTGGTCAGAAAACGTGGTCTACAATATGTTACTTATAGTCTTACTATATCCCATATTTTTGTCCAGATTCCATGGATATTTGAAAAGAAGATGCATATTATTAAAATATTTTTTTTGAGTAAGACTGGGGTTTTCATGACATTGCCTTTTTTGCATTTTTGCTTTGCATATTTTGATGGACTATTACTAGGTACTGTTACCTTTTTAATATAGAATGTGCCCATACAGAGCAATTTTTTCCTTATATTCTATTCTTTTCTGACATCAATATGATTACTCCTGAATTGTTTTGGAGTTAACGCTTTGCCTTGTCTTTACCACTCTGTTTAACCTGTGTCATTTCATTTCAGGTGAGCCTCTAGTGAAATGCATGCATGCTTTTGGGGAGTCTAGCTGGCTCCGTTGGTAGACCAAACTGATCAAGAGGGGGTAGACCCTCTTGATCTCAGGGTTTTGAGTTCAAGCCCCATATTGGGTGTAGAGATTACTTTAAGTCATCTTAAGTAATGACTTAATGACTTCATTTCTTTGATCCAAATTGAAAACCGAGCTTTAAACATTCTTTTTCATGTTTTATTTTTGAGAGAGTGCAAGGGGGGAGGGGCCGAGAGATGTCAAAAGAGGATTCCAAGTGGCTCCTAGACAGCAGGGAGCCCCATGCAGGGTTTGAACTCAGGACCTGTGAGATCATGACCTGAGCTGAGGTCAGAAACTCAACCAACTGAGCCCCCCAGGTACCCCACAAATCTAACTTTAAATAAGGATGTTTAGGTGACACGTGGATTCTATTTTCCTTCTTATTGTGTCTGTTTCTTGTGTCTCCCTTCTTTGGCTGTACATTGATTGATCAAGGCTGTTTTCCCAACTTGTCTTCACTTTCTACAAACTGTGCAAGAATTGATTATACTTCCCTTTTGTTTTCTACTTCCTGATTGCTCCTCCCCTCCCCAACCAGCTGGCTATTTTTGCCATTCTAATGTAAAGGCTCCAATAAGCCACCAAGAACTTCAGATTCCTAAATACAGCGGACATGTTACTTTTCACCAAGCACCAGTCTTACTAAGCCCTCCAGTGACGTTCAACACGACTGATTATTCTGCCTCCCCCACTGCCCCTTATTCTATGACCCTGCACTTTTCTAGATTTTTTTAATTTTTTATTTTAGAGAGAGAGAGAGAGCTTGAGCAGGGAAGTAGGGCAGAGAGAGTCTTAAGCAGGCTCTGCACTCAGCGTGGAGCCCGATGCAGGGCTCCATCCCACGACCCTGGGATCATGACCTGAGCCAAAAATTAAGATTCGGTTGCTCAACAAACAACCACTCAGGCGCCCTAGGACTTCTCTAGATTTTGTCTTGATTTTGTTATCTTTCTGTCTCTCTCGTCTCTCTCTTCCCTCCCTCCCCCTCTTGTCTGTGATCTCATCCACTTGTGGCTTCGCTTACCATGACTGACTTCCAAATCTCCAGTCCTTTCTGAGCTCTAAACTCATACCACCGCTCTCTTGACATTTCCACGTGATGTCTGACAGGCACATCAACCCTGACATGTCCAGACACGAGTGCAGGACTTTTCCCTCATGACAACGCTCTCCTTCCCTCCATCTTCTCAAATGCACTGACAGTAACCTGCTTGTTGCCCACGCCATAACCCGAGTGTCGTTACCGGACCTTTTTATCCTCTACCCCTGACCCCTCACATCACTAAGTCCAAATGATTCTGCCTCCAATGTGTTTTTTGGAATTATTTGCTTCTTCCTACCTCCACTGCTAACAACCTGGTCCAAATGACCGTCACCTCCTGCCTGGACCATACAACAGTCTTCTTGCTACTCGCCCAGCTCCTTGCGAGCCTCTCTAAAACCCATTTTCCACCCGGCACCAGAAACAGCTTGCTGAAATACCTATCTGAAAAGAGCATTCTTCCACTTTAAACCTTCCCAAAGATTCCTTTGGTCTTCGAATCAGAGTCAAACCCTGTACTGCACTGCAGTACAAGCTCCCCACCCCCATGATCTGACCAATGCCAACCACCCCAGCTTCTCATCCCTTCTCCTGTTTATATTCCAGCCGCCTCCCCTTCCTTGGGTTCCTCCAAAATGAACTCGTTCCATGGGCTCTCCTCACTCCTTCCACACTTTTGCAGGCCTGGCTCATCCCTGTCATCCAGGTCCCAGCTCAAAGGTTTAAGTCCCCTCCAAGAGACTCATTCTGATGTAGCCTTTCCTCCACACCCAAGTCACGTGACTCTATTTTCATCGTGCTTATCACTATCTCAAATTATACAGAAATGTTGTTTCTGTGTTTCCATCCATGGACATATAAACCCCTTGAACGCTTTTATTTTTCCACCTTTGTGTCCTCAGTGATGATCATGCCTGGCATTAAATAGGTGCTCAATAAAATGGGTCAAATGAAAATGACTCTCAGTAAATCCCACTACCCTGATGCAGGCATAGAATGATGGAGAATTGGATTCAGCAGATCCAATACTGTCTATACCACTTACTACGTGTGTCTTTTAGCAAGTTATCTGACCCTCAATTTCCTCATCTGAAATATGTGGACAACAACAGTATTGACTGTAAGGAGCTGTACAGAGCTACTATCTGGATTAAATGAGAAAAAACACCTAAGCACTTGGCACTATGACCACCAGATGATAAGAGCTTAATAAATTATAGTGAGCTAGTATACGTTTATAAATAACTCTCTCTCTCCCTCTCTCTCTCTCTCACACACACACACACACACACACTTTGGTGTTCATCTTCGTTTGCCTTAATGGTTCTACTGTCCCACCTTTGAGACCCCGTCTTGTGTGTTCTCATCAATATCACCTCTCAGGAGCAGAATCTGAGTCACTAACATTCTCTGACCAGTTCCTAGCCCACCCCAGCATGGTTGTGAGCTTTTATAAGCCTCTTTAAGTGATTTACCTAAAAACATAAACATTCTCCCTCCAGTAGAATACAGCGAGTTCAAGCAGCCTACATTCTGTGTACTTCCTCAGAGGTCCGTGAATAGTAAATATACCCAGGTCTATATAAATATCACGCAAGTTGAAAGACATAGAGTAAAATCATCTTTGCACTTACCATAAAAATCCTGTGAGTGCACGTTAAAGGGGTAACCTGCATTAGAACAAGATACGCCCCTTTTACAACAGGTACTGGCCGGGACAATTCAGTCTTTGTCATTTATTACTTTTATTTGGACAACATATATACATATGTACAAAATACCAACTGTCAGAATCCTCTTTTATAATTTCATTTGATTTACAAAAACGGGACAGCAAAATAACTTAGGTCACTAATACTGTACAAAAATAAAACTGATTAAACAGTTGTAAAGATCAGTATCTTACAGTGTTACAGATCATTCATCTGTTGTGAAAGAACATCTCAATCTATCCAGAGTGATGGGCGCTGTGCGAAATCTACCTGCAAACTGACAACTAATCAATTCCTGTAATATGACTACCAAATGTAATTCTCAAAAGAAGCATGATGTAGAGTTAGACCTTAAAGCTGGGGCATCATTCCACAGTGGTGAAGGGCTTTCTTCTTTTCTAACCAAGGAGAGGAGTTATCGTAACTCTAAAACTATTAAATTTTCCAAAATATGACAATTACTTACAGTATTAGATAAAACGACGTTTCTTTCTTTTTAAACACCTGCAACAGTCTTTCGAAAAATTCAGTTTGGTTAAAAAAGTAAACAAAAATTACTATCCTGCATTTGGATTTTTATACGTTAAATCCATGGTCTTTTTAATATAAAAAGTAATTCCTTCATAGTTTGAGTGTTCAATGAACTGTAGTAGTCCTATTTGAACCATATCTTGATATAGTAAATCTAATTAGAATGCTGGTTCCTGTTTTGTGGCATGTTAAAACAGGATTTATCACGAAGAATAAAAAGCCTTGAGTTTATACGTTACGTTACTATAACATGTAAGAGAATATCAAATGTGTGTTCTTCAACAACTTGAAAAGGCAAGTAACAACTTTTTTTGGGAAGTAAATTGTGCAATTTTTTTTTTTTTTTTTAAAACAAGTTGCTGCATTTATATCCGCCTAAGTAAGTGCTGGACGAAAGCCACATATAGATTTACTCCTGAAACTACAAAGATTGTCTTTCACTGACTTTGCTTGGTTTTCCTTCATTTCTTTCTGCGAGGGGGAAGATGAGTTTGTCCAAGTTAGCAGGTTGCTAGGCAACCCCAAACTCCTCACTCACTAAAAGGCAGCCTGTAGAGGGTCACAGGCAGAAACATTCCATGAGCTCAGTTAAGAAAGAGACAGCCTAACCTATTTCATATGGGAGAACAGATGTCCTTAAAACTCATTTTGGACACAGAAATTAAAATTTGGTTTAAAATAAGCGTTTCAAAAATCTGAAACAGAGGTAGAAAGTGTTCTTTATTTTTCCTGACATGTTTTCCCGTGAGAAAACACTTTCCTTTTTATCTCAATGGACCGTTCCCAGTCCCTAATGTTAAAAGCAGTTCTCTTTACAGAACTACTAATACGACTACATTGGTGAAACAAACAAAAATAAAACACACCATGCTAGTGATGGCTATTGGATTGGACGTCGGAGTCAGCCGTGACCCACGCCGGCTGTAGGAACCCACACTGGTTCTAAACTGTCAGGTGAAGTAACAAGTTCGCGGACAGGGAGGCACCCTGCGTTTGCGTGACACATCTCATAGCACACGTATCCACGAGAGTGCACCGGAGCTCCCTGTTTGAAATATCAGATAAAATTGCCAGAAAAGCACGATTTCTGACAAAAGAAAATGTAAACATTTCTCCCACGATCACAGCTGACTCCCCTACTTGAGGTTTCTTCTTAGCTATGAAAACAGTTCATTTTTCTGGCCACGTGACGGCCAAAATTAAGTTTGCAGGTAAATGGCGGATTACGGATGCAGTGGTTTAGGCCATTGTAGACACCTGGATACAAGACATATATAGTGGTGAGGCTTCTGATGGAAAAGATACAGTGATGTGTTTTCCTTCGTACGTATGGAAGTGTGCCTTTCGTTCTCCAAAAGGGACAGTTGTGAAGTCACCTTGGAAATCATCAGGGTGTTTTCCCTCGGGACTCATTCCTCACAGGGATGTGCTTTTCTTTTCACAGGTCAGCTCCCTTTTCCTTTCACACAACTCTTGCACCTGTTAATGGGAGTTTGTGGGAACATGGGAAGGAGACCGACAAATCTTTTCTCCACAAAATAGGTGTTTCCAGAGCAACTTAAGGTCATGCACCCACTCAAATAAAACCCAACAGAGTCAAAACCCTCTCCCTTCGTGGCATTAGAACAATAAGATGACGTTAACTAAAAGGATCGGAAAATTTGGAAAAGTTAATAGAGTTAAAATTGTTTGTTCTTTTTGAAATTAAAAAAACAAAAATACTACCCTCCTTCTCCTTCAGCATCTGTTGTATATATTCTGCCCTCACATCTCTGCCATGATTTCATAGGGAAATGTGTATACTGTAAAAAAAAAATAATAATAAAAAATAAAAAATAAAAAAAAAGCAGATTATAACGTGGTTCCAAACAGAATGTCTGCTTCTATCCTTAAAGCATGTACTGAACTTCTTCATCCTCTGCATTAAGAAAATAAAAGTGCAGCTTATGTTCAAAAAGTACGAGTCATACAAAGCAAGGTTTCAAAGTTCTGTACTTAGTGTAACCTTTTGAAGGTTTGTCTTGATTAGTATGAATTCAGACTGCTTACCCATTGACTATAAGTAACTTTTTTTTGTTTTGTTTTGTTTTCGAGTCTTTAGATGACAGATCATGCTGGAATAGGTGCGCTCTTGCTTGCGTAAAGACAGCTGTGCTATGGCGTGGTGGGTGGATGGGTGGGTGGGCGGCTGGTTGTTCTTTGTCTCAAAGGTTAACGTGATTCAAGAGAGTGGTTTTGCTAAAGAAACCGAAGCACACTCGTCATTACATCGAAGAGGGTAAGAAAACAACTCTGAGAGACAGCAAGCAGGAAGGGCCCAGGATCACTGTGTGATGCCACAGGTCAGCTCACCCAGTCCGACATATGTACACCAGTGTTGAATCTTTAAAAGTCTACCCCGCTCCTGGCCTTATCCCCCCTCCCCCCGCCCCCCTCCGCCCCCCACCCCACCCCCCAAAAAAATAAAGGAGAGAGAGAGAGAGAGAGAGAGAGAGAGAGAGAAAGAAAAAAAAGCATTTGCCTTCCCTCCAACAGTCAGAGACGGTCAGAGTGCCTCTGCTTGGGGACCAAGTGTGGACTTTGATCTCAGGCTACGCTGTGCTTTTTAGAAAACCAGGCGGGGGACAGGGGGCGGAGGGTGTGACCGCGGGGCGGTGACTGGGGGGGGGGGGCGGGCGCGCCCCTCCCGGGGTGGAAGGGGGGGGTGGTGGTGGCGGGGTTGGGAGGGTGCTGGGGGGAGGGGAGGTGACAGTCCTGTCCGGCGGGCGCGCCCGGCCCTCACAAGGGGTTGGCCAGCGCCTTTTTGGAGCGCTTGATCATACTGGGGTGGAACTCGGTGTGGCGCCGGGCGTGCTTGGTGAGGTGGTCGCTCCTCATGAAGCGCTTCTCGCACAGGGGACAGCGGAACTGCTTCTCGCCCGTGTGCGTCCGGTAGTGGCGCGTCAGCTCGTCCGAGCGCGAGAACTTTTTAAGGCAGTCTGGCCACGTGCAGGGGAAGGGCCGCTCACCTGCGAGAAGGGAGGCAAGACAGGGCGCGGTGACACAGCACATCCCAGGAGTGCGCGCTCCCAGCCGCCCCTCCCCACCCCCGGGACGCGCAGGGGGGACCCCCGGGACCTCAGACAGTGACTGCCTTGGGACCGGCATTAAGCCGCCCGCCCCGGGGGGCACCGAGCAGACGGTTCCGAGAAGGTTCCAAGAAGCGTCTTCTCGGAGCACGTGAACTTGCTATTTTATGCCCCAGGGATCCCTGAGAGCCTTGGACATTCTTATTCGGTTGCTCAGGTTCTCTCCCAGAATCAAAACCCTCAGCTCTTGGCACTGTGCCAAGCACTATGGACCTCAGGCCCGCACTGTGGACCTCAGGCCGCACGTCCAACCAGCCCCCCACCCGGAGCTGCGACCCCCCTCCAGCTGCTGAGTGCCCTGGCCACCCAGCGTCTATGTCCCCAAGCCTGGTGACAGTCCCCTCCCCGCCCCCAACAGGAAAGCTGGCTTGCTCCTGAGCACCTCGGCCAGGAACGCTTTCAGGGACATGAAATCTGCTTCCGTGCAAAAGGCCTCGCTTTAAGTCCTATTGCCTTAACACAAAACAGCTGTGTGTTCCCTCCTTTGGGTGTCCGAAGACAGCTATCGTGTCTTTTTCTGATCTCTTGTTTAGACTCAACAATCCCAGTTTCTTCCATAGAACAATGAACCTCATTCTAAACTGTTAAAAGAGAAGGGCTCTGCGTGAGTTAACTCACTGAATGCTCACAGGACTCCCCGCGGAGGTGGCCCATTTCACAGATGGGAAAACAGGCTTTTAACACCTGCCAGGTGTTTCCAGGGCGCCCCTCCCACCCCCCTTGTGGTCGCTTTCCTCAGATTCAGCATATTGTCGCACCAAAAATGCAGCGAAGCCTCACCCTCCAGACGTGAGCAGGCCACCTCCTGGCCCGGGAATGGCAGGAGAGGGCCTGTGCCCACATTTGCCCGGGTTGCGCGCAAGCACAAAGGCGGAATGAGCTGTTTAAGACGAGAGTGTTGTGTGCTCCTCTTGTGAGCGCGCCTGCCTGCCTGCTTCTCACCTCCTTCTAGCAGAGCCCAAAGTGGATGCTTCACAGACCCAGGGCTACAGGCTCCTGCCCTCCACAGAACTCTCCAGAAGAGTACATGTTTTCTCACTCCCGTCCCCACCTTCCTGGCTGAGAGCTGTCCAGAGTGGTGCATCTGAGTCATCCAAATATTATTCATCCTTCCCCTCCCCCCGGGGCCAGCTTCTCCTACCCGGTGCCAGAGATGTAGACATACTGATAATAACCACAAAACCAAACCTCTGTCAGCTTTGTGACAATTTCCACATGGCTAAGGTTTTATTTGCTAGTCTCCCTGCAGAACAATGGTCCTCACACCCTGTGCGACCTCCTTGTTCTTATGGGAAGCCCGGCATGGGCACAACGAATCTGTGTAAGTAGATTCGTTATATGTGGGTCTGTGTGTAAATCCCCACGGAGCCGGGGGCTGAAAAGCCACAGCAGCACAAGGCAAGAGCAAACCAGCGAATGCCGAACCAAGGTGGACACGGGTGCTGGGGTGAATGAGGCATGAGGATGCTCGAAGTCTCCAGGAGGGCCCCCAACCCCCCAAAACAAAACAAAAAGAAACCTCGCTTCAAACCCAAACCCTCTGAAACACTCAACGACGTGGAATCCAAAACTACACTTTCGCGTCTTCTGCTGGACCCAACGGCATCCTACCCGGTTCAGAACTTTGGAATAGAAGGTGGAATGCAGTTTGCCACAGCCCAGCAAGGTTGAGCCTCCTAGGACAAGGACAACATCATGTGTGGTCGTGTGCTGTTTATACTGCCGTGCATTGAGTAACTAACTGCCCATGCGCATGCTACGTATGTGTGTGCATGTGTGTGTGCAGAGCTGAGTCTGTTCATCCTCCAGATCGCTCACATGACCAAAGCCTGCTGAGAAGTTCCCGGATCGCTTGGGGGGAGACAACTTCTGCCTGTTGCAGAATGAGACGGCCACCAAGTCCTCTTAATCCCGTGAGGGGTCTATGGGAGAGATGTTCTCTTAAATATGTTCTGTTAACATATACAACAAAGGGTCAGAATTCACACAGCAATGAATTTTATAACTATAAAAGCAAACCAACCGAGACCGAAGTGAACAACCCTCTCTTATCTCTCCGTCCGGGAGCCGTTCTCTCCACTGCTTTATGATTTGGTGGTGAGGGAAGCGACAGAAAGGAAAAGCTCAGTGTTTTCTCAGTGCTTGTTAGGACAAAAACTCATTGGAGGGATTTTCTCGGAGGAGTGGTAATGTGGGTTAGCTTACTCACTGGCACATGTTTCTTTCAAGTGAGTCAGGAGAGGAGGTTAATTTATTGGAAAGGATCTGTGTCCACTGTGGGGAAAAATGGATCAGAAGACGTCTCTGCTGTGGGCTGGATTGGAAAAGAAAGAAGGCACTCCTCCTGTTTTAGGAAGATGGCTTTGTGGAAGCGATACTCAACGGAAAATTGTCATGAAGCCTGAATCGGCTGTAAGTACAGAACTTACAAGCATTTATGCTTACAATTCACAATTCACGTATGTTTCAAGTGTAATCAGAGTCCCTTCCCATTGAATTCACCTTTGGTCTAGCTTATGCCTACCCTGTCTTCACTGCCCTCCATGGTTGTCACCACGTGACTGCTCTCTTCCTTCTAACCCAGATGCTGCCATTGACCTAGCATCTTTATCCCTGTTGCAGAGAAGAGGGGACCACCTAGTGAGCCCAGAGCAAATCAGAGCCAACAGCAGCATTTGTTAGACTCATATTACTTGTATAATTCAACCTTACAGTTTCTAAGCATTTAAAAAAAGATCTACTTGTCAGTGACTTCCTAGTGTAAAGGCTCCAGGATCATTTTGATTCTTCTTGGATCCCTTGGAAAAACATTAGGAGATTTTTGGTCAGTGATCTAAATCAGGGGTTTAGCAAACTACAGCCCACAGGCCAAATCTGACCTACCATCTATTTTTGTAAAATTCCATGAGCTAAAAATGGTATAAACACCATTCTTCTATTTGGTTTTTACCAAATAGTTGGGAGGAAAAAATCAAAAGAATAATAATATTCTGGGATAGGAGAAACTTTGATGGGATTCAAATTTTCGCGTCCATATACAAAGTTTATTGGGCCAGAACCATGCTCATTTGTTTCTGTATTATTATCTCCGGCTGCTTTTTCACTATAACAGCAGTCTTACATGGTTGCAACCGAGACTGTATGGCCCATGAAGTCTAAAATATTTGCTATCTGGTCACTCGTAGACAGTGGGCGGACACATGATCTCAGTCTGAAAATCTGAACTTGTAGCTGGTGTGCACCAGAGTTTGCAAATCCAAACATCTTCAGGAGTCAGACACATAATAAAAATGGGTGTGGCGCGCGCCTGGGTGGCTCAGTCGGTTAAGTGTCTGACTTCAGCTCAGGGCATGATCTCATGGTTCATGAGTTTGAGCCCGCGTTGGGCTCTGTGCTGACAGCTCAGAGCCTGGAGCCTGCTTTGGATTCTGTATCTCCCTCTCTCTCTGCCCCTCCTCTGCTCATACTCTGTCTCTCTCAAGAATAAATAAACATTTTTAAAAAATTAAAAAAATAAAAATAGGTGAAATGCCAGGTGTATTAGAACATGGATTGTAGTGGAATCCATGGCCGACTGGACGGCTCTTTGTCCCCTCAAAGGCATTCACATTCAACACTTTATAAAACACTGTGCCAGTCAAACAATGCGTGCGTGCAGGAAGCCTGGATTCTTCTTGGAGACTTACAATTTGTATCCCTTTGAAACCACCTACCTCTTTAACCCAGTGAAGAGTTTGCACACAACCTACTTTGGGATACATTTCAGCCTGTTAGCTAATAATAGACACATAATAAGGTATCATCCAGAAAATGATACACATTTTGCACCTAAGAAAGTATGGAATGGAGAAATCGTAGGTAGAGAAGGAACAGAATTTAAGGCTGCATGGGACCAGAGATGGTGGGCAGAGAAGAGAGGACTGCCTGTCATCTTGCAGCCAAGAGGAAATCAAATCAGGCCTTTCTTTCAGCTCAGCGCTAAGGCCCACAAAGAACAGGTAGCCTTCTTCACACAGAACGAATCATATGGCAAAGCAACTATCAATTAAAGAATCTTTAAACTTGTCTTTAGTATTAATGAGCGAGCTACCATCCTCCAGGGGGGTTGGGGAAAAGGAACAGACATGTACTAGTGTTTTATTTCTGGCCTTTACAGGAAAACATAGCCAGAGGCAGTGACACAATAAACTCTTGCTTTACTGGAGCAGAGCTGTTAACAGCACAAGTTCCTCTGCGTTCTCATTATTTATACACCACTCCCCTCCCCTTTCAGCAACGCGCTAAGCACCTCTCGCTGACAGACTCCGCTCAGAGTATAAAATAAACTTGATCAGAAGGGCTACTGAATACTGCACCTGGTGTGTAAAAGACTTCCTTTGCAGAGGCAGGTCAGGCCTCCAGAAGGCTCCTGGGCCTCCAATGGGTTCAAGAGAAGTGGAGTAGAGCCTGCTGGCTAGGTGCTTGCCTGCTTAGCACAAAGGACGGAGCCTCCACCCCGCTTCGTGATTAGTCAACAAGCCAAGTGGGGAGTTCTCCATACAGAGGGAGAAAGACTACAGTGGGAGGACTGCTAACTGGCTATACTCAACCCCCCTCCAGGCTCCCCTGAGTTCAGACAGGCTGCCCCTGGGGTACTGGCCTGGGGTCCGGGAGACCCCTGCTCTCAACGCACTGCTTTCCCACCTGGTTCTCCTTCCCTTCCACAATGCCACAGAAGGACCTAAAATGGGCTAAAGCAGGAAGGTTAAAAGTACAAACTCTGAACCTCCCAATTGCTTCTGACAAACGTAACTCCATCTAGTAAAACCAGAAGGGATCTCTAAAAATGCCAATGAAGAAACACAGCTTCTCGCGGATATACAAAATCAGGGCCACTTCTTCAGGAAAAAGTAGTGTTTTTTGATCGAAAAAAGCAAGTAGGATTCCAGAGATAAAAGGATAATTTGATATTAGAAAATTGATATGGTTCCCTGTTTGAACGGACTAATATATCCGCTCCTACCCTCACACACAGAATCTCTTGAAAAATGCAAAATGGCGTTTGATAAAATTCAACATCCATCCCTAATAAAAAGCTTTTAGGAAAATAGAATGATTCCTTAACAGGATAAAAAATATAGATCTGAAACCTTTTCCTAGCAAGGTCAATAGTAAAATAAAGGTAGCATTCTATTAAAGTCAAGCTCAAGGCATGGATGGACACTGCCCCATCATTATAGCTACTTAATGTTGTTTAGGAAAAGTGAGTGAGCACAATTAGATAACAAAATAAGACGTAAATCACTGGAAAGAGAAGGTTGAATCAGAATTATTTACAGCTGGTACAACTTTCTATCTGGGAAGTCTCAGAACAATAACCAAAAAACTAATATAAATTAAAAATGCATTCACAGGTGTAAGTATACGAAAGAACAATGGTTTTCTTACATGCTAACCACAGCCAATCAGGGTAAGCCTACACTAAAAGTTCAGGACCTGCATGAAGAAAATCGTAAAACTCTGATATAAAGGAAAATGAATATTGGAACATTTCTCATGTTCTTCGATGGTAGGACTCAATGGCGTGAATGTGGCAATTCTGTGCAGATTCATCTATGAATGTAACACGTACCATAGAAATTCTTTTCTCGTGAACCTGACAAAATTATTCTAAAGTTAATTTGGAAGACTAAATACACTCAACTCGCCAAGAAAATTTTGCAATAGAACAACAATAAGTGAGCACTTGCAATACCAGTGATTAAAATGTATGATTAAAGCTGCAATAATTGAGATAGCACGAGACCAGCACAGGAAAAGACGAATCAGTGGAACAGAGTCAAGTCTGAAAATAAACCCAAGACTCGACAGGGATGGGGGTCTTTCAAATTAGTGGAGAAATGAATGTTTAATTCAATAAATGGAATAGACATCTGGTTAAAAACATTAAATCTGGATCCCTGCCTCATACCTTTCCCTTCAATAAATTCCAAACGAGCTCTATACATAAATGTAAAAAATAAAACTGCAGAGGTGAGAGAAAATATAGGCGACTATTTTTAGAATCCTGAAGTGGGGAGAAGACTGTATAAATACGAAACCAAAGGCAAAATCCTATTTGAAGCATAGTTTTGAGATACAATAAAAAATTTTAAACTTCTGCATAGTAAAAATATATATAGGTGAAAAATTTTAAGAGCCAGAACACTGAACTAGTAAAGGAAATTCCAGCATAAGACAAAAAGTTAAAATCCGTAATATGAAATGGACACTGAGAAATCAAAATTAATAACCCAATTTAATAAAATTGGGCAAAGATGCAAACAAGTAATTAATAAAATAAGAACTACCAATGGCCAATAAATAAATATATGGCAATATATTCAATCTCACAAGTAACCAAAACATGCCAATTAAGACTCCAATGAAATACACATCAGGCTGGTAAAAATGTAAAGAAGTGTGTTCACAGACCTATTGCTGATGGAGGCATCAGGAAACTGACCTTTTACTGCATGAGTGGGACTTATAACTGATCTAGTGCTATTTGGCAATGTATTCATCTAGGAATTATTTTTGGTAATAATAAAGAACACGGAAGTATACAGGGATACCAGCATTGTTCATAAAAGCTAAAACTTGGTAACAACTTAAATGTCTGACAATAAAGAACGGGTTTGATACATTATAGTGTATCCATAAGGTGGGATAATATGTACTTGTTACAAAGATACTAGATCATTATAGAATGAAATGGAAAAATGTTAGCAATACACCACTAAGTGAAAAGGACAGAGTATTATCTGCTGTATAGGTATATGGAACATCTATGGAGAGAAAAAATCCTCGAAGACTATACACAAAATAGGAGCAGTAGCTATCTACAGGTGGGGCGGGGAGGGGAGGATAAAGAATAACATTTTCTTTCTGTAATTTTCCAGTATTTTCTGATTATTTTTGTAAACAGTTAAGTACAAATTTATGAGACAAAGTCAGAAAAAAGTCAACAGAAAACAAAGGAAGCATGCATTTGAGTTTAAATGTTTCCACAAATGGGTGGATCTTTGATCAAGAATATATTCTACCTGGAGAAGTGGGGGCCGGGTATTTATTTTCTATTGAGAAATTAACACTCCCGTGTCCGAGACCAAAGTAAGAAGGATCATTGTTTCCTTCTCAAATTGTTAGAAAGTGAGAAACTTTCAGAACGTACTTCGTGTGTTTTTTCTCACTCTTCCTTCATCCCCTCCTCTCCTCCCTTTTCTATATATGAAAGGAAAACTGCCCTCCAAGGACAGACGAGAAGGCCCCTCCGATGCAGTGTTAATAGGACAGTAATGGCAAGGCTGCCCCACGGAGGGGTGAGTTTGTTGGGAAGCAGGGCAGTGAGTGTGTGCAGAGGTACAAAGCCCGGGGTCCAATACAGGGTTCATGGGTGAGACTGGCTGGCCGCATACCCACACAGACCTGCCCACATCCCAGGCCTTCGGCACCCCCATCCAGTTGTCCACTATCATCTGTCCTCATTCCCCACGGGAGAGTCAAGTTGACTTGTGGGTATAAGATGGGAGCCTTTGCTCTATTGTTTTTCTTGTGTGCTACCACCAAGGGTGGAAGTGCCCATGGACTTGACAGAGGAGGTATGTAGGCCATCTTTGGGAGTAGACAATTCTATGCTTCCCTGCGTAAATCGTTCCAATTAATTATGACCTCAAAAATCAAGAAACCAAAAGCCTCTTGTTTGCTCCAGAAAATATTGCTACCTACATATGCATATGTAGATGTTCTGAAAACACAAAAGCACTTGACCAGGCCTAGAAGCATGATCCTGCCCGAATGCCATCCCATCATACTGCCATTTGCTCTCGGCCCCTCTTTGAATCCCTCTTGTGATCTGGTTTCTTTTTATATTTTATTTGTTGCTACCACAGAGTCATTTTAGAGTCTGAATGTGAGATTTTACTTCCCGGCCCCTGTGTTTTTCTGTGGAGGGAAGCTTGCCTCATTCTTTAGGTTCTGAACTGGGAAGTGTGTCTGTAACATCTGTCACACGGCACTTCTTCAATGCAACGTGTTGGCGTCCAGGAAGCAAGCCCGTCCGAATATTGTGTGTGTGTCCCCAGCCTCAACTGATCTGTCAGACAGCTCATGCGCTGGGACCTCAGACGTGGAGACGGCACACAACAGATTCGGGACTCTAGGCAAAAGGTATGTCCCGGCATCTCGGTGATACAGTCCCGATCTCAGCAACTCTGCATCGGCACAGGTGGAGTGACCTCCCCACAACCACATACACCGAGGTCCAGGCCCAGATCTGCTGGTTCCCATGCCCACATCCTTCCTGCCATCCCAGAGCACACCGCTTCTGCCCAGTTGTTTGTGGGAAAGAGAACTAATAAATGAACCCACTAAACATCGAACAGGATGTAAGTGTTTAATGGCAAAACTATGCTGAGAACACAGATCCTTGAATCTTTGCATTCTGGGTGACTTTTGTAACCATCGAATTCAAACCTGTCATGTTTCAGATCACACTGACTCAGGGCAGATTACTCGCCCAGAGATGAGAACCGGTTTTCTTTTTCTTTCTTTCTTTCTTTTTTTTTTTTTTTTTAAAATGTTTATTTTTATTTTTGACAGAGAGAGAGAGACAGAGCATGAGCAGGGGAGGGGCAGAGAGAGATGGAGACACAGAATCCAAAGCCGGCTCCAGGCTCTGAGCTGTCAGCACAGAGCATGACGTGGGGCTCGAACTCACAGACTGTGAGATCATGACCCGAGCCGAAGTCGGACGCTCAACTGACTGAGCCACCCAGGTGCCCTGAGAACCGGTTTTCAAATTCCTCCTTCAGTTTGGAGCACAAGACAAGATTGGATGCAACACAAGAGCAAAGGCGCTAACTCAAGGCAGAGAGAGCCTTCTAGTACGTGATTCTCTCATTCTCTTATTCCCAGGCTCTTCCTTCCAGCTGGATTGGCTTGAGGGGCAGGGGTGGGGGTGGGGGGGCAGGCATTTATGGTTTAAAACAAGTAAGTGCTGCTGAGCTTTAAGTTTCAAAATAGGGTCTGAAAAATGGAAAGCAGACCTTGAAGTCCTTAAATTTAAAGTCTCTTGATTGGCCAGTGCTTCCTACCAAGACCTGAGCTATACAGAGAGGCTGGAGGGGCTGAGTTTGGAGAACAGACGTAGAGGTCTCTAAGAAGTGCCCCGCATTCTCTATTCTGCTAATAACAGGGGTGGGCAGTCCCAAAGGGGCCGACCACTGCTGCCCGCACCAGCCCCTCTGGAAGGTCCCCACAGGCCAGGACACCTGAGGGATCAGGCCCACGACCACACGGTTGGGAGAAGGCCACAGGGGTCCTTAGTCACAGAATGCAAGGATCTATCACCTGCAGCCATTGTACAGCGATCCTCTTCAGCAGAGGATGCCAGTGCATGAGGACCAAGACCCAAGCTAGAGCATGACACCCCAGGGGAGACCACCCAGGTCAAAGGACGGTGCTCAGCGGACGGTGTGCAACATCGACAGCCCTTTCCTGATGCCAAGATGCCAAAAAAAGAGGTGGGCCTCTTACCGACCAAATGCTAGATCACTCTCAGGAGAAAGAAAGGCAAAGGGAGAGGGAGAGACAACTCTGATTTTGCAAACACTTACCCAAAGAAGAACACCATTCAATAGAGAAGTGATGGAGACACGCTGAATAGGATCAAGAGGAAATTTCTCAACCAACAGCACAGATGGGTGGGGGTGAGGGTGGGGCTCGAGAACCCAGTTCTGACTGTGGACAGTTACACTGTGCACACCCCGGGTTTTAGTGGGGAATTCGTGCCCAGTGCACACAGGAGCTTTGGAAGGGCCCCTGAGACTTTCGGCATCCTTAGCGGACACAAAGATAATCTTTCCGTTTGTGCACTTAGGTGAAATCATGTGGCATCCACAGCTTCCGGTCTGGAGTGGCCGCTATCCAGAGGGCCGGATCTCGGAGAATACCATGGGCCGGCGACAAAAAATACAGATGAGACTGCCATCTTGTTAGAAAACTGTCTGGTCTACCTGCCAGCCAGGCTGTGGCACTCGCCACGACTCAGGGGGCCTAGTGATGCTGTGGCACTGTTGTCAGCCTCTTGTCCCTGGGCTCAACCACTGTAGGACACTGCTGGCCCCACAGGAGGGCTGCGATGACCACAGGCCATGTGGGCCACTGTCAAATCATTTTTCAAGCTTTAATGGAGTGAGCCATTAATTCATATTGCCTGGGCCCCTGGGTGGCTCAGTCAGTTAAGAGTCTGACACTTGAATGTGGCTCAGGTCATAATCTCACGGTTCTGTGGGTTCGAGCCCTCCACTGGGCTCTGTGCTGACAGCATGAAGCCTGCCTGGGATTCTCTCTCTCTCTCTCAAAATAAAAAAAAAATTCATATTGCTTGGTGTTTGGTGACCACAAAGCTTGGAGGGTCTCAGCCATCCGAACTTCCCCAAGGAGTCCCCCTGCCCGGCTCCCCCCACATCTTCCTCGGGAAGAAATAACTCAGGTTAGAGGGGGAGAGCCCACGTTTCTGTATGCTGGGGACCCCCTCCTGCCCCCCACCACCCTGCCTTCAGAGGGATAATGCACACCAGACAAGCCTCTGGTGGCTGGCCACTGGTAAGATTTATGACACGAAAGAGAGGAAGCCAGCTCTTTCTGCTTATTTTCGTTAGAACAGCAGTGGTACAAAATTCCTGTAGAATTATGGCAGCATAGGGATTTAAGTCATTTTTATGTGTTTTTTGTAAGTTATTTTTAAGAGCTAATTTTTGCCTCTTACAATTTATTATGGTGTTTTTGTTGGGCATCACACGCTGAATAGACTCCTGAATCCCAACGGGAACTGTCGTATAAACAGCCCATCTTTGTAAAGATGGGGCCTTTATCTATTAACAAACAGGGTGACAAACGTTCACGTAAGCACAACTCATTTCTCTGGGCATTAAAACAGACAGACGGCTGGAATTCAGACCAAGCAAATGGCTCTGCTTATCACACTGCTGCTGTTAACCTTATTCCACGAGAGGCTTTGGGTACTGGCTTCTAGAATGTCCAGAGAAGAGGACATACAGGTATGAGCCTGAGCACGTGAAATAACATGTTGAAATAACCTATTTCCTGCAAAGACCATTTAGTACATGCACTGGTGGCCTATCTTTTAGGATGAATTCCAGAGACAGTTCAGAGTCCTTTCTGTTCAAAGAGGAGGGGAAAAAAGTGCTGTCATACTAATCTGTCCCTCATTTTGTCAAACTTCTGCTCTTTGGACCATCCTGTCTATAGTTCTACGTGGGCAGACAGAGTGGGTATCTGTTGGTTTTGCCTGTCTGGCATGCATTGCCTCTTTTGGGTACTAAATAGCACACCTTGAATTTCCTTTTGGAAACCACCCCTTCCCCACTCTAAGTCTATGTGATTTCGGGGTGGGGAGTAACCCCACACCCCAAAGCTTGATTGAGTTCAGGGACAGACACAAGGTTCTGACTCCACTGTGAAGATTGAAGCCTGTGACTTTTGCTAAAATCATTCGGGAAGGAGAACTTTCCTTCCACAGGGCTTGCTGAATTGGCAGGATGGGAGTCTGCTGATGGCCACCTTACCGCCGTCCAGAGACAGGCTGCACACGGATGAAGCCAAAGCAGAGGACAGCAGGGCTGAGCCAGGGAGGGAGCTAGACACTGAGTAGTCGAATCCAGAGATACCAGAAACTAGAGCTACCCCAGATGTGTTGGCAATTTGAACCCGTCAAGTTTTATTTTTTATCGAGCCAGACCAAGATTGGATTCTGTTGTTTGTGACCAAGAGTCCTAAGACAGCTGCAGACCCAGGACGAGGTTCTTTTTCCATTGGAAGGAAGAAGGCTCTGAATAACTACTGGAAAGTATAGGATAGGTCTGGTCAGAGTCCAAGATTTCTACAGATATTTCTAACCAACGTTCACAAATATCATCCATGAGCCAGAGTCAGAACACAAGAGTAGAGAGCTAACCACTGGTAGCTTTGGAGCCAAGTTCAGGAGAGCCATGCAAAACACAGGGTTGCTTCCCACCAGTGGAAGGAAGCCCCAGGGGTCCAAGTGAACAATTCGGGCGTGACTCCAGCAGCTAGAAACATGCTAGGAAAATTCCAGAGTAACCTTGGGGCTAAGGTAACTAACTCCAACTCTAATTCCTCCTATAAAATGGGAGTAACAGTACTTTCCTATCTCATAGGACTTCTGTGAGTTTATACAGGACAATGCATGTAAACTATTTGGCTTAGAAGTTGGTATATAATAAATGCTGGATGTTACTGCTATTACTGATATTATTACTAATAGGACTACTACTAATATTAATAATTTTCTACTATTGCTGTTATTCACAACATTGGCAGTGCCTGCTTTCTGCATGTAGCCCAGCTCTACGGGTGGAGCGGTCGCTCAAGAAATAAGTATTATTCAAATAAATGACCTGCTGCTGGACAGATCTGGAATTGTAAACAAAAATTCTAGGAACATCCAGGGCTTCTGGGCAATACCTGTAACTTATTTTTTTACTTTTTCAATACATTTTATTTTTATTAAGTTTATTTTGAGAGAGGGGGAGAGAGAGAGAGAGAGCATGTGCGGGGAGGGTTGAGAGGGGCAGAGAGAGAGAGGGAGACAGAGAGAATGCCAAAGAATCGCAAAGAATCTGTGCAGTCAGCACAGAGCCTCCCACAGGGTTAGATCTCACAAACCACAATATTATGGCCAGAGCTGAAACCAAAGGTCAGACACTTAACTGAGCCACCCAGGTGCCCCCTAAATTATTTTTTAATTATAATTCTTGATGTGTGGAGACAGTGTCTGAAATGTTTTAAATACCTCATGTGATTTAACTTGCAGAGCAATTTCATGAGGATAGAATCACTGAAACCCATTTTATAGATGGGAAAACTGAGGCTCAGAGAGTTTTCGCTGTACCAGAGTGGCAGAGGCGGGACTCAAGCCCAGGTCTAAAGGCCCCGAAGCCCATGCTCTGCTCTCCCTACTGCAGGAGAGCCCCCTCCTGGAGCTGCCCTGCATGCTAACTCTCTAGGATGGACTGGTCTCCCACCTACTCTTCTGACTACCTCCATCCCATCGGAGCTGGCCCCCTGAAGGGAGGGGGTGAAACCTTCTTTTCTCTTTCTTTGAACCAAGATGATCCATACAGTTCTTTCTAGTTCTGAAATGTCCATAAAGCTTTTTTTTTTTTTTTTTTTTTTTGTCCGTTGCCTGCCCCTGGGACTCTGGGAGGCACTCACTTCCAAAACAACAGAGACTTGCCTTGGAAAAATGTTCACACTTTGTTTCAAACAAAACACTGCTGCCTGCATTTCAAATCCCTGTCATTAATTTTGCATGGCTTAAGCTCCTGTCTCTTTATTTTCATCTATGTAAAGAATGTCCTCACTTTTTAAAAAGGCTCAATCAGAGACGAATTCCATTCTCCTGTTCAAATCTGTGATCATTCTCAATTTTATATTAAAAAAAAAAACAAAAACAAAAAAAACAAGCAAAGACCCACTGCCCCCAGGCATAGATAGCTAGTGAGCTAGCTGGGTCTTGCAGTTCCAGAATCTTTAGATTTCAGATTCAGACGTTCATTTCCAGGATCCCAGAGGCTCACATACCTCACGATGAACCGAGACCCAAAGGGAAGCCTGTAGGTAGACCCTCGTGGACATGGGTTCTGAGCACAAATGGAAATGAACGGCTGGTAAGATCCCACGCCTAAAAAATGGATGCACCTGACTCCCTTAGAGGGGAAAGCATTCTCTATGAATAATAATGCGAGTCCTATTATTTGCTGAGGGGACTGCTTGAGGCCAGGATAAGACAAATGTTTACTCTTGGCCTTAATGCACCAAAAAGGTATTAAAGTTTCAGGAGGGCTCCGGGAAGGGCGGAGTAGGAAATCTCACTGGCACTTGGCCGTGAGCTGGTTCACACTGTGCGGCTCCCATAATAAAAGGGCAGAGGTCCCCAGGCTGACTCCACCTCTGCCCTTTCGCTGGGTTAATTTGGCTAATGCGAAGCAGCTCTTTAAACCAAGATTTAAAAAATGTTAACCGCAGATTGAAATTCTCAGGAGACCGTGGTGGGGGTGGGGGTGGGGGTGGGAAGAATTAAATCAAAGCACTGCAAAGAATTCACAGCGAGGGAAGGTCTCCACGTGGGCCATGCTCTGGCCTTCCGCACTCGTCTTAAACAGCCCTTCAGAGTACGTGGCGCCCTCTTGTGTTGCTGAGGAAACCGAGGTTCCCGGAGACCTGGCCGGCCGTGAGCCCAAAGTCACGTGCCTGTCAAGGCAGCCGGCTAGCCTCCCAACAACCGTGGGCTGAACTTCCAACCCCCTCAAGGGCCCCAACATGCTGGCATGGAACAATCCCCGTATCTGAGAGGGTGGCCATACCCTCTTACACAGGCCACACGATGGATGTGATGCCCTCTCAAGGTCACTTCCAACCTCCAAGTTCTATTCTTTTGATACAGACAACTGCTGCCGTCAAGTGCTCTGAGCTAGGCCTTGGCCTGTGACTAACTTCCCAGCAAAGAGTGGGGCGGAGCCAGAGAAAGGACTGCTCAGAGACCACTGCAGAAGATCCCATTTCTTTTCTTTTAACCATCTGTGGGTTTTTTTTTTTAATTTCCCCTTCCTGTTGCCCCTCCTTTTTGCGTGTTGCATGGAAACAGAAAGTGCCTTTGTACCAATTACTAGGCACTAATTTACGTTGTTCAGTGGGCGCTGGGCTTGCTGGAGAAACACTAGGATAAGGTGGGAGGGTCGGATGTGGGGGAGGACGGAAGCAGCAGAGGCCTGGAATGTTGCTAGCTTTCCCTCCGAGCTGGAGAACCGGCAAGGGGAGGGGGAAAAAAAAAAAAAAACCCTGAAAATTTGGAAGTCAGGACTAACGAAAATGATAAAGCTGTTTTTTTGTGGGTTTTTGTTGTTTTTTAAATCAAGGATGCTAGTGATCATAAGGCATTCAGAAGTCCAAATAGAGGGGCTAGAAAGCCAACTCTAAGCAGGGCACACCAGCTTGCTTCAGGGGCTCTTGGAAACATGAATACTGGAACCCACCCACCCACTTTTCTTCTCCATGGACTTATTAAGGAAGACCACGGTCAGCCACTTTCCCAGTGTCATAGATGGTTGTCCCTGGGAAGTTGCATCTGGGAATTTCCCACAGACGTTGGCAGGATGAGTAGTTCTTGGGATACGCGGCGACAACTGAGACAAGAGTGTTAAATCTGACCCATAGGTTCAGAATCCAAGGATTCACTTCCCTCAGGTCTTTACATCTGAAGGTAATGGGGTGTGGCCATCCAAACGTCTCTGGGCTTGCTCTGCTGTCTTCCCCCTACCAGCCCAGCTGCTTGTCCCCTCCCCTCTCCTCCCTGCTCATGGAAGATCCCACAGGAAAATAGGAAAACAGGGGAATGGGGTTTTCACCCTGTAATTGTACTCCATGTGTATTTGCTGTGGTGAAACAGTAACCCTGCCAGCAGCAGCAGGTTTTTAAGGCAACCCCACTTTGCTTTGGTTAGGACAGCTAGAGGGGGGTGCCTGAGGACATGGGGTGTGAGGAGGAACAGCCTCTGGTCCTTCCCAGCTCGGGGACTGGCAAGGAAGAGCTGTTGGGTCCCCCAAAAGGCCTCAGTCCCCAGGGTGAGGTCTCAGCAGCGGGCTGGGGTTTGGGCAGCCTTCCGGGCCATCCTTCCTTGGAATCGAGGAAGTTTCAGCCTCTCATCTGCAAAACCCAGAAGCAAAGTCTCTACTGCCTCCTAGGAATCCTCAGAAATCTATCATCCTCTGCAGCTAGAGGCCATTTGCAGCTTTTTGCCCTCTTCTCCAATGTGGACTGTCACTTTTTTCCCCGACAGGATACATGAGATTGTGTCTAGACAGTCTCACTGGGAAGCAGGGTGGATATCGCCCCAAGGGGGCAAAAATTGGATCTTTGGCAGGTGAAAAAAGTCTTAGCTATGACAGTGGTTTGTGGCCTTCTAAAGGGGCACGATATGCGGACAGCTCTGTAGTACACCTGAGGCGCTAAAATGTCACGGGAGGGGAGGACAGTTATGGGGGAAAAATGTCTAAAGCTCCTTAGGAGAGAGAAAATGGGGGGCGGGGGGCGGGTAGAAAAACAATGACCTGCAAGCTCCCACTCAGGCGAAGCTGTGAAAGTATTTTGGATGCAGCATGTCAGGTTGTGAAATACCAACAATCCACATCACTGGGGGAGCCCTGTGGAAAGAACGTGACCGAGAGAATGTCCCCTCAAGGACCAACACACACAGGGCCTCCCTTCTATTTATGAAGAGAAGAGCAAGAGGCAAAGACTGGACAGGGGCTCAAATTAACAGCCGGGCCGGCCCGGCCCAGAGGCCACTTCTGAGCTAAGGCCCCTAGTCTAGGGCCTGTGGGGCCTGTGGCCAAAGCGAGACCTTGCCCTGTCCCTGAACGCCTGCCTGTCTCCTGGGTCACGGAAATAGGTCCTTTCTCATACCTCTGATGGCATTAGACTCTCCTGAACCAAACAGTTGACTCTAAACCTTTTGCAGTAATTATAGGAGAAGCTCCAAGCGGGCTCAGAACAGGCCAGGGCACCTGTATAAGCACAATTTTAAAACTTTGGTCTCAGGGAAGGAACACCCTGGCTCAGGGAAGGGACATTCCTAAAGAGGCCAGAAAATCTATTTCCAGTGTTGGAGGAGACCTTCTACAGTGGGGCTCTTCGGATGCCTTCTGCCAGATATTCTCAAGTATCCTGGGAAGACGTTCAAACGGGATAAGGAGAAAGAGAAGCAACCACTCTTGGGAAAAGTTTTGTTAAGTCTCGTGTCTCGTTGTTATACATGAATGTTGTTATGCTCTATTAAAAAAAAAAAAAAAAAGTACTGATTTTAAAACTCTTTCTGTAGAACCGAAGTGTGATGATTGGAACTTTGGCCCTTCTGGTTTTCAGAATCCCATAAACAGTGTCCTCAAGCCAACCCACTGTCACCATTTGGGGACAGTCGACTTAAGTCTTTCCAAAAAGAAAGTAAAATTGCGCTTGGTGTGAAGTAAATAGAACCTAAGGTTTCTATCACTGAGATGTCAACCGAGCATGAGTCTGATTACATCAGCTGGTTCTAAAGACTTTGATCTGGAATTTGGATGTGGTTGTTTCCTTCCCCCAAAGATATCCCACCGTCCATAACTGTTCAAGGTGACCGAAAAGTCAGGAAACTTAGGATAAACTTGTTTTTTTGTTTTTTGTGTTCATGGAAGGGTTGGGGACACGTGGGTGTGGCAAGAGTGTCTGGGGGGTCAGTGGGTATTTGTGGAGCCAGTTGGGGGTGTGTGCTCAGAGGTGGTGGGAGTGTTGGTGTGAGGGCTGTAACGGGACGTTCGTGTGTGTGCCTGTGCACGTAGGGGAGGGCAGTGATGTGGGTGTGGGTCTGTGGGGGGTGTGCCAGGACAAACTTAAAATTGGTTGCATTAAAAAAAAAAAAAATGCTCCATACATTTTCAGGCCAAGAACTCTAATGGATCTAATTGTTAAGCTGAAACATGACCATAAATACCTTCTAAAGTGTATTTAGACCCAAAAGTCTTGAAACCAAAAGGAATGTATTTGTGGCATTTTCCAGATTAACCGTGGAGGTACTGCTTACACTTTAGAGGCACACTGCGTGAGAAGGATATCAGACCTAAAGACTGAAGAAAAGCAAATTGAGCAGAGTATCATAAAATGGGAACTGAAATGTGAACTGACTGACATACTACTTAAAAATATGTTTATTCTGGGTTCCTGATTTTTGAGGATGCCCTCTCTGTTACACACAAACAATAAGAGCCAGAATTTCTTGAGGGCTTTCTGTACATGGAATCCTATTAGCTGCTTTGTCTATGTTATTTAATCTTTGTTCAAGAACCTCTGGGTTCAGAGGTAATACCCTAGCCAGTGGATTAAGAAACTGAGGGTCACAGAAGGGGTAGTAAACTCGAATGCCAACAGAGATGATGTAAATGATTAAAATAAAGGTCACTGCCCTCTAAAGAATGATCAGTTCAAGCCAGTTGTTGCTGGGTAGGAATTCAGGCCTAGTTTTGCCAGATTGATCCATTTTTCCAGAGAAGCCAGAACTCTGGATTTGTGCCGAATCTTCTGATTTTTAGATGTTAGTAACTGATTCCATTTTTATTAACTCTGTGTTGGCCAAGCCAAACAGATCTGCAAAGCACATTCGGCAGCAGGCCTCTAGTTTGAAAAATTTTGAATTCCAGTAACCTACTGAAGTTTTCTTTCTTTCTTTCTTTCTTTGGTAACTTGCTGAAGTTTCTCACATCTGGGAAACAATCGGACAAGTGAGAACCCAACTCCAAATCGAGTTCCTCTCTTAGGACCCTATGGAGGTAGCAGCCCTGGATCAAATGCAATTTCCTTTAAATGATTCAACTTCTCAAGCCCCTGGTTCTATGGAAGTCGTGGCCCTGGGAGGGGAGCAAGCAGCAAGCAGGAAGGACTCTTACTGGGCCACGCTGAGCAAGGGGGTGTGGCCGGAATTTTAGCTGTTAAAACCTTCACAGAATGCAGACTTTCCAAGGGCTACCTCCTGTCCACCTCCTGGACTGAATACCAGCCAAAGCAAACCAGGAAGGTCCTTCCCTCATTTCTCCCCCCTCCCTGAGACAATCTAACTCGAAGCCGTATCAGAAACTTCCAAATGCGCAAGACCTACACATCTCTTAGTTAGAGTATCCTTTCCACATGCCTTCTTTCGTGGGAGTATGCTTCCCACCATATTTACAGAGGCCGAGGTTTTTGTTCGACCGTGTCCTGGTATTACAGAGCCCCCAAAACATAAATAAGACACCTGCTATCACCATATCACTAGTTCCAAAGGACTGACTGTAGCATTTAAAATGGGATTAACATTTCACTTGGTTTTCCACTCCTGACTGTGTAAAAGGTTCTCCTGGAACAGCTGAGCCGACGTGCCTTATGGAGAATTAAAGAGCACCACGCATGCACGCACACATAAGCAGCCATTTCTATAAATGCCTGACAAGATCACTCAGCTGAATGGTTCAGAACTCCGGGATTCTTTTTTTCTAAGTCGCAAAGAGTCGGGTAGCTCACACAGAAACACTGCAGGTTCCCCAGCTACCCGCCTGGGCAGCTCCCTGAAGGAGAAAGTGCCTTTGCTCAAGGTGGCAGGCAGTGAGTGTCCCTGTGAACAACTGAACTCCGGGAACATGGCTGACGAGGCCAGGCCCGCCCAGCAGCTGTTGGTGAGTAACACCCTCGGGTTAATATACCCCCACTTGACCCTGGGGAAGTCACACTAAAGGTCGCATCCCCCAGCTCAGGCACACATCTGCCTCTCAACAACCTTACAGATACAAACTTGAAACTGCTGTTTTGTGGCAACTTGGGGATGACAACCCCAAACAAAGCCTGATTTTGCATTAACCATGGAGGAAATTCAGCTTTACTCCTTTGCCAGCAGCCACCTCCACAAGAAACACGTCCAGAGGAAATAAAATCTGAAATGCAGTTACGTGGCCTTTCTTTTAAGAAGCAAAACCAAAGCAGACCAACCAAGGATCATTTTAAAACCACAGGCCCAGGGCCTCATCTTAAAAGTACCAACAATTACACCCCAAAATGACAATACTTTTCTAAATAACTCCAACAGCCTCTTAAATATGGTGTCCTAGGATAGAAGGAAAAGAAGTTCCACGGAACGAATGAAGCCCTGTGCTTCCTTATCAGAACAGCAGTTGTAAAAAGAACCTTACTAAAGATGGTGAGATAGCAAGGCCCAACCCTTCCCAACTTTTTCCGAGTGTGTTAAAACAGAACCAGCAGAATCGGCTGACCGAGGTTCCCCCCTTAAGCCTCCAAGCCCCGTTCCGTACTGCATATGGCTTTCTGGCCACATTCCTTGGGTCAGCCCTTGCCTTCTGCTGTCCCTGGGAGACACCCTTGCACGAGGCCTCCAGGCGTGTTCTTTACAGAGCCTTGACCTCAGACAAGGGCCACACCTCCTCCCTAACTATTCAGGGGAAGGGTGCCACCAATCATGTGGAAACGAAAAATCAGCCCTCAAACCTCATTACAAAGGCCAACTAATCATGAAGTTAACCCACCGACCCATCACTTGATCAAACTCCGGTGCTGCCTGAAGCGGTGTTATTTTAAACCTCCCCGGGGACTCTTGGCCAAATTTAAAACCACCTTGGCAAGCCCTGAAAAGTAGCAAGCATACGGCTAAATGAGTCCTTAGTCATCCCTAAAAGGCTCCATGTAAAGTGTGCCCTTCTCCCCAGGTTTTGGCCATTCCGCTGCAATCCCTCCACAGAACCAAATAAGAGATACGCCACTTGACCTCCCCAGTGCCAGCGTCTGCCCGGGTGGGGGTGGCCCCACCGTCGCGGGGTGCGGGAGTCCTGGGGGGGCGGGGCGGGGCGGGAAGGGCGGCACCACACTCCCCGCGAAGCCACGCACAGGGGCTGGCCCTCGACACTCACTCTGCCCGCCAGGTTAATGCCCTCCATGGCTTCCAGAGGCTGGAGACAATTAAGGAGAGAGCGAGCTTTCCGTCTCTCTACACGGTTCAATTATTTAAAGAGTTAAACAGCATCTCATCCAAAATGTTGGCACCCTTGAGGCCGAGCGTGGTGTCCTTAACGCCCAGGAAGGCCGCCCGGCCAAAGGTTAACTAACCCCAGAGCTGGGTGGGAGAGAGAGGGAGACGCCGCTAACCTGTATGCACTCTGTAATGGGCTTTGAGATGGGAGGATTTTCCATAGACTTTCCCACAGCCACTGTAGGGGCACTTGTGCCTCTTTTCGGAGGCGTGTTTCCCCTTCGCAGCCACTCCAGGGTGGAGGAGGGAGAGCGGGCTGGGCGCGCTGCCAGGATCCTGTCTCTCCTCCGGGCTGTGAGAAGGACTCGACCCAGATTCGGTGGTCACGTCGCTGTCGGATCCCATATCCTCATCCGGACTCTCCAGACTGTCGCTGCACACCGAGGGGGTCTGGATGGGTCGGTACTTGTTCAGGTCCAACAAGCTCTTGGCGATGGTGACCAGCGTGCAGTAATCCTTCCAGGTGTCCCCCGGGTCACCGTGCTCCTTG
This sequence comes from Panthera tigris, assembly GCF_018350195.1. Taxonomy (NCBI): domain Eukaryota; kingdom Metazoa; phylum Chordata; class Mammalia; order Carnivora; family Felidae; genus Panthera; species Panthera tigris. The sequence continues at coordinate 12,836,468 of NC_056672.1, forward strand.
GTCACCTCGCGCTCAGGTAGTCGCAGTCGCTCGGCGTCCGGAGCGCCCCCATGCTCCGGCACCGCAGCGCGGTTCGAAATGGAAACCAGACACTGGGCAGCCACGAAGTCCATGTAGGCGGCCGCGGACATGGTGCGGGCGACAGCAGCCCCGGCGGCGCGGCCGAACTTGGCGGTGGCTGCGGAGGTTCGGCTCGCCCTGCCCTGGCCTCGGACGACGAGCGCGGCGCGGCGCGGCGGCCAAGGGGGCGGGGGCGCGGGGCGCTTCCGACTCGCAGGAGCGCGAGGCGACCTCAGCCCCTCATCTTTACGTAACCGGCAGCGCCTCCGCACGCAGCATCCACGGCCCCGGGCTCCGCCGCGCTGCCGCCGCTCGCTCGCCGCCGCCCGCGCCCCGCGCCCGGCGCGATCCCCCCGACGGGCGCGCCGGCCGCTCCGAGCCGGCTCCCTTGGAAAGGTGCCACACGTGGCGGCCGCAAGTTTATGCGCTTGAAAACGCCCCCGAGGCGCTGGGAGAGGAAACTGCAAGAGAGGTACACGCCCTCGGCCGCCTCTCCGTCGAACCGAAGCCGCGGGACATTCAGCCGACCACCCGGGCGCGCGCGGCAAGGGCCGGACCGAGCGCGGGGTCTAAGAGACACTTTTCCCCCAGTCCGCGGACGCCTTCTGAGCCCCTGCTCTGGCCGGTCCGCACCGTTCCGGCATTCTCTTGCTCAGTAACAATTTCGCAGAATCCCATCACGTCACAATCCAAACCCCCTCCAATTGGCCAGCGGGGAGGGTGATTCAACTCTGTTTACTTTCTCCCCCTGCCAGTCAGAACGGCCTTTCGGTGGAGAGGTGCGTCTAGAACTGAGGCGTGCGGCCAATCCGACTGTTCCGTTCCGCTGCCTCGTGCTACCCCTCCAGCCTCGAACGCTGACATTTAAAAGGGTAACAGCCGGGAGGCTGGAAGGGGGCCGCCGCTCCTCCTAGGGAGCGCCTCTCGGTCCCGGTGGCCTCCCCGGGCCTCCCGGCTCGAGGTCCAGCTGGCGGGGCCGGGGCCGTGGCGCACACCTTCCCTAGTCACTGGCGCTCGTCCTCGTGACAAAAGAAAACTTCAGGCTCGGTTTTCCAGCTCGCAAACAGTTAAGTGACTTCCTGCAAACGCTAGAGTCCCAGCAACCAGCCTTCCAATCAAAAGTAAGTTGGTTGATGTCACTGACATGGGCCCAGCCAATCAGAAGGGCGTTCCGAAAGCTAGCGCTCCACACTTGTGAACGCGGGAGCCGTAGTGGAAGTGGACAACATCCCTGTTATTTTGTGCTGCTGGTAGTAAAAGTGTGATATGTATGGGAAGGCAGGGGTGACGAATAAATGCAATGTGAATCAATATATTTTTTTAAATCTAAGTATGTCAGGACAAGTTGCCCAAGAAGAAACGCAAATGAGAAAGGATCATTTCTCTTTTTTCTTTTCTTTTTCTTTTTCTTTTTTTTTTTTTTCAGTTTTGAGATGCAGCATACTTTTGGGCAGATTTTTTAATAATCCTTCTATCCAGTGCATTAATGATGACTAATTCATTTTTAAAATGCTGAGCTGACAAAAGTTCCGTTTAAACCAGTCTTTTTCCGTCTCACTATTCTTACACTGAAACACCCCCAACTTTGCTTTTGTGATACCTACCATTCCTCTCCTTCCCTAGCGCAATTTATTCTAGGTGAGCTATTTTGGTTTGTTTTGAAGCTACTGTAACCCACCTTCAATTAAATGGAGACCAAAACAAAACAAAAAAATCCTTCATGTGTATAATTTTTAAAAACATCATTCTTAGCTCATTTTCTTTCCTCAGACCCCTGAACGGTTTTCGGGGCTTCTCTCTCTTCCTTCACTTTACAAATGTGGAGACGGAAACACAGAGAAGTGACCTGTCTACCTTATCAGGTAGATAGTGACAGAGCTCAACTGAAACAATAAATCTAATGATTCCAAGCCCTTTGGGCTTTCCAACATCTGAGCTCTTCGATTTTGTGAAATATTAACTGTGCTAAACAGATTCTTAAGAACTGGAACAAGCCAGAGATCCTTAGCCATTGAAAACTGTGGCATTACTTGATCAATGATTAGCATGGGTCTTGGAGTCTGATTAACTCAGTTTGCCTCTCCCTCTGAATGGTTGACAGTTGTTTTCCATCTTGATAGGTGAGAAAGGAATCTAGGACTCATGGCTCTTCAGGAGGCTTGCCATCAGCACAACTGGTTAAAAACACATTGATTGTCCTCACTGGGTGTGAAAGGTGCCTGCCTCTCTGTGATGCAGATCCACTGAAGTCCAACCATGGCCCCACTGTCTGGTAGCCTTGGTGAAGGGTTGGGAAAAACTAACACCAGTTTTGTGGTCTCTAAAGGCAGAGTCCCAAATTAACCCTCCCAGCTTGAAGGCCAGTGTAGTTTACTTTGACTTTGCTTTTGAAGCGGTACAGAAGATATTGGTTGACTATATGGAAAAGGAAGTATGGAAAGGGGGTGGCGGTCAACCAAGACTATCATCATCACCATCTTGGTAAAGTAGGTGCATCATGGTGTGTAAAAGTGAAGCCGTCTTAGAGTTCTTGAATTCCAATTCCCTTAATTTTAGAAAAGAATTCACTGAAGCACAGGGGAGTTTGCCTACTTCATAATTTTTCTGGGACAAACTCTGTCCCCAAGGATACATGATCATTTAGTAATTGCACCTTTGCTTGCTTCTTTAAGGTCCAGCACAAATACCAGTGGGATCTCTCCACGGTCTCCATGATGACTGCCTGTACAGTCTCTTGGATTTGCATGAACTGACATTGCACTGGGCACCTTCAGATAGCCCTAGAGTTAACACTGGGATTATTCTAGATACGAAGGAAAACCTGCATCTTTCCTTGGACATTGTAATCAAGGAACTTGAATGAATCAACCATCATAGTTTTTTTAAAAATACAAACCTTCCCCTCCCTTACTTCTGGTCTTCTTCTCTTTAATTAATTATCTTTAATTTAATTTTGTTTGGACTGGACATAACCCCTGAATTCTTCCAACTCAGTCATTTCAGAGTTATAAAAGAAAGTAATGAAAGAAAATCAAGATTTCGCACACATGACTTTCTCTCAGATATTTATAAGTGTATCTGCTGCTTTGCTTTAGAATAGCTTTTTTAACCCAGAAATTCTAGAATTATAGAATGCTTTCCCCTTTATCTCTTTTCCCACTCATTTCTGCTCCAGATCCCTATGTTTCTTTCAGGGAGCTAGGTATGGAGGAATACAGAAATGAAAAGACAGTCTAGCCTCACTGAGGCTCATATGTTAAAAACAAACACATATATATCACAAAATAATATATATTACAGGTAATAATTCCAACATCAGGATGTGTGTGTGTGTAATTTAACAACAAGGTCTCCTTGCCGTATTGGGATGTGTATTATAATAGTTTTATGATTAAAATCAGCTTACACGGTTTTGCCAGCATGTGGTTGTCCCAATTAAATTCTGGGAAAGTAAATTATCCCAAATTAATATGAATCATTCCTAATTACAATGAATAATTTACCAGGAAAATATATATTATGCCACATAAATATGAGAGGTCTGTTTTCCCCCAATTTAATCTTTGTAAATACACATTTCAAATCCACACAAACCAATGGGGAGGAGCACGGGAATTCAAAGACTGTAACTGTGCTTCTAGTTTATAAGTATGTGTTTTCCTCTCTATATTCTAAGGCTTGGATTTATTATTCAAGTTCTTGAGAACAGTGGTTTATGGGCCTGTAGCTCAAAGTCTTTATTTTCTGTGCATCCTGAAATAATTATTATCACCTCTAGAAGAGATAGTGCCTACAGAGAACTGATTATTTGAGCACGTGTTTAGGCCAGTTTGGGGGCAGAGAACCCACCTCCCAGGGCCTGAGGTGAGCTGTGTGACCCCAGGCAACCTCTTAGAGCTCTTTCCTCATCTGTGAATTCACGGGATTAGATGCATACATCTCCATAGTCCCTTACAAACTCCAGATTCTGTAGGGACCCCCCCCCCCCCCCAAATAATGAGAAAAGCTGGGCAAGACTTGGGTTCTTTAAACAGCGTTTCTGCTGTGCATCTACAAACAGGTCTTTATGGCAATCAATATTTAAATTAAATCAATATTTAATGGGATAGCAGGCACAAATATAAATTTGTCCGAATCCCTTATAGTCTTTATTCCTTAATTGCATAGTCTCTCCTTTTCTTTCTGCAAGCTGGTTTGTGCAAATTTTCCACCCTAGCGCCAACTGAGGTATTTCCAGGGGGAACACAGCCCATTCCGTCACCTCCCCAGGAGATTTTTAATCCAAACTTAGCCCTGGGTAGAGTTTCCCCCGCTCACCGGGTGGAGCTAATCACCTGGGGCTTAATCTAAAATTCATTCTGCCTAGTCTCATCTCTGTCCAAGGCCCAGGGAGGTTTAGGTTAAAGAACTGTACTCGGTATGTAGTGGGTTCCGCCAACTCTGGCTTTTCTCACTCTTTCCTGCTGGGAGGCGTGGAAGGTGCTGGGCAGAGCTGCCTGCCTCCAGGCGGGGAGGAAGGAGAACAGATGGCCCGCTGGGGGTAGGGGGATCACGTGTCGGACCTCACTCTGGGCTGGATCCAGACATCTTTCAGGACCCAGGCCCTTAGGCTTTCAGCGACTCCACCTAGGCACACGGCACGGCACGTATCTGGGGCAAAGCCGTGTTCATTTTAGTGAAAGCTGGGGAATCAGGGGAAGGCAGCTGAAGGTTTGGGGAGGGGGAGACGGTTTGGGGAGGGGGAGGCGGGGCTGAAGGGATCTGGCTTCGAGCAAAGGCAGTGTTCTGAAATTGAAATACAATTAGGTGAAGACCTGTCTGCCCAGACGCCTGAGGCCCTAACGTGGGTTAACTCCCAGGGGCTGGAGAGGGAGGCGGGGGTGGGGGGTGGAGGGGGCTCAGGCCCGCGCGAAAACTTGCACGACGTCCTACTTTGCTCTCGCTCCACTTAGCAGCCTTCCGCAAAACTCCAGGCCTCTCCTTTGCCGAGCAGAAAGGCCACACGTTCATACATATGCAGGAGGATAAGTTTAGCTTGCAGCCCCCCGCGCGCCGAGAGGCCCTGCGCGGCGCACCGTGCATCACCCGCGCTCGGGGGCGGGCTCTCGGCTCCGGCCGCAGACTGGCGGGCGGCTCAGCCACTTGCGGGCTGCGCGCCCCGGCCTGGCATCGCCCTTTTAAAAAGTCTTCCGCAGGCGGCCGCCGCAGCGGCAGCCGGAGGAGCCGAGTTCATCTGAGGACAGCCCCAGTTCTCAGAAATCCCTTCCCTGCTGGAACATCAAGCTCCCTTTACTGCAGTTGAACAAACTGCCCTAGATTGGGGGATGAGGAACCCGCCCCAAACTCGTGCAAGGAGCTCCGGGCGCCCGCGCCCACGTGAGCTAACCTTGAAGTTAGCCCCCGCACCCAGGCGGGAGGTGGGGAAGGCTGGAGGGGGCGGGGGCCGGCTGTCGGCCCCTCGAGGCCCAAGCCCTTGGGTTTGCGCCCTCCGCTGGCGCGCACCGCCCCCACCACCCTGTTTCATAACTTATGGGGTTGCATTTTTTTCTTTTTAACTCTTCGGGGTTGGGTAGGTGCGTATGTGTGTGTGTTGGCGGGGGTGGGGCGGGTAGAGGCACCTTCCCCATCCCCCACGCCCGCGAAGAAGAGGAAAACCTGCCCTGCGGGCTCCCCTGGGAGCACTGCAGAGTAGGGTGTCGGGATGACATAAGCTTCTAAACATAGCCGCACCGCACCCCAACTCTGCGCGCCGCGAGCAGGGCTGGGGCGGGAGCGAGGGGAGAGCAGGGAGGCGGGTGCTGCTGTCCGCGGGCGGGGCGGGCCGGCCCGCCCGGCTGTGCGGGAGGAGATGACTTTGCAGGAATCGTGTTCGCAGAGTTTGCAGGCAGTCTCTCCCGCGACGGTCGGGCCACGGGGTTAGGAAGCATTCCTGCCATTCCGCGCTCTCTCCTGCCTCACAAAAGCCACACACACACACACACACACACACACACACACACACACGTGCGCACGCACGCACGCACCCCTGGGATCTAAGGTGTCTTTTTTATGTAAATCAACCCAAAACCCCAGCCTTAGCGCCCCGGGTGGATTTGCCCGGGGGCATCCGCGCCCTCCAGCCTCCCAGCCTCGCGCCTGCCTCGGGGCTAAGCCCGCGAGGGGGTCGGAGCGGCCCTCCCGGTGAGTCAGATGGGCTGTGTTTCCTGTGGTTGTTGTGGAACAGTTTGTCCTTTTTACCAACCCCCCCCCCCCCGCCCGGTCTCCACCCCCTTGGTAAATATAGCGCTCACGTTTCATCATCTCTTTGTCCAACGAGCGCCAGACACCCCGGCCCGCGGCCCCCGCCGCCTCCCTCCTCCTCCCGGCTCGCAGTTACCTCGTGTAACCCCGCGCGGGCAGGAGGCGGGCAGCAGCTCGCCCCGCGCCGGCTCTGCACCCCCTCGCTTCCCGCGGCCGTACACTCCTGTCCCCTCCCCTGCTGCCAATTCCAGCTTAAGTTGTGCCCCCAAGCCACCGTCCCACCCCCTCTGGCCCGGTGTCCCGGGGCCGGGTCGGGATGTGTGCAGGTGCTGGTGGAGGTAGCCCTTCTTCCCAGCCCCGGGCGTCACCCGGCGCTCAGGCCAGTAGTGGCTCTTCCACTTACCCAACCTCCCCTCTCCCAAGTCCCAAGGCCGCCCCCCTGTTCCCCTCCTGAGCGCAGGTGACGAGCTGCTGAGACAGTGTCTGATTCACAGAATGCTGAACCAGCGACGCGCACTTGGGGGTGGGCGCTCCGTGAACGTCCCCCTCCCACCCCCTCACCCCAGAGAGGAGTGGGCTGGAGGGGCGGGAAAAAGCGAGGTGGGTGGATAACAGCTTACCCTTCCCTCTCTCCCTTCCCCTCCCGGTTTCATTTCCACACATACAACCACCCACCGGGGACCGGAGGCGGCTGGTGTTCTCTGAACACAGGGAACTGGCTCTCTCTCTAGTCGCCTGTTTACTTCCCTGCTCCTCTTCGCCCTCCCTCCTCCTCGCCCCCACCGCCCCACGCTGCCTCCCGCCCCGGAGCAGCTGGGAAACCTGCAGGAAAACACTGCAGTCATGAGACTTCCCTGGACCCGCCGAGCTGTGGCCTGGGTTTGCCCTGCCTGGCCCTGCCTTGCCTTGCCTTGACCTGGGTCCACTTGGGGCACTTGGCCCTGGAAAGAAAGGCTTTTGGGGCTCCCCATCCAGGAATGTGGAAGAGGTGACAGCCTCTATCCTTGCCGCCCTTTTCCTCTCTCCTCTTGGCACCAGATATCATCCTGTGGGGGCCCTGCCTGGCTGCCCTTTTGGCTAGGGCTCTGGGCCACCCCCATGAGTGGCCACCTGTCCAGAGATGGCTAGTGAGAGAACTGACAGTGTGTAAGAACTCGGCATCCAGGATGCTGCGGGGCTGTCTTATCTGCCATCACAGCCTGTCCTGGTCAGAACGGGGCACCCAAAGTTCCCTGCTGACCAAGGTTTTCAGGCAGAGCCCCTAAAGCCGGCTCCCAGGGACACACCCTCTCTTTATGGAGTCCAGGCCAACAAAACCTTCTCTTTCAAAGCTTGTTTCCCAGCAGCGAAGAATTCATCCTGTCTTCCTAAGTGAGCTGAGTGAACAAAGAGCTCCAGGAGGCCATGAGGGTGAGCTGTGGGTGCCGCCTGCCTGAAGTTCACCCCCCATTTAAAAGCCACCTCTTGACCACAGCTCTCTGCTTCACTGCCATGGTTACCAGCTCCCTGTCCTCCGCAGCACCAACGTTGTACAGAGGCAGAAACAAACATGGGCATTTTAAATGTTCTTTTAAATATCCAAAACACAGCTTTGGTATTTTGGTAGAAGGGAAGGGGGAATGCACGCCCTGGAGGTTTGGTGGTTTCCTTCCGACCCCATGACCCTGAATAAATCTCTCACCCTGACTGGCCTCTCAGCTGCTCAAGGAGGGAAAGAGGCTTACTGAGATACTAGAGAGTGGAATTCACAACAGAACAGGTGCACCCACGCTGGCGAATCTTACTCAAGGCAGACTAGCTCTCCCCTGTCCACACAGCCTCAACCCCCAGCTGCTGGGACTATCCCACCCATCAGACTACACCATCTGCTGCTTACTCTGTACCTGACTCAGGGCAGTCCCCCTCCACCCCACCCCTGTTAACATTTTTGGGGAATTTAGCAGCCTCGTGGAATAAGGACCTGAGACCCCAGTACATACACTGTAACCATTTGCCCCCTCCGCCCTGCCTTGGGCCTTTGTCCTACAGGTTCCCTGGACCTTTTTCACCTCTAAGTAACAGCACCACCGCTGCTATTTTCATTTCACGTGTCATGTTCCCTGACCAACACGTCTTTCCTTGCCACCTTATTTAGTCTAATAACCCCATTTAAGCCATTCTTTCACCTTAGTTTGACCTTCAACCTACTTTTTCACCGTTCTTCATTGCCCTTAGATTCTCACATCCCTCCTATCCAGCTTAGATCTCATGGTCTATCCTCTATCACTGTATCATCCACACCCCTCACTTTCTTCTTCCTGGGGCCACCCACCCGGCAAAACCCTGAGTCTGTCCGGCTTAACACACTGGACAAAGACAACTGTGCTGTCTGTTGTCACTAGCTCTCTGATCCTAAATTTCAGGTGGGCTCTCAACACTGCCCTTCTGCATTTCCCTAGTCGGCTTCCTGTCCCACACTCTGAAATGACACCTTCTATCCTCAAACACCACCCCCCCACCTCTCCCCTTCCTCACCCGGAGCTGAAAACCTTGCTTCTTAATCACTGGGAAAATAAAAAATACAAGCAATTTCACAAGAACTGCCTCATCTTCCCATGGCCATGGCTTCCACCCTACCTGCCTCTGACTCTGCCTTCCTTCCTGTCACATGAGAGGAGTGTCCCTGCCCTTCTACTTGGCACCATGATCCCTTCCCCTCTTGACTATTTAAGTGGTCTCTCCTGAAATTATCTCATCTTCTCCTCATTGGTTGTCCCCCTCTCCTAAATAATTCACGTTGATACAGAAACATGATATACTCCTTCCTTCCTTTATATGTAGAAGTATGTAAATATATGTATCTCCTTAGCCCCCAGTTCCCCCTCCAATATTACCCTTTTGCCATTTTTTTCTTGGCAACAAACATCTCAAAGTTGCCTGTATGTCTATGCTTCTTATTCTCTCTTGATCTCATGCCAATCCAACTTTCACTGTCCTTGGGCCACCAAAATCGCTCTTGGCAAGGTCTCAAATGACCCCGATCCTACTGCATCTATTAGGTATTTCCCTTCATGCAGCTGGAAGCAAAGAAGTCTAAGGAGTGGGCCAGGAAAGTACGAGGGAAACAGAAAAATATGGCATCTGAGAAGCAAAGAGAAGAAACTGTTTAAGGAGGGGAAAGGAGTTTAATTCTCTCTTCATCTCCTTTGCTGTTTTCAGTTCTTCTCCTGGCTCTCTAAACATTGGGGTGCCCCACGGCCCTGTTCTTTGGCTCTTGTCTCCACCTATGCTCATTCTCTTGATGATGGAATCCTTAACTTCTGTCTGCCAATAACTTCCATTTTTGTTTGCTTAAGTAGGCTTCACACCCTGCACGGGGGGCTCGAGCTCATGACCCTGAGATCAAGGCCTGAGCTGAGATCAAGAGTTGGAGGCTTAATTGACTGAGCCACCCAGGCCTCCATGACTTCAAATTTTTATCTTCTGTCCAAACCTCGCTCTTGAATCCCACACTTGACTCTCCAGCCGTCTACTCATCATTTCCACTTGAGTTATCTAACAGGCATTTCAAACTTAACATATTAGGATTGGACTATTGATTATTTCTCCCCTCAAGGGCTCCATAACAAAGCCCTCCTATCTTAGAGAAGGGCATTCCAGTGCTTCTGCTTGCTCAGGCCAAAAACCGAGGAGTTATCCTTAATTATGCTCTTTATGTATACCCCACAGCTAATCCATCAGGAACTCCCCTCAGCTATATTTTACAGACGTATCCAGAATCTGGCCCCTGTCATCACTTCCTCCACCACCTTCCTCTCTTGTGTTGCTAACTGCAGTAGCCTTCTAGCTCCCACCTTGCCCTCCTTCTTTTCTCAGCACAACTGCTAGAGTGCTCTTCCTGCTGTACATATCAAGTCACATCACTGCTCTGCTCAAAACTCCCCAGAGACCCCCGTCTCCCTAGGAGTAACTGTCCAAGTGCTTGCAATGGGGATGGGGACGAGGCCCATTCCATCTGCCTGAAAAGTGACTCTCTGATTTCCTCTCTTGTTTGCACCCCACCCCCGCTCTGCTGCGGCCACTCTGCCCACCTTGCTTATTAGGGAACTTACGAGCCACACTTTCACTTTATTTGTCACGGCTCTTTCTTCTACCTGGAACCTCTTCTCCAAGAGGGGTCTGCATGGTTCACTCCCTCACCTGCTCCAAGCCTTTGCTCAGCTCTCCCCCTCTAAAAGTGGTCCGCTCTGGGCACCTGGGTGGCTCACTCAGCTGAGCGAGCGACTCTTGATTTCGGCTCCAGCCATGAGCTCATGCTTCATGGGTTCGAGCCTCATGAGGGGTCTCTGTGCTGACAGTGGTAAGCCTGCTTGTGATTTTCTCTCTCTCTCTCTCTTTCTCTGATCCTCCCCGACTTGTGCATACACACACTCTCTCTGAAAATAAATAAACATTAAAAAAAAAAAGTGACCTGCCCTGGCTCTTCTACTACTCCTGTGATTGCCTTTGTCTACATTTTCTTTTTTTTCTGTGTCACTTATCATATGCTGATCTGCTACACATTTTGCTTATTTATTATATTTGTTGTTTCTTCCCTGTCTCCTGCTAAATACAAACTGTTTTGCTGGCTGATGTATTCTGTTTTAAATTTTTATTCTTTTTTATTTTTTGGCTGGAGTATTCTTAGTGTCTAGAACAGGGCCTGGCAGTTAATACGCTTTCAGTAAAATTTGCTGAGTGTTGACTAAACAGAGGATAAGCAGCCCAAAAAAATTTGTTTTGAACTCTGGCTAACTATATGTCAGGTACCCCAAAATGCACTGTGTGGTCTTAGCACTCCTGGTTTATAGGTGAGGAAGTTAACGTTCAGAGAGGGTAAGTGGAAAAGCCAAGCTCCCACCGTGGCAAAGCTAGGATTTGAGCTCAGGACCCTTGAGTCCAGAGCTCGTGTTCCTACTCTCTCCATTACTGTGTCCCTGTAAATAAGCTGTCAGGCCAAGAGTGAGTTCTTTCTGCTGTGGCGGCAGGTAAGCTGTGGAGATGCACGGTGGCTTGTGACATCTCCAGATGGCACCTGAGTTTGTGTGTGGGAGTAAGAGGGGACACATAGGTCCCTTCCCCTACTCTAGACTGGTGCTGAAGAAAGGGTGAGGGTGATAGGCAAGGACATAGTCAAGGCTTGCCCCGGGGTATTTTGGCCACTTGTGAAGATGCTGGGCATATTTGTATAAAAGAGGCAGCATGGTGCGATAGATTTGTTTCTTGCATTTTAAATTCAATGCATTTTAAACAAGGATTGGCTGGGGTCTCTATTAATTTGGGACCCAGGTTGATGGCACAGCCACCCTTTGGAGCACTCAAGTCATAATTTCTACTTACATCTCATGTCACCATCCCAGCTGTAAGGGGAGCCGGAAGCACGCTCTTCCCAGGCACCCAGAAAGTAGAGAGCCAGCAATCTTTCTTGGGCCCACGTCCAGTGGGAAGCTTGAGGAAGCTCTTGCTGCAGCAATCCTTACAGATGGCAGCAATAGACTCTGGACAAAATATAAACAACAATCACCTGAGGCCCCTGTAGGGTGAACCAAAGCACACAGATAGTTGGCATTTGGAAGATGGGAATGACCTGAGAATTTCCTGTCTATTATGGATTTTGACGTGGGGGTCCTAATTTGACGTCCTAATTTGTGCCATTTAAAATAGTTAAAAATATTCATAGAAAGCCGACAGCATTATTGGCTTGAAGGGCCACAGGATACGTTTTAGAGTGACCACAAGGGCTGGAAAGTAAGGGAAGAAACTCGAGAAAAGAGCGCGGGAGGAAAAGTCCCAAATTCTGGGAGTAAAGTCTGTCCACATCTCAGGCGGATCCCAAATGGATGCCTAAGACGGCATAAGTGAACTCAAGTACACACATCTCTACATTTTATTTTGTCTATTTATGTTTTTAATGTTTTATTTATTTTTGAAAGAGATAGATGGAGTGTGAGTGAGGGAGGGGCAGAGAGAGAGAGAGAGAGAGAGAGAGACAGACAGACAGACAGACAGACATAGAATCCCCAGCAGGCTCCAGGCTTCAGGCTGTACACACAGAGTCCAATGTGGTGCTTAAACCCATGAACCATTAGATCATGTACTGAACCGGTTGGATGCTTCACCAACTGAGCCACCAGGCACCTCCACACATCTCTACATTTTAAACAAATAAAAGTGAGATCAGGCTCTACTTTTTAAATCTCATTTTCAGCTAGCAATTTTCTGTGGATGTTTTCCATATTCCTCATTATGTTCTTCTACGGTATTGAAAACGAGAATATATCTTTTGAATAAGTAAGCATTCGCGTGGTTCAATTAAAAAAATATAAAAGGCTATATAATGAAAAATCTCTTTCCCAACCCTGTCCCTTAGCTATCAGAAACAACTTTGTATTACTCCCCACCTTTTTTTGGGGGGGGTAAATCCTTCCTATTTTATGTATATCCAAGCAAATACATGTATCTTGCTCACATTGTACACAAATGGTTAATATCCTAACAGTGCTCTGTACCTTATTAGCTTAATATATCTGGAGGATCACTACAAATCAATACATATAGGTTCTTCATGTTTAAGGGCTGCCATAGAATTCTGATATAAATGTACCTTTATTTAACAAGTTCCCTGCTGCTCAGTTTTTTGGTTACTTTGAGTCTTTTGGAATTCAAAAACTTATTACCATAAATAACCCTCTTTTGCATTGGGGCAATGCGGCTGTGGGATGAGGTTCTTGAAATGAAATGCCGGATTAAAAGATAACCTGTTCTTGTAATTCTGAAAGATGTCAAATTGCTGTCCCCAACGTTTGTACCAATTTCTACATGCCTATGAGTGAGTGCATAGAAGTACCCGTTTCCCCACATTCTCATCAATGAGTGGGTTAAAAACGTTTCTGATCTTTTATCAATCAATCTGATTGATAAAAATAATACTTCAGGGTGCTTTTTTTTTATTCTTTTGAGAAAGAGAGAGTGTGAGTGGGGGAGGGGCAGAGAGAGAAGGGGAGAGAGAATCTCAAGCAGGTTCTATGCCATCAGTGCAGAGCCCAACGAGGGGCTCAAACCCATGAAACTGTGAGATCATGACCTGAGCCGAAATTTAGAGTCAGACGCTCAACTGACTGAGCCACCCAGGAGTCCCTTTCAGGGTGCTTTTAATTTTCAACCTCTCTCATTCTAGGTGAGGTTGAGTATCTTTTCATATGTTTGATAGCTTTTGCTATTTCTATTTTTAATCCATAGCCATTACCCTTTTTCATTCAGACTGTAAGCTTTTCCCCTATAGAGTCTTTCTATATTAGGACATTAGCCTTTTATCTGTGAGTAAGGATCCAAATATTTTCCCCAACCCATCATCTGCTTTTTAACTTTGCTTATTGTTTGTGCTATGCAGAAATTTTTTTGTGGTTGTTGTATTTTTCAGTTTTCTATACTTCTAGATGTCATTTTCATAATTAGAAAGGCCTTCCATATTCTTATTATTAATTATCTCACGGCTTTCTCTAGAGCCCTTTATGATTTTATTGATCTATTTAAAATTTTTTCCTGGTGTAATTTGTGAAGTGTGTACCCCATTTAACTTTTCTCCGAGTGATATTCAGTTATTCCCACCCCAGGTGTTGATCTCATTTTTTTACATGTGTAGTCATGTTATCTCTGAATAATGACAGGTTTTTTTCTTCTTTTCTGAGCTTTATGCCTTCTCTTTCTTCTTCTTACCTCACTGTACTAAGCAAAAGTTCTAGTAAAATGTTGTCTAAAGTAGGGGTGGTCATGGGGGGTGCCTGGTGGCTCAGCTGGTTAAGTGTCCGACTTCGGCTCAGGTCATGATCTCGCGGTTTGTGAGTTCGAGCCCGCATGGGGCTCTGCACTGACAGCTCAGCGCCTGGAGCCTGATTCTGACAGATTCTGTGTCTCCCTCTCTCTCCGCCCCTCCCCTGCTCGTGCTCTGTCTCTCTCTCAAAAATAAGTAAACATTAAAAAAGATTTAAAGTAGGGGCTGTGGGCATCTCTTTGCCTTGTTCTTAATCTTACCCACCAGCAAATGGGTAAACAATCAGCTGGCTGTGCCTTGCCACGTTCCTCTCCACAAAGTTGATGCCAATTTGAACTACTCTGTAGTGCATGGAGTTGCCTAGGAAACTATAACCATTAAGTCTGATATTAGCTGTAGGTTGTAGATGCCCATTATCACATTTAGAAAGTACCCTTCTATTCCTAGTGGGGTGAGACTTTTTATCCTAAATTTTGACAAATGCTTTTTCTATATCTACGGGGATGGTCATATGCTTCTTTAGGGCCTTTATTCTATTAATGTAGTGAATTACATTAATTTATTTTTGAACGTGAAATCAACCTTGCATTTCTGGAGTCCACCACCCTTGGTCGTGATTTATTATCGTTTTTATATATCTCTTGATTCTATTTGCTAATACTTCGTAAAGAAATTTTACATTATGTTCATGAGGGATATTGGTCTGTAACTATCTTTCTTGTACTGCCCTTGCTATGTATTGATTTGAGATACCACTTTAGCCATACACGAAATTTCTGTTTATATTTGAGTCCTTTTTTGGATTTTATATTACATTCTGCTCCATTAATATTTGTCTTTCTTATTTCATTATTGTTAATGGGAGCATTGTTGGCTATTTCGGAATTAGGTTATTTCCGGCTTCTTGCCACCACAGACAACACTGTAATAAACAGTATTTTGGCTAGATCTTTTCCAACTCCTTGGTTATACCCTGAGTATAAATCCTTAGAAGCTGAATAACTGGGTCAATGGGTAGACGTAATTTTTAGAATTTGGCTACTCTGTTAACTGGTATCCCATCGGGAGAATAGAAACCATGCTAATTGTTTCAATCAGGGGACCTAATTTAGGGAATGATTATTATTGTTGGAAGGGCTAAAGGAACAGAAAGGGGAAGTTGAGATAACCCCTAGATTAGTAACTGTAGGAAGCCACTACCAACCTTCGGATTGTGGAGCAAAGAGGAGAAGGTGGGGGTGTTGCCAGAGCCCAGGACACATTCACTGCTGACAGTGCTGATGACTGTGCTTGCGGTTGAGAGCACTGAGGTCACTACCGGAGTCCCTGCAGAACGGTGGAACCATAGTCACCCCGCTGTTGCAACTTCTGGAGAAAACAAAGGGTGCCCCACTGCTTCAGCAGATGTAGCTGGAAGCAAGAGAAGTATACAAATGCTTTCTTCCTTCCTGCCTTCCAGTCGCCCCTCCCATCCACCAATGCCTCCCAGACTGAACCTAATCAGAACTAAGATGCCAAAGAAGTCTGGAAAAGTCGTTTGCAGAATCCAGCTCCAACTGAGAGAAGCAAGGCCAGTATCAGGGACACTGGATCTGTATGGTTGCACAAAGCCCCATCCCTCGAAAAACCCCGTGCTGTCACTGTCTTGAAATTCTTCATACTTTCCGAGCAAGGGGTCTTGCATTTTTATTTTTGCATCGGCCCTGCAAATTATGTGGTTGGGCCTGCCCAGCCGAGCTTCAAGGGAGGAGAATGGAGCTGAGAGCGAAGAGGAAAATGCCAGGGCCGCTATGTTGCCAGAATGCTCTGCCACAAAGTTTACAACAGTTTGAATTACTTACCAATGAGGGAGTTGCCTGGGAAACCACAAATTAGTTATGGTGCTGATAGGGAAGTTCTTAAGAGTTCCCCTAAACAGTCCAGTGGTTCCAAAAGCAAGAGCAGAGAAATCAACAAATTGGTGTTCTGCTCTCCCAACTTAGGGAGTCTGATTAGAAACCCCCCACCCCCGCCTGGCCCTGAGCTCGGATTTGTAATGTCCCTCCCTCACTCCTAAAGGGGGAAACAGATCTGACCGGTGAGTGTATTGGTTGTCATAAAATTGACATATTATTGCTTTGCTTTTGTACATCTGGCCTATCCATCATTAAATTAATCTTCCATTGTTCTTTCTAGAACTTATTGGTGCAGGGGAAATTTACTCAGCATTAGGTGGGTCAGGCTCCTGGATCTATCTGCTCCTGGAAGCAGACACCGGTCCTCACATTGGCCCTGAAGAGCCCAGCAACACAAAGGGAATGGAGAAGATGTTCAGAGAAGGGCCTTCAGATTTGGGGAGGGTAGTTATATTATAGCCAGGATCAGAATGTGGCCCTGTCATTGCAGGAGTTAGGGTGGCCATGTGGAGAGGAAGCAGAGGGACCTCAGAGGGAGCCCAGACTTGTGCTCCAGCCCTTTAGGGACCAAGAAGGGCCCACTTTCGGATGAGGCACTTTCAGATATACCTCCCCACCTGCCTGCCACTGTTGTCTACAATGTCCTTCTTAAGGATCCATTTCCTGAGTAAAGTTACCCGTAGGTAACTTCCTATAGTTATTCATAAAGGAAGTCATTCATTCATTCATTCATTCACTCGTTCATTCTTCAATAGACTGGGCCTCCACCCTATGCTAGCACTGGACTTGGCAGCAGGGTTATAGTGATGAGGAGGACACCCATGACACCTGCCTCCAGTCCTATGGTCTAAAAGGGGAGGAAACTAATCGGTTGCAATACCCCGTGATCTAAGCTCTGACAGGAGAATTAAAAGGTGCTTCAAAAGCAAATGAAACAGGGGTCCCTCACCCTGTCGGAGCATCAGGGAGAGATAGAACAAAGCTGAGGAGAAGTGAGGTAAGCAAGGAGGGGAAAAGGGTGGAGGGATGTTCCAGGAAGGGGGGATAGCAAGTACCAAGTCCAGAGGTGTGAGAACAAGCTCCTGTAAGAAACCAAAAGAAGAGCAGCTTGGGGGACAGCTGAGGTCATGTCAGAAAGAGCTGTGGATATCCATATGGCCTTGATCCTGAGGGCAGTGGCAAGCCCTTCAGATTTTTAGCCTGGAAGGAGACAGAGATTTAGACTTTAGGATACCACTCTGTCTGCTTTCTGAAGAATGAACGGAAGGGAGTCATGCTTAGAGGAAGAGAAGAGCCCAGGGGAAGAAGGGAAGACAGTAGCTTGGAATAGGATGGTCGTAAAAGGATGGAGAGAAGTAGGCAGATTCTGAAAAGTTTAAGATGAAAAACTGACAGGGCTTGGGAATCAGATTGGGTGGAGAAGGGCAAAGGAGGGGCTAAGCAGGTCCCCTAGGTTTCTGGCTCGGACAACCGTGGGACAGACCTGTAGGCGAGGACAAAGAATTGGCTTTTGGGTGAGCTGAGCTGAGGTGTCCGTGGAGCTGCCTAGCAGACAGTTAGTTGGATGGCTCCTCACCTTGAATTACTTTATTATAGATTAACAACCAACCTTGCAAAGTACTAAGGGGATAAGACACAAGAATCTTTGTTTTGCTGAAGGAAGGAAGACTAAGCAAAAGCCCTGAACTGTCTCCCACCTTGAAATCATAGATCCACTGAGAGCTCCCCCTCTCCTCCTGGTTGCACTAAATATCCTGCACTTCTGCTAGAACATTCCTCTTACTGCTCAGTTGCCTGCTTACCCATCAGTATCTCTTATTAGATTATGAGCTGGTGGCAGGATGTGGGTTCAATTCATCTTTGGCTTTCCAGTGCCTTCTAGAATGCCCTGAACATAGTATACTCATATCCCAATAAGTGACTTCAAAATGTACTGAAAATTCTGCAATTAACTGAAAAGCTGTTACATGGAAAAAACCCAAACAAACCTCTATTCATTTTAGTGGGAAAAACCATGTTGTGTGCCATCCCAAGATACCAAACAACTTTCACAGATAGAACACTGTATCAATTGAATAATGGCAACAAATGAAGTTAAAGAATAAGCACAATTTGGGGCACCTGGCTGCCTCAGTCCATAGAGCATGTGACTCTTGATCTCGGGGTCATGAGTTCGAGCCCCATGTTGGGCATAGAGATTACCTAATTAAAAAAAAAAAAAGAATAAGCACAATTTCAAAGTTAAATCAATACAGTGTATACAGAAAAGGTAATGTAGTACAACTTTATTGTACTTACTCTTTTTTCTTCTTGCTCAGTATTTTAACCTTTTGATGACTTCTGTATCCACACAGGGTTAAAAATAAATTCATAGCCCAGAACAACATTTCTAGGGTAAAATAAATTTAAACATGGGAGTGCTTGGAAATAGTTCAGGCGCACAACAGGTCACAGACTCACAGATGCTGTTGTTTTTCAATCCTCTCATGGGGCATATGTATACAAAACAAAATGTTTTGGGTTTACACAAACATGGCTTATGATTTAAATTTGTTCCAAATAAGGGGCGCCTGGGTGGCTCAGTCGGTTAAGCGGCCGACTTCGGCTCAGGTCACGATCTCGCGGTCCGTGAGTTCGAGCCCCGCGTCGGGCTCTGTGCTGACAGCTCAGAGCCTGGAGCCTGTTTCAGATTCTGTGTCTCCCTCTCTCTCTGCCCCTCCCCTGTTCATGCTCTGTCTCTCTCTGTCTCAAAAATAAATAAACGTTAAAAATATAATTAAAAAAAATAAATTTGTTCCAAATAATATTCTCTACAATAAACTGCTGTGTCAAGAAAGTTGGTGAATGGTCTTTGTTCGAAACCCCGATGAAGAAATACGACTTCTTGTTTATTATCTCTGTGGTGAGTTTTTGAGTCCAAGAGTTGTCATTTATATTTATATTTATAAAGAAAGAAGTCACAAAGTGGTATAACTTTCAAGAGGTGTAATGGTGCAAAGTTGCTAATGCATAAAAGGAAGATGAATGAAGAATGGATGGATGGATGAATGAATGAACGAATGGATACCTAGCAAGGCCCTCTGGTAAGGTCAGAAGGAACCCTTGTTGTATGACAGAGGTCTAAGAACACTGAGGAGCATACAGTGATGGAGAAAGTGAGGAGAAACCCAAGGAGGAGCCGAGGCAGAAAACAGAATATGGAAGAATTCTGGCTACCCCTTCGTGATCATTCAGTATGTGCTATGTGTAATGACGAAATTATCTCTGCTGGACACTTGGGCTCTGTAGGGAGCCAAGCATACAGTCTAATTTTCCCATCCTGAGGACCTTGCCCTGCATACCAGCCCTGAAGGCCTTCATTTCGTCTGAGTTGCAAACTTGAGGGTGGCTCCTTCAAGTTTCTAGTCCACTCGGTGGAAAGACCCTCACTTGTTTTGCCCAGTGGGCATTCTCTCTCCTCCTACAAACTGGCCTGGGTTCTGCCATCACCTGTATTCCCTATGGACTTGGAAACTAGGATGTCAGATACTTTGTGTGCAGCTGGGCCGCCATGTTGAAGCTAGTCTGTCAGGTTGGCCTGACTTCACCTGGGCCTGGAGCCTACAGCCTTGTTGGTCCAGGGTTGTGTTGGGCAGTTAGCACACGGCAGTCATGACTTTACTCTTCCTCCCAGTCAGCAAAAGCGTCACCCCTCACCTCCACTCCTACTGCCTCAACTTAAAACAATCTGGAATGGAGAACTGTTTCTTGCATTTACCATCTACCTGGCATATGCATTCTTTGACATGTAGGTATCTTCTTCCCCATCCCTTCTCCATCCCCATTGTCTATTTTTGCATTTGTTTCTCTGGTTTCCATACACGACTTTATTGTTTTACTGTGTGTCCACTTTGCTCCTTCTGCTCTGTCCCAGTGCTCCATTTTTTCCTGATCGCTCTTTCTTTCCCCTATATTTCTGCATACTTGTTCTGTCTGTGGCTTCGCACTAATGTATGTGAAGATCAGTGAGAGCTTTTCATCCCACAGACCAATGGAAAAACTGGAGAGAGCTCCGAGTGTGAGCATTACGTGGATAGAAGCGGAAGAACATACTACATTGCAAAAACAACTTCAACATGATTGGATCTTAAGTCTCAGGAGATGGTAGCCACTGAAATCCTGTACATCTATGTTAAGTTTTATCCAAGGTTTTCTTAAGCTTTCAGTTCTACTGCAAGGCATTCTACTAAACAAGCCTGTGTTTCCCATTAGCTCATAGATGAGCAGGGGTTTGGGACAAAGGTGGTATAGAAAGCTAATGCGGTGGTTCTGCAAGGGGTCTGCAATAATTATAGGAACCTTCTTTGCATCACTAAGCAATTGTCTTCAGCCAACTCTCAGTTTCCAGCTTCTTGCATCTGGTGTTTATAGTTGAAAAGGTTTGTGACTTTTCCCACGGAGGCACCTGCCGTGTTGGAAGGTCTATAATGGAGTTTTGGCTTTGACTGGAGACGGAGAGAAATGAACTGACATGAGAAAGTCGTATCTTGGTGTTAGGCTGATTTCAATAAATTATAAATTGAAGTGGCCACACTGAGTGAGGCCACCCATTCAGCCCAAGTTATATGAACAGGGGTTTAAGATGTCAGTGCTCTCATAGTTCATATTACCATGCTGGATCTAGATGGAAATTTTACTCGACACAACCACTTAAGGGGGAATATCGTGTCTGAGTTATTTTAAAAAGGCAGTCTGTCTTCTCTTAACACTTTTATACTTTCAGTGTTTTATAAGCATCTCTGTCACCTGAAATGGAGGCAAAGCATTATCGCTCTCATGTCATGGGCGAAGAGATGATGCACAGACATTAATCGACTTTCACCTTGCAGGGCAATGGCTGAGTCATTCAGGGTCACAGGTCTCCTTTTTGCTGCTTATTCTATAGGACAGCATCACCTCATGGTCAGCAAGTTAAAAGTCCTGCTCTCCTACTGATGGAGGCAGTCTGTTGGTGACCTTGAGTGACTTTCATATTCTCTCTGGATGCCTGTTTTCTTGCTGGAAGTCTAGATAACACACCCACACTTCTGACTGTATCTTTTTTTTTTTTTTTAATTTTAACTAGGAATGATGGAATCACACATGAGGGATTTCATATTATACATAAGCAGAGAATCTCCAGGTTAGAAAGGACCTAGAAAGGGCAGCTGGTGTAGGGGTCCTAAAAATTTGCCTTACAAGAAATAGTGAAAGTTTAAAAACTACAGTTTCTCAAGGCCCATCCTACTGAAATGGAAAACCTCAATATGAGGACCAGGATTCTGTGTTTTAAAAAAATCACTCCAGGGGCGCCTGGGTGGCTCAGTCGGTTGAGCGTCCGACTTAGGCTCAGGTCATGATCTCAAGATTCGTGTGTTCGAGCCCCACATCAGGCTCTGTGCTGACAGCTCAGAGCCTGGAGCCTGCTTCTGATTCTGTGTCTCCCTCTCTCTCTGCCCCTCCCCCGCTCATATTCTGTCTCTCTCTGTCTCAAATATAAACATTTAAAAAAAAGAATCACTCCAGGTAGTCTGGCGCAGGTTTAGAAATCATGGCTTAAGTGGAACCACTCCATGGGCATGGGGGCAGGACACATGCTCCTTAGGTCTGGTAAGGGGTGAGATGTGCACTTTAAATACGTAGGCCACGGGATCAGAATCCAACCCCCTTAAAAGCAAGGGGACTGAGAGGGGATGGGAGATGAGTTGGGAGGAGGTGTTGGGGAACCCTGGACTCTGCTTTTGCCACTAAATCCTTGAGCTTAAATATGGAAGCTGGTAAAATCCCTGAATGGAGCCAGCCTCGGCATTATGCAGCTGTGTGACCTTGGACAAGCCACTCCCCATCTCTGGGCCCTGGTTTCCTGTCTGTAAAATGGGAGTGTGGGCTTATTGATCTCTAAGTTGCTCCTATGACACTTTGACACTAACCTACTATCCTTTTTGATGTGGGCATGCTATGATAATAAATGCTCTCCATTATCTTAATTTTTTAATAGAATGCCTTATGGACCCAGCACTTGTCCCACTGAATCTGTTTTCAGTCACAGGCTCCCCTGAACAGTATGAATGCCGTGCCCGGTCCCTGAGACGGTGCGACTAAAGCATTCCAAGATGTTTCTTTGCCCTCTTCAGCTGGAAAAGCGACCTCCAAGTAGGTGAGATCTAGAGAAGGGAGACAGAAATCTAGATTGCAAAGGTATATGGAAGAAAATATGATTTGGTCTGCAGGGAGGTAAGTATCCTAGCAGACAGCTCTGCGGCAGGTGAGGGTAATTCTACCTGCTGTGTGCTGCTTCAGAAGGTGACCAGAGAAGGCTCCATCAACTGGCAACGACTGAATGTTCTCCAGTGACCATGCTCACCTTGCCCCGGGTCATGGCCGCTGTTGGCGGGAGATGCGCTTAATGGTTATAGTAGCTGGCACCAGCATTGGCTCCTCAGGCTCAAGTCTGGCCAACTGCAGAAGCTCAGCAAGGAAGGCTGTGGAAGCAGCAGCGTCTTGCAGGCCAGAAATGATCAAGTGTTCACCACGACTGGAAAGGA
Source organism: Panthera tigris (assembly GCF_018350195.1). Taxonomy (NCBI): domain Eukaryota; kingdom Metazoa; phylum Chordata; class Mammalia; order Carnivora; family Felidae; genus Panthera; species Panthera tigris. Next base: position 12,859,015 of record NC_056672.1, read on the forward strand.
ACCAAAGGAGAACAGTTTTGGTGAGAGAGCCAAAGCCGAGGAGCCAAGTAGTAGGTTTTATTGGGCTTTTGTTAGAGTCAAGGAAATTCAACGGAGGGACATTTATTGAGTACCTCCCGTGTGTCAGAAACTGTACAGGGCTTTAGGAATTCACAGACAAGCAAGGCACAGTACCTTTCTTTAGGGGTTTATAATCTGGGGAAGTAGTTCTCCCTAAGAACAAATATCATGTCATTCTAGTGGTGACAGCATCGTGGGGGAGGGGCTTACAGGGTCTTGGGCAGCAGGAGAGGAAGGCAGGTGAGGTGACATCTGAGTAGGAGTTTGCCAGGAGAAGGGGGTAGATAGGCCGGCAAGGCAGAGAAGACAAAATTAGCAAAGACAAGCATGGTGCCCTTGGGAAGGGAGAGCAGGTTGGAGGTGTGGGGGCGATAGTGACACACAGGGGAGAGGAGAATGGGGAGGTACAGCTTTGGACTGAGCTATAGAGTTGGGCTTAGTGCGTCTGTGCGTGTGCGTGCGTGTGTGTGTGTGTGTGTGTGTGTGTGTTTGCATAAGGGCTTTAGCAAAGGGAGTCTCTTGTTAAATAGTTGCACTGGTGTTTAAAAATATTGAAAAATATTGAAAAGAATATGGAGGATGAATGGGTGGAGAGCAAGGTGGAGCCAGGGGCCATATTCAGAAGTGAGCTGGGAGAAAGACAGTGGGGCACTGGGTCCTGTTGTGTCTGGGTGTGAGCAGTATGTGAAAGAAAGGTGCAAAGAACCCTTCTTGGTTTCCTGGCTTGGTCCAGGGCTCCAGAGATGCCACCTCCCTGTCCCCACTCCCTCCTGCTCCAAGTCTGTATCAGTTGGGCTGGTGGCCTCCTGCTCTCTGTTTCTAGAACAGTCTTGCCAATCTTCCTCATTTTCCTATTTCCAGTCTCAGTTAATCTTTCTTCATCTGCACCTGATTGACTTTAGGGGTCCTGAAATCATCACGTGGTTCGATACCTACAGTAGTAACAAAACTGCAATCTGGGCTGCCCCTTTCTCCGTGTCTATATAAGCTAAGTTGCCGCCTTCATCCATTAATCACCTCTGTAACTTTTTGTAGCTTATACAGCTGTGAGCTTACAGAAAGTCCATTCATCTTGACAGAGGCATTTGCTCTTGTGTAAACAGTGGTGAATACAGCCGGCACCATTTAAAGGAAGGGAGGAGAAGAAAATAGGATGAGTTGTTGTGTGCCTGGAATCTTAACATTTACTTATTTTAGGTTCTGGGTGTCTTTTATGGGCTCGAGGAGCTATATCCAACCCCCTTTCTAGAGCTGCTGTTTCTTCCACAGGCTGTTAGGTTTGCACGCTCCAGGCACCTCGTTATATACGTATATACGCTTCCATTCACGGCAGGAGGGAGTTTTGTGTGGGAGGAAGGTCTACCTAGAGAAAGGAGCGGATGGCCCAGATGTTTGATCCACTGGGGTGAGCCCCTTCAGGACAGGCGTGGGCAATGGGGCAAGGCACTAGGGACATCTGGAAAGACCTGAGAACTGGCCAGGAGGCAAGAGCCTCCCTCCCTCCTTTGCCATTCCGAAGGCAGGGTGGGCCAACCTCTCTCCAAGTTCACCTCAAGGTTTACAAGGGTCAGCGTGTTTGTGCTGGCCTTGACATTTTCACAAATTGCTCTGTAGTTGTTTTCATTAGTTTTATTCCAGCTGCTGCTCCAGGGTCCTTCTGGCAGCCTGGCCGTCCAAGCCGGCTTGGAATCCCTCCTTAATTGACTCAAGTCATGAAAAGGTGCCATCTGCTTCGAACTCTTGCCTGTTCCAAAGCCGGACAAATCCCAGGCATGCACCATAAGAAAAGCAGTAATGAGGTTCACACCTCCAAGTTTACAGTGCCTAACTCTGTCTGGTCAGGTGTTAAGTGCAGAGGTGAAGTGCAAGCCCGGGGGAGGGGGGGGGGCAGATGGCGGGGGAGGGTCTACAGAGTAAACAGGCCTGGAGAATGTGCTTCCTCCTGGGTCCTAAGTGACGCCAGCTTGGGGAGGAGATTTCACAGCCATCCTGTCAAAACCCTGCGGTTAATAACATCATGATGACCTAAATAAATTCACAGATATCAGTTACTCCCTGTGTTTTCACTTCACACCAGCCCTCCACAGATGCGCCTCAGCTTGGGAAATACTGGGGAAAAGGCCTTAGGGAGAACTGCCCTGTGAAGCTATTAGTTTTATCCCACTTCATAGAAAGAAAATAAGAAACTTAAGGAGGTTTAGGAAGAAGAGCCACTGTCGCCATGATGCAGCCGATGCGTGTTGCCGTCCAAACACTTTCTCGTTTCATATTTATTATTTAAAAGAGATACCAAGGGCAGTGTCAGTGGAGCAAAATATTTATTGACTTTCGTGGAACATCCCCCAATAGCGACTTTTTTTTAAAAAGTTGTTATACCAACTGTAGTGTGAAATTGACTTCTATCTCCTCCAGTACAGTGTGCAGTCAGAGTGCCTTTCTTTGACACATTCCGAGACATTAATATGGACCCAAGTTCAAGCATGCCTCAGAAAGTTACATGCTAAAGAGGGGCTCCAGTACACTGCTGTTTGTTTATCAGGAGAGATGAGTCCCTACTGGAAATCAGGAAGCAGCAGGATGGTCTAAAATGTACTGCTAGTGTAGGGCATGGGAGGTGGGGGCCAGTGGCAGAAGGGGAAGCAGTAAATGAAACCCAATTTAAGATCTGGATCAACCAAGAGCTACGTGTAGACCTTGTTTGGATACTGACTTGAACACACAGAGTAACTATAAAACAAACAAACAAAACCTGAGGGGTGTCTGGGTGGCTCAGTCGGTTATCTGTTGGACTTAAGGTCAGGTCATGATCTCATGGTTCATGGTTCCTGAGTTTGAGCTCTGCATCAGGCTTTCTGCTCTTAGCCCAGAGCTGGCTTCAAATCCTCTGTCCCCTCTTGTCTGCCCTGCCCCCACTCATGCACACATGCTTTCTCTCTCAAAAATAAATACACATTGAAAAAACCTGAGATGATGGTGGGGGGGAGGGGGGGTAAGATACTGATTGGATATTTGGTGACATTAAGAGTGTATTTTTTTTATGTCATTGTGATTATGTTTTTTTAAAAAGTTCTCATCTTCCTATCTTTTGGAGCTATGTACTGAAGTATTTACAGATGAAATGATATAACGTCTGAAAATTGTTTCAAAATAACCCAAAGGGTCAGGGTGGGGGTTAAGTGTATGGCAAGGGAGGGGGGGCAGGAGATGAAAAAAAGAAACTGGCCTTGAACTGGTAATTGTTGAAGATAAGAGATGCTTACAAGAGTTATGGGTTTTGCATATTATTTTCTCTACTTTTCTATGATGAACATTTCCATGATGCAAAGTTAAAAATGAAAGCCCTCAATGGCTCTGATCTCTGCTAGCTTTTCTTTGGAGGGGAGGGAAAAGGTATTAAGGATCCCATCTCCAACCCAGCATGGAATTCTTACTTTTTTGAAATTTATAATCAAAGAAATCTCAATGGGCTCTTCCTAATGTTATGAATCTTTGATTATATGATTCTGTAAAACTCTGTTCAATTGATATAGTAGTCACAGCAATCATCAGTGCTGTCCCCCACTGGGGTTGGGGAGAGGCAGAAAAGAAAGGGACTGCTTCCCACTGGGACGTGGTTGATTTTTTTTTTTTTAATGTTTATTTTTAACAGAGAGAGAGAGAGAAAGAGAGAGACAGAGACAGAGAGAGAGAGAGAGAGAGTGAGTGTGTGTGTGTGCACGAGTGGAGGAGGGACAGAGGGAGACAGGGACAGAGGGTCTGAAGCAAGCTCTGTGCTAACAGCCGAGAGCCGGATGTGGGGCTCAAACTCACGAACTGTATCGTGAGATCAGGACCTAAGTCAAAGTTGGACACTTAAACCGACTGAGCCACCCAGGTGTCCTGGAAGTGTTGGTTTTTTGCTTCCACAAAGTCAGGACCTGGTCTGAATGGCCATGATGGGGTGGGGTGATGTGGGCTATGCTTTTGGGCACTCATATAAATGATGTAGGGAGAATAGTTATGGTTTAGGTGATAAAGCTCATTTTAAAGAAACTACATCCTAGGTTCAAAAATAACTTATACCTTAGCCTGGATTTCTGATGCCATCACACCTGTATTAGTTATCTGTGCTGTGTAACAAATTCCCCCCAAACCATTAACCTTTATTATCTTACAGTTTCTTTGCAAGGTGGTTCTGGCTCAGAGTCTCTCTCTCTGTCAAAGCTGCAGTCAGGCATCGTCTGGGGCTGTAGTCATCTGAAGGCCGAAGGGAGGATCTGCTTCTGATTGCATTCACGTGGCTGTCGGCACACTTCAAATCTGTTTCCAGATTCACGCCCATGGGCCTGTCTGCAAGGCTGCCCCATGACATGGCAGCCGGCTTCTCCTAGAGCAAGTGAACCGAGAGAGCATGAGAGAGAGCATGTGACAAGGAAGCCACAGTCTTTGTATATCATAATCTTGGAACCAATCACTCATCCTTTCTGCTGTATTCTATTTTTTTTTTTAAGTGAGTCACTAAATCCATCGAGGGGGAGCGATTCATCCTCATTTGCCTGGGACTTTCCTACGTTAACGCTGAAAGTCCTGCATCTTGGGAATCCCCTCAGTCCGGGGCAAACCACAGTGACCGGTCACCCTGAATCAAGGCTACACTCAAGGGGAGGGAATTACACAAGGGCGTGAATACCGAGTGTGGGGGATCGCTGAGGGTCACCTTGGAGGCTGCCTGCCACAGCAACTTTTCTAAGATTTGCTTTTCTTCATTACTGAAAAAATCAGGCCTGTGAGCCACTTTGTGATTTATAAAATACACGTCTCAGTTTTTAAACGATATAATGAATCATGTTAAAGTGAATTGAATAAATAGACAAAGCAACTTTAGAAACAGAATTTTATTTGAGGTGGGTTCATGAGATTTATTATATCCATTGTATTTTTTATTCTCCTATCTAGTCATTATTTCAAAGCAAATATTGAAGTTGGCAAACCAGTTCTGTCTTTTGCTTTGATTTCCAGAATTTCTGGTTAGATTTATGACCTAATTTTTAAGAAAAGTTAACTTCTGAACTATAAAAGTATCATGTTTCATTATAGGCTGCGTGGAATCTAGAGGAGTGATATGAAGCAAAAAGAAAAACATCTGAAGATTTTTGCTAATTTCTGTACTTTGTGTGTAACCTGAATAGTACATTTTCTATCTTTTCAAAAATTCTTCATCCATGTGCTCCTTAGGGTTCATATTTTTCCAATTAAGAGGATGTACCCTGATTTTCTTCACATTTTCTCTGTGGCTAGATATTTTAATAATTATTATTTTTTGATAGTTTAATTATTTTGAATTTCAGAACATGTTTTAAAAATTTTAACCCACGTTTGACCATTCTGACTCTGACGTAGAAGTCAATTCATTCATTCATTCATTCAGTCAGTCAGTGACCCTTATTTGTGAAGCTCTGTGCCTCCGGGAGAGGAGTGGTTGCATAATAGAATGAGGAATTTGAAAGAGGGGATTGAGTTCTGGCTCAGTTTTTCCCTCTTTCGGGACTGACCTGCCAGCAGAGAGCTCCCGTTCTGCTCTCCCAAGGCATCCTCTATATAGAGCAGACTTTGCCTCTGTTGAGGGCCTTGTAATCATTCAGTGCTGCCCATCACTGGGTGGGTAAGTTGGCCTAATTCTGAAATCCGGCATTAGAAAGCTCATTTTTGCTACATCACTAAGCCACATCTTCCCACCCAACCTTTTGGGTGATGTCTTAGTCAGTGAAGGCTTCTATAACAAAAATATCATAAACTGGATGGCTTAAACAACAAACATTTACTTCTTACAGGTCTGGAGGCTGGGAAAGCCCAAAATCAGGGTCCAGCATGGTTGGCTTCTGATGGGGGCCCTCTTCCTGGCTTGTAGCTGGCCGTCTGCTCGCTGTGTCCTCACATAGTGGAGGGCAGAGAGCTCTCTCGTGTCTCTTCTTACAAAGGCACCAACCAACCCATCATGAGGGCTCCGCCTCACCTCCCAAAGGCCTCATCTCCAAATACCGTCACGCCAGGGATAAGAGTTTCAACATGTGAATTTGGGGGAAACACATTCAATTTACAGAAGCAATAAGGTTGTTACCTTCATCTCCTTCTGTCTGACTCCTGTGACTTTCTCTCAGTCGGTTCCAAACTTGGGTGAGGAAGGGACACCCTCAAATATCAACAGCTGAGGTCTAGTGTTTGGGTGTGTGTGTGGGGGGGGTGGGAGGGGGGAGTGGGCTGATTTGGCTGAAAGGCCAAAGCACTAGGCCATGTCTGAATACATATATGCCTATATATAATATATACATATGTATATAAAATATATACATACATATATAAAATATATACACATATATGCATATCTATGCCAAATAAATGCAACAATGCTATATATAATATATATAATAATATACAATAATGCTGTGCACACTCGCCTTAGGATTTAATGCTGCAGAGGGATACATATATGCACATAGAAACGTGTGTATACACATACATTTGCTACATATAATAGAACAAATTTTCCCCAGTAGCCTTTAAATTCAAAGTCAGTAAAGACAAGGAAGGGACTGTTTCCATATTTCTGCTGTCCTCACTCAAGGTTAGCTTTTTTTTTAAATTTTTATTTATTTTGAGAGAGAGATAGAGAGTGTGCTCATGCGGGTGTGGGGGAGGGCAGTGAAAGAGGGAAAGAGAGAATCTCAAGCTGGCAAGCAGGCTCCGTGCTATAAGCCCTGAGCCCCAGGTGGGGCTCGATCTCATGAACTGAACTGTGAGATCATGACCTGAGCCCAAACCAAGAGTTGGACGCTGAAACGACTGAGCTACCCAGGAGTCCCAAGGTTAGCTCTTTGAATCACTGGGGATTTAAAGTCCTTGGAAAGACAGTATGTGGATGGCAAGAAGTTTAGGACCTGGTCCTTCTTCTGACCACATCACTGGCTGTGTGACCTGGAATGGTGTGGTCTTGCTTCACTGCCTGAGTTTCACCGCAGCTAGTAGGGTAGAGGCTGTGCTGTACTGGCTCTCTCAGTCCTTCCATAGGTGTGTGCTCTGAACAAACAGCCTATGATGTGTAGGTAGCCAGAGGGAGATATGATGGCAGGGAGAAGGTGGGAACGTTTGAAGACACAGGAGATAGGGTAGTCCCCACCCCCTGGAGAGTGGTAAACTATGCAACTGGCAAAGGATAGAGATCCAGACATTTCAACTGAATGCATTGCCTACCTCATCAAATAAAAGAATGATAGCGGTAACTGTAGTCGATTTTTGCACCCTTTAAAAGAAAGGTAGCTATAGGTGTAACCGTGCTTGGCACTCCCATTGGGTGATGTGACGGACACACACAGTGGTGCACCAGCCACGGACCCTTCTCCATGGCTTGCCAGCTTTGGCAAGAGAATTCACCTGTGAGCTCCAGAGAAACTGCTGCCTAAGGATGGGACAGGTCAAATGCTATGGAACTGGATAAACCAGAAAATGACATCTGAGCCTTTCTGTTTAAGTTGTCAAGTATTTACCAGATGAATTCCATCCGGAGAGCTCCCCTATGATTCATGTTTGGTTCTCTCACCTGGCCTCTCCTACAGAAGGCATGATAAATATTTATTGAATGTACTGGCACATATTATTTATAAAACCCTGTGCTTGGGTTGTGGTTAGGTAGGGACACATTTAGAGAAGATTTTGTGTTTGCTACAACTCTGTGCTAGAAAGATCTGACTCAAGATGCTTAATCTGGGTTGCTTAAGTATTTACCTTGTTCCCTTGTATTTTCTGCTTTTCAGTTCCTACTCATTCAAGCACTTCCCCTCCCTTCCCTCCACCCCCACCTGTAGGCTGTCACCTGCTTTGGAGGACAATTTTCCTTTTTTAAGCTTATTTATCTATTTTGAGAGAGAGTGAGCAAGTATGGGTGTATGAATAGGGGAGGGAGAGAGAGGATCCAAAGCAGGCTCTGCAGTCAGTGTGGAGCACAGTGTGGGGCTCGATCTCACGAACTCTGAGATCATGACCTGAGCTGCAGTCAAGAGTCGGACGCTTAACCACTGAGTCAGGCTTAACGGATAGAGCTTACCAGGCGCCCCTGGAGGACAACTCTTTTGGAGAGTTCCTAAAGCCTTGGATTTTCCAGACTGTTCCATTGCCTCTCAGACACCAGCTCACCAGAGTTTGCCCTGAAACGCACACAGTGATTTCTGTGCTAGATACTGACTTTTTGGTATTTCCTGCTGGAGCTTTGTTTGGGTGGAGTCCCCTTTGGAAGTGCCAGGGTTTTCCTGTTTGTGCAGTTGCTTTGCAAAACCTTAAATAAACTCTGTTGTGGTGTGTTCAGAATCATAACCACTCAACAACTATTTATTAAGTAAGCACCTACTAGGAGCCTGGGCACTGTTCAAGCAGCTGGGTATACAGTGGTGACCTCAGGGGACACCGCTTTCCAAGAGCTTTCAGTCAGGCCCAGGACACAGACTGGTAAGCAGGCATTTGCCCTCTCCACGTGGTGAGAGCCGCGAAGGATAAAGTCCAGGGTGCGGGAGGAGAGGCGAGGTGCAGAGAGCAGAGACAGCGGACCCAGGGTCGGGACGGGCAGGGCTTGGGAGTGTGGGTGTGTCAGCACAGGCTTCCTGGGGCCAAATCCAGCTAGGCTGCACCCCAAATCCAAGAAACTAATTTTCATAGAACCTTTTCTCATTTATCTGCGAGGAGGTGACTCAGCTTGATTTGCAAGAACACTTTTTCAAGTCTTTTTATTAACTTGTTTTATTTTCTATTTTTTAAAATTTACATCCAAATTAGTTAGCATATGGTGCAACAATGATTTCAGGAGTAGATTCCTTAGTGCCCCTTACCCATTTAGCCCATCCCCCCTGCCACCATCCCTCCCTTGACCCTCAGTTTGTTCTCCCTATTTACGAGTCTTTTTTTCAATAGCTTGAGTATCTCAACTCCCTCTGTTTACACTGAGCTGCTTGTTAGCACGGAGGCACCAAATCTCCTAGGGGCAGAAGCAGGGACCAAGACCGCCCGCTGGAGGGAAGGTCTGGGACAGGGGAAGCATTGCATTTCCTGCTTGGAAGGAGAAGGGAGAGGTGGGGTCAGGCGGGGGCGGGTGTGGGGTTGTGGGGAGGGAAGTGAAGTGCTCCCAAGATTCCAACAATTCAGGTCTTTGTAGGGAACTTCATGATTTCATTTGTAGTGAATTTTAGGGATGTCAAGCAGGCACATCTCTCTTCAAATACCAGATAGGCAACCAAACCCTGTTCCAGAGCCCCCGGATGTAAATGACTTGTGCATTTTCTCTTTTTAGATCATCCAGACCATTGTTCCCCTCCATTCGTGCAAATGATAAAGACCAACTTCTTGCCAAAAGAAAAAAAAATAGGGTGTGTGAGATGCGGAACGGTACAAAGGATTCTGTGCGTCTCGCCAGAGGGACGGAGTGGCCTGCGATTAGTCTTGGATCTGCTTTTGATCTCTTGGTTGGGCAATAAAATACCTATTTACTTAATTTTAAAATGTGTTTCTTCAAGAATGATTTACACGCGATAAAATGCACTCGTTTTAAGCATACCATTCTACGAGTTCTGACAACTGTGTATACAGATGCCGCTACCTACCCATCCAAGACACGAACATTTGCAACCCCCAAAGCTCCCTTAGGGCTTTTTGTAGTTACCCCAGCCCCAGCCCCAGGCAACCACTGACCCACTTTCTGTCACCAGAGATTCAGGTTGCCTGTTTCAGAATTTCCAATAAATGGAATCACACCATCGTGTTCTTCTGTGTCTGGCTATTTCACCCAGGATAATGCTTTTGAGATTCAGTCTTGTTCATATGTCCTTAGCTCATTCCTTTTTTATTTAAAATGCCGATTTTTGGAGCAGCAAGCAATCGTGCGGCATATCACTCAGTGAGATGAGCAGATCGAGGAAGTCCCTCTGGTCTAAAAATTCTATCAACGTGCCCAGGAAGGGTAGGCCTGGGAACTGCATCAGGTTAGTCCAGATCACGTTGGAGAAGCAGCCAGGCACACGAATTTCTGAGCGGCAGGAGCCCAGGAGAATGGGGAGTGAAGCCCTCGGTGAACGACAAGACGTATTAACAGAGGATGGCAGGGCTATTTGTTCGGTTCTGTTATGAGCTCAGCAAAATGTGACAATCCTGGGAAACATAAACATCTATTGCTGTGTTTCTATGTGTGCTTGCCTCAGGAGACCCAGCAGGGAGTGGCAGGTGGCAGGACTGGAGTCAGGCAGAGATTACCGGGTAAAGTGGAATCGCTACTAAGCTATGTCAGTTGCGTAGCCTATAAATACGAATTATAATGGGAGTTAATATTTATTGAACTCTCACTATGCACCTAGCTCCGTTCCTTATACCCACCATATCCTACGAAGCAAATGCCTTTAGTCTCTGCCCGCATCCATTCTGTCTCTTTTCCATATCCCTGCACACTTATCGCTGCAAGCTGTGTGTCCCCAGCAGCCGGTGTGGCGGTGGCTCCACGTTGGGCAATAGCCCTCGAGCTACGCAAACCACTTTGCATCCCAGCCCGGAGAGCAGAAGTGCCTGGGACTTCCAGGTAACCAAACAGGGCAGGGACAAGCGCCCCAGATTCCCATGTCACCTGCTTTGTCTCCCCAGTTCACGGTATTTTGCGTGACTCAGTGTTGCTGGGCCTCCCTCCCTTCGTTGTCCCACACTCCTCAGCTTCTGGAGCTGTGCTTTCTGGGCCACTTCCTAATACATCATGTCCACCTGAGTCTGTTTCTGGGGACCCCAAACTTAGACAAAGCACTGTTACTACAGTTGTTTTACAAATAAGGAAACTGAGTGTCTCTTTCTCTCTCTCTCTCTCTCCCCCTTCTCTCTCTCTCTGTCTCTCTCTCTCTCTCTCTCTCACACACACACACACACACACACGCGCACATGCACACACACACACACACACACACACACACACACACACACACACCTCCAGTTAGCTCCTACTCATCCTTCAGATGAGAACCTGAACTTCACGATCTCAGGCAGCCTTTCTGGACTCCCCAGCCATGGGAAGTCCTCTGCTAATGTTCTCAGAATCATCCTATATAGTACAAATCTCCATGGTCACTTTGTTTGACTATTTCACCAACGACCATCTCCTCTGCTGCCTCCAGGAGGTCAGGGGCCCCATCTCTTAGCGCCCTCACCTGTATCCCCAGCACTCGAGCGAAGTTTCTAGAACATAGTAATTGCTCAATAAATTTTTTCTGAACGAATGATTTGAAGTTCCTTCAATTTTCTCACAGGCACTCACTGGCCTTCCAGATACATCTCAGCCTCTGCATGGGCAAGAAATGCATAATGTATAACCCCCAGGGGTGATACAAGACCTCTCACCCACATCTGTTCTTCTGGGTATTTAGGGAAGCACAATATCCAGGGCAAGGTGACATTACTTTGCTCCGGGGGACCGAAATTTAGCATCAACTGTAGAGTTGAATCCAGAGGTGAGCCTCGAAGCCTGGGTAAAATTTGAATGGATTATTAGGAGGAAATTTGAATACTATTTTAATGAACTATAATGCCATTTAAATACACACACATTGTGAATAAAATACACATTCTTGGATCCCTGTACTTCTCCTCCAAAGTACACTTAGTCCCAAGTCCTCATTAGGAAGCTGATAAGGTTCTATTTCCCTTCTATTCCAGCAATGCTGATTCGCCAGCTATATAAAATTTACAAACTGCTTTGGAAGCATTTGTGGAGAAAGGTGCTATATGAATGTATGAGATTATTGAAATGAATGCTGATTTAGAGATGTCCCAGGTGGATAGTTAAAATATACCTGGGCACACACATACACTCATACCCACGCTCAGGGTACTTTCTGCTCTGATCAGCGAGGATAGATTTTCCTACCTGACAGGTGACTGTAAGTCAAGAAGTGTGTTTTAATAGTTGCCAGCTTTCTGCTGCTGTGGGCTGCTGTCTCAGGCAATCCTTCACCTCCCGGGACACAGGACCTGAAGGATCTTGACACGTTCTCTCCAGTGCGCATGGAGAGGTGGTGTTCAGCAGAAAGGTAAATATTGGCATGCTGTACATGAGTGATGAGTATAAATAAGGCAGGATATCCTTGGACAAGTTCACCACTGGACCCATCAGGTTTCTTATCAATAGGCAATAAAATAAGAAATCACGAGTTTCCCAGGTTTTTGCCAAATCAGAACAAGTTACTTTTGTAAAAGCTGGCAGGTATTTGAGAGTCAGTAAATGCTGAGTAAATAATTCTGAAGGTAAACACATGTCCTTATTTCTACAAACCCTGATTACTGGATTAGATTACTGAACTTGCTCCTTTTGACTTTATCCCTCATAATCCTGCCCATCAGTGTTTGCTCAGAGGAGCTCAAATAAACCAGGCTGCTCTATACCCCAGTGCCTTTACACGTGCTTTCCTTCGTGCTTGGCCTGCAATGCTTTCCATTAATCCAGGTGGGCTGGGGGCACTTTCAGATATTTTAATACCCAGTACTAGGAAAACTTGTAATTTCCTTTATGAAGCTTTTCTCGACAAATTGTCCTTCTCCTAAAACTGCCATTTTTGGGCCCATACAAATGCAACTGCACATATCTATTTAACATAAACAGGTCTGGGCTCTCTTGGGAAGTCCCTGCTCACACTCTGTACCCTCTGAGGCCATAATCAATACTTCATTGCCATCCAGTTGCCCCCTTGTGACCTCTCAAGTCTCTTCCCAGAGCATTTTGAGTAATGTGTATTTTACTCAAATGTTCAAAAGGGAGAAAAGGAGAGACATTGAACAGAATGCGGCCAAACTTCATAAAAATCGCCACCATTCCCAAAGCGTTTCTCGTTTTTTTTTAAATGTTTACTTATTTTTGAGAGAGAGAGCGAGTGTACGTGCATTGGGGAGGAGCAGAGAGAGAGGGAGAGAGAATCCCAAGTAGTCTCTGTGCTGTCAGCATAGAGCCCGACACAGGGCTCAATCTCACAAACAGTGAGATCATGACCTAAGTCAAAGTCAAGAATCAGATGCTTAACCCACTGAGCCATCAGGTGCCTCCAAAGCCTTTCCTCTTATTACCAGTGGCCTTCTCTCCTCTCTCTCCTCCATTCTCCACTGTCTTCTGAACTCCTTCCACCCTGGATGCCTCACTGTCACCTCTATTCCATTTAGCAATTTAGCCCTTATAACCCTTACTCCTGCATAAAGGAGGAATCCTCAAAATCCTTTGCATCCTTGAAATTTTAGTTCCTCTCAACAGACTAGCTCTTTGAGATTTCTCTTAAAAGGCAAAGGTAAAAATATATATATATTTCTTCTCTTTCTGCTAAAACCTGGCACAACTTGATGGTAGGAATCGAGCCTTATACACTTCTGTGTCTCCCATGTAAAGTATTTAAAATATTTGTGAATGAAAGAATAAAAGAATATAGCCACAGATTAAAATCCCTCAAGATCCATTGTGATCATGACTTTCTTCTGCTCAAACTTTCTTCTACTTTCTCAACTCATGCTGTGGCCAACTGTCACTTCTCTCTGACTCTAGAACTCCGCTCAGCTGGATGGGCCCTCTCTCCTCAAGGCCCCCATGCATACACAATAACCTTGCCTTCAGGTGTTCATTTGGGTTGTGTCTCCAAGGCCTGGAATAGCCTATGTCATTGATGAGAGCGGTTGGTGGTGGGGTACCTTCACCATATTGAAGGCCAAGGTGAATGCAGTTGGTCTAGTCTTGTAGGTCCATTCAAGTCCTTCCTACTCCTAAAGGCTCAATACCCAGCCTTCCTCAGGACATTTCACTGATGTCTTCCGGCCAGGTATAATTCACTCTCTTGAGTCCTCAGGATATAAACCTTGAATGCAACAACTCTGATGCACTTAATCATCCAGACGTACATTATTGTGGAATTTTGAAGTGGGAGGTTTTGAGAACATTCTTCTTCCCAGAATGTGGTCATGATTAGATCTATTTACTAAAATTTCAAGGGTTTCCTCCCCTGCCCCAGTTCCAGGCTTGGGGTAGGTGTGTGCTTATCTAACCCCTTCAAGTTATGTGGATATGTGAGCGTATTTAATTTGCTTTGCCCAATGAAATGTAAGCAGAATTGACATGAGCCCCCTTTGTGGAGGAAGCTTTCAGAGGAAGAAGCGTTAAGAGCTGGTGAGTGATCAATCACTCTGTCTTTCTCCTGACATAGTGACTGGCAGTGTTAGAAATATCTGGTGGAATGTTTATCAGCATGGGTTCTTGAGTAAGGAAGCGTCCAGCAGATTCATAATGGAAACACGACGTGAGCGAGAAGTAGACCTTTGTTGTGTTATATCACAACATTAGCTTTAGAGGTGATTTGAATAATTAATAACATAAAGTATTATTATAGCACAACCCACCCTATCCAGACAGACTGTAAGTTCCTTGAAGGCAGCACCCATGCATAACTGACCCTTCTATCCCCCAGAGAACATAGCACAATGTCCCCTGGAAGCTCAATAACCATTGCTGATTGAGTATACATACTGAGAGGAGGTAAATACATGAGACTGGAAGGTGGGGCTTGATGTCAAGACTTCTACTTGAGACTTTGCCCTCTGTAAATCCTAAATAAATGTGCAACATGATTCCAACAGTATTCTAATAAGATCCTTACACGCGAGGAGGCAGAATAGCGCAATGATAGGAACCTGGGCTCCTATGCTGGAGAGGCTTGGGTTTAAGTACTCTGCCAGGTACTTGGCTGCATGACGGTGGGCTCATTACTGAAGCTGTGTGAGTCCGAAATAACACCACTAGCTGCTGTATAGAATTATTGTGGGGATTAAATGAGGGAATGTATGTAAAGTGCCTGGCACATAATGAATGGGCGACCAACGTCATTCTCTTAGGCTCTTCTCCCATCAAATGTGTGTGGGTTGTATGAAATCTTGCCTAATTCTCTGGGAACAACTTCCCTTCATTTCCTCCCTCTGAGATCTTGGTCAATTGCCTAGTCCTCGAATTTATTTAGCTTGGTCTACCTCAGATCCCTAGGGTTTTGCTTTTACTGCCCCATGCACACTCTGGTATTCTGAGAAATTCCATTTGCAACTGGCTAGAGTTGGCAGTTGCTTTTGGCAAAGGACTCCAATGGAGGCGGGGGGGGGGGGGGCGGGTAGCACTTTTGCGACAGGTTGCCTGCTGCCGAAATTTTAAACAGGGCCCTCCATGTGGTGGGTCTAGTCAGGGAGGTGATCTTCATGGGGGAGAAGGAATGTAGGATGTCACGGTGACCAGCTCCAGGAGAGCCCCACCTCAGCCTGGGCCCTGGCTCTAAAGGCAGATGATTCTTCCACTGAACTCTGGGATCGTATCTGTGATGGTAGCAGGGATGTCTGTGAATTTATCAATGGCTGACTCCTTCCACAGGTTGGGGCTTGGTGTGGTACCTGAGGGCTTGTGTTTCCTGAACTCCTAGCCTGGCGAGCCTTGTGTTTTTAGGTTTATGTATTGCCCCTGAGTCCCATGGGGCTACCTCTGTCTACACTGTCTACACTACACCCCCCTCCCCCCGCCTCCCCACATAGCAGCCGCTGTGATGTAGCATGTCCAACCTCTCCAAAGGTGCTTGTGTAACTTGTTTTTCAAAGTCTTGGCAGGAGCTCCAGTCCTGAAGTGAGAAAGGCTGTTTACATTCTAGAAGGGCAGTCCCGAGAAATGTCTTGCATCAGGGCTGTTCCCGGCCAATCCCTACTCCCCAGAAGCTTCTTTCTCTCTGGGATGGCTTGGGACAGCCAGAGAGATGGTGTGGAACCCAAGGAAGGCGCTTGAGCATGAAAAAGGGAGGCTACGAGGAAGCATTCATCGAGCCCCAGGGCTCTGCCACAGCCCTGTGTAAACTGTGCTCCATTGAAAGGTGGGCAAGTATCTCCAAGGCTCTTGTTGCCTCATTGTCTGGTGCAGTGCCTCGCACAGAGCACAGTGCTAGGTGTTGGTGCTCAACAGACGTTACTAAGTCAATAACTGTGCAAACGCGTGAGCAAGAAAGTCCGAGAGGGCACACTGGTGGAAGTTCTCAGCTGACACCAGTTAATAGCTTTCTCTCAACAGGACTTGCATTAAGAATCACAATCATTGCTATCTATTATCTAGTCTATGCCATGCAAAGGCATAGTTTCCTTAAATTCTACAGTAGGCAGTAGTTCTACAAAGCCGGTGGTCCTGGTTCTAGTTAATAGCTGAGGAGGGCGCAGAGACTCGTGGGCACAAGGTCAGAGGATCTTGCCTGAGGTTTCCCAGGATTCAAAGCCTCTGGCAAGCACCGGAGCCCGGGTTTTTCTACTTGCCATCTCTCCACCCTGCCGCTCAGCCCTGCTGGTCTCTGCATCCTGTAACAGCACAGGAGAAGGGGACCTCAAGGGGCACAGAGGCCACACTTTCCTGCCCTGCTGTGGGCAGCTACGCATTCTCGTTGTCATTCCTTCCTCCAGCAGCTGGGCCTGGATTCAGCAGGAAAGAACACTGGGAAGCAGTTTCATTCCAGGCTTCTGTGTTTCGTACTGAAAAACACCCACCTGTATTCAGGCCTTCTGGTACCTCAGTCTCCAGACCTTCCCCAGAAAACATCCTATCCCTCTCCCTGACACCTTTCCTCTTCTGATGGGCTTCATGGCCAGGTTTTCTCTTCACTGAAAAAAATCTTGCCATGAATATTATTCTACGGACAGTGCCTGACACCGTATATACCCTCCATAAATATTTACCGAACTGCACGCTAACCTCCAGACAAAAGAAGAAAAAAACAAAACAAAACAGGGATCCAGAAGGAAATGGAAAAGCTTAGGGGGTGGGTGAGGGGGCCCAGCAAGCAGCCAGCTCTCCTCTTTCCCGGCCTCTCCCTGCCTGAGTAAAGAAGCGGGGGCAGATTCAGAGTTAATGCTGTCGTTTGATTACAGTAACATCAAAACCGGCAGCAAAGCTCCAGTCAACGCCAGAGCACAAGCGAACACGCAGGGGCTTGTTTCCTTGGAAATGTTTCAGCGGTAATTACTCTCCCCAAAGAAAGACCCAAACGACTTCCTTGACCCGCTGGGGAGAAGAAGTAACAATGGGGCAGAAAGTCGTTTCTGCGGCCTCTGGCTCCGGGCGGGTGTGAATGTGCGCGCGGGGAGCCTGCGGTGCGCATGTGCGCGCGGCTGCACCTCCGGGGACCGTCCGCGGGGCGCCTTTGACAGCCGCTCTATTCAAACGCCGGGGCCGTGGGTTGGCGGCGCGGTGCCTGCCGCCGCCGCGGCTGAGATCATGCTGTTGATTTTGTTTTACAGAGAGCAGCCCAGCCTGTTGTGCAGAGTACAGAATGTTCTCTTCTGTGAACTGAGCTTGAACTTCTCCAACCCACTTTGTCTGAGGAATCACACAGACACAGAGGGGAAAAGGCAGGGAAGATAACCCCCAAATTGTTGAAATCCTTGTGTTCTCTCTGGTTTTGGCTCGCATCGTTGGCTTTGCACTGTGCAAAATGACAAATCCCAAGCATTGCAGCTCTTGGATGAACAAAATGCCTGTGATGTCCTTTGTCTTAAGTCAGGACTCTGGGCTTCAACTCTGGAAATTAACAAGTCTGTCATTATCTCTCCTTGATGTTTTTCTTTCTTTTTTCCTTCTTTTTCCCTTCCTTCTCTCTCTTCCCTTCCCTTCTGCACCCTCCCTCCTTCTCACCATCTCCCCCCTACCCTTTCTTTCTTCCCTTTAAGGCATTAAAGGGACAAGGACAACAAAAGCCATTTTCCTGTAAGGGAAAGAAAGACTCCCCCCCCCCCCCCCATGATGCCTGTGACTTCTCTTTCAGTTGTTCAGTTATCATGTTGTTACAAATAGTGCTCCCTAATGTGTTGTATGGTCTGAGAGAATTGATAGCGAAGGCTTTGGGTTGATGGCCTTCATTAAATCACCAGCTTGAGAAGCTGCCAGGGGTTGGTAAGGTGGTTTGAAATTTCTCTTTGATACAATCTTTGCCTGGTCTTTAGGGCTGAGTCTCCAGTTGTGGGGCACACCGATAAATGGTTTAGGGGGTCCACTTGGAGGATCTGAGCATGAGACCTCTATAGGACAGGCAGCAGTACTTCCCAAAATATTGTTATTTTTAATAGCAGGGGATTCCTCTCTCTATACTAAAATTTACCCCAAACTCATTGGTGAGGCAAAAGAGCACAACTTTATGTGAGTCATGGATTTGAAGTGTGAGTCTGTCTCCTACTTGTGAGCGCACATATGATATTGGGTAAGTCGTATCTTCTACAACTCAGATGGTGAAAGGGGCACAAGGCTTGTCTTGTGGGCACGTGCAGTCTTTTGTAAGTGTTGAGTGCCATACCGCTACCCCACAGAAAGAGATTCTTCTCTTGAATTTGCAGCTGTACCGCCTACCTCAGAGCCAGGGGGCTGCTGTCTTCTGGATCACTGATGGAAACTGGGAGATTCCCACAAGAGTGTCTATTTCTGAGAGGATTCCAGTTCCCTGGATATTCCATGTGACTTTGTGACTATTACGCCATCAGAATATTAGTTAATTAATTCTTAGTTAATCAGTTCTTATATCCCCTAAAATGCTATTGAATATTTGCGATGTCTAAGTTAGTAGATGGGATCTAGGGGTTGGGAGATAAGTAAGATATGTTCATTGCCTTCAAAGAGTTTCTCGTCCAGTGGGAAAGGCAGAAATACACGCATACATATACACACATACATAGACACACATATAATACTTATGTGTTACTATAATACAAATGAGGTTGATACATATTCAATGGAGGGATAAGTTATAAAATGTGAAGGTAGAGTATTACAGGAATAAGGTGAGGATTCTAATGAGTGGAAGTTGAGCCAAGTGACGTCTAGACAGCAGAAGATAGGAATCATGAAAATAGATGGTCTTTGTGGTTAATAGGATTAGATAGTGTATTTGAGTATCAATGAGTAGTTTGTTTTGACTGAGCAGTTGATGCTAGAGGATGTAGGAAAAAGCAAAAAAAGTGCATTGAGCCTAGATTGAAGATGTCTACTTCCCCCTCTTATGCCCATTGCTAACCTTTCTTCCTGAGTTTGTATGAAGTCTCAGAATACTGCTCAACACAATTCTCTAAGAAGCCACCACTGATCAGGTGGTGTTGACCCTTGAAATAAAACCATTTGCCAGAGTCAGGGAAGATGGTGGAGTAGGAGGATCCTGAGCTTATGACCTCTTGTAGATACACTGAGCCAATAACTACATGTATTAGAACTCATTCTAAAAACCACCTGAAGACGAGAAGAACACATCTTCTACAGCTAAAGTCATATAAAGAGAAGGTCACATTGAAAAGGTCAGTAGGGAAAAGATGCAGTTGGAAACCAAACACCCAGCATGACTACCTACCAGTGGGAGCGAGATCACAAACATGGAGGAGTGAGTGAGGGGACCAAGCCCCACACTGGGCACCCGCAGCTCTGGGGTCCTGGACTAGGAAGATGAGAACCCATAACATCTGGCTTTGAAAATCAGTAGGGCTAAACTCTGGGAAGACAGAGGGCTATGGGAAACTGAGTCCCTATCCTTAAAGAGCCAGCAGGCTTTATCACTCAGCCTGGGATGCAGCACGGAAGCAACAGTTTGAAAAGTGCCTGGGTTATACATGAAAGAGGTTTGTTGACTAATTTAAGGATATGTGCCAGAGGGGCAGGGATCTGTAGAGCTTTCTACAGGAACAGAAGTGTTGGTGAGAGCCATTTTCTTGCCCTCCTTCAGTATAGATAGCTGAAAATTTGCACGAGCCAGTCCTGACACTCTCCATCTACCTCACTAGCATTGTTTCCCCAGCCCTGGTGTTCCCCGGAAGACCCACCCTGGCAGGCTCCCCTCCAAAGAAGCTCCCACCTTGCCATATCTGGTGGGCAGCCTCAGTGGGGTCTGATGGCCTCTCCAAAGCAGAATACACATTCCTTTCAAATGCATCCTGGAACATTCTCCAGGATAGATCACATGTCAGGCCACAGAACAAGTCTCAATACATTTAAGAAGACTGAAATCATGTCAAGCATCTTTCCTGACTGCAACAGTATGAAACTAGAAATCAGTTACAAGAAAAAAACTGGAAATGCAGAAACATGTGGGTGTTCAACAACACAGTTACTAAACAACCAGTGTGTCAACAGCGAAATCAAAGAGGAAACAAGTAATACCAGGAGACAAATCACAATGCAAACACTGCAGTTCAAAATCTTTGGGACGCAGCAAAAGCAGTTCTAAGAGGGAAGTTTATAGTGATAGAAGCCTACCTCAAGAAACAAGAAAAGTCTCAAATAAATAATCTAATAATATACCTAAAGAAACAACAAAACAACAAAAGAATAAACAAAGTCCAAAGTTAGTAGAAGGAAGGAAAAGTAGAGGTGAGAGGGGAAATAAACCAAATAGAGGGTAAAAAAAATAATAATAAAAATAAATGAAACTAAGAGCTGGTTCCTGGAAAAGATAAATAAAATTGATAAACCTTCAGACATATTCATCAAGAAAAAAAGAGAGGGCTCAAATAAAGAAAATCACGAATGAAAGAGAAGTTACAACTGACCCAAAGAAATACAAATATAATATATTGTATATATATATATAATATATAATATAGCATAATATAATACAAGGATTATAAGAGACTACTACAGAAAATAATATGCCCCAAAATTGGACAATTTGAAGAAATAGAAATTTCTAAAAGCATATAATCTTCCAAGACTGAATTTTGAAGAAACAAAATCTGAACAGACAAAATTGAATCAGTAAATAAAAAACTCCCAACAAACAGATATCCAGGACCAAATGGTTTCACGGGTAAATTCTGTTTTTAAAGTTTAATTATTTATTTTGAGAGAGAGGGTGGGGAGTGGAGGGGAAGAAAGAGGGAGAGAGAAAATCCCAAGTAGGCTCTGCACTATTGGTGCAGAACCCTATGTGGGTCTTGAACTCATAAACTGTGAGATCATGACCTGAGCCGAAATCGAGTTGGACACTTAACCAAGTGAGCCACCCAGGCACCCCTCTACCAAACATTTAAAGGAAAGTTAGCATCTATCTTTCTCAAACTATTCCAAAAATAGAAGGAGAAGAATGCTTTTGAAGTCATTCCATGGGGCCAGCATTACCCTGATACTGATATCCAAGGCACTCCAAAATTAAAAAAAAAAAGAAAAGAAAAAAAAGAAAAGAAAAAAGAAAAGAAAATCACAGACCAACATCCCTAATGAATAAACATACAAAAATCCTCAACAAAATATTAGCAAGCCAAATTAGAATGTACATTAAAAAGATTATTCACCATGATCAAATGGGATTATTCCAGGAATACAAGGATGGTTCTTACCCACAAACCAATCAATGTGATACACCACATTAACAAAATGAAGGATAAAAATCATACGATAATCTCAACAGGTGCAGAAAAATCATTTGAAAAAATTCAACATCCATGAGTTTTTATTCATGATAAAAACTCTCAACAAAGTGGTACAGAAGGAACATGCCTCAACATAATAAAGGCCATATATGACAAACCCACATCTGGCATCATACTCAATGGTGAAAAGCTGAACTCTTTTCTTTTAAGATCAGGAAGAAGACCTAGATATCCACTCTCACTACTTTTATTTAACAGAGAGTACGGAGGTCCTAGCCACAGCAATGAAACAAACAAAGACAAATAAAAGTTACCCAGATGGGTAAGAAAGAAGTAAACTGACACTATTTGCAGACAACAAATGGTTCTAGATATACTTGGAAAACCCTAAAGATTCCACCAAAAAGTATTAGAACTAATAAATGAATTTAGTAAATTATAGGATATAAAATTAATATACAGAAACCTGTTGTGTTTCTATGCACTAGCAATGAAATAGCAGAAAGGGAAATGAGAAAACAAGCATCAAAAAGAATAAAATACTCGACATAAATTTAACCAAAGAGGTGAAAGATCTCTACTCTGAAAACTATAAGGCATTGATGAAAGACATTAAATATGACACAAATACATGGAAAGATACACCATGCTTATGGATTGGAAGAATTAATATTGTTAAAATGTCCATACTACCCAAAGGAACCTACAGATTCAGTGCAATCCTGGTTGGGTTTGCACCAGAACAAACAAACAAACAAAAACATCTAAAATCTCTATGGAACCACAAAAGAGCTTGGATAGCTGATGCAATCTTGAGAAAGAAGAACAAAGCTGGAGGCAGCACGCTTCCAGATTTCAAGCCACACTACAAAGCTATGGTAATCAAAACAGCATGGTACGGGCACAAAAAGACACACAGATCAATGGGACAGAGCTGAGAGCCCAGAAACAAACCCGTGTTTATCTGGTCAATTAATCTCTGACAAAGGAGGCAAGAACACACAATGGGGAAAAGACAGTCTCTTCAACAAATGATGTTGGGACAACTGGACAGCTATATGGAAAAGCATGACATTGGATCACTTTCTTACACCAGACACAAAAATAACCTCAAATAATAATAATAATAATCCTCAAAATGGATTATATAATCCTCAAAATGGATTAAAGACCTAACGGTGAGACCTGAAACCATAAACCTCCTAAAAGAAAACACAGAGAGTAAGCTCATGGACATTGGCTTTAGCAATATTTTTCTGACTATGTCTCCTCAGAAAGGGAAACAAAAGCCAAAATTAATAACTGGGAGTACATGAAAATAAAAGGCTTTTAAGGGGCGCCTGGGTGGCTCAGTCAGTTAAGCGTCTTGCTCTTGATTTTGGCTCAGGTCATGATATCGAGGCTTGTGAGTTTGAGCCCTGCATTGGGCTCAGTGCTAACAGTACAGAGCCTGCTTGGGATTCTCTTTCTCTCCCTCTCTGCTGTTCCCATGTGCACTCTTCCTCCAAATAAATAAACTTAAAAAAAAAAAAGAAGAATATGTTAAAAAAAAAAAGTCTTTTGAACAGTGAAGGAAACCATCAACAAAATGAAAAGACAGCCAGTGAATGGGAGAAGATATTTGCAAATGATATATCCAATAAGGGGTTAATATCCAAAATATATATTTAAAAAACCTCATGCAACTCAACACCAAAAAAACCCCAAATAATCTGATTGAAAATGGGCAGAGGACCTGAATAGACATCTTTCCAAACAAGACATGCAGATAGCCAGGAGATACATGAAAAGATGCCCAGCATCAGCAATCATGCGGGAAATGTAAGTCAAAATCACAGTGAAGTATCACCTCACCCCAGCAGAATGGCTAAAAATAAAAAGACAAACAAAATAACAAATGTTGGTAAGGATGCGGAGAAAAGAGAACACTTGTGCACCGTTGGTGGGAATGTAAATTGGTGCAGCCACTGTGGAAAGCAATATGGAGGTTCCCCCAAAAACTAAAAATAGTACTGCCATATGCTCCAGTAATTCTACTTCTGGGTATTTACCCAAAGAAAATGCAAACACTAACTCGAAAGGATATCTGCACTCCTATGCTCACCGCGGCATTATTTACAATAGCCACGATATGGCAGCAACCTACGTGTCCATCTGTAGATGGATGGATAAAGAAAGAAGATGTGGTTTATATATACAACAGAATGCTGCTCAGCCATAAAAAAAAAAAAAAAAAAAAAAAAGAGTGAGATTTTCCTGTTCATGACAACATGGATGGAGCGTGAGGGTATTATGCTAACTGAAATCAGTCAGAGAACGACAAATACCCTATGGTCTCACTTATGTGTGGCCTCTAAAAAACAAAAGAAACAAACCGCAACAAAATAGAAACACACTAAAAAATACAGAGAACAAAGTGGTGGTTGCAAGAGGGGAGGTGGGCAAAGGAGTAGGCAGAATAGCTAAAGAGGATTAGGGGGGATAGACTTCCAGGTATTGACAATTAAGTCACAGACATGAAAAGTACAGCATAGAGAACAGAGTCAATAATATCGTAATAACTGTGTATGGTAACGTGGTAATTACACGTATTGTGGTGGGCCTATCGTATGTAATGTATGTAACTGTTGAATCACTGTGTTGTACACCTGAAACTAATATAATATTACATGTCAACTATACTTCAACTAAAAAAAAAAAGATTAAAAAAAAGACAAAAAGCTACTTGTCATTCTGTGCTTGGGCTTTAAGTCTCACGCTTACAATTTTTTACTGTTTATTTATTTATTTTTGAGAGAGGGGCGGGGAGGGAGGAGAGCAGGACGAGGAAGTGGCAGAGAGAGAGGGAGGCAAAGAATCCAAAGTGGGCTGCACACTGTCGGTGCAGAGCCCGATATGGGGCTCAAACTCACGAACTGTGAGATCATGACCTGAGCCGAAATCAGACGCTTAACCAAATGAGCCACCCAGGTGCCCCTCGTGCTTACAAATGTCATTTGCATGTTCTTGGGGGGAGTTATTGCATGTTTTTAAGAATGGAATGATGTGAGTCAATGCTATGATTCAACCGGTGCTTCTGTAAGGTCGCTGCTGGCCAGGAGAGGGGTCCCTGGGAAAGGTGGGAGACTGGGGACAGAGAGAGAAGATGACTACACAAATCACCCTGAACAGTGTGAGTAGGAGGGACAAATGTGTTGGACAGATGGGGCACTGGGGAGGTAGGTTACGTGATCATAGAGGAGGGTAAGGACACTTGACTTAACTGAGTTTTCTCATCTGGGTTTTACCGAGAGGCAAGAAGGGCTGCTCTCGTCTGAATGTGTCCCTCCCAAATTCATATACTGAGAAATCCTAACCCTCAAAAATGATGGCATTAGGGGGTGGAGCCTTTAGGGGGTGGAGCCTTCACAATGGAATTATTTCCTTATATAATAAGAGACTCCACAGAGCTCCTCAACCCCTTCCACCTGTAAGGACACAGCAAGAAGTCTCAGACCTGGAAGAGGTCCCTCATCCGACCATGCTGGCACGATGATCTTGGACTTCCAGCTCCCAGAACTGTGAGAAATATATTTCTATGGTTTATTAGCTACCCAGTCTGTGCTATTTAAAAAAAATTTTTTTAATACTTAGTTTTTTGAGAGACAGAGTGAGAGTGAGCAGGGGAGGGGCAGAGAGAGAGGGAGACACCAAATCTGAAGCAGGCTCTGAACAATCAGTGCAAAGTCCGACGTGGGGCTCAAACCCACAAACCGTGAGATCATGACCTGAGCCGAAATCGGATGCTTAACCGACTGTGCCACCCAGGCGCCCCCAGTCTGTGATATTTTATTATAGCGGCCTGCACAGATGAAGACAGGCCAAGAGAAGGAACACAGGAAGAGATTTTAACTTTTCTCTTTATAAAGGGAAGATTGTGCACTGAGTTTCAAACAGACTGAATTTTAAGGGAAAGAGAATGGAGAGAATTCCAGCCATCATTTGGAAATACAGATATGGAGGTAAGAGCTAAAAAAGTAATTCAGAATCAGCCACACAGAGGAACCAATAAATGCCCTGAGAGTGGATGTTATCACCTGGAAAGAGCTACGCAGATCATTCATAGGCCTGTGAGAAAAAGGGGCCGAGTTAGACCTTGAGAGGTGCTTATATTAGTGAACACCAGAGGAAGAGCATTCTAGAAATAATTCAAATTCCTAACAATATGGGGCACCATCTAGTCCTCCACTCCTGTATCTGATTTTTCTTTAATAGAGAACAATGACTGGGGCGCCTGGCTGGCTCAGTGGAGCACGTGACTCTTCACCTTGGGCTCATGAGTTCGAGCCTCACATTGGGCATAGAGTTTACTCAAAAAAAAAAAAAAAAAAAAAAAGAATAATGACTCATCTGTTTTTTAAAATTCTTTAAATGTTTATTCTTGAGAGAGAGACAGAGCGTGAGCGGGGAGGGGCAGAGAGAGAGAGAAGGAGACACAGAATCTGAAGCAGGTTTCAGACTCTGAGCTGTCAGCACAGAGTCCAATGTGGGGCTCCAACTCACGAGCCATAATCATGACCTGAGCTGAAGTCAAACGCTTAATTGACTGAGCCACCCAGGGCCGGGACTCATCTTCTTTAATACAGAATCTGTTTGGTGTCTGTCTGAGAATTAAAGAAAATAGGTAGCTTTTTCCTGCATAAGGATACTTCTTTGCAAAGGCAGTATTTCGCAAACTCTTTGCTGGTTGACCGTGACCCACAGTGAGAAATTCAAGTTATATATGCATAGATATATATGCATAAAGACAAAAGGCTTTATGAAACAATATCTACCTGTAGCTTCCACAATTAATGCTATTTTCTATTTTATTCTATTCCTGTAAGGAAAACAAAACAAAACAAAACAAAACAAAACCATGCCTGCTGGGTCCCAGTGAGTTGACATCACAAAAGACAGTGGGATTTAGGGCTGTGGTTTCTGGAAGTCTACTCTCCCTCTAGTGGTTGACATCTTTCAGGAGAGATCAGAGCTTGAGGCTCAAGCTGGAGACCCACGGAGAAGAGCATCACTCCATCTCCAAAGGCCCCCCGCCCCTTTTCCTGGAGGAATTTTTAGCTTTGGGAGGAAGTCTAGGCAGGTTTGACCCGCAGTTGCTCGGATTGTTTCCGGATGCAAATAATAATGACAGGCATTGAATCAGGCACTTTCTGTACATTATTAACAATTCTCATAATAAGCCTCTGAGGGAAATGTAATTATTACCTCCATGTTACAGAGGGGAAACATAAGGCTAAGAGAGAATTTGCCCATGATCGTACTGCCCGCGAACAGTGACACGCAGATCCAAGCTCAGTCGGCTTGCAGGACAGTGATGGTGAGCTGCAGCTTCTTGGCTTTACTGTGCCTCATCCCCATTAGTCCCCTAGCAAGTGTCCCTCAGCAAGACTTGGTCTTGACTCAGAGCAGTCTTTATTCCTTCTCTTACGGAGACTCTGTGCATTTACAAGTTTCTTGAATATAATTGAGGATCTGAAATGTGTTCTGGAAGCCCAGGCGGAAAGAGAAGGAGCGGGAGAGAAAGAGAAAGGGTGGGGTAGGTCGAGGAAGGCCCTTTTGAGGCTGGGCTGGAAAAGGCGATCTGGAGGGGGAGAGGCCGGGTTCTCATCACCTTGACCTCCCTGCCTCTGTCTTTGCCCTGACGATCAGCCACCTCCACGTCTCCACCAGGCTTATCTCTCCAAAACAGCTCTGTCCTCATCACTTTCCTACCTCGTGCTTCTTGCTGACATGGCCCTGTCCGGAACTGAAAGCCTCCTTCTCTCCCTTCAATGCCAACTCAGTGTCTCCTCCTCAGACAGCCATTCCAGACTTGTAACTGGCCCTGCCCGACCATCCCCAATCCTCGCCCACTCGCTCACGATGTCTGCACATGAAGCCTGGCAGGCTTTCCCTGTCCCTGAATGCACGCGGCTTGTCTGATCTCAGTGCCTGCGCTCATGTTGGGCCCTTGCCTGGAATGCCCTGCTTCCTCTCTCCCTGTCTATACCCACCCATCCTTTAAGACTCCGTTCGGGCCTTGCCTCTTCTTTAATGCCTTCCCCTGATTCTTCTGTTACCTTTGCATCTCTGCTCTTGTATCATCCATGGAGGGATATTACCAAATACTGTAGAATATTTATGTATTTTTTAAAATTTGCTTAATGTTTATTTTTGAGAGACAGAGCATGAGTGGGGGTGGGACACACACACACACACACACACACACACACACACACAGAATCGGAAGCAGGCTCCAGGCTCTGAGCTGTCTGTCAGCCCAGAGCTGGACGTGAGATCATGACCAGAGCCGAAAACGGGCACTTAACCGACGGAGCCACCCAGGCGCCCCCAAATACTGTAGAATATTTAAATGGTTCATGTTTATGCCTTCAGCCAGATACACTTATTCATTAATTTTAAAGTTATTGATCGAATTGCCTATTATTCAGACACGGGAAATTCTAGGACAAGGAAGGTAAGAGGAGCTCTCAAGACGCGAGGATTCGCAGACAGGGGCCGGCACGGTGCAGCACAGAGCTGCTGCTTTTTTTCCTTACTTCTGGGAAAGTACCCCAATTTTCTTCTGGGCAGCCCCTGAAATCTAAGCCTGTGTTGCAGGAGCAGGGCCAGACTCCACACCTTAAAAGAGGAGCGGGCATGTGACAGAGGGCTGGCCACTGAGAACTGCACTCCCCTGGTCACAGAGATGGGGTGCGATGGGCTAGGCCGGTGGGAAATTAGTCCCAGGTGCCCGCTAGAACTAGGGGGGGGTGTTCAGCTGGCAGAACACGAGCCCGGAGCCACTGGCAATTATTACTGCACCACTTTGAGGGGGTCTGTCTGAAGGGGAAGCCAACATGGGGGACATCAGAGTTGGGGGATTCTGGAGACGTTTAAGCACCTGGATCCAGCCTCTACCGTACCAGAAAGCCATTGCATTCTTTCCTGCTCAGGCCGGTTTCTGTTAAGATTCCGTAACGTGCAACTAAACGAGCCCTCACCATTGTGGTGCATCCGTTGCGATCCGTGCTCCGTGGTTACCTGTAAGCGGATAACAGCTCAAGGCACAGCCCCCTGGCATCCGGCCTGGAACTGCTCACCGGCCCTAAGTAGCCTAGCTAGGTTCCCAATCCAGCTCAGGTTGGTCCGATTAAAGCGAGTCAATTGATTTCTCATGGCTCTGGTCACGGAGGAGCACTGCCTTTTCCCCTGAATGAAATCCTTCCCGTGGCACCTTGCCTGGCACTGCTATGCTTTAACTGCTCAGTGTGTTCCTGGAGCTTCTGTGCTGCCTCACGTCGGCCCACAGGTGCATACAGTTGGTTCTGTGTCTCTGCAAATGGTCTACACGATCCTCTATCATTTGATAAGATAGGCATATCTCAAAATGAGATGGGGTCCTCATGTTGAGCAAGCGTTAGAGGAATGAGTTTATAAGTCTACAGTGGGCTTATCAAACTGTAAGTGGTGGTGATGTAGTGAGAACAGGGCAAGAAAGAGAGTAGTCACCACAGTAATGCCTGTGGGTGAGTGGTGGCTACTGAGTGTGTGCTTTGTCCATTCTCTGGTAAGTTCTTATCAATCAATTGGCATGTATTTAATAAGTGCCGGCTAGAAATTAGAGTCAAACCCTTTCAGTCGTGTTCCACAGCCCTAAGCCAGTACCCGCCTAATAATTACCTTTGGTGATTGATAATGCTTTACACCCTCGACGTTAGTTAGAGACAAAGTCTGAACGCAAAGAGAACAAATTCTTGGTTCCCAATACAGTGCTCATCTCCAACCCTGGGTCAAGCAATGACCAAATATTCCTGAGCTCGTTATCAGAAGTAGTTTCCTTTCCTCTAACGTTTCGCTCTGGATTCTTGGAAGACTGTCACTCCCCAAAGTCAGAGGCGGTGGAACATTTGAAAATGCTTTTAACAGAATAGGTTATGCCTTGAACTAAATCGCTGCCTTACCTTCAAAGTCCTGAGGCTGCCCGAGTGGACTTCCTGTGCCTGTGTCTAGTCTCCGGCCAAGGCCACATGCGGACACACCCTTGGCTCGGGCCCGAGTTGGAGCTTCTCCAGCTGAAGGTGTCCCTCTTGCTTCCGTGCTTCTGCCTGGCAAATATTTGGAATATTTGAATATTTGGAACATTCCAGGTACCCTCTCTGGCCCCTTTTAGTTAAATCCTTTGTAAAGTCACAATAAAATAATTACAGTGACCTTCTACTAGGGAGCCCAGTAAATAGCTCCTGTTAGAAGTTCATCCAGAAGTAAGACTGGCCTCTGGTCTGCGTGGGAGATGGTGGGTCATGGGCAATCCTACAGAGCATGATTTAATTAGAACCTGTTGGGAGCCAGACTTTCAATGGAGCTAGTTCCTATTAAGAAAGCTCAGAACCCTTTCTGAGAGACAACAACACTCCCCTCCTCCAAATATCCCAGGAACCAGTAGACTGTAAAGATCTGGTAACAAGTTTATTTTTCCTTGTAGCCAAGAGTTGGGAAGTACATAACTTACCTTTCTTCCTTCACTGAAGTTGGGTGGCCATTGCTAAGACCAATGGCAGACGCTAAGGCAGTGTCTCCTGGGCAGTGGTTCTCAGCTTTGAGGGCATGTTAGAAAGCTGGGGATTTTAGGGGCACCCGGCTAGCTCGATCAGTAGAGCATGCAACTCTTGATCTCAGGGTTCTAAGTTCAAACCCCACCTTGGTTGTAGAGATTATTTAAAAATAAAATCTTAAAAAAGAGAAGAAACCTGAGGATTTTAACAACTGTTGATGTGTGCTGTGCTACCCACTGCCCCACCCCCCAGGGTCTGAGTTATGTGGTCGGGGGTACACCTGGCATCAGGATTGAAAAATCATGCCAGCTATTTATAATAGTGCTATAGTTGTATGATTTGACCGGGCCCAGAAGAAAAAAGAAAAGGCAAAACCCAGCCTTTGTTTATAAAGGTTATCGTTGCTTAGAATTTATTGTTATATGCCACAGAATATGACTTTGTACTAAAGAAGTTTGGAAAAACCTTTTTTTTTTTTTGTAGTCGGGAGGAGTAAGTCTCCACCTTGCAGGCTCCACGGGACTGACTATCCCAAAGCCTAAATGAGATTAGGCAGTAACAGGACACGTGTGTGTGTGTGTGTGTGGGGGGGGACAGTACTTAGTAAACCAGGATTTGCACACACCTGCCCGGGGTGGGGTGGGGATGGGTGAGGCCAGGAAATGCTGGAGGAGATGAACAGGGCATAGGACCACGAGGAGTGATAGGCCTGCAGTGAGGCAGGAGTCTCATTTCAAGGTGAGACATTGACTCAGCTGGGGCCGATCCTTTTTTTTTTCTTTTAAAGACATACGTTAAAATTTGTATATCAAATCTCTCAATTTTGAGAACACTCAGTGCCAAAAAGCGCATTTGGGAAGTAGACACATGGATCCCACACTTTCTTTGAAAGTCACCTTAGTTCCCTTCCATACTCATTTATAAGACAGCTTGCAATGCTCTCTCAAGTGTGGGGACACATTGGACTTCTTCAAATACAAAGCAAACATCAAAAAATTCGAGGAGTAATCAGTGTCCTGATTCTGTTCCCTTCAGTTTGCAGACAAGCACACAGAGGCTCAAAGAGTTGGAGGCATATGCCCAGGGTCACAAGGTCAAGTAGTGGCTATAATGACATTCTTGATCTAACCCAAACATCTAGTCTGTACTTCTTACTTTTCAACAGAATTCCAGTTTGGGGATCTATCCCTCCCAGAGTGACTCAAGGATACCCAGTGCAACACCATTTCCAGCTCTAGGGTAGATCCTGGTCAGTCTAAGCCAATCAATGCATGGCATTCTCCTGGTAACTGCTTTGATCCAGTGGTGGGTACATGACCAAAGGTGGCCCAGGCAGATTGAAGGAGAGGACTTATGTCCCATGCTGGAGGGAGAAGACTCCCTTTCCTGCCTGTAGCCTCCATTACCAATGGGAGCCATTTTTTCACCATTAGGGATCTATCCTATGCAGGTGTCCAAGCACAGAGCACAGCTGAACCTCTACTAAGTGAAGTGTACTTCTCATTATACCAGGCAATTGCCTCACAATTCCCAGTAGGCTAGGCTGCTCCAGTGGGTATCTGGGCAACGGGAACACTTTTAGCTTTTCCAGGCTGCTGTGTAGAGCTGGTGAGTAGCCACAGAATGGAACTGAGAGAATTTCTGTGGCTCTGTCTTTAGCAGGTGAACCTTGGCTGGTCCCCACTGCTGTGAATGACGTTGCCTGTATCTGCACATGGCTGTTGAGACTGAAGAGGAAGAAACTACCTAAACCAGCCAAGATATTTTAATGGTAAGAAATAGATGATGCAATTCAAGCTGCCTAAATAATAAAAGAAATGTATATTCTCAAGTAAATAAAAAGTACTTCGGTGTGTGTGACTCAATCTATAGGCTCAAGTGGTATCACTAGGACCCTGCCTCTGGTCATCTCTTGGCTGTCCTATCACCCACTTTGTTTTTATTTATTTTTATATTCCACCTGGGCTGAGTTGACAGCTAGAAACTCTAGACACACCTTCTTTCCTGCTCAAGACCAATGGAAAGCAGGTGGGTGTCCTTCCTGTGTCAGGCAAGGCAAAGGTCTTTCTTGCTTCTCATTGGCTCTGGTGGATCACATGGCCATTCCTGCACCAATCACTGTGCCACGGCCCAAAGGGTGGGGCCTGAGCTGCATGTCTCTCCCTAGAAAGAAGAATGTCTACTGAGAATGGCAGCAGATCCTCAGAGGAAAATTACTGTTCTGTCACCCAGGAGACTGGCAAATTGGTGCTGGCTGTCCAACTCAATAACTAGAAGCTTTTCCAAATGTGTAGGTTTTTTGGGGGGGGGGGTTATATTGTGCAAAGAGCAGAGAATGTGAAATCAAAGGAGTGAGATTTCAGTCCTGGATCTCTGAGACTCATCTCAGTCCACAGATGTTCAGTGGGGAAGAACACCTTCCTGTGGCTTGACTCCAGTGTCGTTCTGAAGATTGAATGCGATCCTGTGTGGCAAAGCACTTTTTAAAGTGTTAAAGGCTAAACCCAAATGAGGGACTGTTGTTGTTTGTCATTACTATTACCGTCTTTTCTGAATTTCTCCCACTCATGCTCTGATTATAATTCAGTGCTATTTCAGGCAAGATCTGAGTTGTAAATGCATCAGTAGCAGCTAGAATGAATTTGGCCAAGGTGGCCATAAGCATACATGGCTTTTTTGTGAGAATCAAAAATAGACCCGTCCTGCCTCCTCTGGGTGGTGCAGTTCCCAGGGAACATGGCTTGGCAAGTGGAAAGCATACTGGATTTCAGCTGTTGTTGCCCCCTTGGCAGGAAGGGGAGCAGGCAGGGGTGGAGGGTTCTGTGCAGTGCACAACCTGCACGGCTTTACTTTGTGGCCCTGACTTTGATGATGAACCACTGAGCAGGATGAACTCTGGAAGCCCAACTCCTCCTTTTCCTGGCAAAGTTCATTTAAGCCTCTAAGATCATTTATCTTTTTCCTCTCTTCTGAGCATTTTCACTCAGGCTGAATGCAGCAGCCTGTGCTGTCTCTTTTAGTTAACTGCCCACTGGTGATCCAGATTCTGCCGGCCTTTTCAGAGGCTCATTGCACACCGTTCCAACTGCAAGGAAGAGAAGCCTTCCTTTTTAGCGACGCTGATGAGTGATGTTGCAGACAGTGGCTAACCCTTTAAAATGAACACAACACATTGGTGGCCCACAGCGGACTGTTGCTGGAAAGTCAGATGCTGATTTCCCCGAAATGCCCAGGAAGGAAGGTTGAAAGACACAGGCAGCTTCACCTAGATTGACCACCACTGTTTGCTGTTCTAAATCCTCCTGGCAACAGCAACTCCGGAAAGAAATTATTTGAATTGGATCCAGCCAGCCTCCAGGGAGCCAGGGATGCAATACAGTAGCCTTTGTGTTACTGTGACTGAAAGTCTTCCTCCTCTTAAAAGATTATCCTTCTCTTGTGTGACAGATGGATAGTTGGAGCCAACAGGAACTCGCAGTGTTGTTGAGTTGTGAATGTGTTGCCCCATTCACTGCATCCTTGGTATCTTCTGGGGCACCTGAAATGGCAGAGCCTTTTCAGCGTGTTGTGAGCCAGGATTAACCCATCGCCATGACACCAGTGGTGTGGTGTAGGTGAACTGAGTCTCAGCGTAAAGCATGCCCAGGTCTCTTTTGTCTAGAATGTTCCCTTGATTGACACCACTGTTCTTCCCTCATCCCTCTCCTGGGACCTAGAGAAAAGTCTGCCACCTTCGCTACAGTTTCCTCACTGCCTCCCTGTTTTACTTCCTCCTTCCTCCAAGATGGCGGCTTTTCTGTTTGTTCTCCTCTCCCCATACATGCATTCTCTGCCCTTTCCTGCCCCTGCTGAGCTCTTTACCCCCAGGTTTATAGTTGGTTCACCCAGTGGGAGGCACGGCAGGAGACTAGAAGGTGTGAGGGACGTGTCATGAGGTGTTGGCTGGCCCCGCCTCTCCATTGAAGCATCAGGCTCTCCTGTCCCTTGAGGCACAGGGATGCAAACAGCTTCCAGCAATCGTGAGTCTCCAGGTGCCTTATTAACTCCAGGCGTTTCTGGCTCCTTTCATCCTGCCTACACCTTACAGAGTCCCTTCATTAAATTCTTTTTTTTGAAAACTGTATCTTTATTTTTTTAATTTTATTTTTTATTTTTAAAAATTTACATCCAAATTAGCATATAGTGCAACAATGATTTCAGGAGTAGATTCCTTAGTGCCCCTTACCCAATTAGCCCATCTGCCCTCCCACAACCCCTCCGGTAACCCTCAGTTTGTTCTCCATATTTACGAGTCTTTTCTGTTTTGTCTCCCTCCCTGTTTTTATTTTATTTTTGTTTCCCTTCCCTTATGTTCATCTGTTTTGTCTCTTAAAGTCCTCTTATGAGTGAAGTCATATGATTTTTGTCTTTCTCTGACTAATTTCATTTAGCATAATACCCTCCAGTTCCATCCACGTAGTTGCAAATGGCAAGATTTCATTCTTTTTGATTGCTGAGTAATACTCCATTGTATATGTATATACCACATTTTCTTTATCCATTCATCCATCGATGGACATTTGGGCTCTTTCCGTACTTTGGCTATTGTTGATAGTGCTGCTATAAACATGGGGGTGCATGTGTCCCTTCGAAACAGCACACCTGTATCCCGTGGGTAAATGCCTAGTAGTGCAATTGCTGGGTCGTAGGGTAGTTCTATTTTTAGTTTTTTGAGGAACCTCCAAACTGTTTTCCAGAGTGGCTGCACCAGCTTGCATTCCCACCCTTCATTAAATTCTTTACAGTGCAGGGGTGCTTGGGTGGCTCAGTCAGTCCGACTTTGGCTCCGGTCATGATCTCATGGTTCATGAGTTTAAGCCCCATGTTGGGCTCCTCCTGGGCTCCTCCCCGCTCCCTACCCCCACCCCCCCCTCAACGTTCTCTGCCTCTCCTCTGCTTGCACTCGCTCTCTTTCCTTCAAAAACAAACATTAAAAAAAAATAAGTTCTTTACAATTCAACCCTTTGAGTGTCCATCCATTTCCTGCGGGATGCTAACCAATTCAGACTTCATCCTTGCCACTCTTCTGGGGTATCTCCCTGGATGGTCACCAGGGACACCAAGAAAACTCCCAGCCCTTCTCTTCAGCCACCTGTACTTGGGTTAATTCTTCTTCTTGATCCTCTTCTTTGGTCTCCTGGATGCTATTCCACCCTCCTTTCCTTCTACCTTTCCATTCGCTGTCTGACAAGAACCATCATAGTTGTTTCTTAAGTGGTCCTCTTATGTCCATTCCATCCTGCCCCATCTGGAACATCGGTGATAAAAAATAATCTCCCTAGATACGGGCCTCCAGTTATGATGCAAATAACTCATGGGGGTGAAAGGTACAGCTTAGGAAGTACAGACAATGGTATTGTGATCCCGTTATGTGGTGACAGACCGTAGCTACACTTGTGATGAGCATAGCATGACACCTGGATATACAGCACTGGCTTACACCCGAAACTAATGTAACATTGTGTTACATTAGTAACATACAACTACACACACACACACACATATATATGTACACATATATATATGTACATATATATATGTCTATTTATTTTGAGAGAGAGAGAGAGCAAGCACATGTGTACAAGCAAGGGAGGGGCAGAGAGACAGGGAAAGAGAGAGGGAGAGGGGGAGAATCCCAAGCAGGCTCCATGCTGTCAGTGCAGAGCCTGATGTGGGACTTGAACTCATTAACAGTGAGATCATGACCCGAGTCAAAATCAAGAGTTGGATGCTTAACCGACTGAGCCACCCAGGCATCCCAACATACAGCTATATTAAAAAAAAAAAAATCTCTCCCAAACACCTAGAACAAATTTAGCGAGCACTTTCACTCAGGATATGGAACTTCTTGATAGCCTCTGTTTTCCCCTTTCGATTAATCCCCCACCCTGCTCCCTCCTGCTTTGAGCCTGGAGACAATCTGTCACGGATGTGTCAAAGGGCTCCCTTGACCGCTAGTGTCCTGTTGGGTTCAGCCAGTTAGAAAGCGCTGGCAGGAGACCAGAGGGCAGGAGGAAGACGAGGTTGGGGTATTTATCTCCCGGACTGCCTCCCAAATGGGTAGAGGGTTGCAAGTGGCTGTGTATCTCTCACATAAATCACAGCTGCTGTCATATGACCCCTCACTAAGTTCCAGATACATCCTCCCTTTAGGGCTTAGGGAGGATAACATCTCCCTAGGCTGCTAGCCTTAACCTGTGCACCACTTTGTACATAGTCCTGTCCCATTAAACTGTTCTAGATGACCTCCATTTGAGGGTGCCTTCTGCTTCCTGCTGGGACCCTGACTGGCGGGTCCTGGGAGCCCAATCACTGTCTTCAGTCAAGTTCTGTAGACTCTCCCTTTCTTGTCCCATAGGGCACTCGCCCTGTGTTCTGATCATTCCAGTTTATCACAGCTTAGTCCAGCCTGGCTCGAAATTTCATCTCCTGATTGAGTTCTCATTTCTTCTTCTCCCCTCAAGGATAGGGATGTGAGGAGGAAGGCATGGTCTAGTCTTTCACATCTTGTCCTTCTATCAGGCAACTTGTGTGTGTTGGGGGAAGAGGGAAAGGGACAAATGTCTCTTTTCCCATCCAGCTACTGAGACAGTATTGTATTTCTTGTCCACAAATGTCTCTGGCTGACACTGAGGGCCTGGTGAAGGGGCAGGAGTCCCAATGCCAATTCCGCCAGGATGGACAAGGTTATGCTGCGGTAACAAACCACCTCTGGATTTGAATAACTCGGATCAGCAAAGCCTTACTTCTCTTTAGGCTACATATCCACTGCAGGTCAGCAGAAGCTCTGCTCACCGGGTCAGTCAGGGACTCAGGCTGATGGGACAGCCCCGGTCTCCATCATTGCTACTCTACCGGGAGGACGAGCGCTCACAGATCTCGCATCAGGACTGAAATGTCGTCGCCAGGAAAGACTTACCCTTGCATGCATTTCATTGGCCAGAACTATTCACCTGGGTCCACTCAGTTGGAAAGGGGCCAGGAAGTACAATCTTTCCATGTGCCCAGAGGGAATGGCCTGAAATATTTGGGAACAGGACAGGGCACATGTGTGTGAGTTCTTCAGAAGATTCCACATGGCCTTACTCTTTGGACGGGGAGAGCAGACTCCAGCCTGAAAATCACTGATGCTCCCACTGCCCCTGCCCTGTGCCACCCCTCCTCCCCCACTCCCCACCACTGTCTCTTATCACTGAAAGTCTACTCCGTGGCACATTGCTTCTGGGTCCTACTCCTCACAGGGAGTCCCTGGGTGTGATGATAACTGACAAGATGTTTGAAGCTCAGATGCTATTTTTTTTTTTAAAAGAAGATTATTGTGGTCAGATGCACTTAACACGAAATTTACCAATTCAATCCTTTTAAAGTGTACAATTTAGTGGTACTTATTACATTCACAGTGTCATGCAACCGTCACCACTGCCTAGTTCCAGAACATTTCCTATCACCCCCAAAAGAAACCCCAGACCCAGTAAGCAGTTACTCCCCATTTCTACCCCCCTCTTCAGGTCCTGGCAACCACTAGTCTATCAAACTGCCTCTTCTGGATATTACCTATAAATGGAACCATATGATATAGGTCTTTGAGCACATCTACTGTCTGAGGTGTCCTTGTGGCCCACGGGAGGCTCACTTACTGTCGTACAAAACGCTGGCCAAACAGGTGCTCCACAGATGCCTTCTCTCTCCACCTGCTGTCAGGCCAATTTCCTTCTTCCTGGCTCAGAGAGGGAGAAGCACCCTGCTGTCTAAGCAGGGAATGGATCGCCCACCTTTCCTCAGCCTCTGTGGGTGCATCACTATGGGAATCCCCCCACCCCCACCCCGAGGTTGGGGTGGGCTGGAGAAGAAGGCGCATCCCTGATGCACAGAGAAAAAGCCACTGTCTTCCCTGGCCAGCTCTCCTGATTCCCACCGCCTCCCTGGCAGAAATGCTTACATGGCTTGAAGTGGGCTGATTGCAGTGGAACCGCAGCTAATAAGCCCTGGGGGAGTGTGGCATCTGGTCCCGTTTTCCCCCCGTATTCTTTACCATGCGTGTTATTTAGCTGGTGTTGTTTTCAGCCGCGGGCCCCACTGCCAACCTGCCACAAGAAAGGTCCTATTTGACGTCTTCTGAGACACCGTTTTGATAATGTTCCTTCCCCACCCAGCAACTTGCCACGTCTCTGGCTCACGAATGGATAAATTCCAAACTCTCCACTTTGCGTTCAAAACCCGCTCCGAACTAGCTCCAACGTAGCTTTTTTGCTCACTGCGCCCCGCACAAACTCTCTGTTCCTTTCAGGCTGGCCTGCTCAACTCACTGCCCAACCCCCCCCCACCCCCCACCCTCCACCCTCTGAGATGGCCATGCTCGGTTTGGGGTGGGGCCCTTTACTCTGCCGGTCCCACCTGGAATGTGCTGTCTCTCTTCCTGGATGGGAGGCTCTTTGCCACCGCCTCCTTGTGGTCCTCCTGGGCCTCCAGTCTCTTCTCTCCGAACTCCTGTCACCTGCTCAGCAGCTCAGCACCTGCTGGGCGAGTGTGCTGCTGCTTTGTGTGGCTAGTGACCTCCTATGCGTTTACGTCTCCTTCTGTGCTGGGGGCGGGGTGAGTTGAATGACCACCTGATTGCAGGCAGCACCCATCCCCTCACCCCATGTGTCTTCAATAAGGAAAACTAGCAGAGCCAGACAGAAGGGGGTTGGCCAAGGCCACGGGACCCAATCCTTTTCCAGGCTGGCTAGTGGGAGGTTAGGAATGCGTGAGGAAGGTGGCTCTGGATAGCTTTGCCATCTTCCAGGGACACCTGCCCGGGTCACGCTGGGACTGGGCATCGGGAGGCGATGGCCATACATGTTCTGCTTGGGGTACTTGCGGGTTGAGCCAGAAGTACATGCCGTTGTGGCCAGGTTTAGGTGGAGGGATGAGAAAAAGAGAGAGCAGAGAGGCAGCAAGAAAGGCAAATTGGGGAGGGGCGATGAGGCAGAAACAGAGAGAAAGGGCAAGTCAATGTTGGGGAGGAGGGGGAGAGGGGAGGGGAATCGATTTAGGACCCCCAAACCTTGGCGGGAAGAAGCGGGATCTTTCTGATCTTGCCAGAGCGAGGAAGCCCTGCTCAGTGGCTCCTACTGTTTTTATGCTTTTCCCCACTCCTCCCCCTCCCGTCCCCTCCCCCCAGGGTGTACCATCATTCCATTATCCTCAAGTCACCTGCCTGAACAGTCAAGAGCAGCCCCAGCCTGGAGTGTGTGCCTCCTTGGCAAACCTCCTCTCTGTGCTGTGCCCAGCTTTGTTTTTGTGTTTCTGGTTTAGCTCATTTCAGTGGGGGAAGCTGACTTATGCCTTGGAGGAATGATTCCGAGACCTGGAGGAAAGCCCAGAGGGATGGAGCCAGGCTGCATCCTCAGTGCAGCCTGACCTTTGTCAGGATGGCCTCGAGCCACCCAGATACCACAAGGTTCCCTCTGCCTTGCGGGCGCCGGGAAGTGGGCATATGCCCAGTGCCCGCTGCTCGAGGCCCGCTGGTTATTCCTCTCTTCCTTTTAGGGTCCCCAGCCAGGCCCTCCCTAGCCCAGGCCCCACTGGCGGTACTCTGTTTTGAGGCACCCTGACTTTTGCAAATCCTTGCTTCCTTCAAAGCGAAGGCAGAGGCTATAGGCACGGAGAGTTATCAAGAAAGTTTGTCCTAGTCGGGCTTCTGTGAGGCCTGTGGCGTGGCGAGCAGTCAGGGGAGGGTGGCCTTAGGCTCTCTTCTGTTGTCTCAGTATCACGCCTGCATTCATGCCCACTCGTGCAGGCTTCTCACACGGACTGCCGCAGCAACTCTGGAAAGACGCCTCCGTCTGTGGCTGCTGGATTCGTCTTGTTAAAGGCCCTCTCCTATGTTGTCACTCTCCGCTCAAACACCATCAGTGGCTCCCACTGACCACGGAATAAATAACCAATTTGCTCCATAAGACTTTGTGTGCTTACTCCAGAGGGCGCAGATCCAGAAGGTCCACCACTCTCCCCGAGGGCAGGCCTGGGAGCTGGGGGAGCAGTGAGGACCACTGTGCTGGGGTCCTATAACCTGCCTGTCTCTGAGTCCCAGGCCCTGGCGATGCCACTTGGAATGTTGGTCCTGGGATGATCCTGCCTCTTCGCCAAACATCCTTTATACTTGGGGTTCCTTCTTATCCTAGGCTTTCCGTCAGGCCTTCTGATACCATTTGCTTATCCAATCTGGAAGAGGAAGGTTCCAGAGGAATCTCCAAGTTTGCAGATGACAAGAAGTGATGGCTAGTTCTTGGCATTCCTGCTCTCCCATTTTTCCTCCCTCACCCAAGGCAGATGAAACTAACCTACTTTTGCCTAGCAAGCCCAGATGAGGCTTTAGAACATCTCTGAACATGATTCGGGCCACCGTTACCAATCAATTGAACTTGGCAAAGGAGATGAAACCTATTTGTAACCCTACGCACAGTTCTGCTGCTGAATGAAAATTTAAACCTTGTCAGGACTGGATATAAGAAACCACGAAAGTGGACCCACAAGTGGCATGGGGGGAGGGGCCTCACTGTTGTGGGGTAAGTACATTTTGAGATTTCACCAAAGATTTTTTCCTCATTCTCCTGTCCCCCTAGCCCTTCCCTGAATTCAGGCTAAGACCTTCTGCTTTTATTCTCTTAGTGAGTGAATGACTCAGCAAAAATGCAGAGGGAAAGCTAAGAGTCTAAACAGACTTTTGAAACTCCTGGCAGAGATAGTAATTCGAGGGGGTGGGGGGGGGGAGAAAAGAAAAAGAAAAGCATTTGACGTTCAAAAGCTTAAGTTTTGGAGTTTCAAAAGGATGGCTCCAAAGGGGAGCTCAGGGCATAGGGAATATAGGATGAGTAGAAAAAGAAATGAGAGCAGGCAAACAGGAAAAAGAGGTCCTAGAGTGGAGGCTGGGGGCAGGGGAGGAGAAATTCTGGGGACGAATGAGTCTTTGAGAAGGGTTCCTGTGCCCTCCAAGTTCCTGGGTCAAGTCTGGGTGAGGAATGATGGCTGTCCAGGTAGATTTGGGAAACTGAGGCAAGAGGGGACCTGTACCTCTCTTTCCTGGGGCGAGCCCAAGAGGGGGCCCAGCATGGTGTGGAATATGGAGATCCTCAGACAAACCCTCTGGGGTTCTTGAAGCCCACGGTGGTGTCAGAGGCACAGGCATCAGAGAGGCAAGGATGTGGCACAGAGAGACAGTGGACACAAGAAAGAACCAGAACAGCATGGCAGAAGGCAGTGAGGGTGGGGGCCCCTCTGACACCAGCACGGTAGATGATGACGGGGGCGGGGTGGGGTGGGTGCTGGCCCGGGGACCCCTTCCCCTGACATCTTGGGAGACCTGAGGAAATGATAATCTATAGTTTATGGAGTTTATGGAGATAAAATGTCTGCCATTGAGCAGAAGGGGAGCCGAAAAGGAAACTTAAATTGAATCACAGAAAAGGGGAGAAAGTTACATCGTGGGCACGTTTTAGCTGACATTTGCATGCACTACACACACAGAGGTGTTCCCCAGATAATTCGGAGGTGACATTTTCTGGCTCTTGACTGGCCTGGGAAGTGTACTGGTCGTCTCTCTTCGGAAGCATCCAGTTCCCTGCCAGGCTCCCCCATATTTAGGGTATTGGGTGGGGATATGGTCACTGCACTCCAAGAAGGACCTACTGTCTGCAAGAAGATTCAGGATGGGTGGTCCTGAGAAGAGGAAGTTGGCAGGGACAGCGCTGACATGCATTGTAGCTGTGTGATTATGACTGAGGCCTGGAAGGCACATGGCTCACGGGAGATTTCACCAGAGTCGTCGAGGGTGAGGGCTGAGCCCCCTGGATTGTGTGTTAAGTCCTGGAGCACCACACAGTTTAAGCCAGGCCAGGTACACGGAACTGGAGGGAAGAAACTGTGGAATCACAGAAGAGAGTTTATCTCTGGGCCTGTTAACCCTGTGAGAATATAAATAATTAATAAAAATAGAAATAATTTCAAAGAAGGATTAGTTAGGGCTTAGTTTCTTAACCTCAGCATTACTGGCATTTGGGTCGGGTAAGTCTTCGAAGTCCTGTGTATTATAAGATGCCTAGCAGCATCTCTACCCCTAGATGACAGGACCACCTTGATCCCTGCCCCGCCACCAGTCATCGAGATAATCAATAGTATGTTCAGACGTTGCCATAGGTCTTGGGGCAAAATCACGCCCCCCCCCCCCCGCCATTGAGAACACTGGGTTAGTTGGTTTTTTGTTTTTCTTTTTTTTAGTTTTTCTATTACATTTATTTATTTTTGCGAGACAGAGTGAGACAAAGTGAGAGTGAGGGAGGGGCAGAGAGAGAGGGAGACACAGAACATGAAGCAGGCTCCAGGCTCTGAGCTGTCAGCACAGACCCCGACACGGAGCTCGAACCCACAAACTGTGAGATCATGACCTGAGCCGAAGTCGGACGCCTAACCGACTGAGCCACCCAGGCACCCTGAGAACACTGGGTTGGTTTAATGTTTCCAAAAGATGCATCGTAGATTGGGGTCACGCAAAAGGGAAGTGAGGTCATAAATAGTCAAATAAGTCTGGAAATGCTGAGTGAAAATGAGCTAAAAAGAACCTTTTTTTTTGTAGGACTTCCCGGGCCTGCCATAGGCCAGTGGACACATTAGAGCTCCAAGAGGGAACACGTAAGATTAGCATGTATCTGTACACATTGGGCATTGCTATGTTAGACACATTCGTGACCTGTAAAACATGAGGGTTAATAACAAACACATCATTAGTACTTTACAGATGAAGTGTCTGCCCAATAGATTGTTTTCCTCTTCACAATCGTCCGAGGTCAGTCTAATTATTCCTTCTTACCAGGACTCAGAATTAAAATA
Organism: Panthera tigris; assembly: GCF_018350195.1. Classification (NCBI taxonomy): domain Eukaryota; kingdom Metazoa; phylum Chordata; class Mammalia; order Carnivora; family Felidae; genus Panthera; species Panthera tigris. The sequence continues at coordinate 12,901,977 of NC_056672.1, forward strand.
CTTGCCCATGGCCACATGACTAACACATGGGGAGACTGAGACTCGAATGGATTTTAGATTCTCAGTTCTGTGTTCTTAATAGGGTTCCATGTTGCCTCATGGGCTCTGCTCTAAGCTTCTGAAATTCATGTCCTGCCACAAAGTTTATCCTCACTCTTGGGGACACTGACCATCTTAGTTCTCTCCAGAGACATTGTCCACTGGATCCACATTTACATAGGAAAATGGAAGGCTCAATGGAAAAACATTAGCGCGATGTAGTTTCTTTTAATTGCAATTCTTTTTTGAAGTTTATTTATTTATTTTGAGAGAGAAAGAGAGAGAGAGAGCCAGGGCACAAGCGGGGGAGAGACAGAGAGAGAGGGAGAGAGAGAATCAGAGACTTCTAAGCAGACTCCATGCCATCAGTGCAGAGCCTGATGCGGGGCTCAATCTCACAAATTGTGAGACCATGACCTGAGTCAAAATCAAGCGTCAGACATTTAACCGACGGAGCCACCCAGGCTCCCCTTGGTTACAATTTTTAAGTAACGTTTCTTTCTGAAAATGAAAATTATGTAATTGCATTGTTTCATGTTTTCCTGGGTTGCCAGGAAGCTCAGATTTAAAATTTCTATCTTGTCTGACAGTGCTCTTTCCTCTTGGTTCTATTATTATTTATTGCATATACTTTTATACAGTTTGTATGTAGCCTCCAGCCCTTGGTGGATAAGAGGAAATATATAAACACATACAATTAATAAATGGCAACTCTGCAACATATTCATCCCTTAAAAAAGCCCCACAGTGCTTCAAAAACCGTTCCATCTGATTTCATTTCCTAATCACGGTGAAATGGCCATGTGTGGATTGCAGCCAGGAGTGGTTACATTAGGGTGAAAGATACGCAGTCATCTATACAGGTTTCATCTGGGTGATGTGCCATCCAACTGATGTTTGGGTTTACAAAGCCTTTGCATAATCATTATCTCATTTGAGCTCATCGAATGGCCTCTCAGAGCTGGAGCAGGTATCACTAATGACTATTCTCATTAGACTGCTGCACGGTAAACCCAGGCTCAAATAATTTTAGAGGACTAATTTTTTTGCTTTCTAATGTTTCTGACGCAGACTAGCTAGTGGGAGAATTTAGAGGTAGAGCTGGGTCTTCAGCCCCCACACGGGATGTTGAACCTGAGCGGGGGTGGGGGGGTGCACATCAGCCATACCTGTAACTGACACATCCCCTCCCTTGCCCCCCTCCTCCCACCCTGCCCCACAAGCTCCAAGGTCCAAGAGGGGCAGTAGAGCCCCGACTGATCTACGCTCTCTTCCCAGTGAGCTCAACCTTTGCCAGAGTCATCCACACAATGCCCCAGACATGCATCGCCAGTGACACAACCCAAGATTGCCCAAGACTGGACATTTTTAAGAATTCTGTTAAACTCAGGAATCCTCACATTGTATGACTGCATACAAGATTAGAAACCTGAGGTTACAACACATGATGGATTTAGTCCGTAGTGTCTGCACGGCAATTTTATTTTATATAGTTTTTTAATGTTCATTTATTTTTGAGACAGAGACAGAGCAGGAACCGAGGAGGGGCAGAGAAAGAGGGAGACTGAAGACAGAATCTGAAGCAGGCTCCAGGCTGTCAGCACAGAGCCCGATGCGGGGCTTGAACTCATGGACCGTGAGATCATGACCTGAGCCAAAGTCGGATGCTTAACCGACTGAGCCACCCAGGCGCCCCATGCACGGCAATTTTAAACGTCGCAGTACACGAGTCAGCTCCGGCTGCATAATAAAACACCACACACTCGGCGGTTTGAACAACAGAAACTTAATTCTCACCATTCTGGAGGCCAAATGTCCAAGTTCAAGTTGCTGACTGGTTAGGTTTCTGGTGAGGACCCTCTTCCTGGCTTGCAGATGGGTCACCTTGCTGTGTCCTCACGTGGCCTTTCCTCCGTGTGTGCCCCAAGAGCATGAGAAAGTGAGGACGCGAGAATGAGAAAGCAAGAGGCCTCTTTTCCTCTTTTGTAATGCCACAGTCCTCCTGGATTAGGGTCCTATCTTTATGAGCTAATTTAGCCTTAATTACCTCCTCAAGGCCCTATGTCCAAATACAGTCACAAAAGGGGTTAGGGCGTTAGCATGTGAATTTTGTGAGGGGACACACTTCAGTCTACAGCAAGCAGATATGGCATTTGGGAGTGAACTTTATTTCCAAGGGTTATTCCAGTTTGGATGGTGTGAACTTTTTTTTTTTTTTTTTAAGTTTATTTATTTTGAGAGAGAGAGAGAGAGAGAGAAAGATAGAGACAGAGCATGAGTTGGGGAGGGGCAGGGAGAGAGGGAGAGAGGTAGAGAGAGAAAAATCCCAAGCAGGCTCCGCACTATCAGCACAGAGCCCGATGCGGGCTCGAACCCAAGACTTGTGAGATCGTGACCTGAGCTGAAACCAGGGGGTGGGACGCTTCACCGACTGAGTCACCCAGGCGCCCTTGGATGGTGCTAACTTCTAAATCAGCTATTACTAAAGGGCTAAAAATAGCATACACAGAACACCTGGAGCAAATACTCTACCTTTAAAAAGGTTTGGTGGCTTCAGCTCTATTCCCTCCTTAGCTGATGTTTGGGATCCTGCACTCACGGTCATTTCAAATCATGCTCTAGGTCCCCAATTTTAACATGGGCCAGCACCACAGGACAGTAGGTACAGGTAGCTGCTTCAGGGAAGAGGGGAAAGGGTCTTCCTTCAGTTTTCGAGAAAGGCTCATGCAGAGCCCGCTTCCCTATCTTGATGGACACCATGATCTCAGGGCTTTTGGTTTAAAACAATCATTACTTTCTCTGAAGTGTTGTTGCCTTGTGTCTGACTTGCAGTATAAATTCAGGGGAATTAAAATCAACGTCACGCTCCTTGCAGGGTATTGTTTATCAGTAAATTTGCTTCCCTTGCTATCTGGTCACAGATGACGTGAGATCTCTGTCATCATGGGTGAGTTAAGATGGTGGCATGGCCGTCTGGCATTCTTCCTCTAAGGGTTCTGTGTAATTTGAGGCCATGCTCCTATTCTTTCTGATTGCATTTCCTTAATTTCATACGCACGTGCTAGAAAAATGGCCCAACGATCAAGGAATCTTTGGACCATCGATCGACAGTCATGGACCACCCTACTTGCGATCTCTCTCCCTCTCTCAAGTCTAAGGGATCCTGAGCCTGGCATGATAAAGCCACAAAAGGAATCAAATTATGCTGAGCCAAAATAAATTCTTTTACTGAGAATTTCCCAGGAGTTTTGGTATTTTTGACTCTTGCTCGCTAAATATGGAAAGATTGAGACACCATGAGAAGCAGGGGAGCTGTTCTGCTTTTTTTAGTCTTCTGTCAAGAAATCATTTCATCTCTTTCATGCTATGTTTACAACATATCAGAAGTCCCCTCCCTGTAGAAAAGTCACAGCCCTCTGCATGGTAACAGTCTCTGGAGATGTTCTCTAGCTTTTATTTTTGTATAAAGAACAAAGCTCTGTGAATCCTAATTTATATTTCCTGGTGGTCTGATTGCTGCCCAACCTATGGGAACGGGGAAAATGGCCATTCCACAGCATCTTTTATCTTGAAGGAATCTTCTCTTTGTCCTCCATTCAACACAGGACCACAGCGTTCTCCAAATTCCGTGGGCATGTCCATGGTACTGTGGTGTGAACTTGTGTACAAGCACAGGGGAAGGGAGCTTGTACTTCCTTTTGAATGCATAGGATGCCTTTTTATGAAGGAACGGATGCGATCAGGAACTTCAGTGAATGGGGTTTATTTGAAGGTTATCACTGTGGAAGTCAAGAGAGGTGGAATAATCCGAGCAGTCTGGTGGCTCAGGTTCCCTGGAAGTGAGCGAATTATTCCACGATCATGAAGACTCATTAAGAGCATTAGTACGTTGATAGTGGTATTGGTCCAAGAGCAACCTGCTAACTTGCAATACTGCTGACTCTGTCTTACACCTTTGCCTGCTGCCATTTAATGTATTTCTCTCTCTCTCTCTCTTTCTTTCTTTTCTTTTCTTTTTTCTTTCTTTTTTTTTTTTTTTTTTTGGTGGCACGTGCAAATTGGTATTTAGAAGTAGGGGTTTGGTCAGATTCTTCTTTTTTGTTAAGAGCTCAGAATTGGTATTGTATGTTCTGTCTGGGTATCTCTCCCTGAGGACTGCTTGCAGCCACTGCTATTCATTGCCCGGATACGTTAATTCACTGCTGTTGAAAAATGGTGGTCTTCTGATTCCATCATCCTTTATTGGCTGGAAGACAGCTATGAAGAGAAACTTTCCATGTCAACTATTTGCTTGCCTTGACATACAGTTCCTTTGGAAAGCAGAAGAGATGCTGGTTTCTTTTGTTGCCTGGTTTTCAAGATAATGAGGTGGTTCTCTGAGTAGCATTTGGAGATTTTCTGCATTCCTATAAAGTCATATTTTTAACTGTGTTCATGGGGTATCCAGACCTTAACAGTGTTCAGGACAGCCCAGGGCAACAGAAGACCGTTTTATTTATTTATTTATTTTTTTTATAGTTTTTTAAGTTTATTTATTTATTTTGAGAGCTAGAGCAGGGGAAGGACAGAGAGAGAGAGAGAGAGAGAGAGAGAGAGAGAGAAATAGAGAGAGGGAATCCCAAGCAGGCTCCGCACTGTGAGCACAGAGCCTGATGTGGGTCTCGAGCTCAAGAAATGCAAAATCATGACCTGAGCTGAAAGCAAGAGTTTGACGCTTAACAAACTAAGCCACCCAGCTGCCCTCAAATAAGACCATTTTAGAAGAACTTCTCATGCACTGTTAGTGGAAATATCAATTGCTGCAACCACTTTGAAAGGCAGTTTGGCAAAATCTAGAAAAGATAAGAGTGTCTTCTACAACCCAGCAACTCTTTTTCTAGAGGAAATCTTACTGTTGAAGGCATACAATATCAGTTATAATAGTGAGAATAAAAAATAAACCCAAAATGTCCATCGAAAGGAGCATGGCTAAATTAAATCGTTATATGTTGAAGTGATAGTGTTCTACACAGCTGTTAAAAGGAATTAATTCGATCCATATATAGCATCGATTTCAAAATAATAATATCGAGTAAAAAACAAACCATAGAATGAATATAGTAACATTGTTTATGTAAAATGAAAATCTACCAAACGGCGTTGGGTGCTGTTTATGGCTACGTAAATAAGACAGTAGTTAAAACATGAACAGAATGCTCCTTTCTAAGGAGCTCCCTAGGAAGAGAGAATTGTACTGTGTAAATAGAAGTGTTTCTGTATTTTCCTCTGTTTCCCTACCCTTTGCTCTGCCTTGCCTTCCGGTTTTCCTCTAGGATTTAGGTTTGATTGACCGATTGATATTTCTACTTGGACTTCTCCTTGCCAAGACATCCCGAGGAAAAGGCATTGTCCATGTTGGGTCCCCACCTTAGGGGACCAGGGTAGAGGAAGCAACGGTACTGCAGTAAGAGACAACCCCAAGATTATACTTACTCGGTGATCCCTGAAACCTTCCAGAAGGAGGAATATTATTGTGTAGACACGTCAGATCTGTAAAAGAGCACAGGAAATCAGCTCCTGAGATTGCGAAATATTAGTTATAGGGCTGCGTGGTCTGTGGCAGTGTGAAGTGCACATTTGCATCATCAGAGAAGACAAAAACAGAGAAAAACTGAGCCCTGGGCAATGTGAAGCAGGACCCACAGTGTCCGGGGTTGGCAGAAACAGCCTTGCACTATAAGCAATGAGACCGTGGCTTACAGGACCCAAACTGGCAGCCCACAGACATTTTTGTTGAAATTGTTTTGGAAAAACTGTCCTGTTGAATTTTTTGTTGGAAAAAAATTCAATTGTTTAAAAATGTGGAAACATTTAAGGGGCGCCTGGGTGGCTCAGTCAGTTAAGCGACCGGCTTTGGCTCAGGTCATGGTCACATTCGTGAGTTTGAGCCCGGAGTCAGGCTCTCGGCTGTCAACAGGGAACCTACTTTGGATCCTCTGTCCCCCTCTCTATCTGCCCCTCCCCAGCTTGCTCTCCCTCAAAATAAATAAATTAAAAAAAAAATTTTTTTTAAATAAAGATGTGTAAACATTTAAATATTGGGAGATTTCACATTAAAAAAAAAAAAATCCTGATTCTGGATTCCCTGGAAAAATCAGAAGCTTTGGCATGGCTGGGCTCACCGTGTAGTGCGGAAGGCAGCAGTCAGCTGGAGGTGCTGCCCCCTATAGGTGGAGCATGTGCTCTGCCACAGAGTCCCCACCTGACAGGCCCCTTGACCGTCCCTGCAGGCTCCATTATCAGATTGGTAATGCCTGCCGGAGGGCAGGGTAATACAGATAATGGCATCTGTTTTCCTCCCCTTGCCGCATTTCCCTCCCTGAAAACATTTTAGTCACGTGTTTCCAACTATATTCAAATCGAAACTAAGAGCACTTGAAAATCAGGCCTGCTAGGGCCACGCCGGCCTTCCTCAGAGCTTCCTTTTATTTGGGGGTGGGGCAATGTGATTCAATTAAAGTGCAAGTCCTGGAAAGCCTGGTTCCTCACTGGCAGGACTATGACCTTAGTGCTCGTTCTTGGTCCTACGTGGCTGTGAAAGATGGCAGAGTGCACCAGGCAGCCAAAAATAAATCTTACAGTTCTGAATGCAGACCGTTCTCTATTATTTATAACACCCACAGCAACAATTCCCAAAGAACTAAGTCTAATTAAGAATTCCTGCTCATTATCTCGTGAGAAAATAGATTGAGATGGGTCCCAGACTCCATGCATGCCTGTGGGTTGGGGTGGGGGTGGGAGGGCAAGGGCTCCCCAGACGGGGAGAAAGAAAGGCCCAGGTTCAAATCAAAAAGTCATTCAGTCAAAGGACTCATCTCCAGGGGGCAGCCTCCCACAAGACTTCCTGTTCGGGGCGGTGGGCAGAGGTGGTTTCAGATGAGTCAGTGTGGATTGAGACTCAGATACAATAGCTTCTGCTGGACGAAATAGAACAATGTGGCCATAGCTCAAATTTTTCCATAAAGTGGGCACATGCATGAGCCCAGGACCAGGGGATGTCGGGAACAGGTGACCTAAGCGATACCCACCACCACCACCACTTTCCAAAATTCACTCCATCTCTGCTTCCTTACCTGTCTGATAGTCCACCATTAGAGGGTCGTTCCTTTGTATTCAGACACCATCCCTAGGCATGATCTCTTTTCATATCAATATCTTTGGGAGAAGCTTAAAAAAAAAAAAAGCTTTTTAAAGTCCATTTGCTGTCTGTGTCAGGCCCTTTCTTATGCATGAATTCATCCCCAAGGTCACATAGCTAGTAAGTGGTCACAGGAATGGGGCTCCTCTCAAGCGCCAAGTTTATTGCTCCGTGTAGTTTTCAGTGTATGTTCCTGGGACACCTGCGGGTCCTGAGGTCGGTCTGTGAAGTCAGAACTATTTTCATAGTAATACTAAGAGAGTATTTGCCTTTTTAACTCTCGTTGCCTCCTGGACGTATGGTGGAGTTTTCCAGACGCTTCACGACATGTGATATCACAACAGATTAAATGCAGAAGCAGATATGAGAACCCAGCTGTCTTCTAATAAGCCCGACACTAAAGAGGTTTGCAAACACAAAACAATGTTGTCTTACTCGCTAATTTTGTCTATGTGTTTATTTTGGAGCTTTTTGGAATTGTCAATAATTTGAGGAGTGCAAAGCCTTCTGAGATCAAAATATTTGAGAACCACTGTTCTGTGGGTTCTAGCGGGGTGCCTAGCCATCTTCATCTGAGTGTGGGCCGAGTTGCTTTTTCTCTGAGATAGCTAGTTAAGAAAGGCAGTGGGGCGGGGGCGCCTGGGTGACTTTGTCGGTTGAGCACCTGACTCTTGATTTCAGCTCAGGTCGTCATCTCACAGTTCCTGGGGTCGAGCCCCGCATCAGGCTCTGTGCTGACAGTGTGGAGCCTGCTTGGGATTCTCTCTTTCCCACTCTCTCTCTGCCCCTCCCCTGCTCACATTCTCTTTCTCAAAATAAAAAATAAATAAATAAAATAAAATAAGAAAAGAAAGAAAGGCAACAGGGCACGGAAGTCAGGGGAGGAGAAAGTTGGACTCTACCCAAGGAGGACAGACTTAGACCTGAGAAGGTAGCAGGAGGGTCTTCAGGGAGAGAAGAGGGCATGGAGAGGGGAGTCTGGAAGCGCTAGGAACAAGACTGTCCATGCCCAGGGACTGGTAGTCAGCAATTATGGTGTAGTGGTAGGAAGCAAGACCTGGTTCAGAAGACTTGTTTTGGCCAAACCAGTTAGAAATGGTGTGACCTGGGCAGATCACTTCACAGGGCTTTATTCTCCTTGGCTGTTGGTTGGACTAAATCAAGATTTTCAACCCAGTATTGAGACAAAATGACAGATAATAAAACATATGGCAGTAATGAAAGATAACAGCCAAAATATCAGAGTTTGTAAATATTGATTTTATAAAAAATTAAGGCATATTTAGCATTGTCTCCTATCATAATGCTGCTCTACTTATTTGAGTTCTGATGTGTTTTCTTGAATGGGACCCCAGCTAGCGCAGAATGGCTTTGCCCAGGAAGCATAAGTCACCATGGCAGAGGAGAGAGGCTAGGGGCCATTGAAAATAGATGACTTAGGGACGCCTGGTGGCTCAGTGGGTTAAGTGTCTGACTTCAGCTCAGGTCATGATCTAGAGGTCCGTGGGTTTGAGCCCTGCATCAGATTCTGTGCTGACGGTTAAGAGCCTGGAGCCTACTTTACATTCTGTGTCTCCCTCTCTGTCTGCCCCTCTCCTGCTCATGCTCTGTCTGTCTGTCTCTCTCAAAAATAAATAAACATTAAAAAATTTATGAAGATTGATGACTTAGTAAGGTTCTCTTTCAGCTCAAAATCTAGAGGTCTAAAACAGTGTTTGGTGCCTATCCTGTTGACATGTGTCCTCAGAGAACAGAAGAGAGAACCCGTGGAAGAAGAATCAAGAGTTACTAGACTTTCTGGCCACATGGACCTGGGATTTCCCAACTCTGTCACCTGGTATTTGTGTATTCTTTTTTTTATTAATTTTTTAAAAATGTTTTATTTATTCTTGAGAGAGAGTCAGAGCATGAGCGAGGGAGGGGCAGACACAGAATCCAAAGCAGGCTCCAGGCTCTGAGCTGTCAGCACAGAGCCCAACTCGAGCCAGTGAGATCATGACCTGAGCTGAAGTCAGACGCTCAACTGGTTGAGCCACGTAGGTGCCCCATATTTGTGTATTCTTGAGTAAGACATAGAATCTCTTTGTAAAAAAAAAATCTCTTTGTAAAAATGTAAAAAACGTATTCTTGAGTAAGACATAGAATCTCTTTGTAAAAATCTCTTGAGTAAGACATAGAATCTCTTTGTAAAAAATAATAAAGCTCACCTTCTAGGGCTGTTGTAGCTGTTCAATGAAAAAACATATCAAATTGGCTGGCTCAGAGCCAGCAATGGATAAACATTGGCTTTCTTCTCTTTTCTCAAAGTGCATAAACAGAGAACTGAGAGACGACACGGATGGTTGGTCTTTTTTGGATGGCTCTTGATGACAGACAGGGAGGGCTGCTTCAGAGGAGTGAATTTCAAGCACTTAGATGTTGAATAACAGAGGAAGCAATTTGGTAATTGTGTACATGAAGCTGAGAAGATGCCATCTTGGTTTCCTGTTCCTTCCTGGTGGCCACAGGGAATGTGTATCTTCATTCATGTCTCCTCCTCTGGTCGTACTTCCTGGGAGCCATGATGGATGAACCACAGCCAGTGAAGATTTTGCTCCCCATTTATCATGTTCTGGCTTGTTCTTGGAGCCATTTGCTTTCCAACAGGTGAGTTGGAAGATATGGATTACATGTTGTTAATATAGTAAGTAGTGGGATGTTGTGGTCATTTTCTTTGGGATGTACAAGTGGGACTTAGCATAACAAAAGCTCAGGAAACAGAAATTTATGCTTCCCAATCATCCCTCCTTGATTCTACTTACTGACTTTAAAACTCCCACAAAAAGTACCTTATTTAGATTAAAAAAAAAAAAACAACCTATTTCCTTGGTGCAAATGTATTTGCAAAAGATAAATGCCGGTTAGAATTAAACACTGTTTGACAGTACTTTGCACAAATAAATATGATAGGCAGACATCTGAGAAGATGTCAAGACTCATCGGTTAGCGCCATCAAATGAGCTCCAGTAGAAGAACTTCTCTTTAGCATCCAGGAACATGAAGAGTTATAGAAATCCAAGCACATGGTTTGCACACAATCTGAGGAGTAAGGGAATGGAAAAGGCACAGGCCTTGGAGTCTGAAAGATCTGGGTTTGAAGTAGGGCTCCCTATCTCCTAGGTGTGTGACTTTGGAAATATCTTTTAACCATACTGAACCTCAATCTTCTTATCCGTAAGTTGGACATAATAAAATCTACCTTGTAGAGCTGTTTTGAAGATTAGACATAAAGCGTCTTATAATAACAGATGTCTAATAAATAGTAGCTCTGATGACAATGTTGTCTTTAGCGTGTGCTGATAAACCTAGGACACCTACTTTAACCGGAGCTATTTGCTCCATAGAGTTGCCTCCAAACATCCCTTTATATACCACATACTTTACAGTTCTGCCTGACAGTTTGGCTGCAAATGACTAGGTGTTGAGAGAGGTTAATTCATCAATGGCCTGGCTTCACATATATAGTTATAAGCTGTAAAAATAACCTTATGAAGGAAGCACATTGACTTCTATAAAAGCACACAAACATATGTACATTGTGTAAGTACACAATCAATTGCAGGTACTTGTGGATAGAGAGTAGGTAGGAGGCATCACCAGGTCCACTCTTTATAGTTAGAGTGGAAGAACCATTTGCTTCCTAGTGGGGGTCTTTGGGAAAGGAACGGAGCCAGTTCCATCACGGGGTCAGTGAGGGGGAGGGTGACAGAATCATTTGTGAATCAGCCATCCTGGGGTGGGCTGATGTGCCAAAGTGAGACTGTGTGTGGACCCCAGAACTGGAGGCCTACGAAGAGGAGCACCCATAACTTCATTTAGCACTGATGTGCAAAGGTTGGCTTCCTCTGCAGATGCAGGAGTCTGCTCAGGGATCTGGACTGGAGTGGCACAGTCTCAGGGTGGACCCGAACCATTAGGACTGTTAGGGCCAGGCCTCAACAGTGACACTGTGTGACAGCAAGAAGCAATGGCAGTGGCAGGTTGATCAGACTTAATGTCACCTCACTTGGTGAGAAAGTAGGATTGATCGTTTGGATTGAGTAATTCTAGAAGGGAGGGTAGAGCGTTGTGCAATGCAACGACCGATTCAGTCAAGGACTGTAGCAGTGGATATTAAAGCCATTAGGTGAAAGGTTGCAGGGGACCCCACAGGTTGCTCACAAATTGTAAAGGTAAAATGTATCTTTACCTTTCCTAGTGGAAACACGTGGCATTGTGCGCCCCTTGGTGTGAGGCAAAAGCATGTAAGATACTTGTGAAGTATTCTTGCCAAATATGTTTAGGCTGAATCTGATAAAGCCTTTAGACTGAACTTCCAGTTTCTAGGAAGTAAAGGGGAGAGAAAATCATGAATAGGACAAGAGGAAACAATCACACAAATTCAGAATGTGGCACATTCTGCAGGACAATTAGCCTGGACTCCTTGAAATCAATGTCGTGAAAAATCAGTGTGTGTGCTGGGGGATTGCTCTAGACTAAAAGGCTAAAGAGATCTGTCAACTGAATGCAGTGGTTTGGAAAATAAAAATTAGCTACAGAAGTAAATTTGGAAACATTTGGGGAAATGTGAATACGACCTGGATATTAGATGACATTTAGGATCATTGCTAATTTTCTTAGGCATGATAGTGGTATTGTGGTTACCAATGAGAGGAGAATATCATTTTTCTTAGGAGATAAATTTTGTAGTATGTGTAAGTGAAGTGTTTTGAATATTGCGACTTACTTTCATGTAGTTTGGGGAAAAATATATACAATAAAGCAAACAGCAAAATAATTGGTGAAGGTAGGCAGAGGGAATAGAAGTGTTTATCATCCTATTCTTTCAATGGTTCTGTATATTTGAACATTTTTGGGGTGCCTGGATGGCTCAGTTCAAGGTTCGTGGGTTCAAGCCCCACATCAGGTTCTGTGCTGACAGCTCAGAGCCTGGAGCCTGCTTCACATTCTGTGTCTCCCTCTCTCTGCCCCTCTCCCCGCCTCAAAAATAAATAAACATAAAAAAAAAACTTAAAAATTTTTCATAATTCGGAGGGCAAAAAGAGAAAGGGGGACTCAAGGGTTGGTACTAGACTTTCCGCTAACATACAGGAGGATTTAAGAAGTCACTGGAAAAACTAAGGGATGGCACAACCATTGTACTACCCGCTTATGGAACAGCAGCCCTTACTGGTTAAAAAAAAAAAAAAAAAAAAGGAGACAAAGCCTGCTCACTTAGACTCTCCAGTGTGACAGAGAGGAAATCTAGTTGTATGTCAATCTTTTAAAGTCAGGATGAGAAATCCCCGTGCTTAGATGTGGGTGACTTTCGTTCTCATCCGCAGATAGTCCTTCATGGTGGGAAGGCGGGGAGCCTGCTCCGAAGACAAATTGAGGTAATTGACAAGACTATTAGTTAACCTTCATTTGTAGGAAGAGCTTATCGTTGGAGGAGCTTTGGCTTGGAGGAGACTTGGAGGTGTACAGGCTGTTTGCATTGCCTTTATCAGAAATAGGTTGGTTTACTTAATTCAGGGTCTTACTGTCTCGACTTCAGTGCCTTTGCTCAGCAGCTGTGGAGGAGGACAGGTGAGAGCCGGCCGCTCGCATCATGGCTCATCCAGCTGTCAGCTTGATTTCTTCCGCCGGTCGATGTTTCAGAATGACTGTGTATGCTTTTTGCTTTGCCAGCCTGCATGGAGTCTCAGAGCTTTAGACCTGGAGAGACATTCGGTTCTTAATCTTAATCTAGATTCTTCCCTTCGTGACTGTGGAGGGGCTTCGGGGATTCTGTGAACCCCTTTAAATGGTCTCCGGGATCTAAGCTTTCTTCCCTAGGAAGGGTTCCTATCTTTCAACAGATTCCAATAAGTGGTCATACCTCAAGAAATTTAAGAGCCACTGATCTGGTCCAACCTCCAAAGCCCACGTAGCAGACAGAAAAACCGAGAGAACAAATTAGGGAAAAAGCAGTTATTGAAATTTTTGGAATGTCTGTATACTTTAAAGAACTGACCTGGTTTCCTGCTACTGCAGACTGAGCTAATGGGCCAGTAAAAGCGGTTGAATGAAATAGAGCCACTGGGGAGCTTTTGCTGTCAGCATGGAAACCCCAAATAGCAGAGACACGTCTGGTTGAAATCCCCAAGAAGGTAACATAATTTGGGAGCAGGTTCTGCAGTCTAGAAGCCAGGGTCATGGGGGAGACCAGTTGGATTCTTTTGCATGGACTACATCTGAGCTCTGACAAAGAAAATACTATTGAGAAATATTAATGCCAACAAATTCTATTGCCCCACCCCCTTTCCCCTCCAACCCATATAAAAACATGTGGGTTCCTTGGAAGAACTGAGACCTGAGAAAGCTCAGTTTTCTTTCTGCAACAGAGAAAGCACTCTATTTGATGAAGCATTGTGGTGCTTATCTGGTGAGCAAGATAAAGACAGAAAAGACTCTTTAAATTGGACCCTGAGAGCAATAGGGGTAGATCAAGGGGTTGGAGGGTAATTATAATCAAGCCAACTAGGTACTTTTATTTTATTATTTTTTTAAATTTTAAATTCAAGGGTAATTAGCATACAGTTTTAAATTAGTTTTAGGTATACAATAGGATGGTTCAGCAATTCTATACATGACTCAGTGTTCATCGTGATAAGCGATCCCCTTCCCCTATGTCTTCCATCTCCCAACCCACTTCCCCTCTGGCAACCACAAGTTTGTTCTCTATACCATTTAAGTAATTTTTGAAAGGCTCCAAACTTCTGGGTGCCTGGTGGAGGGTCTAGTGCCTCCTGAAGCTGCCTCTGCCCCCACTGGGAGCGGTTCATGATCAGGCAGGAAGCTTCGCTCTGCCTCCAATTTCCTTTCTGCCACCTTTTCTTGCTGTTAGCTCCTCCTCAGCATCCAATGACCCAGGGGTTATGGCGGACCTCTCTGTTAGTAGCATCTTCCCACGACTGTACCGACTTTCATGCCAAGTTCTAAATTTTCCTTACGGGACATCTGTTGGACTTTGTATATGTTTCTGCTAAATTGAAACGTCACTGAGGGCATACTCAGACATACCACAATGGGGAACACTACCTTGGTAGGTCAAGTGTCTATGACCATGGTCTCCAAAATACCTTTCAGCCCAGATCCAGCATTCTGTAAAAGGCCCCATCTGTCTTCTACCTCAACCTTATTCCCACTTGCACTTTGCACTAGGCAAGGAACCATCATTCATTAGTTCAATTTGTTTTGCCATTAACTTATGTGTTTACTCAGTTATTTGATGAATGCTGATTGGCTTACAACTGGAATATACAGTGGCTCTCCCCCACCCACCGGAATATTTCTAGGATCCACGTTGGAGAATCAAAATGTCAGAGTCATCTTCAATGTTCCCCTTTCCATGGGGTTGTTTCCATCATCACCCTATCATGTATGCCCTACATGATGCCCTCCTGTTGCATTTAACCCCGTCCTTGGCCCTTTTACCCCATTGGCAAGTCCTGCCCCTTTTCCACTTTGGCTTCTATCATTTCCCCTCTCAGGTCATCTTAATCTCTCACCCGGATCAAATTTTCTGGGCTCACTTCTGTCCTTTTATGACATGCTGGTATATGCTGTAGCCTTAGTGAATTACTTACCAGTTTTCTGGTGCTTTATTGTATCTTCATTCCATTGTATCTTTTCTTGATCATGCTATACTTTTTGCCTAGAATTCATCCCCCCTCCCCTTTTCTGTCTTTAAAAATCCCACCCATTCTCTAAGGCTGAGATATTTGAGCTGAAATGTCTATCACCTCTTCAGAGAAGCCTTCTCAAACTTTCCTTCAACTCTGCCCTCCAGTTATTGCAAATTTTATTGCATATATAAAGAGCACGCTCTGTGCTCCAGAATGTTTGGTTCATGTAATTTATTCATGGGGCTTTGAAAACTCTGATTTGTAGAGTGGCATATCGGTTTCTGTTGGATTGGAAGCTTGCTGAGGTCAGAGACTGTCTATTCATCCATTTCCTTATTCATTTTATGTGCAGGCACACCAGACACTCTGCCAAGGTGCTCATGGTTTATCTGGAGAAACAAGTAAACCTCCCACTATCAAGTAGGGTGACAATTGCTACAACAAAGGATCCATGTAAGGCTTGACACATGGTCAATAAAGGAGAGTTTATTACGGTAAATTAGAGAAGTCTTCACAGAGGTGGAGCTGGTTGAGTTGTGACTTGAAGGATATATCGCCTTATTTTGTTAATTCTGAGTGACACATTTTTTTTCTTTTTGTTTCATTTCATTCCATTTTCATTTTTTTCCAAATCAGAACGTGTCTTTTGGTCAAAGTATACATATAATGTGGCAGTGTGTCTTATAGTTTGTGGCCTCCAAGTATTAAGATATGGTACTTAGGTATTGCGGTTGTGCTTAAAAGACACCAATTTGATTTTAAGCAAAAGTGTGTGTAAGGGAGGTGTATTAGCTCCCTGTTGCTGCTGTAATAAATCACCACAAATTCAGTGGCTTTAAACAACACAAATCTATTCGCTTACAGTTCTAGCGGTCAGAAGTAAAAATGAGTCTTGAGGGGCTAACATCAAGATGTCAGCAGGTGTGGTTCCTTCTGGAGACTAGGGGAGGAATCTCTGCCTTGTCTTCTCCAGCTTTTAGAGGCCTCCTTGGCTCGTGGCCCCTTCCTTTATCTTCAGCATGTGCCACTTACATCTCTGCTTCCATTGTCACACTAACCCCTCCACTCTCTTACAAAGACGTCTGTGATTACACTGGGCCCACCTGGATGATCCAAGATTATCTGCCTATCTTGACGTTCCTAATTTATCGCATCTGCAAAGCCCCTTTTGCCGTGTAAGGTAACGTGCATAGGTCCTTGGGGTTAGGATGTGGGCATCTTTGGGAGGTCATTACTTAGCTTACCACGTGGGGAATCTGTTTTAAGGATACTGATGTGCTTTTAGAGTCCAAAGTTGGGACTATGGTTATGGAATTTTTCTGCTTCCTATGTCCGCTCCTGTCCCTGTATCAATATTCCTTCTCTCTCTTTTTTGTGGCAGACTGACTTTCTCTGCAACTCGGCCATATGCAGGAACATGATTGTCAAGAATTCCTGAGTCTGTAAGTTACGGTTTCACTGTCTAGAGATTGCTATCTGCATTTTGTTCCACATTCCCAAGGAAAGAGCTCCAGTTGGTGCTCTTGAGTCGATGTCACCCTTTGCCAAAGATCTAGCCAAAATTAAGGCTGTTTGAAGGGTACAGCTCTTTCACAAGTACAGAATGACTGCCACGGAGGAAGCATCTCCAGGGGTACTCAGCTGGGCAATACACTAAAACACAGTCTTCTGTAAAGGACAGCTAGTTGTTCACCAGGGAATTAAGTAAGAGGGTGACATTTCAAATAGAGTATGCTGGCACTTGGTCAAGCATTCCTCAAAAAGTGAGTCTCCATGAAATATTTGTGGAATTAGGTTGAGCTGTAAAATTTCTTTAGTGTCTCCTTCCATGGGGTTTTATCACCTCTTGCCTGGAATCCTGTGGTCAGGCCAACCACACCTCCTCCTCCCCTGCCGCTTCACATTTTTGCCTGGAATTCTTCAGTCACTTTCTTCTTATCACAGAATAAAGTCCAAACTCTAGTCTGGCATTCATGTATAAGATGATGAATAATTTCCGCCCCCCCTCCCCTCTGGGACAGAAGAAGAAGAATGTTGATTTCATAGATGTGTTGAGAAGATTAAATGAACATAAGGGATTGTGATACTTTCCCACAAACCTCCAATGTGAGTCTTCTGCCCTGATCAGGATGGCTCCTGACTGTTCCCTGAGCAGGACTTCATTGTTCTCATGGCTATGTCTTTATTTTCCAACAGCCTTGGAAATGCCTGGTTCTCACCTCCTGTCTCCCCTAGTCCCCTCTATTCCGTTAGGCCCTGCCAGGCTACAGATGTTCATTCTTTCCTCTCTTTAAAAAATATTTACTTTGTGAGAAAGAGAGAGAGACAGTGAGCAGAGGAGGGGCAGAGAGAGAATCCCAAGTGAGATCTGCACTGTCAGCACTGAGCTCGACATGGGGCTTGATGTCACGAACCGTGAGATCATGACCTGAGCCAAAATCAAGAGTTGGACACTCAATGGACTGAGCCACCCAGGCGCCCCCATTCTTTCCTCTTAACCTAAAAGCATCTCTAGTTTGTGCTATGCTGTCTCAGAGTAGATTATGTAGTCCAATTTCCTACACAAATTGTGGGAAACCATCCACACGTCGCTTTCCTGGTGGCCATTTTGCTGCATGTGAATACTTTCAGTGTTGATGAGCTAAATTTGGGCTGCTCATCCCCATTTCTTCAACAGCTCTAATTAAATAACTACACCATGTAATTATCTTTTTAGTCATGACAGTCTTGCCTTTTTAATAAAATTTTCAGTTCTTCCAGAAGAACAAAGTAGCTCCTCGAAAGATATTGGTTGTATTTATGCCTAAAATGACAATTTCGTGACATTAGTAGTTAAAACATTGCTACCACTTTTCTTTGCTTTTATTTCAAATTTGCTATTCCTCGCAGAAGCCAAGTTGCCATTCCAGGCCTTGTGGTTATTGTCATGACGTCTAGAACAGGTGTCTGAACAGAAAGAAGGCAAAGATGTCGGTTGATCGTCGAACCAACTTTTCTTGGGCCACTTTAAGTTACTCTTCAACAGGACTTGAATATTTGTGGGGGGGGGATGTTCTGCTGCAGAACTCTCTCCTTTCTGGAGCATTCTTTCAGTCTTTTCACTCTTCACATACAGATATCTGTATAACCGTATCTAAACACCTGGTTTAATTTTTACAAAAATTGGGATTAGACCCGACATGTTGCTCTGCATTTCCTTTTAAGAAGGACTTGACAACATACCAGTGGCATATTTTTATGTCAATATACAAAGACTTAATTGTTGTTAATGGCTCCATGGTATAGCATGATCTATTTTTTTCTCCTATTGCTCAATACATATGTTGTTCCCAATTGATTCCTCAATTCTGATTTCTCTACTTTAAAAGATATTAAAAAGATAACTCACCACCACACTGTTACTCACAAATTCACCCAGTGATCAGGGTTGAATTTTGTCTCTGCCACTGTTTCTTGAAATCCTAGCCCCTTGTACCACAGATTGTGACCATTTTTGGTGAATAGCCTCATTCCAGATATAACTAGTTCAGCTGAAGTTGTACTGGAGAGTAAAGTGGGTGCCATACTCGTGTGATTATAAAAAGAGTAAATTTGGATACATGATAACACACAGGGAGAGTGTCATGTGAAGATGAGGCAAAGATTGGGGTGATGCTTCTATAAACCAAGAAATGCCAAAGATTGCCAAAAAATCACTAGAAGCTAGGAAGGAGAGGTGTTGAATAGATTCTCACAGCCCTCAGGAGAAACCAGCCCTGCCAACATTTTGATCTTTGAACCCTGGCTTCTGGAAACATGAGACAGTAAGTATTGTTTAAGCCACCTAATTTGTGGTATTTTGTTAAGGCAGCCCTACAAACTAACACACCCAGTCTTAAATAAAAATGAATGTTTAGTGCTTGAGACAAAGAATATTGGGGCAACAGTTCATGATTTTCTAGGGTGACTGTGTTATGTCATAAGATAATGACTGTGATACAGCCCAAGGCTTCTGAGAAATGGCTAAAACTGTAAGAAAGTAGTGTCCCGAATGTTAGGCTGAGACCAGGTTAACAACCATAGACCAGGAGGGGTAGAAAAGAAAGAGTTGCTGCGAACTTTCCATGTCTAAGGATATGGTACTCTAGGGCTTTATACAACAAGCCACGTTCTGGCTTTTAATCAAATAGGGTAATGTAAACAAGTAAGTAATGACAGATTGCTTTTAAATTAAAATTAGAATTAAAATTTAGCTCTAGGGAATTTAGTCTTCTTCAACCTTCATCAATTATCTTCTTCAAGGAAGCTCTATGTTGCTCTAAATCTGAGATGTTGGTAGCAAATGATGGTTGACCTGGTTTTCCAGGAAATCTGAGGGCACATGGTTGAATCTTGTGTGTGTTACATAAATGTGCATATTTATAAACAAATTCCTATGCCAACCATTCCATTTTCAAAAAATTGACTAGACAGAGCCAACGGGAAAGGTACAGATGAAGATACTAGTTGGAGCAAAGCTCCATTCTCAAAAGTGGGGTCAATTCTGGAGATGCCATGAAACTGCCCAGAAGTTCTAACCAAGATGAAGCACTGTAGCATTTGAAGGTTTATCAAATGAGTGTTCCCCTTACCTGGAGTGTCCTCCTCATGCTTATTAAACCCTCCCTGTTCTTCAGGACACATCCCAAGGTAGCCTCTTCCACAGAGACTTCCTTGCCCTGAGTCACAGAGCGTTGTGACTTCTCTGAACCTCTAGACTTTGTTCCTTAAGCAACTGAATGGTAATTTCAAGACTGTGTATGATTACATTTCATTACAGCTAGATTCAAAGCTCCACAGGGGAAGGGATTTCACCCATTCACCTGGGCACACCAACTGGGACATAGTAGGTACTCAATGAGTATTATTTTTGAATAAAAGATTGCACGTATGTATGTTCTACAATTTCTCCTCTTTGCGGCAGAAGCTTCAACCAGAGTTACTTAATGGGGTGGGATGGATACCCTTTCTCCCATCCCTCAGCACTCTCAGAGCTAACCCAATTATAGATCATAATATGCTTTACAATGGGTCATGAAAGCATGCCTGCCAGACCTGTAGTGTGAAGACAAGTCTGTCATGTGTCTCTCATGCAGCCAGATTGCTACCCTCAAGCCTTTCCTACTTAGAGATGCTAGGGATGCCACTGCTTTTTTACATCCTTTAAGATAGGGTCCAACACTCCAGCGCGCATAGGAGCTTTCCATGTTACTGAGGGAAGGGGACCATATGTAAGGTGCAGAACAGAGTGCTGGGGACTGTGGTGTGTTGAGGAGTACATGCTCCTTTTATTCACTTATTTTTTAAGGTTCACTTATTTTGGAGACAGAGAGAGAGAGAGAGAGAGAGAGAGAGAGATGGGGAGGGGGAGAGAGAGGGAGAGAGAATCCCAAGCAGGCTCCATGCTATCACTGCAAAGACTGATGGAGGACTTGAACTCATGAACTATGAGATCATGACTTGAGCCAAAACAGGATGCTTAACTGACAGACCCACCCAGGTGCTCTGAACACATGCTCCTTTTAAAGGGGCAGCCAATGCCTGGGTGGCTCAATCAGTTAAGTGTCTGACTCTTGATTTTGGCTCGGGTCATGATTTTGCAGTTTGTGAGTTCGGGCTCCACACTGACAGGGTGGAGCCTGCTTGGGATTCTCTTTCTCTCTCCCTCTGCCCCTCCCATGTGCTCTCACACGTTCTTCTTTCTCAAAACAAATAAACTTAAAAAAAAATGAAGGGGCAGCCAAGATGCCATAAGTCAGGTGACTCTTTTCATGTGGGAATGCAGGTCTTGTTTTAGCAGATCTTCAGATTTTTCAAGGGAAGCCAGAAATATGAAATTAGACGTGAAATCTATCAATTTTTAAATGTTTTGCATTTTTATTTTTTTAAATGTTTATTTTTGAGAGAGAGCGAGCAAGCACAAGTGGGGGAGGGGCAGTGCATGAGAGAAACACAGAATCCGAAGCAGGCTTCAGGCTCCCAGCTGTCAGCACAGAGCCCAACGCGGTGTTTGAACCCATAGACCACAACATCATGACCTGAGCTGAAGTTGGACACTTAACCGACTGAGCCACCCAGGTGCCCAGAACGTTTTACATTTTTTAAAAAACACCTCTTCTCTGCTGGCTAGATATGACCCACAGACTACCAGTTTGCAACTTATGCTTTACAAGTAGCTTATGGGGCCCTGGGCAATTATCTCCACGTACCCCACTGTTCTTGGCATGAAGATGGTGGAAATCAAGTGACGGCAAATAAATGCACAAGGAAGTCCAAGTCATGTTTTAAACTACTAAGTTTTTTTTTTTTTTATTGCAAAACATTTGTTACAGAAATTTCAGAAAGTTTTTCCCATGGTATCTGCCAACTTCTGCTTCGAATTATGTATCTAAACAAACAAGCTCAAAGTGCATTGTGAATCCAATAATAGACCTTTAAAAAAGAACAATTCCTCTAAGGATTTATATATATTTATAATGTCGATAGATATGCAAACCGCTGTCTATCCATACACAAAGAAGGAAAAGATGTATATATATTTAACAAACCCAATTTCAAAATTGTTGTATTTATAGGAATTCATTTAAAAAGGATATTTGAAGAATTTCCCCCATTATAAACTATGGTTAGAATGTTTACAAATGAGAGCCTAAGTTCTAGATTATGAAATGATTATGAATACAGTATACTGCATGTACTGTTTTGCACAGCAGAAACAGCAATATAAACTCAAGTTAGACGCTGTAGTGACAGGAAGCAGATAAGCCTCGATACAATGCTACGGTACTCTTCTTCTGAATCTCCCTCACAAAGATCCTACGTTTGGGTCCAGAAAGATGCAGCTAAGCAAATACACACACATAATTCATTCGGGAGAACGGGAATAACCCTGAATAGGGTGAGTTCCTCTCCGCCCCTGCCTCAGTTCTCGCTGTATTTCTTGTATACACTAAGTCAGGATCAAGAATATGATCCTGGTTGGCCCTAAATCAGAGGTCCCAAACTAGTGCTGTTGGGACTGAATGCTGCTGGCAGACACATTTGTTTGGCTAGCAGAGTGTTTACAAGTCTGAATGTGAATGTTTTTGTAGCGGGACATGTGTTCTCTCATGCCCTACAAACCCCACTTCTTCCTGTTGTCTTTCAACATCCAACGGGCACATTTGCGTCCTGGCTCCAGCCCCTGTGTGTATTTGAGGTTGCAGCCCGCAGTCTAGATGCAGATGGCTGGTTCTGATGATCTGGGGAGAGCCGGGGTGAAGACAGGAGGGACTCTTTTTGGGATTCAGGCGGGCAAAGAACTGGAAGGGACTGATTCAAACGCCAGCTGAGTCAGGGGCATGGGGGAGAGTACGGGGAGCAGCCTCGGTTAGCGGGAAGATTAGGGCGGGACAAAGTCTGAAAGCTGGACTTTCTCCAAGTAGCCACTGTTTCAGCTTATTGTGCCAGGCTCCATGGGGTACTGAGGTACTAGGAGCAAGGGTCTGTTGGTCTGGCAAAAAAGCGTGTTGTGCTGGGTGAAGAGAAAGGAAAGTTAAGGGGGTGACGAAGGATGCATATTCAGGCGTGAAGCTGAACTTCCCTCTGTGACCCAATGCTCTCAGCAGGCTGCCTGTTCCTGAGGAAGGCCTGGGTCAAGGTTGGTTTCGATGCTCTGCAGATAGCCCGTGGACTCGTGGCCATGTGTGCCCTTTTCGCTTTCCAGCTCACAAACATTGTGCAAATAGGCAAGGGCCTGGAGGCTTATGGGGACCCGCAGACAAGGTGAATTAGGGAAGGGGAAATTCACCTCACTCTGACTGCCATGTGGATTATGTGGCCACTGAAATCCTTCCTTAGACGACATGTAGAAATCGTCATGTTTTGATTTCATTAGCAGCGATCAGTGCAAGGAACTCAGAGAAAAGGCAACGCAGGGACCTTCTCAAGTGCATTAAAAAAGAAAATAAAAGAAAAATCTTGTTTTCCTTAAATCAGAACCAACGCCTCTTTGGCTGACCCCAATCTGGGAAAGAGAATGTTTGACATGTAAAAGGAAGAGAAAGCTTAGGCCAGTGCAGGCTGAGAGAAAAGTTTTCTCTACCCGTTTGAGGAACAGTCATTTATAAGACTGTGCAAACTGGCTCCTCTCTTTTCCAGATGTGGAATGGCTTCTGATAATGACATGGTGATTTCTTTAAAGGGCAAACTCTTCAGACTCACCTAGTTCTTGATCAGACACGGAGTCACCCACCCCTCGCTCTCCCCCAGCCCAGGCTCATACACAGGTAAGAAAAGCCACCAAGTAGGAGGGAGGGCACCAGCATCACTGGACCACTCATTCACCATGACCTGTGGATTTCTGCATTGTCACCAATGGACTTCTCACTCTCATGTCTCGTTTAACAATCTGTACCCAGTGGCCCTAAAGAATCAGAAATGGGTCTTTCCTATATCACAGACGCGCCAACACCTGGACTGCTGTTGGCTAGCCATCTCTGGGTCCCCTAGCTATACACCCTGTGGTTAATACTTTCTTTCATATTATTTGTTCAGAGCTTAAAAAAAGATTAAAAAAAACCCTTGGTTACTTTTTTGTTTTTAATTTTGAAAAATTGAACATAATCCCCAAACAGTGTAAGCAGCCCAACAACGTGAGCAAGTTCCTAGCTGGTTTTTAAGTGCTACAGCAGGCAATAGTAAAATGTTAAGTGCCCTTAAAAAGTCAAAAGAAACGCATAAAGCAGTGCATGCATTTTGTTGCCACAAAATTAAGACTGGATTTGGGGGAGGGTTACTTCATTTCAGTTACATTGCTATTGTTAAAGAATAGTGAGTAATAATGCAATATCTAGAACATATATAACCACCTACACACTAGCATCACTTCATCTAGAAACAAACGTATCAGTGTTACTAAATGAACATATTTATAAAATACTGTACCCTGCTTCCACATGGGGTTAGCAGATGTAAACAAACAGCTAATTCAACTGGAGTTTAAAATATTATTTTAAGTTCATTTGTCATATAGTCTTTTGCATAACATGCCAGCTCGTCTTTCGCAAAACACAATTCACCTACCAAGGCTCACAGGGCTGGTTAGAGGGTGTACATCAGCTTATACACGTATTTCCTAGTGGCCTACAGGATTGTGAAAAACAGAAAGCAGCTCGGGAACAAAAGTGCTCATTTTACGAGGAGGCTAAATAACATGGAATTGGGAACATACTTAATCCCGGCAACATGTGCTTCTTTATTGAATGTTACAGATTTGTCAATGATTAGCAAAGCTGTCCTGTAACGTTCATTAATACAACCACATGCTACAACTATGCTGGGTTAAAAACATGGGTTACATATACATGTGCATGTGTTTTATAATACAGCATTGCCTGACACGTTGAATGGTATAGCCTATAGATACAGCATGATGGATGACTGGATAATATTGATTACCATTACAGAAGTTAAACAGCCCAAACATTCAGGAAGATTAGACTGTAGAGCCTCAGGAAGTAGAATAAATGTACTATCCAGTTATCTACCATAATATTATCTATAGAAACCATCTTTTAGAGTGTCTTAGAAACATTCAGAAGAAACACACTTTGTGTTTTTAGAAGTACAGTTTTCCCACTGGATTATTCATATATATATATATTTCTTTTTTTTTTCTTTTTTTAAAGGGGAAGTTTCAAAGTGCTAAATAGATATCCTAGACCTGGAAGCTTAGACTTAAAAAGAAATCCAGCTCCGTAAAGTGCTGCATTCTGCCTGCTAACACACCTTCTGGCTTGGAGAAATATATAACGTAGCCATGACAATTGTGCCCAAGTTTTCCAGCTTCTCGTTCAAATCCATCAAGGAGGAAGTTTCTAACTATAAGCATGTGGGTCAATCAGGGAATTTCCATGGCTATTTTCATAAAACACTTGTTTTTCAAATGGAACAAGCAATTTAGAACGAATCATTACATATAGTAGTATATAAAATTGGCACCTCAAAAGCAGAAATGAAGCCAGAGCTATTAATTCTGTGAGCTATGACTTTATTTATGTTCCTCAATGATGTGCTGCCCACAAGCTACTTAATTCACAGAGACAGGTAATTAACGTCCCCTTGATCGGGGACATGATGGGATAAATGATCTGAACACAAGCTGACTGTACAAGGCCACAGAATCGATGCCACATCGGTGTGCAGAGAACCCAGAAATGGGAAGAAATGGGTTGAAACAGGACACACATGTAGGCGCACAGGAAAGAAATGGCTCATGAGAATTGCACAGCTGAAGTCTAAAGATTGAAATTTGGCTTGTATATTTTGCACACTTCACAGAAGATGTAAGAACTTCATTTTCCTGCACAACAAAAGAACCAGGCAGTCACAAGGTCAGGACTGTTAAGTACTGTGCTTCCCAGGTCCTATTCTGTTCTCTCCAGAAATCACGGTGAAGGGAAACACTTGTGCACATAATTTCTCTCCCTCACTTTCAGTCTGGTCCAGAATGGGGCCCTGGAGGTACAGTGATGTCCTGCTCTGTGGTCAAAGATTAATGGTTTCGCCTCCTTCCTGGATTCCTCTACAGACTCTCTCGGAGAGCCTTCCGGCTTTTTAAAGTGTGCTCCATACTTAAAATCATCAAACATTAGGATACAAGTATATCACGCTAGCAAAATAGAATCTAAGGGACAAAAAGAACAAAATCTTGGTTCAAACTCTGGTGTTGAGACTTAGCCTTCCTGAGAATCACAGAGAAATGGTCTCAAATGTAAAGTGCCTGTTACAACTATTGATTATGAGCAACCACAATTCCTCTTCCTCGTTATCACTCAAGATGGAACCAGGGGTCCGTGGGCCCTTGCAGGTTATATTGCAACTTTGCACCTATGTACATTCTTTTCTGGAGGGCCCAAAGATTTCACCAGATTCTCACTGAGATTCATGACTCAAGGAAGTTTAAGGGCAACTGATTTATTCTCAGACCAAATACATGTTTGCTGAAAGGGAAACAGCCAATGTGGGGCTCAGTAAAAATGTAAGCCTTTCTAGAGCAATTGCATCTGAGGGAGGCTGGTTGCTTGTTTTCGATTCACCCACATACCAAAGAGTGAAAAGGAATTATTTAATTCTTTGTATGTGTCCTCATAACTATTTCCATAACCAAAAGACTGGTTCAGAGGGTTAAAAAAATTTGAAGGCTAGAGGTTCTGTCCATGTGTTTACTTGATTTCACATAATGAGAAAATCTGGAGCTCATAACAACAACTAAACAGGAGAACCACATAGTGTTGGGGGGGCCCAACATTAGAACATTAGATCATTTTCCTTAAAGATTTTATTCTTTTTAAAAATCAGTGACACAAGTAGGAATCTGAAGATTTGAGGGTCAATATTTATTTATCTCCCTTCAAATCCAGATTCTGATCTAGTAGTAGCCTGTATTAAAGAGTCCGTAATACTATCCGGCTAATAATTGCATGTCTAATTTGGGTTGTACTTGGCGTAATCACTTTGTGCAGAAGAAACCAGACTAAATAAGATGTCATCACAGCATGTGCTTCTGGACAGAAAAGCAGAGGGCGGGTCGCCAGTCATTTTGGCCAGTCTAGTTTGGTACAAGGAGGAACTAAGGTCATAGGGATTTAAAAAGTCATAATTTTAACACCTGTCAAAATCCAACATAATATAATGAACTCTTTCAGTGGAACTCTTGGATATTAAAAAATCCTGGTTATATCTCAAGGTGATAGAAAAGGTCCAAGCCTCTTAAGAAAGCTCCATATGCCTGTTTATATACTATATATAAACATGTCTGTGTAAATGCATATATATGTATATAAGCAGCATATACTATAGAAGTCTTTATGTGGTTTATTTGCTTTCCATTTTAGTCTATTGTATCATTTTTATAGCTCTGTATATAAGAAAAATATTCATGGTATGCCTGCAACTGATGGCTTTGGGTTGATACCAGATTTGCAGTCAATTCTAAGGTTATTTACGATTTGAAACTTCCTTAAAAAGTACTTTGGAACATTTCCATAAAAAAGATACCAGCCTTTGGAAAATCTCCAATTAAATTTATGCTGAGCTCAGATTAAATGGTAAAACTCTAGGTATGAAAATATCCACGTGTGATCAGGTCTTCATATACAAAATGGTCATGTGATGAGTAGTGTGAAGAATTTCCAGGTACATCTTGGAGATGTTCAGAAGACATGGCAGAGTCATGCAAATGATGACAGCCACACAGCAGCATGGCACATGACACTGATGGCGAGAATACAACAGTATACCATATGGCAATTTTAGGTGAGTTCTGCCCACTATTTTTGTTTTCCTTTGAGTTCACTATCACATATTCAGTGAGTGGCTTCCTTGACGATGGGTGAGGTACAAAATAAATTAAAAAATATAAAGTTATTTAATTACATTCATCCTGAGCTTGCTTGACTATACTCGAATGCCCACTGCATATAATAAACCACTTGACACTTGTGTTTAGCCTCAATTCTTCTTTCATTTTGATTGCAATACAAAAAGGCATTTCTTTTCCCTTTATTTGCTTCAAAAAAGATAAACAGTTGTGGCACCAGAAGTGAATATATAAGAGACAGGCGAACTATGACTGTTACCTTGTGTTTTCTTTATAATGATCAATTACAGAAGTGTTGGCATGAGAAGGAGTTGGGACGTTAGGTAGAACTGCTTGCTGCCGGCTTATACTGAATAAAAAGGATGCTCTTCATCAGTCACCAGTGATGGAGCCAATGTGAAAAGAAAACAGAATTGAAGTTTAGAATATCTCATTTGTATGCTGGCTACTTTATTTTATCTTAGTTTGCAACTTAGCCCTGTATCCTAAAACTCTTGATCATGGTCAGAATTGGAAAGATGCCTCCTGGCATGGAGAATGCTTGAAGCCCCTTCATTCCCAGAGCTCATGGCTTTCAGAAGTGACTACTGACACACATCCATCTCAACCCTGCTCCTCCCTCTGTCCCCTCCCTGCCCATCAAGTGGGAGCATGACTTAAAGCCCCTGTGTTTGGCGCTGGGCCAGACCAAAGGCTTTCT
The DNA here is from genome assembly GCF_018350195.1 of Panthera tigris. NCBI lineage: Eukaryota > Metazoa > Chordata > Mammalia > Carnivora > Felidae > Panthera > Panthera tigris. The sequence goes on from NC_056672.1 coordinate 12,929,960, forward strand.
CGATCGGTGGCCCCGAAGTCACCTTTGAGTTAACACCTCCCGAGGCATTGCTTGTTTTGCTCAGCTAAGAATAAAGCAGGGATGTGTCAAGGAAGGGGCACAGGTAGAGTTCGGGGAGGATTTTAGGGCTGGATTCTTGAGCCTCCTGCAATGCGTATTAGGAAGGTTTAGTTGTGCTTGCTTTCAAAGCTGTGGAAGGCGGACGTTCTGGACAGTCTCCTCATGGACAGGCTGTCCCCTCGTCCCTCTGGCTTGGAGGACTTACTCCTCTGGAAGGGATTGCGCAGGCTTGCTGTGTTCCGCTGCCTGTCGAGTTTGTCACTGATGGAGAAGCTCTTCCTGGTGTGTGCATATGGCGCGCTTGGCTCCTCTGCCGAGTAGCTGTTGGCGCGCTCTATCTTGGGAACTGTGATGTTATTGGACACGGTTCTGTCTGAGTTATCACCCTCCTGGGAAGGTATCGCGATGGTGGCTCTCCGGCCTCTGGCCTCGTTCTCCTCACTGTCAGAGCTGGGGTGGCTCAGTTCTGCTTCTCGCTCAGGATGGCAGCAAGATGAATCCTCTACTTTGCCTCCAAGACCTCCGGGGAAGGTGGCCCTGTCAGCAATCGCTTGAGGGGCATTGACACATCTTGTGTCAATACAGTCTGTAATACTTGTGTATTCCGCTGTTTTCATGGGTACCCCGAAGTTGGCATAATAGCTCCTCGAAGGAGAAAACATAAAGCTATGAGATTTCACCATGGGGGCCTCTTCTAGAAGAAAGGGTGTGGTGGCTATGTAGCGGCTACTTTTGGAACGCTCGATGCTCTGGTACATTGGAGGGTCAGTGTCCCAGGGGTTTTGGCATTCTGGGAGGTGGGTATAGTCTGAAGAAAAAGATCTAGTGTCCATGGAGGTGATGTCCTCAAAATCAATGCTCCGGCTCGGAGGTCTGTCTGTGGGTGCAAGGGTTGCATAGGCACTGGTTGAAGGAGCCGTGGAAGGTGCCGTAGCCGAAAAGCTTGGCTCGCCTAGCCCGAGGATGTTCATGGAATTGTCCAGAGGGTCTATATCACAGTGGAGTTCATCCATGGCAGAGACATAGATGTCTATACACGAGGACGGTCTTCTGGAGTCTGGAACAATGGCCAAGGTGTTTGCAGGGGCTGCAGGAGCTTTGGGTTCTTTTGCTACAGAGTGGGAACTAGTAGCCCGGTGGAGGCTCAGGGACCTTTCTTTAAAAAGACTTTCCAACTTTTCTATACCACCTTTGTCTTTCATATTGACTGAATAGAAAGAATGGCTTCGCATACGGGGCATTAGGGTTGGAGAAGTTGGGGACATGGTCTCCTCACCTGCAGGGTCGATACTCTCTTGGAGCTTGAAGGTATTTCCTTCCTGGCTGTTGAAGCTGCTTTGGCGCACGATGTAGGCGGCATCCGTACAGTCCGACGAGGTCCGGGAGCGGATTTTGTTGGACTCAGCCCGCTCCAGACCTGTCAGGCGCTCCAGGGCCGTGGCCATGCGCCCAATGAGGTCCTCGAGCTGCGCCAGCCGGATGTCCACGGTCTGGAGTGAGGCCTTCATGCAGTGCTCTCTCTCGTTGACTTCCTCCAGCCGCATGGACATGTTCTCCACCCTGGGCAAGAAACAGAATGAGGGTCACTCAAGGCCGGGTTCCTCTCTAGAGAATCTAAATCTTTTTGAGCTGGAAGAGGCTTTAGAGATGATCTAAGCTAGTGGTATTTATCTAGCAAACCCCTTTTCCCTCAGTAAAATTTAACGCACGATCCCAATAAACACCAAAGCTGAGCAGTTCTTATTGGAGTGGAGTGGGGCCAAAGCGCCTCATGACTTAGTTGTGACTTGGGGCAGGGTTTAATAACCTAAGCAAGGCTTAGGGCGTTGGCTTAGTCAGCACCGAAATGAGAATGGTGCATCTTGATGACTTTGCTCAGAACCGTGCAATACGGTTTGAGAATGCAGCTATTCTCACTGCAGAGTATGCCTAAGGCTTATAGCATGGACTGGGATTATTTTTATTTTGCATTACAAACGATTTTTAACATCTATTTATTTTTGAGAGAGAGAGAGAGAAAGAGAGCACGAGCGGGGGAAGGGCAGAGAGAGGGAGGGAGACCCAGTCTGAAGCAGGCTCCAGGCTCTGAGCTGTCAGCACAGAGCCTGACATGGGGCTCGAACCCACAAACTGAGATCATGACCTGAGCCAAAGTCGGACGCTTAACTGACTGAACCACCCAGGCACCCCTTATTTTGCATTTATATGATAATCTCTTCTTGTTGCTGCTGTTCACAATAATCTTTTCAAAATTTAGGGCCTCCATAGGAATTGATACGGTCCTGTCACTGAGGCACCTGGCGTTGATCTAACCCAATCCTTTCTTTAATAAAGGGAAAGCAAACATCAAGAAATTTAACCAAGATTATGTAATTTGTAGTAAACCTGGAGCATCTATCCGTAAGTCAATTACCCAACTCCTCTCTCTCTCTCTCCGTGTCTCTCTGGAGAGCTGATCATAGATACCTTATATTACAGTTATTTCTAGATGTCTTGACCTTCCCCACTGGAAATTCCTAAGGGCATGATCTGTCTCATATTCCTTTTTCCATTCCTGGGCTGCCAGGTGTCAATAAAGGTTCACTGAGTCAATCATGGTTATGAACTCGGTTTCGTTTGTTTAATAGGCTGCCTGGACATTTTTTTACAAAGACAGAGGCCACGTATTTAAAATAAAATTGTGCCATATTTTTCTGGGATTGACGGGAAAAGGGCAAACCAGAGCCAAGCTTTGGTTTGAGCTCCAACTTTCACTTGTAAATGCCCAAAGGCAAAACTTTTGGAGACTCGAAATGAGATCCACTCACAACTTTTCTGGAGAGGATAAAGATAAAGATACTTTTCCAAAACTCCCAATGTGCACAGTAAACCATGCGACCGCTGACCCTTAAAGAAACATGTCTGCATGTATAGGATGTGCTTTACAGACAGTGGTGGCAATTGGAGCTGGGTCCCCCCAGCTGTTGTGATGGTGGCGAAGGGGGATGGGGATGGTAGCAGGGGTGGCATGTTACTAGTAGTGACACCTCAATCAGAGAAGAATACATTTCAGTGCCATGAGGTACAAGAGGCACGTGGCTTCCCTTTCTGAGGATCTGTAGGCTTGCAAAACCAACCAACCGACGAACCAGTCAAACAAACAAACAAACAAACAAAACCCTCTTCTGGCCAGAGTGGGGGTGTGTGTGATTCTCCTGCCTTGGGTCACATCTCTGCCTCTTTCAGCAACAGCTGGCCCCACTCCAACTCACCTCACCCATTCTGCTCTCTTATCTTTCAGGTTGCCTTCACCCAGCCCAAGGCTCTGGACTGCCCCCCTGAGCCCTGCTTTAGAGACATCCTCCTGATGCTCCATACCCAACCCAGCACTTCCCGGGGCCCAGGAACAGTCTGCCACCATGCCCAGGTGTCTGCCTTAAAAGACTTGAAAATCTAGCGATTGTGAAGCTGGCAAACTCAATGCTAATCACTCAGTTAACACAGCTGATTCAGAAGGAAACTACCACTTTACCCTGTCTCACTTCATTTTGTGATATAAACACAGCTTGAGAAACAAACTTACTTACAATAACAAGTTTGTGTGTCTTATAGACTTCCAATTCACTTGGTCACCATCTAGCCTATGCAGTTTGGTTTTGCAAGTACTGCGATTTCCTGTTTTGCAATGCAATAAGCTTTGAGCGAGTGGATAAAATACTTCCTCATTAAAGTCAGGAGCAGGAGACACGCACTTTTTTGGTAGAACGGGACTTTCCATTTTGGATACTCTAGGTACTGGAGTGTTTTAGTGTTGGCAGAGTAACAAAAGACAGGACCATTTCCCTCCTCCTCCTTGTTTCCCTGGAGCCTGGTATATACAACAAGGCGGGTATGGAAAGAGATAAAGATGCTCTTTTAGCCTAACTGCTTGGGATCACTGGGCTGAGCCCTGTGAAGGGTCTCCCTGCCCTGTGGGGAGCTCCCTCCCTGTATCCCACCTCTCTTCAGCCCGAGGATCCAACACTGCAGAGAGAAGTATCAGATAAGAGGCAGAGCTAAGGCAGCATGAAGCAATGGAAGAGTCAGGAGCTGGCTGTGGACAGTAAACCGGACACAGAAACTAAGGAGCCCAAGGGGATGGGAAGAAGAGAGGTGGTAGGAGGAAGGGGGAAGAAGACAAGCAGAGAGGTGCCTGGGGGAACCTCGAGAGTCAAGAAAAAGAAGCATGGCCCCAGGAATGGAATAGTTGGAGGTAGTGAGGAAGACAGCTAGAACAGGGCCAAGGAGCTATTCTTCACCAAAGTTCTCCTTGGTAGGCTCTCCTGTGGGCTCTGAGGTGTTTTGGAATGTAGTACTTGGTGGGGTGGGGGTGGGGAGAATGGATGGTTTCATCCATTTTCTTCCAGATTTCTGGATGTGTTTAACCACATAACTGTATGATCATTTAAGTCATGAATATAACTGTAGGGGTGGAGTGTAGGAGTTATAAAAGAATAAAAGATCTTAGAGTTAAACTCCTATATGTTTGTTCCATAAACAGAGTGCTTCCCTTAATCTTAAAAAACAATTTTTTTTTTTTTCAAAAGCAATTGTAAATGGGTGTGCATCACAGATATAAGTACGTTTGAGGACCAAGCCAAGAGTTTTGGGTCATGATTGTAGTCACTAGTTGCTGACCCTGGTCAAACCACTCAGGAGAGAAAAAGGAGGTAACAATGGTAAGAATTTATGGATCAAGAGGAATGCTTAAGACAGACACAGGAAGTGATGAAGCAGGAGAAAAAAGTTGGGGAAGGAAGATGCTGTGTGGGGAGAACACTTTATTTTTCTTTCCTTCTTTTGCGTCGCTGGGCCTTTCATGGCTTCTTCAGAGTAACTTGGGAGGCAAGCACATTAGCAACACGATGTGGTCCTGGAAAGATGTGAGATCACTCCTGCCTCTGGATGCCCAAGAAAGTGACAGCCAGGATCCCACCAGAGGAAATTCCTAACTCGATAGGTTGGGGGAAATCCCAGCTAAGAGGACAACTAGGCTCTAACGGCCAGTATGATGAAGAAAAGAAAGGACATTCCAAAGAAGATCCTAATGGCGCAGAAAATTTCGGCCTCAATACGCAATTTCTTAAGAACTGTTATTTTCTACAAATTCATTTTCTTTCCTGATAACCTCAAAATGTGGCTAAAGGAAAAGTAGTGAAAGGAAAAAAGAGGCTTGGCAGGCCATGCCTGTTTTAAATCTCAAATATTCCCTGGATAGCTAGCAGCAGGATGGCTATAGGACGGAGGGCAAAAGCAATCCCATTATCACAGGAACCAATCACAGGGCCTCTTGTCGGGGAAAGGGCAGACTTGTACAGGGTTTCAAATGCAAGGGGATGACACAGAACAGATAAAGTGAACTCTTGCTTATCCACAGACTGACATCTAATTTGTGACTTATTTAAGTCTTTTAGAGTCACCTTCCCTTCCCTTTGGTCCAATTATCCTTCTCATCATCCTGGGAAGAAAAAAGGGGAGAAATTGAAATCCAGCTCAATCATGGAGATACCAAAGATCAGCACTGGAAAAAGATAGGGCTGGGAGGTGAGTGAGGCTCATCTTTTTTGGCTTACCCTGTTTTTTGATTATTCATATATCCTAAGTTATTCTTGTCTTCCTTTGTTATGAAAATCAGAAGTGGAATACACTATTCATAGTCACATGACTATTCCTGTTTTTGGATCTAGGCGAAGTGACGAAAGGGCACAAACCCTTTGGTTGGGGAAAGATAAAGTTAGATAAATGACACCAGCGACCATGTATATTCTAGTTTGCTTCAACTGTTACTGGAGAGAAATTCAAATGCAACTTCTTCTGACAAGTGGAACTTGAGGGAGGGGAGGAAGGCGTTGGGGAGGATGATCTGGAAGCTGGAAGTCAGGGGTCAGAGAACTCAATGCCTATGGCATTGTATGAGGACAGAAGCTGGGACTCAGTGGCAGCAGAGAGCATGCCCAGTCCAGGGCATTCAGCATGGATTTTCACAATCACTGTAAGCCTTACCCAACAACCCTCTGCGTGCAGGTGTGTACAAGTCACCAGTTTGCAAGCCCTGCTTTAAATGAGTGAAAGGAACCAGAAAAAAAAAAAAAAGTTCCAGCTGTGATCACCAGAAAACGTAGGTAACTCTTAAGAACCAAGGGGAAATTAACAAGAAAAGCCAGGATACTGGAGATGGCAAAATGTTTTTCTGATATTAAAAGTTCCCAAATTCTAGGAATTATGAAAGCTTGACATAAATTCTAGGCAGTACTTATGGAATAGCTCAGGAGTATGTAATTAAGCAGATGTTTTGAGTACTTTGAAAAGATAGGGTTCATTTACAGGAGGCTTTATGGGCTCAATATTAATCTTGTCTTGATAATCTAGACCAATACAGTAACACAGATGCATAATGTTAGTGATGGGGTATGTTGTGATTTTAGCAGGGAGGTTGACATGCTGGGCTGACTGGAGAAATGTGGGTACCTGGCTGGTTTTTAACCAAACGAAAGATGGGTCAATATTGTGAAACATGGTATTTTTGGAGTCTTGGTTCTTTCTGTCTTGGTTTACCTGATGTGTGCTGGCCGGCATCTGATGAGTTACACTGAAGGCATAGCAAGTACATTTATCAAGCCAACAATGAGATAAAATGAATAGAATTATATATATATTACGTGTATATACATGTATATACACGTGTATATATTATATATATATGGAAAAACAAGTTTTTTTTTTTTTCAGGAATCAGTTCCTATGAGGTGTTAATTTTCAGAATCGGTTCCCGTAAAGGTGTTAATGATCTCCTGAATATTGTATTGCTCTCTTTAGATACCATTTGGGTACAAAAATATGACTTCAGAATGATGCATTTAAATTGACAATTATGGAAGGATCTTTGTATTTCTAAAAAAATTCATGCAAGTAAAACTTATATAAGTAAGTTATAGTTTACAGGCAGTGGCAGGGTGAGTGGTATGGGGCTCAGAACATGAAGAAACCCTTTCCCCAAGTCTTTGATCCCAGCAGAACCAGCTCTGAGTTTTTCTGATTTCAAATCTCTGTATTGGGGCTGTCGAACATTACAGGAGAATTATATAATATCCTATATAGTTAACAGAATGTATGTAGTTAATTTATATAAATTAAACATATGTACCTATCTGAATGTGTGTATATTATCTTCTTATTTTTATATATTATCTATAGATAATAGATTATTTATTATCTATTATCTATCTATCTATTGAATGTAAATAGGACAGGAGATTTCACCTGCCACTCCACTCAGAAAGGATATGTCCCAGGGAATGTGTGAGACGGGTAATACAGATCCTCTATTTCCTTGGTTGATATCTGTTCTCTCATGTTTGTAGTGTTTCTGTTGTGCTGAGCGCAATTCTAGTGTTAAAGATTTATTCTCCGGTACACTTACAAATGCAAAACAGCCACTGCCACCGCCACCACCACCAAAAACCAAACCCCAAACAAACACAGACAGAAGCAACAGAAGGAGAATGAGGCCTGGGCTTAGATTCACTTCTCTGGCACCTGGGCTTGGTCATGAGGTTGTCCTCGTCCTCCAGGCCCCCCTTATTCCAGAAGGCCAGCTAATGCCTAAGACACAGGGAGGGGGTGCCTATGATCTGTCCTGGATTTCTGGGGATTACTCACCTCGGTCATCGTCCTTGAGGGCTGGGCTTTGAAGCCACTCAGAGAGGAACAGGGTCTTGGGGAAGGAGTCTCCTGGAAATGCTTATAGCTGTGGGGTGAGGGGCTCAGGTGAAGGTGCTGTATAGTTCCTTCCTATTTTCACTGAAAGGAATTGGTGACATGGTTCCCAACATGTTCACATGTGCTGGCATCTGTACCCCTCATTCTAGTTCCCCAGAGAGGCAAAAGCTTCCTTGCATCTTAACCCTCCTTCCTCCTACCTTTCTGTGCCCCCAGGTCTGTGGCTTTTTGAGTTCAAAAAGCATTTCAAAATCTCCTCTACATACGCTTTGGAAATATGTTTGAGTAATGGGGAACGTGTCCCCACAGCACAATTTTCTGGAAACCACGTGGCTATATGTCCATCAATAAAGTGTTTTCAAGGCCTTTGAATGACAGAGATTTCTAGATTTGCAGGTTCTTCCACTGTTTGCCAGCATATCACTTCACATCATATCATCACAAAATGCTCTATTTTGCAATGACAGATGAGCATAAAATATGCTCACAGCTTTAAGCTTTGCTAATATTGGCTGAGCACCAATGGATACAATCACTCAGTGGCATGTGTATATATACCTACTTAGGTAGACTGCATTCTTTAAAGACATGAAGAGCCAGAAACAGAAAAATGCCACTTATGTAATTTCCACAGAGCCACTAGAGAGTGTATGAAGTGGGTAAGCAGACAGAATGTCATTTCTCGAAAACTTGAGGTCACTGACTCATATCTTAGAAGTCTGAATCATATCAACTAAAATCATCAATATATTATGCCCTTTCCCACTATTTATAATAGTTGCATCTTCATATTTCAATGCTTACAATCTAAAGTTACACCATACTTCGTAACAGTCTGCACGTTCTTTATAACAGTGGCTCCCAAATGCTGTGTTTTTAAGTTTATTTATTTACTGAGAGAGAGAGAGAGACAGTGAGAGAGAGAGAATGAGCAGGGGAGGGGGAGAGAGAAGAGAGAGAATCCCATGCAGGCTCCATGCTGTCAGTGTGGAGCTCGATGTGGGGCTTGATCTCACAAACCATGAGATCATGACCTGAGCTGAAAATCAAGAGTCAGATGCTTCACCAACTGAGTCACCCAGGTGCCCACCCCAAATTCTGGGTTTTGAACGTGCTAGCCCAGAATGAAGTTTTTATTAGTCCACAGCAAAATGAGAAAAAGAAGGAACTATAAATTAATTTGCATGAAGCTAGGTTTATTAAACTTCACGGACTCTCCTCTTTGTATTTGGGGATTTTTTTTTCTTTATAGTCTTACTGGTCCACAAAACTGGCCAGTGAGATCTAAAAGTATATCACCCCTGGGTAGAAGAATCTGCTTTTACTCCTTTGCTTTTATCTTGTTCTATAAAAAGAATAAAACAAAAATAATTCTGAAAAAAAAAAAAACCCTCATCCATTATTGTAACTAATTGGCAGATCTCTCATTGCCGTTGATTCAGAAGGTGCTGAATACCCATACGTGCCAGATGCCAGGACTGTTCTCCTTCTCCCCAAAAGATGCCCACTGATCTACATGAAACATCAACCTGCTGGAAGCCCTCGAGTTGGCCTGGGTCTCACTTGGTTTGCATCTGGGCTGGAACGTTCCAATTCCTGGTCTGAGCCAACAAGCCCTGCCCTGTCCTAGCCTCAACAATCTCGTCTCCAGGAGGGCGGGTGCTACTGCCCCCTGGGGAAGTCCAGGAAGGGTCTGGAAGTCTGGAAGTTTGCTCTGTAGTTGCTTCTGACAATGTTCCACCCTCTCGTAAGCTTGACGATTTCTTGGACAATACAAATAAACACAAAGGGGTCTGTTTTGGGGGCTGGGCAAGCAAACACAGTGGATAAGTCACAGCATGACACAAAGCATCCCCAAGAGGCATGTGCCCATGGAACAGACCTTTCTGAAGTCACGCGTATCCTCTCATCATTGGACGAGTTGAATCGATCATCCTTTTCTCTGAAATACTCCTCTATGCACTGCTCTTCGAAATCATGTACTTTCTTGAGCTCATCATCAGTTATGAACAGTTCTGTGGAAAAAAGTGACAACAGGAGGATCAGCAATAACATCTAATCTGCGGGCCTAATGACTACTCTTCATTTCATCAAGGTTAAGAAAAGGACACTAGATTCTTCACTAAGTCTCAGGCTAAAGCCAAATCCAATCGGGCGACTCATATCATTGTCCTGTTTCTGTGCATTAGAGTCACGATGGAGCCCTAAAGTTCACCTGGGTATATCTGGTTTACTGCAGTGGCTGGTTAGAATTATACCCATTGTGAGGTTCAGAAAGTAGCTAAATCAAAGAAAATGGAGCTATGCAGGGAATGGAGGTTACTTACAAGTTCAGTTACTGGTCTGAGGAGTGTGGCAGACAAAGAATGTTCACTGGTCTTACTACAAGCCCATGGCAACCCCATTCCCTCTTTCCATCTGCCCACAACTGAGGCTGGAAAGCCAAACCCATACATTTCTCTGCTGCAGGGAGGGGTAGTGGATTGGGAAGAGGTTCCACTTTTCTGAGAAACTTTTCAGGTGTAGCTCCTTCTTTCTATATTTTCTCACCTTCCCTCCTCTTCCTGCCTTGAACATGAATGTGATGGCTGGAAGTACAGCAGCTATTCTGTAACCATGAGATAAGACAGGGCAAGAAGGAGTTGCTGAACTTAAAAGACAAGACTTGGGGTCTTTGACTTCAGGGAGCTATTGCTGAGTGATGGGCTATTACCTCTTTGCTTTGAGTTATGTCAGAAAAATAAAGCTTTATTGATTTGTGTTGTTAGCCTGGTTCTCTGTTAATATCAGGTAGGCTGATTCATAACTGATACAGCTGTATAAAGAGCTCAGTGGAAATTTGAACTTTTTCCCTCTAAGCTTTCTATGTGCCTAAATTTGTGTTTCTGGTAGAAATAGTGAATTCTGGAATTTTCACTTCCCTTCAACTCTGTAATTTTAATGTCTAGAAAGGAGTTGGGCATTGTTTTGTCAGAGAAGTTGTTAAAAGCTCCAGACTTAGAGAGAGTCAGTTGATGAGGTGGCTTTGGTTTAAACTTTAGAGCACTAACTAGTGTCACTGAGAGGTAATTCCTGGGTCACAATCCTAGAGGCTCTGGCTCAGTAGATTTAGTATAGGTAGTCTAATTGACACACTTTGAGAAACCACAGAAACTTGCTTGAATGGGGCTGGATTCTCAATAGTAATTAACTCTGGGTCGTACTAAGGGGGCATTTAGGAAATCTGCAGGAGCTATTATATTCAATGTATGGAGGCCGGAAGTGCTAAATTTTCTGCCATGTGTGGGACAATCCCATACACTGAAGAATTATTCCACCCCAAAGCCAACAGAACCTCCTTCTAGAAACACTGGGTAGTAGGTGGATGGTGAGGGGTTTTCTGTTATTCCTTTGACTAATAGAAAGCAGAGCAAACGGCCATAACCTCTAAGGCCAGGGGAATGTTTAAGCCCTGAAAAAAAAAAAAAGATAGGTCCAGAAATGATAATGAAAAAAATCAGACTTAGTCAACTACAACCCAACTGAACCCATGTAATGATTCTTACATTATACCTAATGTAGCATTGGGAGCATATCACTATGGTGCATATATTTTGTGGTGGGACCTCTGGCCAGTAAGAAGCTTAGAATCTATGGAGGTGCTAGAACAGCCCTGCCAGAGACTGGTTTTGTTCACTAAGAAAGATGGGAGGCTAAGATTGCTCCATTTCAGCCTCTAGTGTCCTCACACAGCACTGTTTCCCATAGAAACAGACCCTCCCACGCCTTCCCAAGTGTTCAGAGCTGCCCACAGTCTGCTGGACGCAGAAGGAACCAGGTGGGCACATGGTCCTACATGACCGTCTGCAGGATGTAGTAGGAGTTCCTGCTTTGAGGCTGCCCAGGGCTGTCCCCCGAAGCTTACTCAAGCCATAGTCCCTCTCATCTGGGTCGCTCTCATGTTTTCTCCATCGGCAACACAGATGCTGGAATATCATGGTCATGTGGCTAAAGATGATCAGAGGTGGGGGCAGAACTGGCCTCTCATGGAAGGTCATGATGAGCTGATACCTCTGAAACTTCCACACTTGGTTGGATATTGACTTCACCTCAAAAAATGTATTGCTGAAATAGAGATGGGAGAGAATCAAGAGAGAAACCCCACTCCTTTCTGAAGCCCCAGTGCCTGCCCCCCCCACCCCCCTGCTTCTCCCTCCACCCCATGTCCTCTAGGGAAGGACCCACTTACTTAAAGACGGCGATGAGCAGGTTGACCAGCAGGATGTTCGCCACTAACAGGTAGCAGGCCATGATGGCCGGTACAATCCAGGCTCCTGTCTTGCAGGGAGGCAGCTGGATTATTTTGCCATCCTCCCGTGTCTCATTCTGTCCACAGGGAGCTAAAGAAAGCAGCACAGGCAAGAAATGAGAAGCCGTGGCTATGTGATTTAAAAAAAAAAAAAGACTGATTTGAATGAGAGAAGTTTTTTTGTTTTTGTTTTTTTTTTTTTAGATGGAGGAAAAATACAGCCATCTCAAAACAAACAGAAAAAAAATAAAAGAACTCTAAAAAAGCCAAAAGAGAGAAATGAAAGCGTGGTGAATATCTCAAGGGATACCAGACAGGAGCTGCTTCTGCCATCTCTCAAGTTGTCACGGGACCTGAAAGAGGTGACGCACCCCTGCTCGCCCACTCTGGCCCTTGCCCCCGACGGACACTTAGTAAAGGGCACTTGCTGTTGTGAGGAAGCCTGGGGAGGGCTTTTCTGGGGACTGGCCGGGGGGTGCAGAGTCTCACTGCCCCATCAAGTTACTTCCAAAATGTGCTGTGCAGGCTGCCGCCTACAGCTGTAACAACAGCAGCAGAAGGGCTATTGATTGGGAATTAACACACTGGTGGCAGTTAATCGCTGCAGGCAACAACTCCGGGGCTCTGAGCTAAGGATCTGCAGTCTCAGTGTGGTAGGAATAAAACAGGGCAGAGACGTGGGAAGTATTCCCTGGGCTGGTCGCTCAGTGCTTCTGATGGATGGTATTTCACCCAGGGTGGGGGTGGGAGGGCTGATGACAGGTGATGGGCCGGGACTCTGGAGCTCTTAGCTCCCTACTTTCTTCCAGGAGCATTTCCTTTCCAAAAATGTGCTTTTCAGGGCCCAGGGCACAGAACCCAACTGCACTGAATAAATGGGCAAATGGACAAAAAGTTCTGGAGTTGGGGGTGATGGGGAAGGTGACGTGTGGGGTTGGATGAGCGTGAGTAACGTGCTAATGAAGCCTGCTTGGGGTTTCCAGTTAAATTCAGGGGAAAAGCAAATCCCTGACAGAGCTCCTTAGTGCTGCACAGACAACATGGCCTGGGAGTGAGACCATGCCCTTAGGTGCCAAGGGGTAGGGGAGGTCCCCCTCCCTCTTTAGCTGCCATATGTTGGCTTTAGAACAGGGTCTATCTGGGGGCGCCTGGGTGGCTTAGTCAGTTAAGCATCAGACTGTTGATTTCAACTCAGGTCATGATCTCACAGTTCATGAGATCAAGCCCTGATTCGGGCTCTGAGCTGACAGCAGGGAGCCTGCTTGGGATTCTCTCTCTCTCTCTCTCTCTCTCTCTCTCTCTCTCTCTTCTCTGTCCCTCCTGTGCACATGCACTCTTTCTCTGTCTTGAAATAAATAAATAAACATTAAAAAAAAAAAAAAAGAACACAGTCTATTTGTAAAGAGGGGCAGGGCGTGCAGTAGTCTCCGTTGCCACAGGCAGCTTCTGAAGATCTGCCAGGAAGGTTTGCAAAGTTGACCCAGAATCTCAGCTGGAGTATCTGGCAAGGGGAGTCCTTTTCCTTCTCAAGAGCTACCGTTGCTACACTGTGTGCTCCATAGTGGTTCTCAACCCTGGCTGCACAGAGGAGCTTTAAAATACGCCAGTGCCCTGCTCCACCCCAGACACTTGAATCTGAATCTCCGAGGGGGGGTCCAGGTGTTGATATTTCTTATAAAGTTTCCCAGGAAATTCTCCAGTGCCCCTAAAGTGAGTCCAATGAGCTAGAATTAGGCTAGAAAGATTATATGATTTTTGACATGCCATCAAGTCCAAAATGCATGCTCTTAGCCTAAGAGGGTTTTACTAATGTTGAGACACCAAGACCCTGTTTTTAGGGCTGGAAAAGATGGCCAAAGTGCTTCATTCAGATCTGCCTGCAAGGTGATCATGTGTGGGAGTCAGGTGTGTTCAAACAGCCGGCATCATTATTATTATTGGTAGTTGTGGCACTAACCACCCAAGAGAGCCCTGCAGAAGGTCCTGTTCATTTACTCCCTTGGGAGGAGAACCCAGTGATGGAGGCCCCCACTGGCTCCACGAAGAAGTCCAAATTCTGAGAGTGGCTGGCCCAGGGTCATCTCTTGCCACTTCCCGCCCTTCCCTCACAGCACAAACTGGCATGAGTCTCTTGCAGTTCCTAGAAATGTCATGCTTTCCCTTCCTGTCAGCCATGCTTCTTTTGCTTTCAGAAGGCCCCTCTGAAACCTCCCTCTCTGTCCCATGCTCCACCTGGGTGAATCCTGTTTGGTTTTCAATGTTCACTTGGCCTTCTGGAGCCCACCCCAGCTCACTTTCTGCCCCCTTTCCAGCCAGGACTGGGGTAGGTATTGACAGGGACTCTGCCTGGCCAAACTCCACTCAGCCTGGTCTGGGCTCTTCATCAGCTAGCCCCCGACCTCTGTACCTTCCAGGCTTGTCTCTTCATTGCCACTTTCAGCAAGAATCCCGCTGAGTCAGTTCAGCCAGAATTCCCACCCCTCAATATCTCATAACCGTCACTCTCTGATGAGTTTTCTCATCCTCCACCATCCCCTGGCTGATGTCTTGACCACCTAGCAGCCTGGTATGGCCAGAACCCCCTTAGCCTGGTATTTCCTGTTCGTGATTTTCCATCTTCTGACCCACACCCTGCTCCCAGCTATAGATTTCTAGTCTCCCTTGCTGCATTCAGAGTTGGGCACGATCTCTTTCCTATCACAAAACTGCATCGTTGTAGCCCTCCACTCCCTCGAATAAAGTCTTTCTTGCCATCTTCCTCAGGAAACGCTGACCCTAGTTCTTCATCTGGGATCCTCCAAAGTGAAGGGTGGTAGAGACTGGGGATATATATACGTGCGGGGAAGAGCACAGCGTGTGTCAGCCTCGGTGCTGGGCACTTCACACCGGCCACTGCATTTAAGCTTCCCCGCAGCTCCATAAAAAATGTATTCTCTTGCCTTCATGGTTGGGAAAACATGTGCCAAGGGGTGACATATCTTACCCAAGATCAAATAGCTAACAAGCCGCAATACCTGAACCCTTCAAACATTCATCCAAAAAATAGTGACTTCTTGTTACATGCCAGTGGACCTGCTACAGGAGAGGCAGTTACGGATGAAGCAGAAGTGAGTCCTGTCTTCTCTCCGACCCCAGAGCCTGTATGTACTCTGATGGATCTCATGTGGCCTTTCCAATGTAGTAATGCATAATGATAAGAGTGACCACCTATTACATGCTTAAATATAAGGCCCTGGGGCACCTGGGTGGCTCAGTTGGTTAAGCGTCCGACTCTTGATATGGGCTCAGGTCACGATCTCACAGTTTGTGAGATCGAGTCCTGCATAGGGCTCTTTGCTGGTGCTCAGTGCCTGCTTGGGATTCTCTCTCTGTTCCTGCCCTGCTTACTGGCTCTCTCTCTCTCTCTCCAAATTAAAAAAAAAAAAAAGGCCCTGTGCTATGAGCTTTACTTATATTGCCTTATTTTAATATTGACAATATCTTGACACAATAGATATTCTTATCCCCATTTTACAGAACTGAGGTTCAGAAAGCTTTAGTACCTCCATCAGGATCTCAAAGACAGAACAGTCAGGAGGTCCATGAAAGCCTTCTTACTACAAAGTTTCCTCTGTGCCTCTGAAGAAAGAGCCAACACAAGGTTGAGGGGAATCTTTCATTTATGAGCAAATGTAGGGGCAAGCTGATAGGCATCTGAATTTTTCTTGTTTCCATCAACATGAATAATGGCTTGAGCTGTTCAGATGAGGTAACAAATGTACAGAACACTAAAATTCAGAATGTGGAGAAAGAGATTTGATTCATACTATGGGTATCAGGTGTAGGCACCCATGTCACAAAGATTAAGATGCATGCCCTTTTGATTTCCTCCTATAATATATGGGGAAGAGAAACATCTTTTTAAAGGCACGTAACACCTTTTCCCCAAAGAGTAAGAGAAATTTAAAATGAAACACTAGGCAGTGTTTGATATAATCAGCATCTTCCTTAAAAATATGTTGAAGAAGAATATTTCTTGAAGATTGTCCCTTCCCCTCCTGTCTGAAGAAGCGTCTCAAAAGCTTATTCCAGATCATAGGCAATGGAATAAAGAGCTTAGTTGAGTATATGACTACATTTATCCTATTTTTTTTTTAAAGCAAGGATTTTCAACTAAAAATCCATTTTGAAAAGATAACAGGACAAAGAGGATTTCTCCACCTTCTTTTGAAAATCCATATAGTTTGCTGGAGGATTTAGAATTCCATTAGCACAGCCCCTGTGGCTTACTCCAAGAATGAACTAGATTTAGATGGCTGTGCTCTTGGCCTTTTCTGACACAACGGGTTTTTGTTTGTTTGTTTGTTTGTTTTGTTTTGTTTTGTTTCAGAAGGACAACTGGAGATGCCTCCCTTCCCTTCATATGGCTACATCTTTCTAGAAGGTTCCTGATCTAAAAGTCTTTGACGGTGGTGGAGGCAGGCAGAGGTTTTCTTCATGGGAGTGTGAGGCACTTTCCATGCCGTCCAGTAGTCTACCATCTATGTCTTCTAGAAGCGGAGGACCGCAAGAGCAGAGGTCATTGAAAACCAGGGAAGCTCCAGCATTGTGGCGTCCAAATACCATCCTCCAGCTCTGCCCTTTACTTCTTTTGTGGTTCATTTCTTTTCCTTCCCCCTAACCCAGCTGGTAGGTAAGAGGCAAAGCAGTAGTGACCAGGCACCGAGGCCCCCACCGGGGAGAAGGGAGAGGCCTCAGCTCCTCCATCTGTGAAAGGAGGGACCAGGACCACTGATATTCCCTACAGCGTGGTGCCCACACCCCAACGCAGGAAGTCCGAGATGATTTTAGAATACAGGAACCGGGCACTAAATAACACTGGACAGTGAGAAACTGGTGACCTTTTCAAATCCCTTCCGATCTTCCTGACTCCATCAGGGAGAATACGTCACTTTGAGGATCATATTTCTTTAACACTTCCTTCACGTTTGCTGAACTCCCTTATTAGTGAAAACTGGGCAGGCCTGAGGCTCAAACATCTGGAGAGAATTTCCTAACGATGTGGTTGTCATGGTGTTTATTTTACGGTTATCTTTTATTTATGTCAAATCATACTGGTTTTTCAATTTATGGCTGTGATAAATTTTTAAAAATAATTTAGGTTTTAAAAATAAGCCAATTTCACTAAAACCATGAAAGAGTAGAGCACATTTTTACAAAACAATGAGTGGTTTATGTGACTAACAGTTGGAAAATGCTGGGCTAGATGATCTCCAAGCCCATCTAGTCCTGATCTTCTACTACGTTATGGTTCTGTGACAGGGAAGAAAAGACCAGAATAACTTCTAGACCAGATCATCTATCCCTGGATAGTGACCCTGGAGGTCACTTGTAGAAACCTTATTCTTTTCACTCCTGGCACAAAAGCAATCAAATAATTAGCCCCCACTGCCATACATGGAAACCACTCACCATGGGGGAGGAGGGATACAGATGACAAAGCCTTTAACTCCTTAGGGCTTCTGGTCTACTTGCTATTTGCACACAAGTTCAACCTTGAGCTACCTAAAAAGCACTATTAAACTGAATATGCCTCATTTTTTGATCCAGTGAACTAGAAAGCAGGATGTCACAAGCCTAGGCATGTTGTGTATGAGATGTGGGTGGGGGAGGGGCAGGAATTATGGGGGAAAAGGGAGAAAAATTCAATTCCCTCTGTTATCTTGGTTCTGTGGCTTTGCAATTCTATACATGTAGCTTTATCTGGAGAGAAAATTGTCATTTTGTTGCTATTATTTGAGAGGCTTCAAAACTCCAACCTTGGTGGTTCATTATTTGGAATCAGGAACTAATATCAGAAAAATTCTGCACACCTCTTGCTGGGGAAGGGCACAGCCTGTTGCACATGTCACTGAGTTTGTTGCCGTGACACACTGGATTGACTCCAATTTAGCTCCAATTTCTCTCCTCCCCCCATATCCAAGCTCCTTATGATGTGACAGTTTCTCTTACTAAACTAAGTCTTTGCTCCTGGATTCTGAGTTTGGCCATGTGAGTTCCTCTGGCCAATGGGATGTCAGCAAATGTGTTCCATACAGAACCTAGAAAAACGAAAAACAGAACCTCGAGTGTTTCTGTTTCTGCTCTTCTGCCCCAGTCAGAACCATGAGGAACATGCCTGAGCTAGCCTGCTGGAGGAGGAAACACACGGGCCTCTGATTCCAGTCACTTCTGTTGCTGGAGCTCAGGCTCTTCTGGATCAGCTGAAAGCCAGCTGATTCCCTGGCATGTGACCGAGCCCAGCTAAGACCAGAAGAACCTTCCAGCCAACCCACATCCACCTGAGCTCAGGACATGCTTATCGCTTCAAGCCACTGCCTTTTGCGGTGGCTGGTCCTACAGCATTATCAATAGGTAATGTCCATATCGATGGCCAATAGATAATGTCAGTACATATATACATGCTCAGCTTCCTCTGTGCTGCTCACAGCTAGGAGAGGCAGACTAAGTCTTTCATTCAGGTGGACAAAGCCCCAGGTTCTTCACCCTCCCCCTCCCAATCCCCAGTTCAGGGCCATTCCCATCATTACCCAAGGAGGAGCAAATTCATTGAATGGACAATGACTAATCAGACTCTGTCTTTAGAACTTACACTTCAGGGAGATGATGCCGGGAACTTAACTGTCACATCGAGTCAGACCATGTTAGGTATGTGAAGCAGGCCATCTGAGAGAGGGAGCAGAGAATGAGGGGAGGAAGGAAAGGGGAGAAATGGAGATAAATGGATCGAGACTGGAGGGACGTGGTGAGAAAAGCAGACGAGAGTGGCCATGTCTTTGGACTCTGGCTTCCCCAACCACTTCCAGTTTTATTTTCAGTCAGCTCACGTCATGCTTTGTTTCCTGTCTTTGAATGTCTCTGAGGTTTCCTCTTACACACTTACAGCCAGTCTTTCTTGATTTAATCTGGCTTGAGTGGGTTTTGTTTTCTTGAAGTTAAACATTTTTCTCTAGTTGAGGATAGTCGTTAGCACCTTAGAGAGAATCAGCATCTCAGGCTAGTAGTTTCATCAGGGGAGGCCATGATCCAGAGTGCCGGGAATTCATGGCAGTTGGGGAGGGAGCTCAGGGAAAGGTTGGAAGGACAGAAATAAAAAGAATTTAACCTAAAATTTTACTGAGGGAGCACCTCATTCCTTTTGATATTTGCCTACACAAACTACGATTAGATGAGCTTTTTTCCTCTTCAAACCAACAACAGTAAAAAAAATTCCAGAAAAAAATCAAATAAATGATTTATTCGCCCAAATCTTTGTGCCACTGTCCACCTCCACTGTAATGCTTGACTGTGAGGCTTTTTTAAAAAAAAATTTTTTTTTTTAACGTTTATTTTTGAGACAGAGAGAGACAAAGCATGAACGGGGGAGGGTCAGAGAGATAGAGACACAGAATCTGAAACAGGCTCCAGGCTCTGAGCTGTCAGCACAGAGCCCGACGCGGGGCTCGAACCCACGGACCGCGAGATCATGACCTGAGCCGAAGTCGGCCGCTTAACCGACTGAGCCACCCAGGCACCCCGACTGTGAGGCTTTTAAAAAAATGTTTATTTATTTACTTTTAGAGAGAGAGAGAGAGAGAGAGAGAGAGGAGAGAGAGAGCGCCTGTGAGCGGGGGAGGGGCAGAGAGACAGGGAGAGAGAGAATCGCAAGCAGGCTCCATGTTGACAACGTGGAGCCCAATGCGGGGCTCGATCTCACGAACCGTGAGATCAAGACCGGAGCCGAAATCAAGAGTTGGATGCCTAACTGAGCCACCCACATGCCCCTTGGCTGTGAGGTTCTTGTCACAGCTTCTCATGTTGCAACAATACACCCTCTAGGAGCACACAGGCCGGAACAGGTGTTCCTTCCATTACAGGTGCAGGGAGCTTGACTCCATTGTCACTGCCTTAACAGTGCAAGGTCTCCCCATTGGGTCCACTCCACCTTAGCTATCATGCCACATGTTAAAGAATACGCTTCTTGTTTTTGTTTAAAAACAGATTGTGTGATTTTTCAGAAACCCACACATCTGTTCTGTACGGTATCTGAAGGGGGAAGATCCAGGGACTTCTTCAAGAGGGAGTGTTTTATAAAAAGAACCAGCAGCCTCACATCGGGGATTTCTGTGCTGAGAAGGATTAGTCCAGTGAGCTGGACTGTGCCTATCTCTGTGTGGACATACATCATGGACACTAACTGCTACCAGCTCCACAAAAATGATCCATGGTTCCTGCCGATTCCCATTGGATTGTGCCCCCAGAGTTATATGACATCAAAGCAAACAATCAATGTGGCCCCTAATATTTAGTAATGCATTTCTAAGCAAACACAAGTTCCTGCTGACATTATTTATGAATTCCCCGGTAAGCGACAATGCAAGAAATCCATTTATACTCACAGCTCCTGCTGGCCCTGCCTGCTGGCACGCTTCCCTCTCAGGGCCCCCAGATGCTTAGTGCCCAGGCGCTGATCTCCCTGCCCCCTCTCCTATCACTTTAGGGCCAGGCTTCCCACTTGTCTCTGCTTACTGTTAAAACCTGAGCTTTTCACACTTCAACGGATGCTCCTCAAACAGCAAAGAATCTGGATCGTAGTCCGTCCACCTTCTGCTCAAACCTAAACTCCTGTGGGCGAGCTCACTGGTTCCCATCACTTACTGCATGGCAGTGAGTCTAACTGTAGGCTGAATGTAAGCATCACTATGATTCTAATACGTGGTGGGGTGGGAGCACATCTCCATGGAGTGGATTAACAACTTTTTTCTCTCCCAGGCCGACACTGACACACGCCTCATAGGCGTGTTAAAAATAAGACACTCAGAAGTGGATCAAATGGAGAGGCAAGGTGGGGGGCACAGAACAGGGCAGGATGGCAAAACCAGTTTGCTCTTGATCATGGTTTCCATATTTTAAATAATCACATTACCGTACATTTCCCACTAGGGGATCTACCCATAACGGATCCATCTTATTGACTTGTTCTTTGAAGTCACCGAACACAAGGCACTAACCAAGGGTGGGTGCAGTGTGAGTCCTAGATCTGATATTTTGCCATCTGGGTACTACTGACTAGGTCAATTAATGTATCTGAGCCCCAGTTTCCTCGTGTCTAAGCCTGACATCAGAATAACAGAAATAATATTAATGATGATGATGAAGATACATGTCCAGCTTCTCCCATCATTCAAGCATTTATAGAGCCCCTACTATGTGCCAGGGCAGTGTTCTAAGTGCTTGGGATACACCAGTGACGACTCACCAGAGATCCCTGCCCTTCCGCAGACTGTGCTGGGAGAGCAGTGGTGGTGGTGGGTGGGCAGAAAATAAACCATGGCATAATAAATGAGTAAAACAGGTGCTATGCTAGTAGGTGATAAGTGGTATGGAGGAAGAGAGAAAGTAAGGCAGGGCAAGAAGGGTCAGGGGGGCATGTGGGTGGCTGGGAGCCACACTGAGAAGGTACGGGGGAGCAGGTGAGGGTGTGGGTCAGGAGGCTCTCTGAGGGCAGGGTGCTCCACGCAGCAGGCACTGTCAGGGCAAAGGCCCTGGGGTAGATGCGTGCTGCTGCATTCTGTGAGCCACAGGCAAATTCTTGTGTCTGAAGCAATGCAGGGCACAGTATCTGGAGAAGAGGAAAGAACATTAAGGGGGGGCGGGGCGCAACACACGGGGCCTTGGCCGAGACTTCCAAGGATCTAATCAGATAATGATGAGTGCAACTATTTACCGTAATCCTTACTGGCTCTACTAAAGAAACAGTAATTCCCCTTCACCCATTTTTAGCTCCTGCTTGACGGTTTCTTGTTCTACTAAGTAACGCCTCTCTTCGTGATTTGTTTTTTTTTTTTTTTCTTAATTGATCCCCAATGTCCTGAAATGAAATAGGGACCAAACCCCTGTCCCCAGGTGGGAGGACTGAAGCCAGCTGAATTTTGGTCCCCCACATTCTGCAGCAGAGACTCTCAGACTCCCCTTTGCACCCACCTGTCTGAAAGAAATGGGTGATCATGAAAGCAGGTGCCTGGGCTCACAAGTTTTCTCTCAATCCCACCCACGTGAAGAGTTGTCCTGCCTTTATGGGCCAAACAGCAGTCTGCTTAGGGAAAGCTGATTCTAATCTGACTTGAGCAAAACCACCTTTTTTAGACAGAAGCAATGCTCACAGTGTGAGGCTGGGGGGAAGGGAGCAGGGTTCTCACTGATGGCTTCAGAACACAATCCTACGTTTTCCCATTACCACTACACTGTTCCATGGCTGCTTCCTCGTGCAAACTTCTGGACCCACTGTGTCAAAGGACAGGAAGCTCAGATATGGGAAAATCACCTCTGTTCCTTAAGTATCTTAACCTTTCCTGGCTCAGGACACCCAACCAAAAGCTGTAGCTGGCAGTGTGAAAGATGTGTAGCCAGTTTTACTAAGCAGTGGTAGATTTAAATTCACATTTCCTTTCTTTGTGAAGATAGGAAGGTTCTTTCTTTTTTTTTCTTTTTTTTTTCCTTAGGGAAAATAGATGGTTTCTTTGTTTTTTTTATTTTGAGAGATGTGGGGGGAATCCCAAGCAGGCTCCACACATCAGGGCAGAGTTCGTGAACTCATGAACTGTGAGATCATAACCTGAGCCAAAACCAAGAGTTGGACGATTAAATGACTGAGCCACCCAGGTGCCCCAAAATAGATGGTTGATATCACATCCACATTTTCCTCTTAGACTTGGATGCTCCCTTCCCCCTACCCCTCAACCAAGATGCTGCTGTTTTCCCAAACAACTGAGTTGACTATGTTGGTCAGAGTGCTGGAAAATAAGATGACTTCACTTGGTCATTGCACAAAATGCAAACTAGTGATGAGACAGCTCATATATATATATATATATATGTATATATATATATATACACACACACACATATTTTATATATATACACACATACACACACACACACACACACACACACACATATATATATATACATACATACACACACACACACACACACACATATATTTTAAAAACAGCCATCATTTTTTTTAACAAGCTTATGTTTCATGAAGTTCCACTCTCAGTAATGCTGTGTGGTGGCATTTCCTTGGGCCATGCTGGTCTGAATAGACCTTCAGGGACATCTGAACACTAAACTACAAACAGTATAAAACTGGCTAGTTTCTGAGTCCTACGTAGAAAAGGAACACGTCGGGCTCTCCCCACTCTCTCCCTTGCCTGATTGTGAAACAAAGGCTGTTCTCCGGGTTCTGGTGGACCAGCTTGTGGGCTACAAGCTTGGAGAATTTGTAACTGAATGTTCTGTCTCTCTGTCCCTGTATCTTGTACAGCCGATTAGTCAAAAGAGGATGATTAATACACAGGCTCTGTGCTGCATGCTCAGTGATGACACATCTACATGTGTGTGTGTGAGCACAGCCACACCTGAGAAGACAGAAGAGAGAGGTGAGCTAAAAGAAAGTTGTGGGGTCAAGTGGATTGCTTAATTGCTAAGTTAGCTATATATGGATATAGAGGAGTAGCCTCCTGTGTGCATTTAACATCTGACCTGTGATCAAATCCCAGTGTAAGATGCAATTCTACTTAAGTGACATAAAACCAATATCCGGTGGGGTGAGCGATGACAGTGATCTTTGTTCCTTGAGGCCACGAGAGGACACGCCAACGTGGACATACATAAGGCGGATGGTCAAGTGTTAATCTATGACCTTTCAAAGAACAGGGTTGATATGGGTCTGATGAAACAAGTTTGAAACTCAAGTACGGCAAGGATTTAGAATTATATCGAGAGAAAATTGTAGTTCAATCCCTCTTGGAGATGGCTGTGTCAGATTCTATGCCAGATGCTCTCACATATATCAGCTCATATATTTCACATATATGAGTTAATACTTTTAAATGTACGTTTAAAAATATGTGTTTTTAAAAAGGTAGTAAGGGTATAGAGAGGCTGATGGCTAAGACAAAATAGTGAAAGTCCTGTAAGAAACACTTGAGGATTTCTTATCTATTCATTTACTTTTAAGATTTCATTTGACAATTGGGGCGCCTGGGTGGCTTGGTTGGTTGAGCGTCCGACTTCAGCTCAAGTCATGATCTCATGGTTCATGGGTTCAAGCCCCGCATCGGGCTCTGTGCTGACAGCTCAGAGCCTGGAGCCTGCTACGGATTCTGTGTCTCACTCTTTGTCTCCCCGTCCCCTGCTTGTGCTCTCTCTCTCTCTCTCTCTCTCTCTCTCTCAAAGGTAAGTAAACATTAAAAATTTTAAAAAATAAAAAAAAAGATTTCATTTGACAATAAAATTGCAGGGACTATTCTGCATGTTTTATAAATTTCAGCTCATGAAAAATAAGACAAAAAAAAATATGAGGTAGTGTCTTAGTGAGCTCAAAGTGTCCCAACAAAAAGCAATAGACGTTAATTTCTCCCAATTCTGGCGGCTGGGAAGTCTAAGACCTAGGTATCAGTGGAATTGGTTCCCCAGTGAAAGCCCTCTCTCTGGCTTGCAAATGGCTGTCTTCTCCCTGTGTCCTCCTACAGCAGAGAGAGAGGAAGCAAGCCTTCCACTGTCTCTTATTATATGGGCACTAATCCCATCTTGAGAGTCCTTCTCATCTCCTCTAAATCTAATCACGTTCCAAAGCCCTCATCACAGTCACAGTGGGGGTTAGGAATTCAACACATGATTTTGGGGGAAATACTTTAGCCCATAACAGGTACTATTATGTCAATTTTATGGATAAGTAAACTGAGGCACAAATAGGCAGTAACTGTCTCAATGACACATGGCTAGTAAGAGGCCTCAGAGCCTGAATTCAAACCTAAGATATTCCATCATCTTAGCTACCACATTGTCCCCTTTCTCATGATGAGGGAGTTGACAGCTATGTTAAAGTTGAATGTCCAGACATCTGCATATAGACTTCGCTTGTGTTTCATTCTTTTGTTTGGGTCAGTGGCTCCCAGACGGTGATGTCCACAGGTAATACTGTGTATAAAGACTCTGGAGAGTAAGTTTGACCATAAGTAATTTTTGGCCAACATGCTTACTTTAAGCTCCGCATCTGTGTGGATAATACACTCAGTGTAAATGGAAGATGTGTATTTATCACCACAAATATGGTGAAAGAAATGACAAAGCCCAGTTTTCATTTTATTGGTTACCCAGTGTTGTTTATGGAAATGAACAAACCGATATTCTTTGGAAGGGGCATGAACAATTAATTCCAGGTCAGGAAGGACCATTCATGGGGCATTGGACAAGATACTTCATCACACAGGCTCGAAGACTCAGTTTAAGTCCTCTTCAATTTAAGAGGCTGTTTTTTAAGCCATGGAAACAGAGATTTCCCATTTCCTCCGAGTGTGTCGATGGGCCCAAGAATAAGCTGTTTGCTCAGACATCGCTGTTTGCACCCACTGGGACTGATGGCTTCATTTAGCAACATAGTGTTAGGTTTGGGATCTCTGTTGAGAAGAGGCTGAGGACAGGCCTAATATAATGCATAATCCAGGGAAAAAGCCAAATCTTGTTTTGCTGTGTGTCATGAACAATTAGCCTATTGTTTCACGTTACTAGGTGAGTAAAAGAACTGGTTATATCGACGGTTGCCATGGATATGCCCGGCTGCAAATGGTCCCAGATTACAATATGGTGTTGAGTTGAGGAATAGCAGGCAAAGGGATTTGGCTGTACCAACTGGTGGAAGTGTGTCAGCGTCTGAGACCGAGTGAGATGTTCACAGTCATGCTCATGTGCTTCAGAATCAGAAAGAATTGCCATTGTTATGAGCCATATACAGGGCCAAGTGGGCAGAATGGGGCCAACAATATATTCATTATGGTACCCTTTCCATTTAACTAATTAAGTTTTCATATGAATGAATTAATTTTGGGGATACCTATACCTTGTTTATGTCTGTCCCAAGTCTAAGCTATATTTCCATGGAACTGACCCAAAATGTTGATCCATGAACAATGGTACTTAAGTTGCTCCATTTTGAGATTTAAAGAGATAAAGAGGTTTCCATTGTTGTGTGGAATTGGTGGCCTGAATTACTTAGTGCTCAAGATTGGAGATATTTAAAAATTTTTTTTAATGTTTATTGATTTTTGAGAGAGAGAGAGAGAGAGAGAGAGAGAGACAGAGCATGAGTGGGGGAGGGACAGGGAGAGAGGGAGACAGAATCTGAAGCAGGCTCCAGGCTGAGCTGTCAACACAGAGCCTGACGCGGGTTGGAACTCACGGGCTGCGAGATCATGACTTGAGCTGAAGTCGGACACTTAACCGACTGAGCCACCCAGGTGCCCCAAGATTGGAGTTATTTTAGATTCTGAAACTCTTTACTTGTATAGAATCTTCTTGCCAGCCAATCCACAGCTACCTTAAGATGTTGTATACATGTAACGATAATGGCATTGCATTTCTTAAAATGATGTAGTATAGATTTTTTTTTTTTTTTTTTTGCTAATTTGGGTTCATTGGACATTAACATTAGTAAAGGTTTAGGTCATATTATGAAATGGAATTGTAAAAAGTTAACTCACCAGACAAACAACCTTTGACTATTTTTTCTTTTCTGCCTAAGAGAATCCTGGTGCACATTAAGTAGATTAAGTATAGGGCCATTCTGACATGACCACAACACTGTTGGATGTGGTAAATCTGAGCACCAAATTCCATGGGATGTTCCGCATGTCATTTAGATGTTGACAGAAGCCAGCCAATTGCAACTACAGTACTGGATTCCAAATACCTCCATCATTGGAATGCTTCTTCCAATCTCTCAACATTCTTTCTCTTCTTTTGCTCCCTTTTATTCTCTTTTATTTCCTTGCTTATTTTTTGAAGAGATTCTGAGGTCAATTTTCTCTTCCCCCAGAACAACAATGTCATTCCCTCTGAGCTGGCCAGAAGATACAACATCCCCCTCCTGCATGTCCCATCAAATGTAAAGCCCTGGGCATCTGCTTTGAGGTTTGACAGGGAAAGCCTCTTCTCTCCAGACTATCAAACTGCTGTGAAAGCTTGTCTCAGTCAATTCTGCCATACCACACCCGTAAACACGGGAGAGGCAGAGAGCACTGGACCAATGCTCTGGAGCCACCAGCTTGGGTTTAAATCCCAGCTCTGCCATTTGTTAGCTGTGCAACCTCTGGCAGGCCACTGAAGCTCTCTGGGCCTCAGTTGGCTCAACTGTAAATTGGGTGATATTCATACCACCTCAAGAGTGTTGCTGCAGAGGGAAATGAGTTGTCGAGACACGTAAAGCTTTAGATAGTTCCTGATATGTAGTGAGTACTCAATATATGCCAGTCATTTGTGTAAGAGGCCCTCTAGCTCAGAGGCCCCCAGCCCAGGCTGCTGAGCCAGCTACCAGGTTTCAAAGTCCGGGTCCATCTTCCAAATAGCTGTGCATCTGAGGCCAGTTACTTATTAGGTCAAACCATATGACCTTTCTACAAAAGTGGAGACGTCATAGCACTTAATCTAATATATACATTAGGACATTAGTTCTCCGTGCCTCAGTCTACTTGTCCATTAAAAACAGGGGCCATAGGGGCGCCTGGGTGGCTCAGTTGGTTGGGCATCTGACTTCGGCTCAGGTCATGATCTCGCAGTCCGTGAGTTCGAGCCCCGTGTCAGGCTCTGTGCTGACAGCTCAGAGCCTGGAGCCTGCTGTGGATTCTGTGTGTCTCTCTCTGCCCCTCCCCTGCTCATGCTCTGTATCTCTGTCTCAAAAATAAATAAAAACATTAAAAAAATTAATTTAAAAACAGGGGCCATAATCCTACCTCATAGGATTGTTACAGGGAGCAAATGAGGGAGCATCTGCGAACATGGGAGACAATGCTTGATATATAGATTCTATTTAAGTATTTGCTATTATTATTTTTGTTACCCTCACATCTCATTACTGCTTGACACAAACTGTCCCCAAGAATAGCCTGCTTATTAATCTCTCTTTTTGCTTCTGTGAATCAGCTTTTCAGTCTTGCCAGCAATGCCCCTCTTCTTCAAAGCTTGGTCTCAGTTCACCTGATTGACCCGCCCACTGCATTCTCTCCATTTCTACCATGTCTCCTGGCATTTGTATATTCACCGAGGACACGATGTTTTACATTAGTTTCCCGTGGTTCCCATGGCATCTTTGTCTTTTTCATATATTGACCCTGGAGTGTGAGGGTCCAGGGACATTGTGACATTTGTTTTGTGTCCTTTCATGTGATGATTATTTTATATCTTTAGAAAAATTCCTTAAGTTATAACTAAATGTGGGACCCCTAATGTCTTCCTATGTTTTTTTTTAAACAAGTTTATAAAAAACTTGAATACTTTTAGACTTACATAAAAGTTGCAAAGCTATAGCGTACAGAGAATTCCTGGCTGCCCTTACCCAGTCTCCTCTAATGTTAAAATTGTATACAACCATTTTACAATTGCCCAAACAGAGAAATCTGCATTGGTCCATTACTATGAACTAAACTTCAGATTTGATTCAACACTTCACCTGTTTTCCAGTGATGTCCTTTCTTTCCTGCAGGATCCCATCCAGGATGCTATGGTGCATTTAGTCATTATGTCCCCTTAGTCTCCTGTGGTTTGTGACAGTTCTCAGTCTTCCTTGCTTTTCATGACCTTAAAGGTTTTGAGGAATACCAGTCTGGCATCTTGTAGAGTGTCACTTGATTTGACACTGATTCTGATATCATTTGATATCTGATTCTCCCTTCCACCTCTCCCCCCCTCCCCAGAATGATTAGACTGGGGTTGTGGACTTTTGGGGAGGAACACCAGAAAGGTCAAGTGTCTTCTCATCATATCATCTCGGGGGCATATGATACCAACATGGCTTCTCACTGGGGATGTCAGCCTTGACACCTCTGGTGTACAATTTTTACACAGAATTCTCTGCACGTTAAAGTTACCGAGAGACCATCCAAACATGGGAAGTAGGTACACTGTTAAAAGCACAGCATTTTGGAGCAATGAATGGGCTTGCTCAGTTGTTCCCAACCTTATCAGACGCAACGCCTTTTTTTTTTTTAATAATAAATATCTTCAAACGCTTGTTTACTATTCTGAGAAAAAATGTATGGGTGGTATAATTTATCAGTACTCACAATCACAGAAAAATCAATAGAATGTCCTAATTTTAATATAAAGGGGAAATAAAAGGACAGTAACATGTAATAATATTATAAATGTTCCCAAATATAAATGCTCCAGTCTAACTATTCTGCAAGCTATAGTGCCAGGGTCAGATGCTTACATCTATATGAAGACTTCAAGAATGACATAGCCACAAACGTACAGGCTGATCAAGGACTCAAGTACAATGAGTGGCACTGTCCTTGGTGAGCTGGTTTTCTCAATGGTGAACCACCTGTGGGAAAGTTCCAACAAAATACCATTGCCCTCAATTTTCATGGTGTTTCATTCCTGGAAGAAATTCACTACTTACTAAAAACATGCAAAAATATTGTGCTTTTAAAGGTAAAATGGAGTTAGGCTCAGATAATTGGAACCGGGTTTTTCACTTACATGGAAGCATGTGGGAATGGGGCAGAGAAAAACACTTCATTGTAGAAATGTCCTGTGCATTGTAGGACATGTACCCTCCTTGGGCTCCACTTACTAACTGCCAGTGGTACCCCCGAAACAGAGAGGGCAAAAAGAAACACTCTTTGCATTTCAAGATGAAATTTCCAAACGATGGGGGCCATACTGCCCCAGTAGGGACCACTAGTGGTCTAGTTTAAGTCCATGTCCTTCCATTCACACCTAGGAGCTGGGCTTGGGTCCATGTAGCCAGCACAGGAAGGTAAAACTTCGCCTGGAAGTCAGGTCTGCTAGCTCCTAATGTGCATGATCTGGTGCTTGCTGAGCTCTCAACAGGACCCATTGGTAACCGTGGTATTGATGCTGATGGATCAAATCATACAACTCACGTCACCTACACACATGCCTACACACACCACCACCATCACCACAACTCAATTCCTGCACCAAACCCTTCACAGATTTTCCATTGAATGTAGGAGAATATTCATATCTTTACATTGGCCTAAAAGGCCCTGTACAACATCACCCTCATTTGCCCCTTCAGCTTTATTTCATACGTTTTTGCCCCCTTGCACATTATGCTTCTACCATGCTGGGCTTCTCTTAGTTACTGGTTAAGCGTTACCTCCTTCCTGCCACAGGGCCTTGACACATGCTATTCCCCCCTCCCTGGCTTTTTTCCTACTTGTTGCCTGGCAAAATCCTACTTATTTTGCATAGCATAGCTTAAAAGTCACTTATTCAGAAAGCCTTTTCCTGAGTCTCCTTGTTCAGATGTTCTAACAGCATCCTGTATTTCTTGAACATACACTTATCAGAGCTTATGATTCAGTAATTGCATGATTCTGTGTTTGATATCTGCTGCCTCCACTAGGCTCCTCAGGAGGCAGGAGCTTCACTGGCTTTACTCATTATTGTGCTCCCAGTACACAGCCCAGGGCCTGGAGCGGAGTAGGTTCTAAATCTCTGCTGAGCACATGAATGGATGAATAGCTGGGTTAGCTGTCTAGAATGGTTTTCAGGTTGGCTCAAAGGCAGGCGCAATGGGGCAAACAAAATCATGCTTTTTCACGACAGGCAGGAGCAACAGAACCTTGGTTCTAGTTTGCTGTGACGATAGAGAGCCATGCTATTTGAGACCATTGGTTTTGGCTTGTTTCAACAGGCTGGTTTTCAAAAGAACATAGTAGAATAGAGGAGGCTGGAAGGTACCTCTCTGTTTAGACAATGCCGAGCTCCTGCATCTATCTGGAGCCAGCTTCCCTGCTGGAAGGAACTGGAGGCTTAAGTAACATCTCTGCAAGCTTTGGCTTTAGAAGATTCAACCCTACAAGTACCCCCCACTTCGTCCTTCCCCTGGTATTACCAATATCATCTTATCTCCAAGTAGCCCTTGGTATGGTGCCTTTAAAACTTTATTTATTTATTTATTTTGAGAGAGAGAGAGCGCACAAGCAGGGGAGGGGCAGAGAGAAGGAGAGACAAAATCCCAAGCAGGCTCCGGGCCATCAGCACAGAGCCTGAGGTGGGGCTCGAACTCATGAACTTTGAGAGCTGATATCAAGAGTCGGACACATAACCAACTGCACTGCCCAGGCACCCCGATATTGTGCCTTTTAAAGTGCAAATTTTGTTTTCTTTCTTTCCCAAACTTCAGTCCTCTGGGTATCTATCCCTTTCCTTAATTTGGCACATCTGCACATCACCAGTGCTATTATTTATTAATGTTTTTCTTTGAACACATCACACCCTGACATTGACGCAGATTTTAGCTTCAAAACACACACTAATATGCATGAACTCCTGTATTTCTGGGGCTTGTTGTATTCATTTGGGAAAGACTGCTCTTTTTCTTAACAGTGTTCCAAGGCAGACCTCCTTACTGTCCTTAATTTGTTAAGAATGCTGATGAACAGAGAGGTTTGCTGACTTGCTCAAGGTCATAGAGTTATTAGCAGCGACAGAACTGGGATTCAGAGTGTCTGGCTCCTGGCTCTGTCCTGGGCTGTCCCTGTCACGCTAACTCAAACGATTCTTAACTGAGTTCTCCACCCACACCAGGCACTCTGTAAATGTGAACCGCTATGGGACTAATGATCACTCCTCAAAGCAGACTCTTCTGTAAGGTTTCTCCCCCTTCTCCCCAGAGAATGTCATATCCAGTCTCTGCCACTGGTATCTGGGAGGCTAACACCTTTTAGATGGCTCTTCCCAATTTGTAATATTCTGAGCTGTCTGTGAGCCATGTCTCATTTACAAATGCTGCATCCTTCTTGTTTACATCACTAAGATGTTCACAGTTTTGATGATGAAGGCTATTCTGACATCCTCACAGAGATAGGTAAATCTCCTCTCGGGAGGTACAATGTATTTTCCATGTGAGTGTCTAAGTCATCCGTGATGATGCTTCTAAGAGTAGCAAAGGCATCACTGTCCCAGGGAGATAGGAAACCTTCAGTGAGGCCTCAGGATGGCTCCAACACTGGAGGCAGCTCCCTTCCTGATTCTGGAAGGCACTGTTTTCGGGAAGATTCCCTGCCCTCCTGATTTTCAGCATATGGTGGTTTCCTGAACTCCTGCAGAGTTGCTGATCCTGATTTTAAATTCAGTCCCTAACTTGGAACTAAGTCACCCATGGATCCCAGGCACTCCACCATGACATGTCATACCAACTCCAGCTGCTGGAAGATCTTAAAGTCCGATCCCACTGGCATTCTTTCTGATCCTGGCTGAACACACCTAGATCATTCCAAACACATGGCTTTTGTCCTTGTTGTTCCCTCTGACTGGAGCGTTCTGTCCCCAGTTTTTGCCACACCTGTTTTCATCATTTACATTTCAACTCAATATTCTCTCTTCAAGGCCATTCCCTGACCATCCTATGCAAAACTGCACTCCTAACTCCTCACCCCAATGACCCCCAAGTCTATTACTTTGATCTACTTTCTTTATGAGACTTATTATGACCCCAAAGTATCTTATTTGGTTACTAATGGTCTATCTCCCTCCTGTCCCCAGTAGGATGTAACTCTCGCAAAAGAAAAGGTGAGGACTCTCTTGTTTACTACTTTCCCTCCAGTGCCAAGCAGGGCACTTGAGAAGTAGCTACGTAAGTAAATGCATGACTGTGGTCCGGTCCCCACAGTGAGGGGCAGGGGGAAAAGGACGACTGCGGAATCAGATGGATGCAACCTTTTGTTATCATGGAGAAATCAGAACATGGGCTTAGGAGTTAGATAGGCTTGGGTTCCAGTTCCACCTCTGCTTCCCTGGCTGTGTGCCACAAGCAAGTTATCTCATCTCTGTTCTTTCGGCACATCAACAGTAAACGGGGACTGAACGCGCTGTAGTATATCATGTGTCTGGCCCCGTGCCAACCACTGTACTAGGATCTCAACAAATGTTAACTAACTTCCCTTCTCTTAGAAATGCCAGAAGAAACCCATGAAACTCTTGACAGCCTTTATAACACACTTGACAGCTAATAAAGAACTCCGGTCTCCTTATATTTGGTACAATCTGCTTAAGTACAACTGCCATACATTTTTCAAAAAGCAGTGACATTTTCAAAACTTGGTTATCTTATGTAGACTCCTGAGAGGGTGTACAGTCTTAAATCCACTGAAAAGAATCTAGTCTTTTAGTGCGTGACCTATTTGATAGAGGTGTCCCTCCCCTGTATATTCAATTACTTGCTGTATAATAGAACCGTGCACACCACATATAGTTCCGTAGTTGAACACTATGTTCCTCAGGTGGCATAAGGGACTTTGAAGTACTTGTCAGCAACTGGCTTTCCTGGAACCATACTCTAACCACTCAGTTCACAGTGGCATTTTACTTCTGAAGTCCTTGTTCAGAATATTAAAAAGGGCACGCAGCAGACTTCATTCCTTTGCTTCAAGGACTGTGATTTTGTAAAGCTGGACCCCGTGATCTACTCAGGAGAGAGTCAAGGGCTCCAGCAAATGCTTAAAAATGGTTTTTAATGTGGCCTGGAGGTGTTAAGTTGGTCAGTAACTGTAACTATGGAGTCTGATTGTGGGGAATATAGTTCTCCTTCCCACTTCGTCCCAGATGGTGAGCTGGAATGATTGAACAGGACAATTTCACAGGACTTCGGAGGTCGCTCAAACTACTTTTTGTTAGTGCACGATGGTGCTTTCCTAGTTAAAAAAAAAAAAAAAATGCTGCTGACTTTTCTCAGCTATAAACTTGGCAAGGGAAGTATTGAAGTTTGCTAGACTTCACCTAGATCAGCTACACTTTTGCTGAATTCTGAATGGTCAGGCCTCTGGGGTCCCTCATCTTTCACTGTAATGACAGCTAGATTTATTCTATCCAAAATTGGTGCTCAAGAGCAGGAGATGGGACCTACTCGTTTGTCATGTTGGCCATTGTGACACCATGATTGTGTGATGTCCAACTTGGTCTTTGGTCTGAAGAGAGTGAACAGAGACGAGAGAGATGTGAAACCCGTTAAGGGGTGGTGGTGGGGGGCAGGGGCAGTGCACTTTGTTCCTGGCTTCAGGTTATGAGGACTTGGGATCTTTTCAGATCTGTTTTTCAGGACCTTGCAGATGTTAAAAGCAACTATCTTATGACATTTCTCTTTGAGAGGCGACAAGTTGAATTTCGGATTCTGATAGATAAGGGTTACTCAACCTCAGTACTATTGACATTTTGGGTTGGCTAATTCTTTTTTTTTTTTTTTTTTAGTTTTTTATTTTGAGAGAGAGAGAGAGAGAGCGCACAAGCAGAGGAGGGACAGAGAGACAGGGAGAGGGAGAGAGTGAATCCCAAGCAGGCCCCGCACTGTCAGCACAGAGCCCAATGTGGGGCTCGATCTCATGAACCCTGAGATCATGACTAGAGCTGAAATGAAGAGTTGGATGCTTAACCGACTGAGCCACTCAGGTGTCTCTGGGTTGGCTAATTCTTTGGGGGGCTGTCCTGTGCTTCCTAAAATGGGTAGTAGCATACCTGGCCTCTATCAGTAGATGCCAGTAGACGTCCTCCAAGTTTGACAACCCAAACTACTAGGCATTGTCAAATGTCTCCCGGGGACAGGGGGTGGGGCAGAATTGCCTCTAGTGGAGAACCAGTGGAGAATCTCACTGAGGGAGATTTCGTGGGCACAGGAAAACTTGGAGTGTTCCAGCTTCTCTTGGTTGTCCTGGGCTTTTAGAGCTTTGAGTTCCCTGAAAAAATGGATTTTTGATGGATTTGCAGACAGGTAAAGGATGAACTGCAGGAAAAGGTGAGAGAGGGTGGTACCCGAACGCACTTAATTCCCGCCCCCCTTCCTCCCTCTCTTCTGCACCTCTGCTAGTCTTCTAGCAGTGAAGCGGGGGGTGGCATAGATGTGGAGAAGCCTGGCTGAACCAGAGAAGCTGGAGCTGGGAAGCCCAGGGCCTGCAGACTGAACTGGGGGAGCCTGAGGCTTTTAGAACTTCAAGCAATCTCGATATTTAAATTCAGGCATCAGCAATTTACTGCAGGCAGCATGAAAGATGGTTTTTGGAGGCAGCCGGGCATCGGCTGGGGCCTTTGGCAAAACTGCACTGTAGGCAAAGCTGTTTTTTGCCACCTCTCTCCTTGTGAACCTCCCCCACGCCCTGTCTCACTCTCTGCCCTCCGGGCACACAGTCGCCTCGTGCTGTCCTCTGGCTGCTCAAAGTCGGCCTCGCCCAGTCTGAGCCATCTGCTTCATTACCTGCCCCCATTTTAACTCTCCTTCCCCGAATGCTGATTTCAGCTCTTTTGGGGGTTAAGATTAAAGATTCAAATACCTCACACTAAGGGGAGAAGAGTCAGTAGGTTTAACCTATTCAGGGGATGTTTAGATTCTTTGAAGCTTGCTACTTCTCCTTCAGAAGACATTTGGGAACAAAGGGCTCTTCTCTGGTTTTTCTAGTTTTCCTGAAATGAGCCCCCTGGTTGTATATTTTCCAGTCACAGTCTCCCCACTCGGCAATCACAACCCACGAAGTCCATAAACCAGACTTAACTTAGAAAGGGGCTCCATACAAGGTGAGCTGTGAATTTCCCAGAAGAGAAAAAAAAAAAAAAAGAGAGAGAGAGAGAGAGATCCAAATTCTGTTGCTTGGCCTACAAAGCCCTTTGCAACCTCCTCTCCATTCATTCACTCAAATGTGGTAAAAAAAAAA
Source organism: Panthera tigris (assembly GCF_018350195.1). Lineage (NCBI taxonomy): Eukaryota > Metazoa > Chordata > Mammalia > Carnivora > Felidae > Panthera > Panthera tigris. The sequence continues at coordinate 12,965,798 of NC_056672.1, forward strand.
AAAAGATGGACACCGACCCTGGCACCTACTCTCCAAAAATGCATACTGTCCAGTGGGGGATATACATCCAATGCCACGTGTTGGCCCAGGGTAGGTCAAGAAGGCTTGGGAGCACCTTGTAGGGGGTACTAACCACAACGGCTGGTCCAGGGAGGGAATCTCTCTGCTATCTCCATATGTCTCTACCTGGCACACCTTGTCACCCCTCTCTAGCTGTGTACCTGACAGTCCCTCTGTCTAAATGCTTTCCCATCATCTGTCTGCAAAACTCTTAACATCTTTCGTAATCCAGCTTACCTGTTACCCCCAGGAGAATTTTTCTGACTGTACTTTGTCCTCTCTTGTTTTGCTTTGGCACATCTCCCCTTCCTCACCCCCAAATAAGTGTGTTCTTTTCTTCAGGCTTTATATATCCATTCTATGGAAATATGTGTCACGGTGATTTGCAATGATCTGTTTACTTGTCAATCTTCTCCATTAAACTTTTTTCAAAGCCGAGGCAACGAAGCGTGTCTCTTTCTAGCTCCCAGTTCGTAGCCCAGTGCCAGGCACACAGAAGTGCTCAGTAAAAGTCACTGTATGAATGAACTCATTCCAATCAGAATCTGGAAAATGTGATAGCAGGCTGTCTGCTTTATTCCCTTTTATATTACATTGTGAGACATATATACAGAAGAGTCCATAAAACATATATGTCTGGTATAAAATGAAAATCCGTGTAACCATAGCCCAGGTCAAGAAATCACTCCCTCTATCCTTAACTCATCAGTGGATGTCATCAACTTGAATTGAGTGTGTCAGTAAGCCGAGGACTCAAAATTCTGTATCTGACCTGAAGTTATTGGGGTCTCCTGTGAAGCATGTCCTCAGCTTGAACCTCAGGCCTGATACTTCAGATACCACCAACTTGGTCGGAAGCCAAGCAATTCAGTCAAACATCACTTGGCAGATGTGGTCTGCAATCTAGCTACAGGAAGCTCTTCGCTCCACTGGACAGTATCTTGTTCGAGATCTTGAGCACTTTGCTCCCCCCGTCCCCCAATATTGAGGCTGCAGGTGTATCTGGACTTTGTCACATTTGAGAAAAAAAAAAAAAATTAGCATGTGAGCCTATTTGCTAACAGTTAACCTGTGTGGAGATCAGCCTTTATTTTTTGGTTGCTGTTAATACAAGCAGCTGAAATCTTGCCATGTTATCAGAAGGGGGGTGCTCTGCTCTTCTCTGAGTGGAAATCAGCCACCTGCCTCACTGCGTTCGGTCAGAACACTGTGCCTCTGGAAAAGCCTGTAGTTACAGGATGCATGGTAACAACCTTCAGCGCAGCCCAGCTCTGAGCTCGCAGGGCCGTGTGCACAGGTCTTATCCAGTCCCACTGTCAGGCCCCAAAGCTCCCTCTTCCTTCCCTAGTTGTCCTCAATAAGGCAGCACCTGCCTGTCTTTCTTCCTCCCTCCCTCCCTTCCCTCTTTCTTCCGTTCCTCCTCTTTTCCTTATCCCTCCCTCTCTCCTTCCCTTTTCTTTCCTCTCTTCCTTGTAGCTGTCCAACAATACTCTCTGTACACAGACTACAATGATGATTTGTTCAGTACATAGTTCTTCAACCTGGCTGTAGTTCTTTTCTCGATTGAAAATTCAGCTAAGTTTCAGCAGGCTATCAATTCTAGGATCCCCTGATTTCACCCTTCTTTCTGTGTGTGCGATGCATGAATCCATAGTCACTGTATTTAACTTAACTCGAATTAAAAAAAAATTGTGTAAAACAGATAACAACCTGATTCTCTTTCTGTTACTTGCTTCAAAGGGTTTCATTCACATACTAACTATTTTCTAAGCATCTACCATGTGACAGACACAGTCTGAGATGCTGAGGCCAGAGCAGGGAGCAGGCAGAGGCAGTCCCTTTTCTCGTGGGGCTGGCATTTTAAAGGGTTTTTATATCCTAGAACTGAGCTGTCCAATATGGTAGCCACTAGCAATGTGCAGCTATTTAAATTTATTAAAATTAAATCAAATTTAAAATCCACTCTCATTCACACCAGCCACGTTTCAAGGGTTCACCAACCACATGAGACTAGCAGCTTGCCATTGGGCAGCACAAATCTAGACCAGTCCCATCATCACAGAAACTGAACTAGGATATTCTGGAGGAATTTGCCAGACCTACTACCACTCCAAGACTTGAAGAGATCCCTGTAGCAATCTTGTGAGATGATTTATTATGACACCAGATCATGACTCCTTTACATACAATCCTCCCTTTGAAACATGGAGCTTACATCCAGCATGCCTGGAGCCAGTGAATTTATTAATTTGAGCATCCTGTTTTTACTTACAAGACAGCTAAATCAGTGTGGTGGAATAGCATTTTGAAATACTCATTTTTCCCTCTCGTCTTTCAAGCAGGTATTGGCTCTGTATCAGGGAAGGAGGGGCTGTAGGGTAGAATCCAGAAATAGGCTTTGAGTCTCTGGCTGCTTTTGTGGTCCAAATGTACGAGCTCAGGACCTTTGAGCATTTGTAGAAGGGGCAAGAGAAAGGAAGATTTGAGGAAATAGATAAAAATGTCTCAGCAGAAGCAGGACTGGAGGAGAGAGAGAAGAAATGTGTGCCTGTGCACACATGTGAGGGTGTCTGAGAGTGAATGCCAACTTGCATGTGTTATATGGGCTCATGCTACATGGTTTTCCTGGCAGTTCCATTGGGGGTAGTGTGATTTCAGAGGGATATAGTGTCTAGGGATTTTGGACAGTGGGGAGATGTCATAAATCCACTAGACCTGAAGGGTCCAACTGACCGGGATGATGGATGTTTCAGCAGCTGTGTGATAATTCCACTATATCCTGCCCTTACTCCAACCTTAACCCACCTCAGGGAAGGTGAACCTTGGGTCATGATTTTCCTCCAGGTTATGGGGATGCATGGTCAAAACAGAAATCAGTGGAATTATAATAAAAAATTAAGCGGATTTTCTGGCAGCATCCGCATTTGTGGTCTGGGAGCCATATCCACTCCTCAAGCAGTGTGGTTTCCATATACACCAACTCCACAAGCACAGACCTAATCTCCTTTGGTCTGCTGGACTTGGATTGGTAGAGTAACATTTCTCCTGGAAGAAACAAGTGCACAAAGCAGTGTCATCTTCTGCATTTGGACAGAATGTCACATAGGAAATTGACTCCATCCTGAAGCTCTGGTTTCACACGTTCATCAACTGAAGTAAGGGGGAAGGAAGCCAAGGCAATGGCATGATGGGATGGCTTAGACGAGGACTTAGCAAACCTACTGCCCACAGGCCAAGTCTGGTTTGTCTCCGGTTTCAGTAAATAAAATTTCGTTGGAACACAGCCACACCCATTAGTTTATTTATTGTTGCGTTGCGGAGTTACGAGTATACTGTATGGCTTTCAATACCACCTGACCTTTAAGAGAAAAAGTTTGCCGACCCCTTGGCTGAGATTACAAACTCCTGAAAAACAAGGACAGTGTCTATACATCTCCTGTTTCCTCACAGGGCCTGCCTGGTAGAAGAGCAGGTGCAGAGCAGGGATTTGAGATCTATGGTGGAAGAAATGATTCTAAGGCTGGAATAAACCTTCCTGCTTCAAGAATGACTTCTTTCACAGACTCCTGGGAACATAACGCCTTGTGTTACAGAAACAACTTCAGGGGTTAAAGAAGTACAGGGTGCAAATTGGTCTCTGTCATTTGTAACGAGAGAGATAATCTTGTTGCCATAGTTACTACAGATGACCAGATCGACCGTCTGCTGTATATATAATCTGGGCACCCCGGCCTCCTACTCTGTACTGCAAGGAAGGGTCCTGAGCCTCCAATACACATTGTGTCAGGCTGGATCTGAGGAGGCTTGGAGCCTGAGTGCCTTTCTTAGGTGGAGTTCTTCCAGGAGTGACCCTATGCAAAGGATTCGGACGAAAGTGATTTGTTAAAGGCAGTGCTCTGCAGAAGAATGAGATAGAAGAAAGTGGAGGAAGCAGAGTAAGAAAAAAACAAATGGCAAAAAACAAAACAAAACAATGAAAGAAGAACCGAGGTGCAATTTCAGATGAAGTCCGAGCCTTAGCCTGATCCTACGGGGATCTTTGGAGTCTGAATTACATTTCACATTCAAGAAGCGACTTTGCGGTCCTAAAGGTGGTGGCTCTTCCAAGTAAGCCAAGAGTCAAGGGAGCTAGACTTTCGTATCCTCTTACCCTTTCCTTCTCAGCAGGCAGCATCAGAGTATGGAGGCCCTGGAGGTACAAAAACTCTCAGGCACTTTAGGCTCTCTGGGTAGTGAAGCCACACCAGTAGCTCCCGGGTTAAGTTTACAGCAAAGAGCCCTTAGCATCAAAGGGCACAGAAACTGGATGGTGCATACAGAACTTTGGTAAAGGGCAATGCGAGAGGATCTGGAGAGAGGACTAACGCTATTTGCTATAGGCCAGACTGGATGTCTTCTCCACCAATGCTTCCACGTGGTTTGGGATTACATGCCATTTTGGATTCTAAGTGTCATTTCTATGATATGGGCCCTCCCAGGTATAGCATAATCTTCTTCCTCTTTTTCCTCATCCTTTTCCCTTTTCCTTCGAAGGAAAATTATTTTGGGGGAGGAAACAAAAAAAAAGCCACTTTTTGTTCAGGGTCTCCCTTGTTATGATTAAAAAGATAAAATGTCTGAAATTTGCTTTGAGACTGTATTATTTCTCCTATAACATCTCCAGGGGAAAATAAATCCCCAAAGCTCTCTACCCACTCTGTAGAATGGTATTTCTTTTATTTGACTTAAGTCTGCAACTTTCATACTTCAATGGATCCTTGGCTCAAGTACACTGGGATTTGGGGACCCATGTCATACTCACTTTATCCACAGAGAGATTCATTTTGGGAGTTGACAGACTTCAGACATGATCGCTTTCATCTTTCAGAGCGAAGAGCCCTCGTCTTCCTGATCCATCCTCAAATTAGAGCTTCTCATTCACTCCTTCCTTGAGTCTGGCTGCTCTTCTCTGGCTCAGCACATTTGTGTTTTTCTTGAGAGACAGTGACCAGCACTATCCTCAGTATCCCAGGAACGGATATACTACAGCTTCAGGTCAGGTACAGACAGCCCCTTTTGTTTCATTTTTAATGCTATTCTAGATGATGTTCAACATCATTTTGGGTTGAGTGACATACCATGCAGGTGTCTCTAGTATTCAATCTATAGTGATTACCTTTCCTTACCTGTAGTCAATTATATCTCATTAGAAGGCAGACTATTACTGTTTTTTCAATGTTTATTTATTTTTGAGAGAGAGAGAAACCGAGCATGAACAGGGGAGGGGCAGAGACAGAGAGGGAGACACAGAATCCAAAGCAGGCTCCAGGCTCTAAGCTGTCAGCACAGAACCCGACATGGGGCCCAAACCCACAGACCGAAAGATTATGACCTGAGCTGAAGTCGGACACCTACCCGACTGAGCCACCCAGGTGCCCCTATTATTGTGTTTTAATGACTAATTTCATCTGAAACTGGCTCTTAGTAAAACTTCCTGCTACTTTTCTGCTGGTACAAACATGAACTCTTTCTGAAGTCCTTCATTATTGGCTTAGTATTCAGCATTGCCATAGACTTTAGTTTTTTCTCTAAATCTTACAGAATCCCATTTTTATTTTGCACATGCTGAAGAGAACAAATTCCATCACAGTTTTTAGGAAAAACCCTACTGATTCGCTTCTGTTCAAAGGGTATGCAATTTTTATATCTTTTGTCCCCAGTGAGAAGTTAGCTCCCCATAGGTGACAAAATAGTCCCAACAGTGAGATGGGAAGCTAACTTTTCTGTACCAAGTTAACTTTTTAAAAAGTGGTTTAGAGCTTTTTGGAGAAAGTTTCAAAAATTTTAAATGTATCCCATCTGCTGATGCTTTATTTTCCACTGGGTTATGTAGGACTTGCTTGGAGTATTTGTGGTAAAGGAGAAAAAGCATGGGCTTTGAAGAGTCATGCAAACCTATGATGTACCAAAAGCACTCTGTTAAAGGCAGAATTACAGCAGAGGTTGAAAATGGCCAGGATGGGCCAAGGACTAAATTTAATTGTAGGCAAGGTGTTAGCACGTCTACAGTTAAAGAACAATGGAATAATCCAAGGTGATAATAAAAGCCCATTCTTGTGAAAGGTAATGAATGATGCCTCCCTAGTATCACAGGCCATCGCTCATTTCAAAAGGAGAGCCTCCCCCAAGATGGAGAATTCTCCACGCCATCTGGGGCAGAATCTGGTTAGAATCTGGTTGTTCTGTGCCACCACAGAAAGTCTCCACTTCCGTCCATTTGGGGGATCAGAACAATCTGATCTCAACACAATCTTAGAAACCTGGGCAAAGGTTGCTCTAAACTGCCTATGAGACCTTGCTATCCTTAGCCCAATTTGGCTCCTTATACCATTACAGCTCCCGTCTTCAGCTGCCTCAAAACTCTGGAATAGTTATTCCCACCCTACTTCTCTTACGTATCATCCTCTATTCCTGCAGTGCACATTCCTCTGGTCAACTATCCTCACCTATGCTATTGTCCTCACATGATGTTGGGCTCTCTGATCACTGAATTTTCCCACTATCTCTCTCTTTTCTCCCTTTCCCCAGAGCCTTCTGGAACACCTTTGTCATTGAACACATACTCCTCTGCTTTCTCATACTTTTATAAGCCCACCCCCATCTTCATTTTCTTGCCTTCACTAAATCTCATTTTTCAGAAAGACACCCTGAAACCTTCTCGAATGAAAATTGCACACTCTTGTACATCCACCATTGTGGTCTCCATAAGTAATGTCTGCATTGTCACTGATACTTTGCCTCTTCCAAACCACTGCTTTTCACTCTTGCTCAAAAAGCCCTTCTCCTTTGAGTTTCAGGTCATTCTGATTAAAGTCTTCCTGTCCACTCCCTCTTCTGTCACTATGGACACTTCAGTATCTGCATTGACAAACACAGAAGAACCTAGCTTCAAGATGCTTGGCCTGAATTCCAAAATATCCTAGAACTTATTCTGGACATTATCATTACCCTAAATTGTCCTAGCTCTGGACTCTGAATACCAGTTTACCATTCTCTGGCCACAACATCTTATCGCCACATGTCTCAGGATCCTTAGTTCTCAAAGCACTTAGTTCTCTAGTCTTTTGTTGTCCATTCTTTTTCCTCCTAGGTACTTAGCAACATTATACCTTTATTTTCTTCTCCTTGCATCTTAGACCTCATAATGTGTAACTTTAAGGACCCTTGTAACCATCTTCAAAACACGTAGTCTCCTTTCTTTCTGCCATACTGGCATAGCAAAGCTTCAATCTTGGATTAACCCAACTATTTGTTTTTCTTGATCTGGGCTGCTGAGTCTTGACTGAGAAAACAGACAACCTAACTATGCAAATAGGTGGCCCTAAGCAATCCTTTGATGTGTACTTAGTGGCTTTCCTAAGTGGTGATTACAAAACATTACTCTTCTTCTCAAAGCCCCACTTCATTGATCTTCCTCCTCCCCTTGCCACCTCCACACAGACACAACACTTCTCCCTCTCTCTTCCCTAGTAAATGCTTTGCCTTGCTGCTCGTTTGCTCTTAAATCACTGTAATTTGTTTTTGCATGCACTCTTGAAATAAAAATCCTCTGGCCAAAATTATCAGTGACTTCCTAAAGGTCTAACTGTATGGACTTTTTCTAAATATTCACCTAATTGTTGTCCTCTCTTGCACTGGATACTGTCCTCCATTCCACTGCTCTACTCTGGCTTTCTCTCTCTACCTGTGCTCCCTGGCAAGCTCACCCACTTCCTTGGCTTTAACTGGAATTATATTCTTGATCTCCAGATCTGTACCACCAGGCCACCTCTTTCTACTTAGCTCCAGAGACCTAGACACAAAATAACCTTCTTCATGGTTTTCCTGGAATTCCTAGGGGAACCTCGAACTCAATCCAACTCCAACTGAACAAATCCCCCTTCCTTCATAGTTCTTACTGCTAGGTTCTCTATCTCACTAAATGATGTCATTCTTGAGACTAAGCCAGAAACCCTAGAGTGACCTGTTAGCTTCTCCGTCTTAAATCCTCTTCCACTTCCCCACCACCATCCTCTGCCCCACCTGACTTCTGCCCAAGTTCTTCTGATTTTACCTTTTTAAAGTCTCATGCTGCCTATATTCTCCATTCCAACTGCTACTGTATTAGCTAGTGTGCTCTCACCTCCCATCTTTATATTTTTGCTTGAGAGCTCTGACTAAAACATGTCAGATCATGGTACCACCCTGAACATGGAGTATAAGTCCTCCAAGATCTATACTACTGTCTCTCTCTTTAGACCCATCTGTTCTGCTTCTTGCCTCCTGCCTCTCACCCTACGGTCAGCCATATTAAACTACCTGCTGTGCCTGGAACTGTCCACGCTGAGTCTCAGTTTCGAGTGCCATTCTTCTCCTTCACAGCCCCCTGCTCCCATCTGCCCAGCAAATATCTGCTCACATTTCAGGTCTCAGTTCAACCTTCCCATTCTTTGCAAGGCTTCATCTGTTGTGGCCCCCACGCTCACCCTAGGAAGAACCGACCACTTTTCTTTTGGGACTCCATCTCCACATACATAGTGTCAATGTCAGTTTGCCTTTCTTGGCCTGTAAATTCCTTAAAGACAATATCTCTGCCATGTGCATCTCTTTACCTTGGTGTCCAGCTCATAGTAGGATCGAAAATAAACATCCATTGAATGGATTAAAAATGGGGCCCAACCTGTGGGCAAAGGCTAAATGAATATTATGATAGAGGAGCAAATGTTGATCGCTATAGAGTACTGAATCATCACAAAGGCCTGTCTGCTGTTTGTAAACTCACTAAGTCTCAGTTTGCATTAGCAAACAAGTCGGGTGGATATTCTCTAGAATGTAAGCTGACTTTCAGGGGCAGAGAAAGGGGGGTGGTGCCTCCGATTGGCTTGCTTCCTTAGCAATCTGCGAAAACAAAACCCAGCAAAACAATTCCCCCTTTCCCAAAAGTTGGCATTGGCTCAAGTTTTTCTTTTCCGAAATACTTTCTTTGGTCAGGCAGCACTCCCCACGCTATAGCTGTTAGGCATTAGTGTGCTCTGAATCCATTAGAGAAGGTCAGTCCTGAATACCAAACAGATGCAGAGCCCTGAGTTTCCAAAACTGGAGTCCAAGGATCGAAATGCATAACAATAGCCATGTTCTCTGTTCATGCTGTTCTAAGATTTGCCACAAGCAGGCATTTTTCCACACTGGAAGTGAGGAACACATCATTTGAGACAGAAAAGTAATACAAAGAAGTGTTTTAGAAAAAATGACCCCATGTATTAAATAGATTGGATAGTTAATTTAGGCCAAGAGGAACAGCCAAATAATATTAAGTTGTTACGGTAAAAAGTAAGTTTTGGACATTTTGCTTTCACGTTACTACCCAAACTTATAAAAATACTCAGAGCAGCAGAAAGAAGGGCTAAATTTAGACCCTGATTTAATGCATTCAAGAGCATGATTCATTTTCCCCCTGCCCTGGTACAGTCTGGGAAATCTGTGTGTGTGGTAGGCAACACAAGGATGCCTTGTAAATAAAGGGAAATCTCATTCATCCAGAGGCTCAAGGAAGCTAGAGACACCCCATCTTCTCTGCCAACAAAGGTATATTTCTAGGTACTTCACACCATGGAACCAGATATCACAACTGGTGAGAGTCCACCTAATTTTAGCTTTGCCCTGGCCTTGGCATGAATGTGCTGTTGCTTCTTTTCTCTAAGTGGCTTTTCCCCCCTGTCAGGCTCCAGGGGGATCCTGACCAGCTCTCAGATGCCATGCAACATGGGTCACCTTAATGAGACACTTATAAGGATGTCATCGTTTGGTAGCAATACCTTTAGCAAGCTGGGGCCCGAGTCACTGAATGGTAGCCCATACATTGGGTCTTACAGAGCTAGTACTATATATAACGTCAACATCTAAGATGATCTGGGGTCGTTTGAAAAATAACCACAAGCCCAAACTAAACCAAGCCAACAACAGTGAGTTCAATTCTTATCAGTTCATCAGGGTGCAGGGCAAAACGTCCAGAGAGAGCAGACCATCACTGTCCCTTCCGCAGTTTGTTTCATTATCTGCTGCTGCCAATCACGATCTTGCATTTGCATCTGCTCCTGACACAAAGCAAATATTTTAGCCTCTACAGATAATCGAGATTAATGCCAGACTGTCATTTGTGTTAATCTAACCTAGTTTAGAGGCGAAAACCACCTAAATTATTTTGCGATTTTACAGTGACTCCATTCTTTCTTATTTCTTTTGCTTTTAGTCTTTGAGCACATTTGGAAAGTAACCTTAGAAGTCTCATCTCAGCTGTTTTCACCTTATTGAAAGTTTCTGGGCTTAGGATAAACTATAAGAAAAATAAAAGGAATGCATGTAAAAAAATCTGTAGTTCAGTAACTTTGCCTCCCGGAAGTGAGGGCATTAAAGCTGTCCTCCCTTCTGAGATATAAGACAGACAGTAATAACCCGCCCCTTGGGGCCCATTATACATCCATATACAATTATGCCAAGAAAGATCATTTCCCCAAACATGAAATGGGCTCAGCAGTTTTGCAGTTAAAAACAGAGTTAGATATGGAACACGTGCATCACATTAGAAATGAGTCGCTCTGAGAAGGTGTGTGTGTGTGTGTGAATGAGCAGCGCGGGAGAGGCCCACACAGGGGCACATTTGCAGGATGGGATTGGCAGACCCTGGGCAGGGCCGTGGGTCCAGGTGGATATGAGATCCAATCAGCCTGAACACATGCTTCACAAACCAGCCTGGACACCGCACAAAAAAGAGGCAAGACACCGTAGGGCAGCATAAATGATTTGTACCTTTCTCAAATGGCTTGGTTCTTAGGTCTCCTGGGCAATTCTGAATGACCAGGTGGGGCAGTCACCCAATGCCCCTTGGGCTTGTCCAGTACCATAACATGAAAATCAAATTATTTTAAAAATAGGGATGTTCTGTGAACTTGGCCACATGGAATGACCAATTTGGGGGTCATTTGAGAAAGGACAAATACTCGTTAGCACTCTAAACAGCAAACTGGCTGATTTAGCTTAGAACAGTTGGCTACCATTGCAGCCAATTTTGGAATGTCAAAAAAGAAGGTAAGTCAGGGAAGGGTGTCATGAAGTTTGCATCCATCCAAGGCTGGGTCACTTAGATATTGAGATTTGGGGTAGAAATTGATTCTCACACATGTAGAGCACCACAGATCTAATGAACAACGAGGGACATCTATTTTCATACTTCACTCACACAAAACACCTCTCTTTCATCTCTGGGGTGGGGTGGGGGTGTTCCAGTTCTAAACTACAATCAGCCCTTCTTTTAGAATAACAATAATAAATCCTCTTATTCAGCCAGATGGTGGTGTCTGTTGCACTAGGTCGGGCTCATAGTACAACATCAATAAATGGCCACTTGTAGAGGGACAGACAGAATCCCATTTATAAAACATACCCACACTTCCTTCCTTCTCCCATCCCAAAATGTTGCATTGTCAAAACAGCCATGGGGGATTAATCTCATTTTGGGGAAGAAAGGAAAACTAAGGAAGGCAAAATAACATATGTGGAAAGCAATTTTTTTGGGGGGGAAATAATACATTTAATCTCTGAGGAAAATGATCGTCGATGGGCTTTTAGTCGTTTTGCCTTTAGGGACCAGCTGAAAGGATCCCGAAAGGGTTTTCCCCAGACCCTGGAAAGCTGTCGTGGTGAAGGCTGCACATTGCCAACTAGGAGATGGAGTTAAAAATTCTTCCTCAGTGAGCTCGGCTAAGTCTCCTGAAATGAATATTTGTTCCAATGAGGTGTTCCCAAAAGCTTTCTGGCCTCAGATAACTCATTTTAAGAAAGGTATTTGTTCAAAATCCATCACAGGAGGGAAAATGACATATTAATGTATCCTGTTGCCAATGTACACATGCTCTACATGGGCCCAGAGGGCTCAGACTCTTTGCTGCTTGCTCCTTATTTACTTGGTCTCAGCCCTACCTGGGATTGGCGGGGGTGGAGGGGGATGCTGACTAGTCTCTGCTCCTGCTCTTAATAAACTATACTACCTGGTTATGTAACCCTAATCCATGTCCACAGTCCAGGGCTCAGATGGCTGGCTTGTCAGCAAAAAATGTTTCAAAAATGTTAATTCGACAGTGTTGGAGGGATGTTATTTCTAGAGCCAAACTCCTTAGGGAAAATGGGAAGTAGGTGCTCCAGGGATCCAGTTCCTCCATACTGAAAGACACTTCTTTCCTGATGCCTTCTTCCCAAATAATGTCCCAATGCCTGGTGTGCCCTGACATTTGGTCCAAATAAAATGCTGGAACATATTCATAGGATACAACTATCTCCAAACTCTATATAAGAGGGTGTTTATTATAGAGAATCAGCCTAATAGGGCATGAAACATCAAAGCCTGCGGGCACTTGCTCCTCACACTGAATCATTTCATGATATAGATACTATTTTTTTACCCCTGGCATTTACAGCAAGCAACTCAGTTTACAACCTAAGGCATTTTCCATACTTCCAGGCAATGACTACTAGCTTCTTTTGAGTCTCAATAGCACATAATTTAAGACAGTGGGAAAAGGAGCTAGAGAATAGTTTCCATTGCAAGGAAAACACCATGCAGATGTTTGCCCTCTTGAATTCTGATGGCAAAATAGAGACTTGTTTATTTGTTCTGAAGTCAGATCCAAGGAATTTAGTTTTTACAGGCTGGGGGTTGGGGTAGGGGTGGGAAGTAATGACATAATATATTAATAATATTGAAATGTTCAACACATGGCCCTAGGATTTTCAATCCCCAAATAATTTAGGGGGAACCATTTTTATAATGGTTCTTCATTAAATTTGGTACACCTGATGTCAATCTGTGTCACAGTGATGACATACCAGAAAAAACACCCAAGGACTACTTTGTTAAAATTGTATATTCACCTTCTATAATTGTTTTTTACCTCCAAGATAGCAAGCTAGGAATTGGTCCTCTATCTTGAGCCATTTATTGAGAACAAACAAATGAACTCAGAAAAGACATGACCCAATTGAAGTTCAATACCTGACTTTGGTGTATGAGAATCATAAACTTGCTTACGGTCTATCTGGTCCGCAAACACTTCCCCATAAATCATCCAATAGGGCATGTAGAAGATGTTCTTGGCCAATTTCCATGATGGTTCTTCATTGGGAAAGAGAATGGCTTGCCTGGCGACCCCAAAACTCATCAGTACCACCAGCATAATGATGACAAAGTACATCATGTCTATCATCTGGAAGGGTGTGGAAGCAGAGGGAGAAAAAAAAGAAAATCCACATGATTGAGTGTTCCTATGATATCAACACTGATGGAAACCTTTGGAGGAGGTTCATTTTCAACACTTCTGACAAGGGATATATAGATAGACAGCTGTGTCCAAGTAAGAAAGAGAACACTTGGTCTATTGAAACAACGTCCACAGAATTTTATCAGTAACTCAAAAGCATTTAAAAAAAAGGCACGCATAGAAAGGAAGCCCCTCACTTTCCACTGTTGTCTGTGCTACCTAGTTAAGACTAGGCATGGGAGTCACATGAAGCTCGGGTCTCTTTATGAATCCAGCTCTGTTCCTGGGAGCCGGTGTCCTCCCTGGGTCACTTTCTTCTTAGCAAAATTGAACTTGGGATGATTGAACTATTTCAAGAACTACTGCAATGTTGTAAATTCCCTAAGTTTGAGAGTTGGAATGCTCAAGAAAGTAATTACTTGCAAGCAAAGCTAGGACAGCCCACATACCCACCATCCACCTTCTTATTCTTGTGGCCCCACCTCACTGCCTGATATTCTACCACAAACCAGTCTCTCAGAGAATCACTCTTTCTGTACTTAATTCTCTTGCAGCATATCCTATCAGTTATAGAGGGTGTTTTTGTCGGCAATAGAATCAGGTTGCCTAATGGCCCATTTCTGTGTCTGCTGTTGAAATGTTGGACTTTCATCTTGACATGTTTATAAAATTCTCTTGACTGCATTCAAGCACAATGTTATCTCTCGTTCCTCTTTGTTCCTTTCTTTTTTGCTTGTTTTCGTGATACATATTATCAAGGATCTGTTTCTCATATGCCAAATTACTTTCCTTTTATCACCAAAAATAGATGAGGATGTAATAACTATTATTTTGTCTGGCCAGAACCCATTGCCTCCTTCTTTTAGAAGCAGTTCCCACCCATTTTGGCCACAAATATGGTGTCTTTTCCAGGCTAGGTTAATGATGGTACCTCACCCTCTGGCAACAGTGATAGGAGGTAGGCATGTGACACAAGATGGGCCAACCAATATCCTCTCTTTGGATTTTTTCAACTGAAGCTGGGATAGAGAAGCTCCCTTTCTTTCTCTGTAATGATATAAATTCAGAGTGTCTGAGGCTGAGTCCCCCACCAGTAAAACTGATCGAGAGTGAATGAAGCAGATATTCCAGACAGAGAGAGACAGCATGTTCTGAAAGTGGTTGAGAGCCTGACTGCAGTAACCCTTAAGGCCAGTTTCATCATGCCCTGCCATAAGTCAGTATATCCCTCCTGGGCTTAAGCTAGTTGGAGATTGGTTTCTATCCCTCGCACCAAACCATCTAACACAAAAGACAACCTTCTCTGGGATATCAAACTTCCTGAAGGGATACCCACCCACAAAGAAAGAATAATGAAAATTTTATCGTTGATAATGAAGGCTTTAAATTAGCTTTAAAATTTTATTTTAAAACAATATTCCATGGTGCCTGTTATTAGAATTAAAACACAATAGCCTTCTGCTTTGCCTTAGGACACTGAGGGCTCAAAATATTTTTGGCCAATTAATCAACTGTCAAGGCAACTTCTGAATCTATCTTTCAAGTATCATCTGACTTTGAAACTAAATAAGAATTTCTCAAAAGTTGATGTTCATTCATATTTGTTCACTGTTTTTAAAGATACGTGCTACTTAATTAGTTATTCCTTTCACAGCTTAGTGGCCTCAGGACTCTCTTATAAGTGAACAAGCCAGCTGTGTCGAAACAGTTTTATAGGAAACATAGGCCTGTTTCCCATCCTCTATTTTGTAAAATTATTTCATCATTTATTTACCAAACGTTCCATCAATGAAAAAACACTAATGGCTCCACTAATGGGTGGGGAGAGGAAGGTGGGTACTCATGAGATTTAGGAGCTAGTCTGACCCAAGAAAACTCAGCCAGTACACACAGCAACTGTTCTAATTCAATTTCTCAGGACTGTTTTCATTCAAATTGACTGTGCTACCTACCTGAAGGGCCAAAACAATCTAAGACAAGAAACATTCTTCCCACTCAACTTCATCTATTTCACAAAAGTCTTCCACACAAATACTGAAATCTGATAGAGCAGAATGCAGAAGTAGAACATTATTAGTAAAAACCAGGGCTGGGTACCTCTGTTTTTACAGTTAAATTGTCCAGTCAGTTCAATATTAAGAGAGCTGATTCTGTCTCACTCTTGTATATATCTGTAGGTTGTGTTCTATACAGGTGAGTACATATGGTGGTGGTTATGCACATGTTTTCAGGTGTTTGACCACCTGAGTTTTCATCTTGCCTCTGCTAGTAAAAATAGCTTAGGTGGACATGTGCAAGTTGCTCAATCTTGGTTTTCTTTTCCTTTTTTTTTTTTTCAAAATGGGGATAATGACAATCACCATGCATATTAATTTCATAAGGCTTAAATGAGATAATATGTGAAACAATGTGGGTAGGTCTCAGTAAATGTTAATGCATTGCTGTTAGAACTGGAAGGTCAGGTTGTGAAGTCTGATTGGGTAAGAGCTGGTATCCTGCCTTTGTTTTTTGCCTGGTTTCTGGTTATTCTGTTGCTAAACAAAGATACTAAAACCCATTTCATGGGGTTGTAGTGATGATATGTCTGACATGGTATTTGGCACAGAGTAAATGATAGTTATTATAATTCTTGTTTTTATTCTGCATTATACAAGTGCGTTTAGTACTAGGCTTAGAGAATTGCATTGAGAAGTGGAATATAAAGAAAAGGGGTCAGGATTCCAGTAAGAGATCCTGGATTTAAAGATCAGTTGGGATCTTACTTTTTTAATTTTTTTGGTCAAGAGAGAGAGAGAGAGAGAGCGTGCGCAAACAGGGGCAGAGAGAGAGGGAGAGAGAATCCTAAGCAGGCTCCACACTCAGCACACAGCCTGATGCAGGCTTGATTCCATGACCCTGGGATCATGACCTGAGCCAAAAATCAAGAGTTGGACTTTCAACCGACTGAGCCACCCAGGTACCTGAATCATACTTGATCTATGTATTGTGTCCAGGTATCTTATCAGATGTCTGTCCCTAGACCACAGGGTATAGTGAGTTCCTTGGTTGTTTAGTACTGAAGAGGGCCTCTGTAATGTTGAGGGGTTTTCAGAATAATCACATGCGGGCATATTTTATTAAGCTTCCCACCTAGCAGTCCATCTAACTCACTGATAAATTCTATAGGCATATTTCACCTACCTTCTGGATCAGAGACTCAATTATTTAACTAATTATCTTAAAAGCCCCATGAAAGAGAACAAAGCCACCAAATATACTCATTTTCTACTTATTTTTGACTTATAAGTGGAATCATTCATAAGTTGGAAGGCAGAGAAAATGCAGTCCATCTCGCTCACTCGCTCCATAATAAGGTTTCATTCTAGTCAAAATTGGGGATAATTATGCCATTATTAAAATAACAGACGTAGATTTTAAAATAAGGTTGCTGGTTTAGTGTGACTTTAGTTATTTCAACTATTTAAATGCCATCCAATCTTTTAAAGTGATATATTTGGTTTGTTTGAGACTTCAGATCTTATTTAATGAAACAAAACAACAAGGCAACGATCAATTAGAAAAACAAGCAATCAGATTACATAACCGTCTGCTGTGGTGCTTCTCAACAGAGGGCAATTGTGTCCCCAGGGGACATGTGGCAATGTCTGGAGATGTTTTTGTTGTCATAAGCATATGTGTGTGTGCGTGTGTGTCCGCACGCACACGTGCACGCCTACACTACTGGCATTAGTGGGTAGAAGCCAGTGACGCTGCTAAATATTGTGTGATGCACAGCATGGCCCCCACAACAAAGAATTATCTAGTCTGAAATACCAATGGTATCAAGGTTGAGAAAACTTGGCCTAATTTTGTGGCTGTTGTAACTCTTCACTTTCATTGGGTCCATTTGAGTATACATTTGAGAATCTCATGGAAGCTTGTCTTCTCTGTCCAGAAAATTCATACACCCACAAATTTTTATATACAAATTAGGTGGAGGGTCCACTGATCCTTTCTCTTAAATCTTTCCCACTGGCTCTAAATTGAGATTCTCTGCTTTTAGACATAAGAATCTTTACCACAATCTCAAATTCATTACTAAAAGAACAGAGAAGATTATAGAACAGGTTGTGCAATAGAGTAAGATACACATCCTCCCCCCCCCCCAGTCAAAAATCCCAATTGAACTGGGATTCAGTTTTGGGTAAATAATTCAAGCTTGTTGAATTCAAGTTCTTCCTCTCTAGAATGGGCTTGGTGATATCTCCCCTAAGCAATACTGGTGTTATAGGTCTCAAGCTTTTGTATAAAAGGGTTAGGAATAGAGTGGAATAACCGTGCTCACCAATATCTCACCCCCTCCCCACTTTTTACTGTACTTTCATAAACAGAAGGCACACATAAACATAACAGATGCAATTTTATCAACTACCTGCTATGAGCCAGACCCTATCAGCTACTTGGCATGTGTTATTTGTAATCATCACAAAAGCCCTGCAAGATATAACCTTGCATTTATTATAATTACTTTAAATGAGTAAACTGGGTCTTAAGGAGGTTAAATACATTTCTCAAGGTCTCATAACTCCTACCTTTTGGATTCAAATTCTCCTTCCCTTTACTTGTGTTTCTCAGTGCTTTTGTAGGAAGAGTCTTGGTTATTTAAGATTCATTTCAGTAGAGTGACACATGCACCCACACACTAATAATAATGATAAACACAGATCTGCTGACTGAAAGGTCAGCTGTGATGATGTATATAGTGAAATTTGAGGGAGGATGATAAAGGACAGCTATTGACCAATTGTTAGTTTTTGACAGCCCACAAGTGGAAGTAGACTGGAGGTTATTAGAACAGAGTTTTTCAGGAAGAGGCGTTTACCATGGTAGGGTGGAGGTATTTGGGTTTTTCCACATATGCGCTGTGAAGGTGAAGTAAGGGTCACACTTTGAAAAGTGGGGTAATTGATAAGAAGCACCTAGGTTCTGAGCAGAGGGCTCTAATTCTTTTTCTAGTGAGTCTGGAGCAGGAGCTGATATATTTGTGCACCCCTAGGGTTCACACTACTGCTGTCCTCCTAGGGCTGAGTCTTTATGGAGAGAGTCCGGAAACCAGGGTGGTCAAGGAACAAGTCCACAGCCATTTGTGGGAAAGCATATTAGTTTGCCACTTGGGATTCTTTTTTTTTAAATTTTTTAAGTTTTTTTTTTTTTTAAATGTTTATTCATTTTTGAGAAAGAGAGAGCACAAGTGGGGGAGGGGCAGAGAGAGAGGGAGACACAGAATCCGAAGCAGGCTCCAGGCTCCAAGCTGTCAGCACTGAGCCTGACTCGGGGCTTGAACGCATGAACCATATCATGACCTGAGCCAAAGTCAGACGCTTAACTGACTGAGCCACCCAGGTGCCCTCTGGGATTCTTTTTTAAAGAATAGGTAGGGGCATCATTCTGGAACCCAGTTTTTAACTCTCCATTTTCCAGTAGTGTAACAAAATACATGATATATGGATAGAACGTAATATCCAAATAAAATTCAACCTAACTCAACTAAAATAGACTGTACTTCCTTCCCTTTGTGTAGGGAAAGGCATTTTTCAAGGACTTTATTAGGAAAAAAAAAATAAGAAATGTTAAAATTTAAAAATCTTCTAAAGATTTGGAGTGGAGACCCACTCTTCCTCCAAGATCCAGCTAAAATGTAACCTCCACACGAAGCCGTCCCTGACCTACATTGTCTTTTCTATGCTCCTTTATACACATCTCTCTAACAGCATTCGCACACTGTATGGTAATTACTTCTCTCTCATCTTCAATCTCACGGAATGAGCACCTTTAAATACCCAACTCCTACTCCGGTGCTTAGCCCAAAAGAGATGATCTGTGTATGTTTTTCAGTAAGTAAATGGGTGAGTGATCGTTAATTTTCCAGTGATGTATACAGATGTAGTCAAACTCCCAAACGCTCAAAAGGAATTAAAAATCCAAACACCCCCAGGGCCATCTCAGACCATCACAGCAGGCCCAAACGAATGATTTTTTCTTCCTATTACTGCCACTTCTCCTCTGCATATTTATAACACGGAATCAGAGAACCCTGCTTACCATTTTTCCAATCATCATTACGTATGGGCCCAAATACTTGTTCACGCCGAAGATGTCTAGTAGACGGATGTACCAATAAATGATGTTCACACAATAGATGACCCTCCCATCACTCCTGAAGGGCTGGTCTTGGAGACGAAGGATCATTCCCACAGAGAACAAAAGGATGGCTATTAGGTCTGTGACATTCCAGTACTCCTGCAGCCACACCTTTACTTTCTGTAGCAACTTCCCTGGCTCTGACATCAGGATCTAAAAGACAGGAAAAGAGGGTGGGGTTAGGTCTGGTTTCAGTCCATGTTTTAGGTCCAGTTGGAAAACGCTTGGTCTGTTAGTTGACATCAGTAGCTTGTTTTGTTTACCTGTGTTTACTTGAATATTTGCATGCTATGAATATACCACTGAGCTAAGCTCAGACCAGGAAGATACAAGCATTCCAGAGGCAAACAGAAGCAAGAAGTTTGATCCTTTGGGTTGCCTTACAATCCTAAGATACTTAGGGTTTTGCTATAAAATGACAGATTCCTGACACACTGCAAATCTCTGAAATTCCACTCCATCTCAGTAAAGAGTGCCACCATATTGAGTTACTCAGACCACCAGGGAGGACTCCTTCATTCTTCTCGTCACATCCATATAATCTGTATCAATATCACCTCTATTTCTAAATACAATCTGATCCAACCACTGCTCACCACCACCCACTGTTGCCATTGTATTCTCAGTCCTACCACATCACCTAGATGATTGCAACAGCCTTCTGACTGGTATTCCTGCCACCATCGGTGTCTACTCTCCCTCAACCCATTCTCTAACTAGCACACAGAATGATCTTTAAAAACTGAAGCCGTGATCTGGGTGGTGATTACACACAGTTGTATGGGTAAACAGAATGAGTTTATTTATTTTCTTATAAATAAGAATGAGTTTATTATTTTCCTATGAGTTGTTTATTTTCTTCCGGGTAAATTATACCACAATCTAAAAAAGAGAGTGATTTGAGAGATGTATGAACAACAACAAAAACTAAAGCAAATTGTGATAAATGAATATTTCAATCTCCCGATGGCTTCCAACACACACAGAGAAAGACCCAAACTCCTTACGGTGGCTTCATTTCACAGCCCACCACATTCCCCCCATTCCACACCTACGGACATAGCGGCTCATTATATGCTCGGGACATTTGCACTTGTTCCTTCTGTTGGGCATTTTCTTCTCCCAGAATTTTACATGTTTTGCTCCTCCTCATCCTCAAGGTCTCTGCTCTAATTTCCCTTTCTTAAGAAGATCTTTGATTATCCTACCTGCAGGGGCCTCCACATCCCTGTCACTTGCTAATCTATTACCCTATCTTCGGTTTTGAAGAGTTTGTCACTCTATGAAGTTAACTTCTGTATGCAGGTAAACATGTTGTCTGTGTTGGTCTACCCACCTATCATCTCCACTGTAAACTCTGAGGCAGACCCTTTGGTCCCCAGGGCCGGTTACATAACAGATTCTCAATTAAATGTTTGTTGACTGATTGCTACATATCATTAGGTACTGGGTAGGGCTCTGACTTACCTCAAATCTAGAGGGGCCTTTTTGCTGCCACACAGAGGCTCTATGAAACGCATAGTTGGAGAGTGAGTCCCACTGGTCTGACACCACAGCTTGTCCCCGGATGTGAGGAGCCAGGGAGGCTGGCCTATAGAGGCTGAGTAGCTGGGCCTTTGGGTTTACCCGGAGACTTCAATCTCTTTGAGCCATCACCCAACTCGGAATCTCCTCTCAAAAGAGAGGAAAGCAAAGACAGGGGACAGGGTCTAATCTGCAGCTGTTTATTTGCATCCTCTTGTCCCCTTTAATGGTTTGCCGTGACCTGAAATACTTAAGGAAGGGAGGTCTTAGTAAGTCAGGACGAGGGCTTGGAATGCTGTGCGAGATGCCAGAGCCAGCTGGTAGCCTCATTCTTCCTCCTCTGTAGGGCTACATTCACCCCTAAACCCCAGGCCAGAGTTTCTTGAGCGGGCATCAGAATCACCTAGGGGCTGGTGAAAACACGATGGCCGCGCCCTACGCCTGGAGTTTCTGCTTCAGTGATGCCTGGTGTGTGAGGCTGGAGAGTTTACATTCATAACAAGTTCTCGGGGCAAGCTGGGGTCCACAGGTTGAGAGAAGCACTGTCCTCCCCATCAGGGATTCCTGCAGCTGTCGTTGTCCTGGCGGTTTCTCACACCCCTGCATCTTAGCTAGGGAAAACTCCCTGCGTGTGGGCAGGGGGGCGGAGGGGAAATGCCTTGGAGTTTTTCTACCCCTGCGTCCACGCTTTCCTACAATTGGTCAACAGAGATTGATAGCATCAGTTTCTAAACTGTGGAAATATTTCTGTGAAATCCCAACATAAGAAAAAAAAGGGGGGGGGGAGGTCAAGGCTGAGAGGCTAGGGTGAAGCAGGAACGCAGGTACCCCGGCCCTAAAGCTTCTCCCACCGGCTCTGGGCCAGCCGCGACCCCCTGCTCCGAGGGGGCGTGGCCGCAGAGTGGGCGCGACCGCAGGAGTGGGCGTGCCCTCGCGCCGCGGCCAGGTCTGGCCCTCGCGGGGTTGCCGGGAGGAGGGTCCGGGCGGGAGAACGTCCGCCCACGCACGGTGTAAACAGTTCCGGTCGCTTGAGGGATCCCCGCGGCTTGTTTTGGTGACTGCGCGCGGAAGTATGTGGTGCTGGGAATGGGTGGGCCGTCTGTGAAACCACAAAGCCCCGCTCGTATATCCCTGAAGGCCGGGAAGCCTACGGAGATTTCCACGTGTCCGGGATCTTGCGTGCCTGCGCCCTGCGGCCGACGCGGAGGCGGGACCTGTGGGGTCCGCAGCCCCTGGGCGGTTGAGCATCCTCAGCGGGTCCGGGACCTGGGGCGGGGTGCGGCCCCGCCAGGCTGACAAGGAAAAGATCGCCCACGAAGGCGGTGGGGGCCTCCCCGAGCGGCCTCCTCGGGAGCCAGGACTCCTGGGATGACCCCCTGCTGACCCGACCCTGCAGAGCCCGGGCCCCTGTTACATGCCGCCTCAGGAGAAATGGATATCCAGGCCGGGAGGTTCCTGGCAGCCCGCCTGCTTGGCAGCCTCTTCCAGAACAGTCCACGGAGTACAGGCTGCTCCCTGTCTTCTTCCAGCCTCGTCCCTGGAGGGATTCCAGTCTCCCTGCGCGAGTCTTTCCCTTTTCTGCTTATCATGGGGAAGTAATATGCATCTGGGCGTTAAATCACGGGAGAGGAGCTAGCACTGAACAGCACCAGAGCTCTTAGCGGTAGCAGGCCTCCGTTGTCAGAGCGCTACACAAAGAGCACTGCAAATTTATTACAGCTTTTTCAGTTTACCAATGGGAAATCCACAGCCGTGCTCAGGAAGTAGAAGGCATTGTGAATGGGGAGGCCGAACAGTACACAACTAGTTAGAACGAGGCCAGGCAGGGCATCCATTAAAAAGAATATCCAGCTTTTTATAAAATGGGACTAGTGCACACCTCCAAACTCTCAGCATGGGGACATGCTGATTAGAATTTAAGTGTCCCCGAAGCAGTTTAAAAACCCCAAAGAAGGGCTCTGAATGTATTTTAAGAGATTTTTAAAAATGATCCCATATGACGGCATCTAATAGATACTGCATCCTTTTTTCTGAAAGAGAACTAAAACCTAAGAGACTAAGGGTATTTTAACTGGTTGGTAATGAAGGCAAGGGTGAATTTGTGGATTTGTAGGAATCCATTTTTGTATGGATCCCGATGTATTTTCTCACTCACTGTAGCTTTGGGAGTAGGATTGCTCGAGAGCTCTTGAACGTGCAGTGGACTTGACAGAGAGTAATTCTTCCAGAAAAGACCTGCCCTGATGACTGTAGTTCCAGGGGGAAATGCAGAAGAATCATCACACAAGCGTGCCTTCCCTACAGCGTAGGGAATGGGTTGGTGGAGCGCGTTGAGCAGAGTTGCAGAGCCCTCTGGTGGACGTTTGCTTGACCACATTCATTTTAGCAGCTCAGATTGGGAAGGCCCCTGACTCTGGCTTTGAACTTCAAGCAAGTCATATGGGGGGTGGGGTTATGATGGCTCCTTTAACAAGGTGGGGATGTGGGGAGTACAGAGGGGCCCACACCCTCAACCCGAAGGACAAGAAATATATTCAGCCCACTTCAGTGATTCCTAGGGTTGGTGGAGAGGCTGGTGCTCAGCAGGTGCATAATAAATGTTGAGAAGGAATAAAGTGGAAGATAGATTAATGAATGGAAGCGTAGTTCCTTCTACAGCTGCTGAAATGCATTTGGAGAATCATAGGTATTGGATGATAGTGCCAAAGAGACCCAGAGTAAGGAGTTGCAATGGGAGTTAAAAGTGGAAAAATGGGAAAATTTGAAAACTCTCGTTTATAGGGTCGAGGAAAGAGACGTGTAAACAGTGTCGAAGACAACTCTTCTTGGACAAGAGATCTGTTGGCAAAAGCTAGAGCAAACCCTGAGTAGGCGTGAAGTGATGACCCTATAAAACCCACACTATGACGCCTCCCCAGGTTTGCCACCGGCCCTCGAGGCCGAGTCCGTTATTTCTGTGCAGCATAGAGAAAACGGTTTCTGGCTTAATTTGGATCCCTAGCATCGCCCCTCCCTTCCACTCACAAAGGTAACCGACCACTGTTTTTCTCCTATGTTCTCCTTTATGAAAGCAGTTACCTCTCTCATCTTCTCTATCCCCAGGGTGAATATGTACGAAATGACGATCCATTCCTGCGTGGAAGGCCAGCGCTCCATCTTCACTAACACGATATAGTTGAAGAGCATCAAGTATCCGATGTACGCCAGCTGTAAGGAAACACAATACAGGGTTCTGGCTACGGAGACCCGGGAGCCCGGCCCTTGGGCAAGGCCGCCGCATGGCAGAACAGAGCAAGGTCAGCAAGCAGGACTCAGAATTCACAACAAAATGAACTTCAAGGCTTTAAACTATTCAAAGAATTTAAGAAAATGACTATAATATTTGAAATAATGTGATGTGCTATCTTCCTTTTGTCCCTTACATGTGTCCCTGGGTCCAGTACTTTGCCTTTACTTCTGTGCCATGATGCATCCTTTTTGTTTGGCTATTACCGTTTCTTGTGTCTTTCTGGCTAAAAAGGGGACCTCTTCTCTCAGTGCTACTCTTGTTCATGCATAAGCCTCAGGTTCTTTTTTTTTTTTCTTTTTAAGTTTATTTGTTTATTTTGGGAGAGAGAGAGAAAATGAGTAGGGGATGGGCAGAGACAGAAGGAGAGAGAGAATCCCAAAGAGGCGGGGCTGGATCCGAGGACTGTGAAATCACAACCGGAGCTGAAATCAAGTGTCAGACACTCAACCGACTGAGCCACCCAGGCGCCCGGAGCCTCAGGTTCTTGAACTAGGGCACACAGTGGATTTGTGCCTAATGAATGCCAGGTAGGTGAAATGTCTGTAGGAAGGAAAGGAAGGCACATACTATACTTGTAAACTGGTCAAACCAACATAAAAATAGACTGGATTTTATCTTGAAGTCCCACTTGAATTGTTTTCTGAGTTAATGTCTTCTTTTTTTCTCCTCCTCCTCCCTTAATGTGCTTGGCTTAGCAGTGCCCTGGGAGGATTTTATCCATTTTCTATAGCAACACCTCCCCACCCTATCCAAGTTGGGATAGTCCTCCCTGGTTTCTGCTTCTTTGAAAGAAAACAAGAGAAGATAAAGCAATTTATAGAAAGGAATGGGTCTGTGTAGCCAACTGTGGCTTGGAGGGGGGCGTAAGCCTCATGGGGCTCTGGCCCGGAGGCTGAATCCCGATAGCACTGGCTGAGGTGCTGGGTGTCCGCCGAAAACCCCTGGGGGCTCAGGTTTAGTGACTGTCACTGGAGGACTCGGTTATGTCTAGATGAGTGCGTGGAGTGTAGGAGGGCTGGTGGGGTTCTTGTGTCAGGGCCTGCGGAACCTCTGGAGAAAAACTCCTCCTCGGGGAAATGGCATACGAGCTCAACCTTCTCTAGGCAACGCTTCAAGCTGAGTAAGGCGCTCGCTGGCTTTCGGGGCCCCGGGGGCTGTGAGCAGGAAGTGAGCGGGTTTATTCCTGTCTGCACTCTTCAGAGCCCACAGAGCAAAGAATAGGACACAGTGTGGGCAAATGGGTGGAGGCCTTGGAGATACAGTGCGACTCTGGAGCCCTGCAGGCACCTTAGCAGGTGGGGAAAGGTACAGCCTGACTGCGAGACAGAAAGGGGAACTGGCGGCCCCACAGAGCTCGAGAAACGTTCCTTTCTCTGCTAATGGGGCCGCTCGCTGTCTTTCTTCCTTCCTTTCCTTTTTTAATAAAATGGATACATAGATTCTGAATAGGAGTCAAAGGTATTTTTAAAGCCCCTATGATGACGCATTTACAGACACAACCATATAATTTCTGGTCTCTTGCGTGGTGAACATATGTCAGAGTTCAGTGAGATCAGGAGTGGAAGCATGAGGACAGCTGTGGAGAGGCTGTTCCTTCTCCACCTTGCGCTCTTGTCTGCTCACCCCTTCAGGGACTGTCACTTAACAAAATTTTAAGGTTTTTTTTTTTTTTTTTTGAGAGAAAGGGTGTGAGTGGGGGAGGGGCAGAGAGAGGGAGACACAGAATCCAAAGGAGGTTCCAGGCTCTGAGCTGTCCGCACAGAGCCCGACCCGGGGCTCAGACTCACGAGCCTCGAGATCATGACCTGAGCTGAAGTCAGACGCTTAATTGACGGAGCCACCCAGGTGCCCCTCACGGACTGTCACTTTAATCCACACCTCGGCCCCCACTCCTTCCCTCTGGGGCTGTTAGCACAGTGTGGAAACCTCACCTGAGGCTTCTGCTCTACTTGAAATCATGTGGGATACTGTTTAAAATGCAATTTGGTTCATATGGTTCCTGTTTACCGTTATACATGGGCATCCACTCTCGGTCCCCACGAGTACTGTATTTCACAAGACACAGCGGACTTCAATAGCGAAACTCTAAAACATATTCTCAGCCTCCTTCTGGCCTGAAATCCTTCTTTGTGGTTGCTTCCTTTTGTTTGTTGGGTCATATTTATTGCTTCTAGGGGAAATGAGTCTCTCTAACTGCCCTGGTTTTTATTATTTCACCCAATTCATTGTGACATATTCCAAAGAACTATCTTCTCTTGTCACACGCAGGCCCAGTGACACCCACACAATTCTTCCAGAACCTCTGCATTTTAGTATTTAAGCATCTCTTCCAACCTGCCTCTGTCCTCCGAATACAGGTCTAGTGTATTGGTTTGGCTGAAGGAATGTAGATGCAGTCAGGGAAACTTGGATTTAAATCCTAGCTCGAGTATTTCCAAGCTGTATCATTTCGTGTACATCAATGCACCTGCCTGGGCCTCCATCCTGTGAAATGGAGACGATGGCTACTGACCTTACAGAGCTTTTGGAAGGATTGGGGGGGTGAGTTTGGGGGGGGGAGAATATATATCTATCTCCCTTTTTAAAAAATGTTTATTTATTTTTGAGAGAGAGGTGGGGGAGGGGCAGAGAGTGAGGGAGACATAGGATCTGAAGTGGGCTCTGCGCTGACAGGAGAGAGCCCGATGAAGGGCTCGAACTCATGAACTGTGAGTTCACCACCTGAGCCGGAGTCAGACGCTTAACCGACTGAGCCACCCACGCGCCCCTGTATCTAGTTCCTAACAGTTGTAGAGGCCAAATGAATGGTGGCTAAAATAATTATTTGCTTCTTTTTTCAAGCAACTTCCATTCCTCGTCTCCTCTTACCTCAGTACTTGTTTCCTTTTGGTCTGGTTAACTAGCCATACCTCTCCTTTTTTAAATTGCCCTCCTTACTGCTTATGCTTCTTCCACGATCAGCCTGTTATTTGTTATTATTATTTTTTTTTTTTTTGAGAGAGCCAGTGAGTGGGGGAAGGACAGAGGGAGAGAAAGAGAGAGAATCTTAAGCAGGCTCCAGGCCCAGCACGGAGCTCGACGCAGGGCTTGATCTCACAACCTTGGGATCATGACCTGAGCCACTATCACGAGTTGGACCCTCAGCCCCTTGAGCCACTCAAATGCCCCTCAGCCTCTTCTTTAAATCCAGTTACTCTATAATGCTTTTCTTTCCATGTTCAAGCTATAATATAACATTTTGGGACAACTCTCAAAATATAGACTTCCAAAAATATGACTTTAAACATGTTTAAATGGCACAACAGAGGACTGTCTGCTGTCTGAGAAGCAACCTATCTTAGAACTCACCAACATTCATGGGGTCTAGCTACAGATTACCTTAACATGACATGCTTTAAAATTGTGTGTGTCTACACACATATATTCTGTGAGCTTTAACAAGTTGTGTGTAGAATGCCAAAACTTTGAA
Source organism: Panthera tigris (assembly GCF_018350195.1). Taxonomy (NCBI): domain Eukaryota; kingdom Metazoa; phylum Chordata; class Mammalia; order Carnivora; family Felidae; genus Panthera; species Panthera tigris. The sequence goes on from NC_056672.1 coordinate 12,993,648, forward strand.
CAGAAACATAACCTCATGATGCTTATTTAAGTCAGTAGGCATCCTCTAAGGATTTGCATTTTATTTGCTCATATATTCTTTTTATACATTTTCCATTAACCAAGATGCTCAACTCCCAAACTATGCAATGAAAGCACCAGAGCTTTCTTCAGGTTGTGTGGATCCCTGGTGAGCTTTCTCCTCCTGCCCCTGGAGAGGGGAGGGGGCACAGTGGTGTTCAAACAGAGGCAGGAGTCTGTCCATGCTGGAGAAGCCCAGAGCATATCCCTTGCCCTCTGACTTGGTTCCTCTTTTATAACTGCAACGGTGTCCTTTCCAGCTGGGCACTTGAAATGACTCTCATCACAGACCAGATCTGCGAGCCAGCTGGATCCCTGCCTCCTTTCTTCTTGGAACAGAAGAGGACCCAACCTGGCCTTCTGGAAACTTGCTAAGATATGGAAGTGAACTTATGTGGAAATGAGGTGTGTTCCCTCTTTCAGAAACTTGGGAGTGTACACAGAAGGAGATATTTTTGGAAACCAGAGTGGGAAATACTCTTATAGGAAGGAACACATCCGAAAGCAAATGGGAGGTTTGATCTAAAGCGAATTTTACTGTTAAGCATCTCTGGGGAGGGGACTTAAAAATCTGGCATTCCTCATCTCCATGCACTTCCTCGAGGCTTAGGCTTTGTAAACACACAGCTATGGATTTCTGGAAGTCATTATGTAAACACTAACAACATGACTGGGGTGTCCAGTCCAATGGGTTTGCTGAGTCTACCGTCAGCCGCGCAGAAGGGAGCTGGACACACAGGCTCCACTTCTCGGAGACATCTGATACAAGGAGAGCAGTGTGTCCCAAGCTTCCTGGACTAGAAGACTCACTTGGGGAGCTTGTTAAACATATAGCCTCTTCAGCAACTCCTTGGAGATTAGATTTCATGGGTCTGTGATAGGGCCACGATGTGCATTTCTAACAAAATTCTTTATCATCCAAGAAGTTTTGGAAAAAAATACTGGGCCTTCTGTCTGGGGCAGTGGTTCTTAACCCTCGCTACTCATTACAAACACCTGGGTCCTTTGAAATAGCCTGAAGCTTTGGTTGTGCCCAGACCAATGATGTCAGAATCTCTGAGAATAGAGAACCCAGGTACCTTAAAATTTTTTTTTAATAGATAAATAGGTGGATTAAATAGAACCCAGGTGTTGTTGTTTTTTAAAGCACTCCAGGCGATCCCAATATGTAGTCAAGACTGAAAACCACTGTCCAAGGCATTTGTGACTTAAAAGTATCTTGGCCAACAAATTGTCACAGCTGAATAAATGGGGACTAAGGGAATCAAGGAAATAAAGTTAATGCTGAACAATGATCAAGAAAAGAGAGAGAGAGAGAGAGAGATGTCTTAGATAGGACAAATGAGTCTTGTATTTGTAAAGGTGATAGGTAATTCTTTATACTATTATTTCTATTAGTTCTTTTATGCTCTAGATAAGGAGTTAGCAAATTTCTTCTGTAAAGGACCACAGAGTTCATTTTTAAGGCTTTCAGAGCCTGACAGTCTTTCTATAGCAAGTAATTGACTCAACAGTTGTTAGTACAAAAGCAGTCAGATTATTGGTAAACGAATGAGTTTGGTTGTGTTCCAATAAAACTTGATTTATGGACACTGAAGTGTGAGTTTCATATAATTTTCACGTATGATAAAGTATTCTTCCTTTGATTTTATTTCAATTTTAAAAATGTAAAAACCATTCTTAGCTCACAGTCCACCATAATAGGCCTGGATCTGGGACTTGATTTGGCCTGTGGGAATATAGTTTGCCAAGCCCTGTTCTAGGCTGGGGTAATTGAGGCATCCTGGTATAAAAGGAAGGACAGAAGTGGGTGTAAAATGTAGTAAAATTATCTCTTTTTTTTGGTAAAATTATTACCTTGATAAACTATTAAATTAGGGAAAATATATGTAAAGAATTTATAACAGTGCCTCACAGTAGGTGTTCAAAAAATGATATCATAACTATTGGGTGGATGGATGAATAAAAACACGGACTATTGCCATGCAATGTGACTAGCCTAGGAATAAAAACAGTTACATTTATATTGTGCTTACACGTTCCAAGCACTGTTCTAAGTGCTTTACATATTTTAACACATTTAATCTTTACTAAACCCTACAAAGTAGGTACTATTATTATCCCCATCTTAAGGAATCTTGGCACAGAGCGCTAAAGTAACTTGTTTGAGGTCACACAGTAATGCTAAGGGGCCCAGACAGGATCTCTACTCAGCCTGTCTTACCCCAAAGTCCATGCTTGTCACCCACTAAGTTGTTTCCTGCAAGGTAAATTTAATATCTGCATAAAATATATAAATGGAAATTATTTTTGCACGTCTTAATTTTTTCGGGGGAGAATTATTTTCTATTTTTAGTATTCACAAACCTGAATTTTTACTTCACTAAAAAAATCTAATATTTATATTTCAATTATATCTTCTTTCAAGACCATAGTTTACAACAGTAGTTTTCAGCTGGTAGCAAAGTAAGTCCATAAAGGGACATTTGGCGATGTCCAGAGACATTGTGGTTGTCATACGTGGAGGCTGGAGAGTGCTCCTGGCATCTAGTGAACTGAGGCCAGAGGTGCTCCTGGACATGGTACAGTACACAGGACAGTCCTCCTAAGCAGAGAATTTTTCTGCGCCCCATGCGAACAGTGCTGAGACTCAGAAAGCCTCACTGAAAGGCAGCGTTAAGTGCTGGCATACGGGACCACACGCATGCACAGAAACACCTCATCTGGTCATTTGAGTCATCTTGGCCTCAGACTAGGATTTTCCTTTGCTGACTCAGGTGCCTGGTGGGTAGCTGGTTGTGAGAAAGGCCAAAAATACAGACACCTGTCCCTCATCTGGCACAGTGCCACTGTGACTGGAGAGAACCAGAGATGACCTGGGGGAAGCTCATCTTCATGAAAAACAGAAGTAGGAAACCAAGAGTCTAGCCATTTCTATCATATCAAGAGGCTATTTCAGGGACAAGATTTCATCCTGTGGACACAAAATATTTGCAGGGTGTGCACGGAACAATCTTCACTGTGACTGTAGTTACTTCAAGTAGTTTTTGCTGCTTTGGTTGGCATGTTGTTTCATCATGTCTGAACAAGAAAGGCTGTTTGATGACACTAGCAGATTGGGAGTAGTTACACGCTTAGGCTACCAACCTTTAGTGGCGTTACTTTGAAAACTCTGCTCAGCCCTTACCCTTCAAATGTTCCCTACCCCCAGGATTGGCATCTAAAATGGGCAACTCCAATCCAGCGCTCATCCATCCAGAACACACAAGTGTTTTATAAAATGACATCTATTTTTTTGCTAGACTCATACTCGTCCCACCTCTATTTCTGTTAGTTCTCACTTTTACCATTTCCTTTATTTTCTGCAAGGAGGAGAAATGCAGAAGCTGTAGAAGCCGCCTCACAAACTCCACACGTCTTACAGAACTCTTGGGAAAAGCTTTCATCCCTGCCTGTGTGATCCTTATATTATGACTCACAGAGGAAACCACAAGGGTGCACGTGAAATTGACATTGGCTCTTTGTGGTCACCCATTAGGAAGAAAAAAAAGGAAGATGCTTACAGTGTAGAACCAGAACTTCACGATGGGTGCGTTGTAGAATTCATAGATTTTTCTGCCCAGGGGGATTAACCGGTGTCTGCTCTGAACTTCCTCTTCATCCTTCTTTCTGGAAGACTCCCCATTGTTTCGTCCCAACATCGCCTACAGTGGAAGAGAATTGACACCATCATGGCAGGGCTCTGGAGAGCATGCGATTCAGTGTACTCATTTTACACATCAGGAATGCATGCTCATAGAACCTAAGGGTTTTATCCAAGGTCCCCAGAGATTCACAGGTTGTGCCTTCCCTAGGTGTGCATTTGTGTCATATATAGAATCAAAGGTATTTGCCTGGGATGGAAGGTCTTAGGGATATCTGTTACCATTATCTTCTCTTCTGCCATGGGAGCTCTGGAAGATTCCATAATGGAAGATACCAGAGTTCTGAGAGGAGGAAGAGCATAGCCTCGGAAGGCCAGGAATCTCTTTTCTTTCCACCCCCTCCCCATAGTAGTGAGACAGGCAGATCTGGGTTTGAATTCTGTCTACTCATGCTAATGACTCTTAAGTAAACACAAACAAATAAACAAACAAACACACTGGACCAGTAATATCTAACTTACCCAAAGGTTACGAGTATTAGAGAGGTTATCTGAAGTGCCTGGAGCTTAGTTAGGTTAGAAACCTCTCCTCAACCCTTAGGCATAAACCTTGGTTCCCTGATCTCAAACTTCATAAAACCCAAATTACTGCTGGGATTAGTTTCATGGCGACTTCTAAGCACAATGCCTTCCTCTGCATGGGAGATTCTGCTGGGTGGGACTAGAAGTCAGGCCTGACCTGGAGAGGCCTCATCGCCAAGCTGTTGGAAGTTTCCTTACGAATCGAATTATTTCCTTCTCACCCATGTCAACAGCAGCAGCAAAAATGACAATAAAACATCACAAAAAAGGCAGACTTTGAGAAAAGACAGATGCATGCCTGTCTGGGTAGCAAGTGGCAGGATGAGTCAAGTATGGCTGAAGAGCCTACTGGTGAAGAGTTCCAGACTTTGAGTCATTCAGAAGGAGGACTGAATCCTCTCTTGGATGCTCAGAATCCATGGCACCCGGGGTAAATCTTTTAACTGCTCTGAATCTTAGTTTCTTTATCTTTAAATTGGAGGTAATAATGGCACCTGCTATAGGATTGGTCTACAAATAAATAAGCATTTGGCACTTAATAAGTGCTCTGTGTATACTAGCTAGTGTTTAGTTACAATGAACTGAGACTTTTCTTGGATAGTCTTGACTAAAATAATCTGGTTGGGAATTTCTAGCCAGGAAAAAGAAAAGTGTTATTAGGGCTCTATTATAGCATAATTTCTTGACTTTAATTGTTTTGGTATTATTCTAAGACAAGGTTAGTTCTACCATGTTTGGGAAATGAGATTTTTATTAAGTGTAAGAACAGGGCAAATCCTTCTAACTACTCAGTGACTGACAAGGATTTAGAATAGGAAAAAGGAGTGGGATACAGGTTTAGAGTTGAGAGATCTAATTATAGAAATCATTTGTTTATCTTGAATTTGAGAGCAGATAATTCTGGTTTCAAACCACCTTACTCAAGATATACAAATAGTTCCAACTACTTTTGTCATTGCCTCAACTATCCACCTTCTCAAATATGTAACAATCGCAGATGATGAACCTGTAACCAATAGGATTTCTGGAGAAGGTAACAAGGCAACTTCCATTCCTTTAAAGCCTCTATGGCTAGGAAATTACCTTGACTTAATGAATAGGTAAGATCCCATTCGATGGCCTATCCAAGCCTTTATTTTGATCAGTGAGCTGGGTCAATCTCCATGATGGATATGGCACGTTTGACTTCTATCAATATTGACCGCTGACCTCAAGAAACTCTGAGCTACCTCCTTCTATAATTTATAATTTATGTAACATAATTACCCTGCTTCTGTTCTGCTTCTTTATTTGCTCAATAATGCAATACAATTTGGGGACATAATGGGATGTTAGTAAAGGCAGCTTGGGGAGTTGTAGGCATCTTGGACAGTGACATCTTGGGGTAAACTCTAGAAAGAGTGGCTTCCCCAACAGAGTTGAGACAATGCCCTGGGTCTCTGGACATGTTGGAGCTTTATTAGGCAGAGTGCAAAAACACGTATCTGGCAATGCAGGTGAAAAAAAACAAAAACAACACGGCCTATCTTGCTTTCATTATTCAGATACGTTCCCAAATGAATGCATTTTTTAAAAGCTTTTCTTTTGTGGGCTTAAGTAAAGCATTTTCGAAATTTCATTAATTCCAGCCTAAGCAGCTTAACTGACTGATTTTCTTAATTTCTCTTCCCAGTAGTCAAACATTTCCTTTGACTACATTCCTTAAGCAGAATGTAATAGGGTCAAATACAGGCAACACTACATAATATGGATTTGAGAATTTTTGCTGGCTGGACACAGATGTCAAGTCTGGGAAAGATCCACTGAAGTCAACTAGGCCGCTAAAGGCTACTGATAATGAAATTGAAGCTCATATTTTGTATATAATTTTGGAGGGGCCAGGGGAAAATGCTCCCATCCAAGAAAGGATATGTTGGTTTAGCACCGAACTTCAAATATCTTTCCTATGAAAGGAGTGGAGGTGTCAGCACGCTGCATTCTCCAATCTTCTCCAGGGTAAGGAACACCAGTGCTCCAGCAGGGACAGAATTTGTCATTAGGGTCAAAAGAGGCTCCACCTTAAAGATATCTGCTATCCAGCCCTAACTTTACCAGTCCACAAAATCCCTTCTTCCTTTCCTTCTAGCTGTTTCTGCCTGTGGGGAAGAAGCCCAGGCAGTAGAGCTAGTGTGAGGTCTTTCCCTCAGGTTCTCAGTAAACAACAGCAGGGTCTATTCTCTGGGAAGCAGACTTTGCTCTCAGTCGAGAGATGCATCCTTTAGTGTGATTTCATGAAGGATCGGGTTCTCAAAGCTCCACACGGCGCAGGAGAAGGGAGATGCCTTCTTTGTTTTCTTCCTTGAGACCCACCCAGAGAGAACTGTGATTCAGCTTGTGGCTGCCTTCATAGGGTCCTTCCTTGAGGCTGCAAGGCCAAATCATACTTGACGTAGGAGGCCCGTGCATTATTTTTGGATTCTTTCTGCTATGAGGTAGACCAAACCAAGTGAATGCCTACATTTGAGACTAAGAAGAAATTCTCTGCCTCCCTGAGGCTATAGGCTAAAAGCATGGCCAATGGGATCTCTATGTCTGGGTTCTAATCCTGGCCTTGCAATTAATTAGCTAGGTAACCTTGGGCAATTTAACTTCTCTGAGTCTCAGCTTCCTCACCTGTAAAATGGATAATAACAGTACCTACCCCATGGGATTTTTGTGAGGATTCCATGAGTATGGGCACGCCAAACATTTAGTGCCATCCTAACAATATTCGCAAACATTTATCAAGGTTCACAATATGCCAGGCCCCAGTCTACAGAAGTGACGTGTATACTTTTTAAACTGCAAAACTGCCTGTGAGCGAGACAATGTTATCATTCCCATGTTAGAGGTTAAGAAACGGTGTCCAAGGTCTCACAGTGAGTAGGTGTTGGGGCAGGATTCTGGCTCCAGAATGAACACTCTTTACCCCTCTAATAAAGATTTGGTATTATTAGTACTACTGTTTCTGTTAATGGTTAAAATATCATTCTCTATCCTTGAAGGATTCAGAGGCCAAAATTATAGTAAGATCTTTAGGGAAGACAGTCATCTGATCCTGTCACAGAGGCGAGCAGGCGCCTCCACTAGTTTTTATAAGAATCCTGAAATGGAAAACCAACACTGGCTTTTAACCCTTTGAGTCAAAAACTGTGAATAATTGGTCAATCAAAAGAGTGGCCAGATGCTTATACCCTGCTGTACTTGGGGCTGGGATTGTTTCCTTTTGGAAGGAAATACTGTTGATCTGGAGGAAAAACAATTCACAGGGTGCTCCCACTAGTATACTAATGGAAAGGGCCTTTTGTCACCTGAGCAAAACCAATTCTGGTTTTCTCTCCTTACAGGTTTTTTGAGTCATCACAGTCATTGCTCAGGGTGGTGGGGAGGGTGGGGGATATCAGGGAAGTCCTATGGAGCTGTCGCGCGATGTCTCCAAAGCTCCGAAGCCCTGTTTGTCTCTTTAACAGCATGTGACATTTTTAGACTTTGGACATGATCCAGTAGCGGTCACACTGCTCAGGCGGGGGTTGCAGGAAGCTGTCCCATGCCCAGCTGCCCCTTCTCGCTGCAGAATAAAGCATCCATGTTCTATAATTATACCAGAAGAGCTAATAAAAGCCTTCCATACAAACCTCAAAATTCAATTAGTCCTGCATGTGTGAGCCTGACCCTGAAGACAGATAAAGGCATAGCATCTGATCACCAGAAGGGCTCCAGCCCAGTGTGGCTCGGCTGGCTGCCCCCACATACATTCCTTTGCCTTCTTCGTATGCTAAGACTGCCCCAGCACCTGCTCCTTTATAAAGCGTGGCTTGTTTGGACAATTGGGGGTGCCTGGCTTTTGGATTTCACTGGGTTGTCCTGTGACCCTGGCTGAAGGATTTTGCACAGAAATAGTCCCTATTGTTATGTTATCTGTGCCTAGAGAAGACACTTTTGTAATACTCTGGTCTCACACTTAAATGAAAGCACCTGGTTGGAGGGTGACCTTGGGAGTCACTGAGTCTTAAGTTGTATCAACAGGAAAGGTGGAGTAGGCTTGCCGCCCGCGGACAAGGACGGGATAGTTTTCCTTACTGTCAGTTCCATATCCTCCTCATCTTTTTCCTTTGTGGGCTTCTCTGGCTCTTCTGGTTCCTTTTCTTGGAGGTGGATTTCCTGGGCCTGAGACATATACGGCATGTCGTCTTTGTTCTTGAACTCCAAGCTGAGAATTGAAGGAGGAAGTAGAATTCCCAGAATTACCTAAAGTAATAATAATGATAATAATAATAATCACATTTAAAGGATTAAGATGAGGGTGGTTTTTTTTTTTCTTAGAATCAGAGGGCCTAGGGCGGTGGGGTGTGTGTGTGAGTGCACACGTGCGTGTGGGCACACGTGTGTGCCCTGAGTGAGGCACCTGCACATGTTAACACGCAGAGGGTCACTCGTGCCCATCCGGGAACTGTTATGCACAGTAGTAGCTGTGCATAACAGCACATAGTAGTTTTTGGAGAAAAGGAGAATCTTGCCCAAATCCACCCAATTAACACCCACTTTGCATGGGGGAAGCTGAGGAGAATGAGGGGCCCTGCTCAAGGCAAAAGTGGGAAAGAATTCAGACTTTCATTTAGCCATTAGTGCTTGGCTTTGTGAAATCAATTCAAATGCATGTCCACTGGCATTTGTTTGCTAACACATCAAGTGGAGTCATCTGGGTATCTCCGTGTCCTAAGTTGACCTTGAGAAAATCCAAGTGGGAAAGCATGTTTTCATTTCGGAGTATTCCCCTGGCACTTGCTACTGCACAACAGAAACACACACACACACACACACACACACACACACACACACACACACGCACACACACACACACGTGGGCTTTGTATTCACCATGAGAATCCCCTACACAAACACTCCAGGAAGCCCAGCACTGTGTTTCTATCATGTATAAACAATATGCTTCAGCCTCCATGTGATGGTAATAAATACATGGACCCTTCTCACGAGAGGGCAATCTCATTCTCCATTTGTTTTTCATTTTTTTAACGTTTATTTATTTTTGAGAGAGAGAGAGAGAGAGCGCACGCGCGCGCGCGTGCGCGCGCGTGAGTTGGGGAGGGGCAGAGAGAAAGGGAGACACAGAATTGGAAGCAGGCTCCAGGCTCTAAGCGGGCAGCACAGAGCCCCATGTGGGCTCGAACTCACAAACTGTGAGATCATGACCTGAGCCGAAGTTGGACGCTTAACCGATTGAGCCACCCAGTGCCCCTCATTCTCCATTTGAATGATAATCCCACACTTGATTTGTCTTCCCCAGATCTTCTCCCGCCTCTTCACCCAATCACTAAACTGGTTCTGCTCTATAAGTCTTCTGAATATGAACTTCCTTGAAGGAACTGCACCAAGGTGAGGGCTCAGAGAGATCCTGAACAGTGAGTGAAAATGAACCGCAAGTAATGAGGCAGGGGCGGCCTGTGCTTGAATGTCCACAAGGACTCTGGAGCCGCTAAGGGAAAAGGGAGGGTGGTGACCCTGAACTCAGGGTGACTGGCAGGCCTGAGAAGGCTCGGGTGGCATGCTGGCAGTCTCGAGGGGACATGACACCCTGTCCTCGTATCTGAGAGCCAGGCTTGGCGGTCACTGGTAGTGCAGCTATAGGGTGCCCATGACCCACTTCATGGAGCTCTTCTGAGACTCTGGGGCCAAGAACCTGCAGGGAGGATGGCATGGGGGAGGGGTGCTGGTTCCATCAGGGTGGCCTTAGCCGATTGCTCTGGCCTTTTTGCCTTGGGCTGACCTCAGAGTTGCCTAGACCAGGAATTTCCCAGGTAAAATATGAGCCTGGCTTCGGTTGTAACAGCCACAAACTCTAAACAGAGAAAGCATTTGAAAACTCCTTTCAGTCTTTTCTCTCCCATTTTCTTTCTTTTGCTTCTTCCAATTAAATGTCTTCCTTGTAAAACACTGAGGAAAACATGAAGAAGCAAAGCCACACATCATCCCATGTCTTGTACCTTCAGCCCCCAAGGTAACCACTACAAACACTTGGCTCTGTATCCTCCCTGGTTTCTTAAAAAAATTAAAACTTATACAGATATAACTGTGCATGTACAGGCTTAGAGAAACCTAAAATGGACTCAGGCTCTACATAACTGGTCTGCAACGTGTTTTTCATCAGTTAAGAACAGACCAAGATGATCTAGCAACATCTTTACACATAAACCCATCTCATTTTTATTTCAGGTGAAAACATTTCTCAAGCATAGCTGGGGGGAGCCAAGGTGTCTATGACAAGGTACAAAGGAGGGCCAAGGCATTGAGTTTTGCACGGCCACGCAAGGTTGCCCGGTACGCAGTTCCTGGTGCAGCATGGCTTATACCAGAGCAAATGGTACCTCTTATGGTACCTGTGTGTGACCATCCCCTTTGGATCTTTTGCAAAATACTAATGTTTAGGCATGCCATCTCCAGAGGTTCTGACTTAGCAGAACTTGGGGTAGGCTGTAGTCTCTGTATGAAAAAAACAAAACAAAACTATATAGAAGATTTTGAGTCATGGTTGGGGCTTAAAACCACCCTCCTGAGATAAGAAAATGCCTAGTTCCACCAGCTCAGAAAGCTCCAAACCAACCCTCTGGTCCTCACAGCCAACAGGGCCTTCTGGGCGCGCTGACCTTGAGGCCCGAGTTCTTGCGCATTCGCAGCCGGCCCATCCACATGTCGGTGAGCAGCATCTGGCTGCACGTGTGTGCGATGAAGTCGCGGTGCTTGGCAGCCACAGCAAGCTGCAGGCAGGTGGCGTTGCTCCAGTTCTTGAGCTCATACGTCAGCAGTTTCATGGCCAGCTGTTCGTCCTGCTTATAGGACTGGTCGAGGAGCTCCACCGCCAGCTGGCCAAAGTCCCTGAAAGACAGAATGTGAGGGATTGTCCTTTGGCTATCTTGGAGACTTGGATGATGAAAGTGGGGGCCCACTGGCCAGGCCACAAAAGGGGGTTACTGTGTGGCCCCATTGTTGCTCATAGGGTATAGTCTGTTCACTCGTTCATCTAGCCAACACCCATGAACCGTCCACCATGTGCTAGGTACTGTGTTTAGAACTGGGGGGTATAAGCCGAACAGGACATGCTCCTGGTACCCAAGGCCCCCAATTCAAGGCGACGGATGGGGGAGGCAGACCAAAACAAATCAACGAGTAGAGTGTGGTAGGTCTTCTTACACGTGAGAGACCTCAGTTCATAGCTGAGCCTTATCAACCACAAGCTTGTGATCCTGGACAAGTTAATTAAATTCTCTGAGTTTCACTTTCTTCAGCTTTAAAATATGCATAATAGGGGCACCTGGGTGACTTAGTCGGTTAAGAGTCTGACTTCAGCTCAGGTCAGGAGTTCGAGCCCCACTTCAGGCTTGGTGCTGACATCTCAGAGCCTGGAGCCTGCTTCAGATTCTGTGTCTTCCCCTCTCTCTCTGCCTCTCGCCTGCTCGTGCTCTGTCTCTGTCTCTGTCTCTCTCTCTCAAAATAAATAAATAAATATTGAAAAAAAATTTAAATATAAAATATGCATAATAAGAGGATGTACCTCTTGAGGCAGTTGAGAGGCTGAAATAAAATCTAGATATCTGTGAGGACTTCCGTATCTAGCACTGTTTGCCATAAATGTTAACTATTGGTGTCCACCTTCTGTGTGTACCACTGAGGTGACCCTACCTCTGCCGAATGGTTTGGGTAGCTCAGACCCTCCAGTATTTGGGACCTGCCTCCTCTTCTTGCCCTCTCTTGACCACCCCATTTGCTGGGCTGGCCCACCTGGAGTTGTGGTTCAGTTCCTGGGAGATGTCATCAACCATGTCATTCTCAGACGCCTCGTGAGCCATGGCTTTGCAGAGCTTGCAGGCCACCAGGGCCTTGGCCATGGCCTCCTCGCCGTGCTGCCAGAAGAACAGGGCCATCTTCTGCCTCTTCATCAGGACGGCCCACACCATCAGCTCATGGAAAGGGAAAGGGAAATGGTTGATCTCAGGGTCGTCCAAGTCAATGTCAACCTCTTCTTCTCGCTTCTTGGTTGTCTTTCTTCCTCGCCTCAAGGGAACATCATCCTGTCATTTTAGGGAAAAAAACAGAGGTGGAGTGAGAAATGAGTCAACTAAATATATCAGATGGTTGTTTACTGTATATGTACTATGGACCCTGCTCTGGGATTCATACAGAATGAACTAGCCTTTCCCAGCACCTATCCCAGAAGCACTCACTCCTAACTTTAAAATAAGATCAGCCCTATTGGAACATGTCAGTGTTGTACTTCAACTTTTAGTATTTTTCAGTGGGTATTTTTCAATTTCCCTTCCTTCCTTCCTTTACTTTTGTCCGCTTTTTTTTTTTTTTTGCCCCTACGTGTAAGGTTATTTGTGCCTCATGATGGACAGCACTACCCTTTTCTCTGAAAGGACAAAGACATCCTATACTTGCAGGTGCCTAAGCCACAATACCCACATGAACAAAAGCTGGGAAACAGATAATCTATCTCGAGTTTCTACATACCTCTCAGGTGCATTTGTGAAGTATTTCTGGCCTTTGGATCAGTTGCCATTTGTAAACACCCATGAATAGATTTCACTTACTGGAATTTATATGCTTCCTTGGTTATCGAGTTAGTATTTCAAATATGATTTATTTTCTTGCTAATGTAACCTCAGGGTGGAATTTTCAAAGCTACTGTGACTTGCCCTCTCAACACTGGGAAAAAGTCCACTTCCTTATTTTAGAATCATGTACTAAGCCTTACCAATTGAATGAATATATATATGTCAATTATTTATATATATGTATATATATATAGTATATGAGTGAATATATATGAATGAATATATATAAAGAACATATGAATGAATATTTATGAATATATTAATGAATAATGAATATATATACATATATATAAATAATTGACATTAATAATTTGGGCAAATACTCACCTCCATTCCCAGTAGTTTCAAGGCTTTGGGCTGTTTAAAAAAATGTTATACATAAAGTTAGATCTTTCTTTATAGAGGTAAGAAAAGAATCCTATTATATCTTAACCAGGTAACAGAACATCTCTATGGTACCACATAGCATTTATTCATTTCACTAAATAAAATGCTACAAGAGGAACCTATTTATAGAAATTCTAGAATTAGGGATTTAGTGATTTTAGTGAATCATAGAAAATTAGATATCTAGAGGGGCACAATGAGATTGCCCCAGGGTAGAGCCTGCAGATTTATAATCTGTTTCATGGACCAAAATTTCTTCCATTTTCCTAGAACCATCTTATTTAGTTGACATCTCCATGATCTCAGGCACTTGGGTAAGCCATGAAATGTTCACTCAAACCATGAGATGTTTCTCAAACCTCTGAAATACCTCTGTTACCTGGAGACTTGGAATATTACTGAGAATATATGTTCAGATACTTCACGTCGCCTATGCAGCTGTCCAGTAGAGCAAAGGGTCATGGGGCCACAAGGGCATGTGCCGATGGTAGCAAAAGGTGCTCAGTGGTGTGGAAAGTGCCAGCACATACTGTAGCATCAATGGTCACGCTGGGAATGTGCAAAATAGCCACAGGCCAAGACGGAGAGAGAAGACAACTCAGCAGATTACAGCCCTTGATTTATATCTAATGAGTGGAGACACAAAATTACATCTCAGGGGTCAGGGATTCCCATTCTGTGTTAAATGTTACAGAATGGTTGAGTGCTCTCTTGAAAGTTGAGTAAAATAGTAAGGTTGCAGCCCTTACCATTCCTCCAAATTTGATTTGACCACTCAAGTAGGAATAGCTTGGACCTTGCCTCTCTCCGTTTCTTTCCTTTTAGCTTCTGAAGTGCCCAGCAGTTTGAAATTTGTGTGATTTTTTTTTCATATTTATACTTCCTGGTGTTTTCAAAGTGGCCTCGTAGCACCACAAAATACTTTCAAAATCAGAAGATAAGCCTCATTAAAAATAAAAATCATGCCAACCACCAGCTAGTGTAACAGCTCTCCAAATGCGGTCCAGGAACCCTGTGATGTCTGGGTCTCTGTGAAGTCAAAGGTGTTTTCCTAATAATACTAAGATGTTACTTGTCTTTGACACTGTGTTAACATTTGCAATGATGGCATAAAAGAATGGTGACTAAAACGGTAGGGTGGGGGGTGGCAGGAATGAAGGCAGTGGCACCAAACTTTACTAGCGGTCATTAGGTCCCATTGTTATGCACTTGAAATTTAAAAACAAACAAAAATCCAGTTTTTACTTAAGAAGCCCTTGATGAGGCCTAAAAAAATATTAACTTTATTAAATCTCTATCTTCGATGCTAAAGAAATGTCTTTTCAGGGTTTTGAGGGACGAAATGGCAAGTATGGGTTAAGCGCTTTCCTTACATACTGAGCTATGATGGGTTGTCCTGAGGACAAACACGCAGTTCCTTGGCTTGTAGCCACATTGTTTCATGCACTGTCTGCTAGAAGGAATGACTGCCAGACAAACTATGTTTATTTAGTCTTGGACATTTGGCAGATACTTTTGGAAATGGCCGAAGTGGGGCTATTGTTTTAAGGAAAGTAACTGATGGTATTTGTTGCCAATGGCAAAATTCAAAATTTTCCAAGCAGCAATTAGAAAAAAAGGAGAATTTTTGAAAACTTGTATATCCTTTCCCCCATGACCTTGACAGTTTTTCAGAAGTTAAAGACTTTTCTGACAAGATTGGAAGGGATATTAATGAATGTGAGTTTTTGAAATTGTTTAACGAAATGTGTCAACAGTGAGATCTGTATAACTCAGCAAACCAATATTTTACAATGACCAATCCTTAATGTTACAAGATCCATGCACAGTGTAAGATCAACCAATGAATTTTTTTTTATTTTTTTTAACGTTTTATTTATTTTTGAGACAGAGACAGAGCATGAACAGGGAGGGGGCAGAGAGAGAGGGAGACACAGAATCTGAAACAGGCTCCAGGCTCTGAGCTGTCAGCACAGAGCCCGACGCGGGGCTCGAACTCATGGACCGCGAGATCATGACCTGAGTTGAAGTCGGACGCTTAACCGACTGAGCCACCCAGGCGCCCCATCAACCAATGAATTTTAAAGTAACAGAGTATAAAAAGTTCACTGAAGCTATTTCAGATTTCGTGTTGCAACTAATCATTAAGAAACTGCCACTTGTGGGGTGCCTGGGTGCCTCAGTCAGTTAAGCGTCTGGCTTTGGGTCAGGTCATGATCTCATGGTTCATAAGTTCAAGCCCAGTGTCTGTGCTGACAGCTGGATCCTGCTTCAGATTCTGTGTCTTCCTCTATCTCTGCCCTCCCCTGCTTGAGCTCTCTTTCTGTCTTTTAAAAGTAAATAAACATTAAAAAAAAAAAACAAAACCTGCCACTTGTTGAATTTTGATGTATGTAACTTCAAAAAAGAATATCTATAATATCTGTAAAGATTATTAAAATGCTCCTTCTCTCTCTCTCTATATATATATGTATATACTTGTCATATTTGTTACATGTCTGTATGAAGTCAGCTTTTCTTTGTATATTTCAACCAAAACATCTGGCAACAGACTGAATGCAAAGGTAGATATGAGAATGTAGCTGTCTTCTATTAGCTAGATATTACAGAAATATGAAAAAAGGGTACAACAATGCTACTCTTATCACAAAAGTCGTTATTTTTCATAAATACATTATTTATGCTAACATCTAATGGGCTTCTTGTGGTTAACTTAAAATGAATTAATATTCACTATTAATGAATAAATATTTTTAAGTCTTTACTTTCTAACATGATAATACCCATAGATAGAACTCCCATACATAAGAGCTTTTGGGGGTCCAGGGGTCCTCAATAATTTTTAAAGGTATAAATAGACCCCAAGACCAAAAACCTTGAAAACCACTGAGGTAGATAAGATTAATTTGACTTTCATTATTATTCCCTGATCATTAAGGCTCACTCCCAGTTGCCAGTTTCTTATTTTAATTGGACCTGCTGGGGAAGAGAAAGGAGTGTATCAACCAATACATTGCCTTTTTTTCTTTCCTCCTTTTGAAGGATTTGGGAGGGAGGAAGAGGTGGGTAGACCAGTTGCCTTCTTATCTGAGATGCTCCTTGGAGATAACGAAGCCACACCCCACATGTGTCGTGCCCTAGTCCTCCCAGGAGTCCAGAAGAGGAAACTTGCTGCAAAACTCACCCTCTTGGGGCCAAAGAGATTGTGGTAGAGTGTCCGGAAGCGCTTGCGCGTGTAGTTGCAGCGATAAGCCCCGCCCATCAGGTACTCTATCACCAGGCCGATGTCAATCAGGCTGATTCTATAGTCTGGGGGCAGGTTCCCCTATCAGGGAAGAAGGAAAACACACACACAAACACATCCAAAAGACAGCGTGGTTTACTAGGGATTCTATGCCATGTGTTCTGTAACTATTTTAGAGTAAAAAAAATAATTAAAAAAGAAACATATGAATGTATTATTATGCTGGTTAATTAATTCACCTTAAAATAGATCCAACCGAAACCTGGATATTCTCGCTTGGAAAGAAGACATAAGTTAAATAAGAAGATGCAGT
This sequence comes from Panthera tigris, assembly GCF_018350195.1. Taxonomy (NCBI): domain Eukaryota; kingdom Metazoa; phylum Chordata; class Mammalia; order Carnivora; family Felidae; genus Panthera; species Panthera tigris. The sequence goes on from NC_056672.1 coordinate 13,010,524, forward strand.
AATCGTCGGCAATAACAGAAAATCAAAATATTTATTCAAGTCTTCAGCTGGGGAGAAAAAAACACCAGTGTAGCAGAAAGAAACACAAGGCTTGACATGGCAAATGCTACAAGTCCTAGTCGCTAGCAACTCCTTTCCCCCAGATGTTCTCCGGGCCCCCTGCGTCAGCCTCTGGCCCAGGCTTGTTACCTCTCTCTTGCTGACCTCTTCATGCTCACTAAATGAAGACTCCTTCCAGAAGATGGTTGTTATTACCAGGGCCTGCATCAGGTGGGCTCTGCTCAGAGTTCAGATCTCCCTTGGGAAGACCTCTATTAACAATGAAACAAATTTGGCACCTTTTTCACAGGAGGAGAGCAGATGGATGTCAGGATGAAGTCATTTAGGAGCACCCCTGGTGGTTATTAAGAGAAACGCGGTGGCATCAGAAGAGATTCTATCAAGGGAATATTTATTTTCCCAGAATTAAGCAGATTTTGGATATTTTCTTTCAAAGAGTGCTTCTTATGGGGTAAGTTTCAGCTGCTTGCATATATAGGTGCGAAAAAACAAGAGGTTTTACCATTGTCTACTCATTACTGGCTTCTACACCTAAAAGGTGCTCTATAGGGTCTAAGGAAAGATACTGGCTCTGCTAGGTCAAGGAAGGATTAATTCCATTTGTGGGAAGTTCTGAGCACACAGTGAGTTTCAAAGGGTGTGATTAATTAATTCACTGTCTGGTTTATTTCCTTGATGCAAAAGTATGCCCTGTACCATGAATGGCAAGGGTACCACACTGTGTAGGGAGCCGTTGCACTATGCCCTTGGATATATACAGGAGAAGCACGAGGGCTTTGTCTACTTTTGTCCTTAATGGAGGACTCACTCCAGATGCTGTGTGAGATTTGGTGGTGGTTATTCAATTTCGGTGGCATCAGAACCACCTGGGAAACTTGGTGACAGTACAAAGGCCTGGCCCCTGTCCTGCTTCAATGTATGGGCCTCTACATGATTTATTAGCTCTCCAGGTGATTCTGATATACGCCAAAGTTTGTGGAATCGCTGTTCTAGTAACAAAGTTCGGGTGGGCTCACGTGACAAAATCGGAAAATTTACAGTGTATAGTCATCATTAGGAAATCAGCTTAAATTGTTTTGCTAACGGAGGGTAGCAAAATGTATGCTTCCTCGGCTTTGCTATGGTCAACAGCATACATTTGTAAGGGGTTCAGGGTTAGAGGTGGCCCACTGTATCCTCCCTATCAAACCCATAGCCTTAATTGCTTTATTGATCTTTGTATCCCCAGTGCCTTTTATAGTGGCTGGTGTGTGGTAGGCATTCAGAAAGTTTGCTGGTAAGAATGTGAATGAGTAAAACAGTGAAATTAATGGATGTGGTTGGGATCAAGTCTCAGTTTCAGGTTTTTCAGTACTGTGTTCTTGTCAGTATTGGAACTAACTGGCCACAGTCTGTGAGTCATCCTGTTTGGGATAGCCCCGTATCACCGTGGAAACTGACTTGAAATACGCCTATCGCTCCGTTGGTGTTCTCAGTGGAGTAGGAACGAAAAGGAATGAATGGAGAGCAAATGAAGCAGCAGCCTGAGCACAGGAGATCCTGGTGCTGCTCTTTAGACTCCCTTGCCGCCCCCGACCCTTCCTAGCCCTGCCCATCAAGCTCCACCTCTCCCTTGGCTTGGGGCACAAAGCAGGCTTGGGGACCCAATTTGAGGCAGCTGAGCAAAGCCATCACACTTGGGGTGGAAGCACTTTGTGTTACAGAACCCCTCTCATCCTTGACCTTGGCTCATCATTATCCCAACCAAAATGTCCCTTCCTAAAGATGGTCTTATTCTCCTCCCCAACCATTCTCAGAATTTTGGAATCTCCTCTGAGGACTCTCTCATGAATCTGCCTGTGTTGGCAAGTTAAGCTATCCTCAGGTGGTCAGACAAGACCAAGTGTCTGACTTCTTTATGCAAAGCATGGCAAAAACAGAGAAAAGGGAACTTTGAGGAAGTCTTTAGTATCTTTTCATGCACTGCCCTTTCCATAAACATGAAACTGAATTTACAAATATTACTCATGCAATCACTTTTCTCCATTGTTTTGGGACTGCTTAACAAGGCTGTGGGTTTCTGGATCGTCAGCTGTACCTGACAGTTAGACAGGCCTGTTATTTCAAGAGTCAAAGAACCCTGAAGTCTGGACCCTTCTGGGTCTGCCTCATCTCATCTGCGTCTACAAGGATGACCCACAGAAGAGGCTCCACATTTGTGTTATTTTCCTGGGCACTGTGAGGCAGGCAGGGTGGAGAACCCTGGCTGTGAATCAACTGCCCTGGGCTTCTTTCTGTCTGTCCTTGGTAAATCAACTGGTTTCCCTCAAGGCTTCCCTGTAAAATGGGTGCAAATCTATGGCTCCTATGGTCTCTGTATAATGCTTGAGTCCCAGGGTTCAGAAAATTCCCTAAAAGATTTTGTGTGATGCTACTGAAGAGCAATCATACCAAGTCGATGAATTTGTGCCTTATTTTTAATCCTGTAAGAATTCTCTAAATTTGAATCATGAGTAACAGCAAACCTAACACCTATGTATATTTTCTTTTGAGAAACCTATGTGTGAACATCAGTTTGAATTCTAAGAACGAGACACCAATATTGCCTGAAGTGAGTGGCAATAATTATGCTTTTGAATTGTCTAGAAGAGTGGGGGGTTATCAGGAAAGGGATCGTGGTAAAATGCGATAAAAATTTGAGACGGGCCAGTAAAATATTTTTGGCAAATGATTTTATTCACAAAGGGCTACTAGGTTTATATACAACAAGAGAAAGTGCTGGAGTCTTTTTTTTTTTTTGTAGGCACTTCTCATATAAAGCTTTATTATTTTCAAGTGATTTAAATGTGATCTGGGCTGAAGTAGGAGAAAGGATTTAGTGAGCGTTCTGGGTTCTGCTTAGCTTTGAGCCAACGCCTTAAAGGAACTGGCCTGCATTTCTGTTTGACCACAAGGGGGCGATGTTCACCTAACCGAAGCCGGTGAGGGTTCCACCAGCATTTAGGTGCCTGTTCTGTTTTATATGAGTAATAAGGCGATGCAAATGAAAACAGCAGATTGGAGGATTTAGAAATAAGGAGAGTCAGATGCCCTTGTTAAAGTGATATCTGGAGGAGGGAGAGCTTACTTTACCAAGTAATGTGTCTGAAAGCCTGCAAGACTGATTGCATCTGTCCTCATCGCCCCCTCCCCCACCAGCACCGAGGCCTGGAAAGCAGAGAAATTAAGGGAAATTAGTTTCACAATTTTCACTAGGAAGAATGGAAACCTTTTTGGGGAAGAAGAAATAGGTTTCACATAATTTGTAGAATCGGGTGCAATTTCGGCCTCTTGCGACATATCTGTGCTGGGTGAACTTTGAGGGGGCTGGTAACATTGGGGCATGTCTGAGGTGCTGTGCCGATGGCCGTGGCCACCTGTGACCTCAGATGTCACAGATGCAGAGAACACCCAGCGTATGACCCGGCAGTGGAAATAGCGCTGGGCCAGCACGGTGGCCCTAGCTCTGCCTCTCTGTGAACGTGAAGAGATCACTTCCTTCCTCTGTTCCTCAGTTTACACTCTGAAAACAGGCACTTGGGACAGAGTTACTTCTAAGGTCCCGTCTATTTCTAGAGGTCCGATTGTCTGACCACTGCCTGGCAGGCTGCTCTTTTTTTTCTATGCTGCTAGGTCACCGCGCAAAGATTGTTGTCCAGAACTCGCATCGTTGGTGGGGTTTCCACTAATCGCCCCTGAAATCTGGTTAGTGGAACTGGGAGCCCAGAGACAGGCATGGTGTTGTGCTCATCACATCCACCTCTTCTGGAAAAAGCAGAGAACGTGAACGGCACCTCATATACCACAGGTAATGTCCAAAAACCTTCTGGAGGAGTCTTCCTATGCTTGGATGCTTTTCAAATAGGAATTCAAGAATGACACTGGAATAATGCCCCTTTGGTCTGTTGTTTCTATTAGTCTCTCCTCCCTTTTTTGGTATTTACTTTGGCAATTGGTAATGCCTGCACACTTATGTCCCATTTCATGCCTTACCAGCATGCGGCAAGCTGTGTGACTCAAATACTTTGATTCACAGAGTGAAACAGAGAAGCTTGGCTCCATTGGTAGGTACCATCTGACAACCTGAAAACGTTGTCTCTTTTTCTCAAGCCATGAGCCGCTACTCTGAAATTTTCATCCATGCCTTCCTAAAGGTGACTTTTAATTAAAAGAATAGTTTAAATGCATGTATTAGATCGGCTCTTGTAAATAAAATCTTTTTCAGAAGTCAGCTCATGACGTTCACCATCAGATTTCAGCTGTTTGGGAAACACATTTCATGGAAACTTATAACAAGCCTTCAAAACGGGCTTGTTTCATTCTAATGTATGTCGGGTATAAAATGGTTGCTGGTTGTCAGGTTTGCCAAGGAAGAGGGGAGAAAAGACTACTCTGGCAAAAGTTCATGGACAAAGAGGACATTCCCACAATAGTTGGCATGGTTATAGACCGAGCAACCTTTTATTTTATTTTTTTAAGTCTTATTTATTTAAGTAGTCTCTATACTGAGTGTGGGGCTTGAACTCACAACCCTGAGATCAAGAGTTGCATGCTCTCCCAACTGAGCCAGCCAGGTGCCCCTAGAGCAGGCAGCCTTTAAAAAAATAAAAATGCTTTTGGAAATCTGCATGAATTTGGCTGATGGGATTATGAAAATGTCCTTTCTTTACCTAACGAGGGTCTGAAATACTTTTCTCCCACCTCTCCATTCTGCAAAGCCCTGTCTTAATTCCCATGTGAATGAATTTTAAGCTATCATAATTTCACAACTACTTCTATATAATACTCAGATATCACCCCCCCCCCCCCGCCCCTTGGTGGGGAATGAGAGTCCAGGTAATCTGGAGTCTTAGGACATGTAAATTAAGAAGGAAAAACTAGTACTTGAAAACATACAGAGGCACAAATTGAGCAGACAGTTAGCTTCTAAAAATGGCAAGTTAGATTTCACGGAAAAGCAGACAGACTCGGGCCACTCTGCTGTAATGTAGCATTGGTGAGTCCCATGGATTTATGCAGGAAAACAGGGGACTGGGTTGGCCTTTATCATTTCAAATTTCTGATTGTTGCTGAATAACAAACTGTTGACCTCATTGCTCCCCTGGTATAAATAATGTGAGATTTTTGAAACTAGCTTGGGAGCATTTCTCCGAATTCAGTTCTGTTGATGTCAAAGGAGAATTCGACTTGGAGAGACCATACGATAAACGTAGGACCAGCTGATTATTCTTAAATGCACTCCCTGGGTCCGTAACAGCTCTTTGCATTTTATCTCATAGACATAGCATCAAACACTGTGTTTACGGTTCAGAATAGCATTTTTTATCAGGGCTTAGCACTTACTGGTTCACTTTTTTTTTCTTTTTGTCACAGATCATATCAATTAACATGTAATATAAAGTCTTGTAATCTTAAAGCACAAAGCGCATGCTAACTATCAAGTTCTTTAATTTTGAAAATTGCTTCCACTGCCCAAGGTTTTCTTAGCATTTTAAAGCCTGTCTCCTTTCCCACATAAAAGGATGAATTGTTCCTATAAGCCAGTTCAGAGCTATCCTGGACCATTTGTAATCATTTTTTTCCACTTAATAAATCAGTACCTAAATGAATCTTTATGTATTTTTGCTCCAATATTTGGATCACACTTAAAAATAAAGCTGCTCCTAATACTCCTTCCTCCCGAACCCTAACCATCATGGTCTTTCTTGTTAGTTTCTATTACTTTTGGAGTCCATCTTTAGCTGAGATGTTTTAAAAAACCCTTCCCTTAAATATACATGCCTTCTAATGCAAGTGACAGGGGCAAATGTAGGCAGCTAATGAGATTTCAGAAGGGAGAAAATGATATTGTAAAGCAGAGTCCTACAAAGAAGAGAACCTAATAGGAGGGGTTTTGATCATTTATACTCAGTATAATCTAACTGCAAAAATCCCTTTGGAAATCAGTGAAGATATCGAAAAACTAGGAGCTGGAGGTGAATCAGTGACTTTATTTGAAGGCTTAAATTGGCCGATGGCTGGGATTGAGGGACAAAGGCATAGCTGTCGCCCTAGAAAGACTCACAGTTCCTGCAGTGACACAGATTAGCTCAAGGTGAGGGGGACAATGTCTTATTTATTATTAAAAAACCCTCAGGACATTTTATTGAATGTGAGCAACATATATCTTGGCAAAGAATATGTGTTAAATGTGTACATTGAATCTTTTGAGACACTTCCCCCTCTTTAGTTGCCAGGCAGTTTTAAGCCAGGATAAATTACACAAAATTGGAAGACTTGAGGGTAAGAGAAATGGCTCTGTTGAGGGCGGGTGTGATTACGGCTCGCAATGCGTCAGATCAAGGGAAGATGTGATCTTGGTAGAATGGTGGTTGCGTTGGATGTACAGATTGCACAGCGACTGTTCTCTTGCTTTCAAAGAACAACAGGCTTCACTCACTCACAACAGATGAAGTATCCTTCAGTAAAGTCATGTGGGGATGAGAGGAAAGCTTCCAAGAGCCAACAGAAGGGGTTTTTGGTTTTTGTTTTGTTTTGTTTTTTGTCCCCTTTACTCATTACTAGCAAAGGTCCAGCTGGTTAATAGGTACATTCTAAGCAGCCCCAGGACCTTTACTTGGCCTTTCAAGGGAAAAATTAAAAAGTGGCTACTTTTCCTAAGGAAAGTTCTAGACAGTGACTCCATATATTTTTTACCTTACTTTGTAGCTTTCTCTGACTATGTCCTTTGGGCTTTGGTGAAGAATTGCTACAAACTAGTGGGTGGCTGTGCGCGCGCGCGCGTGCGTGTGTGTGTGTGTGTGTGTGTGTGTGTGTGTGTTGGGGGTGGGAAAAGCGCCCCCATCTAGTCCATCCTTTGGAGTTGAAACATTAGTTTCAACTGGGAACAGCTGTCAAGGATTCAGAATTAAAGTTATCTCTGGGAGAGCTTGTACGGGGCAAAAGAACACGCACTTGGCTAAGATCAAACACAGCTTTCCCTGTACCTCACTCTTCTTACCTACAAATGGGAATCATACTATATAATAATAAAATAATAATTCACTTCATTGAATTGTCATGAAGATGAAGTGAGCTGAAGCATATAGGAAGCGTAGATTAGTGCCATGCTTCTGGTCATCACTAAAGGTTTGGTATATTCTTGTTCATCGAAGGACCTGAGTTCGAATTCTACCTCTTTCCTAACCACGTACTACAGTTCTCACCTCCTTACATTTCAGCCTCTATCTCTGTAATATGGGAATCATTCTGCTTCATCCAAACCTACTGCCTTTTTCTTTTCTTTTTTTTAACCTCCCCTCAAGTTAGATGGTCAACGTGAAAATATATCCTGGAAAAAATAAAGTGTTAGAAGAATGGAATGCACGTATGCATTTTAGTTTCTGATTCTCTGAGACTTTTTGAGCTATGTTTCCTGAGCTCCGTATAGTGTTAGGAGTGACAGTGATGCATCGCATCAGGAGCTGGTATGTGCAGATACCTCCTATGGTTGGTCACACAACATGGAAACCAGCTCCCCGAACAGTGAGGGGCGCAGGGAAGAAAACAGGCAATGGCATAAATCCACACAGCATGGGGCAAAGCCTAGCGTTCTGCTACCTAAAAACATTATGTCCAAAGAAAGCATCTAAAACCACGGAGACTGGAGGTAAAACTGCAGCTGCATTGTAAGCAAAGATGTCATAGTTAAAAGGCAACACACACAACAGTGTCCTGAAATGAGGCGTCTCGCAGGGACAGGAGCGCTCTGGCAGTGCATGCAAAACACAGGCGCTTTCTAATCACAGGAAGCAGTCAAGACAGGGCCTCCGACCTGCAGTCGAGAGGGTTCTTACCTTTTTGACATCCCTGACCAAGTGGTACAATGTATTTGAGGGCCCATGTCTCTGAAAACAATAAAGAACAATCAGATGGTTTTGCTAGTCAGGGGCTCTCATTGGCAAGGCAAGAAGGATCTGGAAGGAAGGGTTCTGGCAGAGGAGGGGGTCATTCTTCATGATGAGCCTTGTTCTAGTTGCTCAGCTGTACCTGGCTCTTCCAAACACACACACTGGCAGAATTTGGGATTGTGGTTCCTCAAGAAAGAGCATTTGAGTTCTAGGTTCAGTCTTCGTAAAGGAGGTTGTCAACCGTTTTGTTGTTGTTATGATAAGAACATTAAAGCCTAATCTCATAGCAACTTTCAATTATACAATACAGTGTTGTTAACTATAGTCACCATGCTATACATATGACCCCTGGAATTTATTTGTCCTATAACTGAAAGTTAATACCCTTTAGCTAACACCTCCCATTTTCCCCACCCCTCAGCCCCAAATATTTTGAGGATCCTCTACACTGTGTTTAAATATCTGGCTCCCTTTTCAAATATTAATTGACCACATGTGCATGTATCTATTGCTGGGCTTTTAACTCTGTTCTATTGGTCTATGTGTCTGTTTTAATGACAATACTATACTGTCTTGATTCCTATAGCTTCGTGAAATAGTTTGAAATCAGGAAATGTGATGCCTCTACTTTGTTCCTCTCTCTCAAGATTGCTTTGGATATTCAGGGTCCTTTGTAGTTCCATGTGAATTTTAAGACAGTTTCTTCTATTTCTATGAAAAAATGCCATTGGAATTTTGAAAGGGATTGCACTGAACTTATAAAAGGCTTTGGGTGGTATGGACATTTTAACATTAACACTTCTAATCCATGGCTATGGGATATCTTTCCATTTACTTGTGTCGTCTTCAATTTCTTTAATCAGTGTCTTACAATTTTTACTTTTTAGATCTTTTACTTCTTGGTTAAATTTATCCCGAAGTATTTTACAGTTTTTGATGATATTGTGAAGTAAATGGGATTGTTTTATTCTATTTTCATAGAGTTCTGTGTTAGTGTATAGACATGCAATTGATTTTTGTATATTGATTTTGTGTCATGAAACTCTATTGGATTCATTTATTATTTCTAACAGTTGTGTGTGTGTGTGTGTGTGTGTGTGTGTGTGTGTGTGTGTGTGTATGTGTGTGTGTGTGTGTGTGTGAAGTCTTTAGGAATTTCTATATATAAGATCACGTTATCAGCAAAGACAGTTTTACTTCTTCCTTTCCACATTGGATTCCTTTTTCCCACTCCCTCTGTTCTTTCTTCTCCCTTTCTTCCCTTCCTTCCTTCCTTCCTTCCTTTGTCTGACTGCTTTGGCTAGGACTTCCAGTACCATGTTTAATAGGAGTGGAGAGAGTGGGCACTATTAACTTATTCCTGATCTCTGAGAGAAAACCTTCAACCTTTTTACCATTGAGTATGATATTAGTTGTGAATTTATCACAAGTAGCCTTTGTTATATTGAAGTGTGTTCCTTCTATATCCAATTTATTGAGAGATTTTACCATGAAAGGATGTTGAACATTGCAAATGCTTTTTCTGCACCTATTGAGAGATTTGATTTTTATCTTTCATTCTATTAATGTGGTATGCCTTTATTGGTCTGCGTTTATTGAACCATCCTTGCATTTAGGAATGGAATCCCATTTGATCATGGTGCATGAACTTTTTAATGTGCTGTTGAATTTGGATTATTAGTATTTTGTTGAGAATTTTTCCATGTATATTCATTAGGGATATTGGCCTATAGTTTTCTTTTCTTGTAGTGTCCTTATCTGGCTTTGGTGTGAGGGTAATTAGTGCTGGCCTCCTAAAATAAGTTTGTAAGTACTGCCTCCTCTTTAATGTTTTTGAAAAGTTGGAAAAGAATTGGGGTTAATTCTTTAAATGTTTTGTAGAATTCACCAAATTCCCCTGTGAAGCCACCTGCTCCTGGGCTTTTCTTTGTTGGGAGGTTTCTGATTACTAACTCAATCTCCTTACTTGTTATTGATTGGTCTGTTCAAATTTTTCTATTTCTTCATGATTCAGACTTGGTCGGTTGTACATTTCTAGGAATTTATCCACTTCTCCTATGGCTAATTATTGATCTTTATTATGGGGATGGAAGCTGGGGCCTCCTAGTCTTTCTTTTAATTCAGTCTGTTATTCTTACTGGAAGTTTTACTATGCAGAACTAAGAAAACTCTGCAGAGGACACAGAAACCTGGAGCCACTCTGCTAACCTGTTTTCTAGTTCCAGCATCAGGAATGAGATAGAGCCAGTATGGCAGCATCTAACACCCACCACTCGTTGGAGAATAGGTCAATAAGTTCCATCTTATTAGTGCTGTGGGTGGTGGAACAGAGGAGCATTATGACCAATGAGGAGAAGAATAACCTCTGAGACAGAAGTGTTGGTTCAGTACTGGCTTTCTTTTTAACTTAGGAGTTTTGTGGTCTTGGATAAACCAATTCCCTTCTTGGCCTCAGTTTTCTTATCTGTAAAATGGAGGAAAACAATGTCTACTCTTTTTTAAAAAAATTCCAAGTAAAAATTTATTGACCTTGATTAAGAATACTTATATATTTAATACTGCTTCTGATTTCTCATAGGAATTGCCTCCCCAACATGTTAATCACAGATGGATTGAAAGAGTATTTGGGAAATGGAGCAATGTAGTTTATGTAAGGATACCACATTAGAAGTCTACTGGAGAGCCAAAGGAGTTTGTCCTGGTAGAATGTGAAATTAAAAGAACAAATAGCAAAAACTATTGAGTAGGTCCAGAGCCTTTGGGAAGAAAGTTTTTCTTAACCTTCCTCATTTGTACTCTCCAAATACCTTGTTCTCCTCTTGAAGGTTCCAATATCTACTCTTTTTTAAATTTTTTTTTCAACATTTTTTATTTATTTTTGGGACAGAGAGAGACAGAGCATGAACGGGGGAGGGGCAGAGAGAGAGGGAGACACAGAATCGGAAACAGGTTCCAGGCTCTGAGCCATCAGCCCAGAGCCTGACGCGGGGCTCGAACTCACGGACCGCGAGATCGTGACCTGGCTGAAGTCGGACACTCAACCGACTGCGCCACCCAGGCGCCCCTTACTCTTTAAACTTCATTGGGTTTTAATGAGTCTCAGCTCAGAGCCAATGTACTTAACTCACTGAATAGTATAAAAAACTTCATAAATAGTAGTTTTTCTTTATGGTTACTCCTTGGTATCCCTAGTAAACGAATTGGCAAATTATTACATGATACAAAAAATATTTTGGGGCAACTCCAAATAAGGAGTATTTTACATTTTATTCCATTTTGGTGGCAAGGGGATGAATGATGGTAGCTCTGAGAATAACAAGATGATGCAGGATAGTTAATCGGTCTCCTTTTGATGTGTTGAGTTAAATCAATTCTCCTCTGCTTGCCTCAAACACCCTCTGGGCTTATAGTATAAACTGTGTTCTAATTCCCAGAGTCTTGTGGTTTTGTGTAAGAATCTGAGAATGTTAGCTTTCCACTGACAACTGAGCAGTTAAAACAAGTGGGATCTTGGTGACTTGGCGTTGTCGTCTACAGGTCTAAGGGAGTATTTGTGGAAAATGATCCATGCATTTGGAGGGGAGGGGAGAGATTCACAGGCATGTGGGGGGCAGGAGAAGGTAAAACAAAAAACACAGAGAAAATAAAAAGCGCCTTAGCTTGGTCCTACCGTATTGTACAATTCCTCTAGTCTGGAGATGGTGAGAAAACGGTGCATGCTTACTCCATTCTCTATGAGTAATTTCACAAAATCCACTCTGTCCAGAACTAGGGCATCCAACATGGCTTGCTCCAAAGACCCCACCTGCAAATCAAGTCACTGAGTTAGTCTGCCCCAGGATCCAGGGATGCAGTTGCTTGGTACTGTTCACCTGAAGAGTTTAGGAATGGATGCCTTTGACATCTGGTAAACCTTCAGCACATCCAAGAACATGCTGGCAAGACTGTTCCCACCTCCACTTTTGGGACAGCCACAATCTCTCTTGTGTTTTGGGGTCTGTCTTTGCAAATAAAATTCAAGGTTTCTAGTTCCAAAAGCTATTTCCTCCTTGACTCTCTTTTTTCTTCTGGATCCCAAGAACGTGCAAGGGTGTACAAGGTTTTCCTTTCCCAATTCTCTGACCAAACTTCTGCAACACTAGTGAAATGCCAAACTGGCTACTTTGCTGCCCTCATTTCCCTCTTTCTGAGGCTCTGAATTAGATCCTTGGCCACCTTGAAAAAAGGGACCCTAGCAAAGAGATCAAAAAGTAGGCTCAGGGCACCTGGGTGGCTCCGTCGGTTAAGCGTCCAACTTCGCCTCAGGGTCATGATCTCACAGTCTGTGAGTTCGAGCCCTGCATTGGGCTCTGTGCTGACAGCTCAGAGCCTGGAGCCTGCTTCGGATTCTATGTCTCCCTCTCTCTCTGCCCCTCCCCTGCTCACATTCTGCCTCTCTCTCTCTCTCTCTCTCTCAAAAATAAACATTAAAAAAAAGTAGGCTCTTCTGTCTTTTCATTGTTAGACTACCTTGACTCTGTCTCACCCATTTCAGTGCAGAGATCCTCAATTACGTAGGCTCTTTGGTCTGTTTACTGGGGTTTTATTTAATTCCTTTCACAAAAATTTCCCAGTGTCCAGACTCCTTGACCACTCTTTCCACACTAGCAATCCATTAGCAGCACTATAAATAAAGACAGGGGCTCAACCGGAGGCAGAAGCTCTCTGGGAGAAAGGAAGGGTTAAATAAGACCTGCCCATGAGGGCATTGCCCTTCAGTTATTCCGGGCACAGAGATCAAATTTCAGACTGCTGGCCGCCTCTTGGGGACACATGCATAAGCCGCCCAATAGCCAATTTTCCAAGTTTTTATTTTTGGTAGTGTCAATTGAGGGAAACACACCAAGAACAGTTATATAAAGCTTTGGTTGCCTCTGTGTGGTTGTTGGGGATGGGGAGGGCCTGTGCTCAGCCACCAGGACCAGATGGCACCTGCTAATTCTGCATCCTGAGGTGCGACTCAGCCATGTGCTAGCCTGGGGTGGCCACGACTCAGAAGCGGCGACCTCCAAGACAACCAGAAGCAAACTGCTAATTCCACTCCTTCCTTAATTTTAATTGATACCATTTTTTGTCTTATACGGGTTTTTTTTTTTTTTTTAGACGTGTAAAAGAAATGGCATCGGTTGCAGCTGAAAATTGCCATCAAAGTCCACTCAGAGATGGGAATGTCTGGAATGTTTGCAGTTGTGCTTTGTGGCGTCTTCAACCAGGTGGCAGTGTTTTCCTAAATATGAGAAAGGGGCTGAGGCTGAGGATGGCTGCAAGGGAACATTTCCATCCTAGAGAAGAGGCAGCAGTTTCTCAAGCTGCTCTCAGAGACTTCTTAAACAAATACACTTGCCCACGCGAGTGGGCTTTCCAGGGGGTGATGACATATACTCTACCGGCCACTGCTGCCCATAAATAAAGATCTGGCTGCGAGCGATGTCCACTCTGTTCCAGGCTAGAGCTAAGCTCAGCTGGTCCGGGGCCGAGGCATTGGCTCCTGTGTGTAGACAAGTAGGGGAAAAGAGTGGGAGAGAGAAAACAATGATCAGTTATTATGCCGAGAAGACCTACTCCATTACTCTCTGGTCAGTTCCCCTCTTCCTGGGGAGTAGACTCAGCTGTACAGCAGGGGTTCCCAGACTCGGTACTGTTGGTATTTGGGGCAGGATAATTGTTTACCGTGGGGGCCGTTTTGTACATTGTAGACTATTTAGCAGCATCCCTGAATTCAATCCAGTGGATGCCAGTGACACCCCCAACCTCCACCCAAGTCACGACAATCCAAAGTGTCTCCACATGCCACCAAATGCATCCAGGAGGAAGGAGACAAAATCAGCTCATTGAAGACTACTGCTCAAGTGTTGCTGTTCAAAGTATGGCCCACGGAGCCAAGCAGCAGCAGAAGCAGCATCACCTGGGGAACTTTTTAGAAATGCAGACCCTCTGGGGTGCCTGGGTGGCTCAGTGGGTTGGGCATCTGACGCTTGGTTTCGGCTCAGGTCATAATCTCAAAGTTCATGGGTTTGAGCCCCATACCGGGCTTCACCCTGCCAGCGTGGAACCTGCTTGGGATTCTCTCTCTCTCCTTCTCTTTCTGCCCCCTCCCCTGCTGATGCATGTGCTGGCTCCCTCTCTAAATAAATAAATAAATAAATAAATAAATAAATAAATAAACTATATATATGTATGTGTATATATATATACACATATATGTGTGTGTATATATATATATATATATATATATATATATATATATGCAGACCCTCAGGCCCTACCCTAGATCAGAATCTATATTTTAACAAGATCTCAGATGATTCATGCACACATTAAAGTTTGAGAAGCGTTGCCCTGCGACACATTTTGTTTCTACTGGCCAATCTTTGGTGCAACGCATCATTCAAATTGTAAGTCGCATGGTAACAGTGTCCTCGTATCTTAGTGAGCCAGCTTTGCCACTCTACTGAAAAAGAGTTAAGATCTTGTAAGAGAATAAAAAGAAATGACTTAGGTTTTCTTAGATTTGTGGGTAGAAGCCACCGGAATAGATTTTTAAGTTCTCCTTTCATTCTCCAGACTCGGTGGCTAGATCTGTGCTGTCCACCTGTGGCTGTTTAAAACTAAATTATTTAAAATTAAATAAACTTTAATGCTTCAGTCACACCAGCCACATGTCAAATGCTCCGTAGCCGTATGTGGCTGGTGGCCTATGAACTGGAGAGTGTTGATTCAGAACAATTCCATCATCACAGAATGTTCTATTGGAATAGAGCTGGTCTAGATCGACGCATCCTGTCAATACATGTAACCTGCCAAGCAGCTGGGTGTGAAGCTGAGAATGGTAGGCGGAGATAATGCTGGGCTACCGTCAGGGGACCAATGTCTGCTATTTTGCAGTTATGTGACAGCGGACCTCTCTGTGCCACTGTTTTATCATCTTGTGAAACGGGGACCATAAGAATTATCCTGTTTACTGACTAGAATGTGAGACTAAAATGAAACCATATAGTGAACGTGCACATGTAAACAGGGTTTTTGCAATTGACATCCTTAGTACCCTGAACAGGAGACGTCCCTAAATGTTTGCCTGATTCCATGTTGCTAGAGGTCCCACCAGCAGGGGAGCACAGTACAGAGACAGCACTCTTAACATGGTTCAGATTTTTTGGACATCTAATATGTGTTAGGCAAAATATTAGGCACTTCCATGTATTATCATATACAATGTCCCCCCAAATCCTGAGAAATGGGTCTTATTATCTCCATTTGATAGACAAAGATACTGAGGTCCAGAGAGGTAAAAAATCATGTAGCTACTAACAGAAGGTAAACAGAAGAAGCATTTATCATGCCAGAGGTGAGATTCAGCCCCAGTGAGTTTTTCCTTCATTCCATGTCTGTGGATTCTGATGTTTGTGAGGGAAGGAGGGACAGCAAATGCTAGTCCTGCCCATTTTCCTGAATTCTTCAGCACTGGAGTGCTGTAGATAGGGCTGCTGGTGATCAGACTGTATCGGTGATTCCCAAAGTCTATTGCACAGTAGAATCACCTGGGAAGCTTCTAAAACATCTGTATGCCCAGAGTGCACCCCAAAACAATTACATCACATTGTTTGGGGTGGGGGCCAGGCTCTGATAGTTTTAAAGATCTCCAGGTGTTTTCAATGCGCTCCAGGGCTTGGGAACCACTGTGCTACATGTCTCTTCTGCTGCCTCCCTTTGCCTCTTTCCTCTTGGCTCTGAGATGTTGAAGTTAAGAATTAGGGGAGCAAAATGTTCTCTAGAGGAGTGCTTCTCTAATTTGAGCATGCAAAAGAATAAGCTGGAGATCTTTTTAAAACTGATTCTTGGGCCCCACTTCTAGAGATTAAGATTTAGCAGATCTGGGGTGGAGCCTGAGTTTCTGCATTTCTAAAAAGCTCCCAGGTGGTGCTGGTGCTGATGATCTGAGACCTCCCTTTGGATAACAAAGGCCCCAGAGAGCTGTGTGCCACATTCTCTTCACAGGTCAAAGGGCATTTTTGATTCTGGTGCCCACGCATTGATGGATTTGGTATACTTGTAGTAAATTAATTAGCATTTGGAATGATGAATTCAGTTCATACAGGGATTTTTCTATTAAAATTATTTATCACCTCAGGGGGTAACATCAGAAACTGCAAACTAATACTAGGGTAACTGGTGTAAATAAGTGATAAATAGGAACGTGTCAAAATGTACTATCATCACTTTTAAGGAAAAAAAGTGAAGGCTCACTGGGGCTGCATTTGGAAAGGTAGCACTCTGTACTTTCCTTTGCTTCCTTAGCTGCTCTGCTGGTCGTGGGTGACCTGCTGTAATGGTTTAATCATTCCCTTTGCCATCTGTATGCCACAGATTTGTATGTCACCCAGTCAATGGTCGCAGCACAGTCTGAACAGGAACACATAGGAGGAAGCAAAGTCATTGACATTACATTAAAGTCAATGTGAGTTACCTGAATGTAATTACCTAAGTGTCAAGTGAAAGCAGGAAGCCAATGAGTCTTGACTTCTCAAAAATTGAAAGTACATCAAGAATGATCCTGGGTGACACTTTGGATCAGAGGTTCTCAGCCAGGGTGACCAACCAGCCCAGTTGCCTAGGAGAGTCATGGTGTTAGCACTGAAATTTCCACCTCCTGAGAGAACCCTCAGTCCCGCACAAACCTGGATGGGTGGTCACCCTATGCTCAACTGCGTCTATATTTTGGAGTTGCCTGAAAAGTTTAAAACAGACTGATACTTGGGAGCCATCCCAGAGATTCTGGTTTCATTGGTCCTGGGCACTGCAGTTTTTAAAAGCTCCCCAAAAGCTTTTAAGAATAAGAGGTCTTTAACCTTCCCTTGACATTAAAATCATGAAGGCAAGGTTAAGAACCTTGAGTCTATACTAGATAATATATTTTCATTCACTTATTCATCTGTTTATTTATTAATTGATTTACACATTAAAAACTACAGATTTCGGGGCGCCTGGGTGGCTCGGTCGGTTAAGCGTCCGACTTCGGCTCAGGTCATGATCTCACGGTCCGTGGGTTCGAGCCCCGTGTTGGGCTCTGTGCTGACAGCTCAGAGCCTGGAGCCTGTTTCAGATTCTGTGTCTCCCTCTCTCTGTGACCCTCCCCCGTTCACACTCTGTCTCTCTCTGTCTCAAAAATAAACGTTAAAAAAAAAAAAATTAAAAAAAAAAAACACTACAGATTTCATGCCTTCTCATATGGCAGGTATGATGTCAGTATGAGGACCAAGATGAGTAATGCAGAGTCCTTTGTCTTGAGAGCTTACATTCTAGAGGAGGGGTTAGGTCTGTAATTAAATACATCATCTCGTGCTCAACAGATATTGAATACCTTCTGTGCCAGGAACTGTTTTAACACTGAACATCCCATGGTGAAGAAGGTAGCTGAGATCACTCTTTGCACAGAACTTACTACTTACTTCTACTAGAAGAGCAGCACTCAGAAAATAAATGAACAAACTAAGAAACAGTATACTTTCTGATTGTGTAAATGCCATGAAGGAGCAGTGCCATTCCCAGGAGTGGGACCTGTGTCTATAGGAACAATTTGAGTCACTCCAAATCAATGTGGCAGCACCGTTCTGGCTACGCAGTCTCACATGATGCAGGCAGCTGGCCAGGCTGTCCTTCTGAAACCAGAGCTGGATATGAAACCATTGGATATCTTTGTAGGTACAAGTCTGGGTGTCCTGTGGGGCATCTGGTTGACCCTGTGTGGGAACTAGAGGGTTGGAAGGTGCCTTGAAATATTGAAATGGGTCTGGGGTCCATGAAGATCCTGGTTTGAGCTAAGGGTTATGCCACCCATATGACACTGCCACCCTGGCTCATGCCAGATCCTAGGAGGGCATGAAGAAGGCCCTTGAAAGCACTGGTTTAATGGTGGTACTGAGAATGACCAAGGTGGTGGTAGAGGGTTGAATGGACAGGAGACCTCCCTGAGAATAACATTTGAACTGGACTGAAATAATTAGAAAATGCCACCATGTGAAGGACTTGTGGTGGTTGGGGTGGGGAGAACACTCCAGGGAAAGGCAATATCGAGTATAAAGGTCCTGATGTGGGAATGAATACAAGTAGGTATAAGACATAAAAAATACAGTTTTATTATTTCCTCTTTCTGCAGGAGGCTGAAGAATATTTAAGTGCATACATAATGGTCTTAAGCAAGGGATTAATTCACTAGATGGATGAGATGAAGAAAGGCATTGTACGAAAAGAAACAGCCTAGGAAAGGATTGGGAGAGTTCAATATCCCTGCAAATTTAGGCAATTCGTGGGAAGACACTGAGGAAGATTCAAAGCTTAAGGTATATGTGAGTTAGCAGAGAGAGCTGAAGCCAGAATGGAAGGACTTATAAATGATATTGGAGGAGTCTCCCTTTATCCTGGAGACACAGAGAAACCACTGGAAACACTTGTTTCAGAAATAATGTGTCAGATGTACATCTTAGAGAAATTCCTTTGGCACCAGTGTGAAGGGTGGATTGGAAGGGACATTGGACTGGAGGGAGAAAGAGTAATAAGGAAAGTATTGCAATATTCTAGGAAAGGGATAATGATCTGAAGGAGCAGTTTGGATGGAGGGATATTTATAAAGCACAATGGATAGCTGTGGATGACAGTTTTAAAGTGGGGAGCAAGAGAAGTCAAAAGTGGTCTCCTTGGGGGCCTGGGTCCATGATGGCCAACTGAGATTGGCAATGTAAGATAAAAACACGCTTTGAGGGGCAGCAAAATTGCAATCTTGACTATAATGAGCTTGAAATGCCTGTGGTATAGCCATCCAGGTGGGAATGACCAGAGGCCATTGGATATTGAGATGTGGGGCAGGGGAGGGATTAGTTCTGGAGACAGAGATTTGGAAAACATTGCGTGAAGGTGATAGGAAGAGAGAAGAGGATTGGTCATGGAATAACACCAACATTTAAAGGCTATGAAAGTAAAGCAAATCTTTAGAAAGAAATCACACACTCACACACACATTCAACAGAGATCTAGGAAGAGATCATGGTGCCCTACACTATAGGAAGAGAGGTTTTTAAGAAAGAGGAGGTGATCATTAGGTCAAAATCTGCAAAGAGGGTAAGTAAAAAAGACTGACTTTCCTTCTCTATCCTTCTCTTTCCTTCTCTTTTTTATTACAAGGCACCAGCTATATGTCTATTAGTTTATTATTTATTTCTGTCCCCAGAGCGTAAACCTCAAGAGGCCAGGGAGTTAGTCTACCTTATTCACTGTGGTATTCTTAGAGTCCAGAGCAGTGCTTGGCACATAACAGGTGTTCAAGAACCATTTGTTGAATGAATGAATGAATGAACCTCAAAATGTGCATTAGATTTGGCAGTTAAGAAGTCTTTGATGATGGGGTGCCTGGGTGGCTCAGTAGGTTGACCATCTGACTGCTGATTTCTGCTCAGCTCATGATCTCATGCTTGGTCTGTTTGAGCCTGGCATTGATCTCCATGCTGACAGTGAAGAGCCTGCTTGGGATTCTCTTTCTCCCTTTCCCTCTGCCTCTTCCTCAGCCCTCCCTCTCTCTCTCAAAATAAATACACATTAAAAAAAGAAGTCTTTGACAATGTTAGTGTGTGCACCTTTAAAGAATATGGGAATGGAAGCATATCTGCAATCTCTTCCTTTAAGGAAATTGCAGTGGAACCAGAATGGAGGTGAGTTGGGATAAAAAGAGAGCTATGACAAGTGTATAAATCACTATATCAATGAACAAAGTGGTAAATGTTGTAGAAGCTGTACATATAAGCCCAGAGCACTGCCTCAGCAGTTGAGTACTTGAAGGAGGAAGTAGAATTTGATTACAATATGGAAGGATGGTGGAGATTTGAACAAATGGAGTGTGTGTTAGGCTGAATGATGCCCCCGCCCCTCAAAGATGTGCACGTCCTGATCCTGGGAACCAGTGATGTTACTTTATAGGGCAGAGACTTTACAGATGCAATTAAGAATTTTGAGTTGAGGAGGTTATACTAGCTTATCTGGTGGGCCCAATGCAATATAATCACAAGTGTCCTTATAAAAGGGAGGCAAGGAACTCAAAGTAGTGGTAAGACGTGTGAAGATGAAAGCAACGGGTTGGACTGATACAGGCAATGAGCTCAAGTCAAGAAATGCGGGCAACCTCCAGAAGCTGAAAAAGACAAGGAAATGATTCTCTCCTGAAGCTTTCAGAAGGAACATAACCCTGCTGATCCCTTAATTTCAGATTTCCAGCCTCCAGAATCATAAGAGAATAAATTTTTATCATTTTAAGCCACTAAGTTTGTGGCAATTTGTTATGGGTAGTAAAAGAAAACTAACACTATTGGTGATTAAAAATATTCTTGTAGGTAGACCATCAAGATAGGAAGGTACAATAGAGATGAGAAAGCAAGAGTATTTTATACCTTGGCTGTGTGCACAGCAGGGTTCTCAAACTTTAACGTGCATATGATTCATCTGGGTTTCTTGTTTAAATGCTGCTTCTGTTGGGGCGCCTGGGTGGCTCAGATGGTTAAGTGGCCGACTTCAGCTCTGGTCATGATCTTGTGGTTCATGAGTTTGAGCCTCGCGTCAGGCTCTGTGCTGAAAGCTCGGAGCCTGGAGCCTGCTTCGGATTCTGTGTCTCCCTCTCTCTCTGTTCCTCCCCCGCTCGCACTCTGTCTCTCTCTCTCAAAAGTAAATACAGATTAAAAAAAAAAGTTTTAAATGCTGATTCTGTTTCTGTAGGTCTGGTGTGGGACTCCTAATTCTATTTCTTTACACAACACTCATTAGTTTTCTACTGTGAACAATGATTAATCTTGTTCACGCACCCTTTCTCCCTTTTCTCTCTTCCACCATTCCATTTTAGAACATACCATATTTTTAGTGTTTTAACTGGTTCTGTTCAATATGCTTACATTTCTATTACTAATATTTGAAATGTCAGTCTTAAGTTATATTCCTTATTTTAGTAGGCAAAGATCCAGATATTATAATGAGTCGAAATGTCTACTACCTCTATCTCTATCCTTCTTCCTCTTAATTTCTTTTTGTTGTTGCATTATTTCTACTGTGGAAGGCAGGTGACACTTACATTCCTTTCTGTTACTCAAAGTGCCGTTTTTGTTTTTATCTTAGTGCTGTTAGATTCTAGTATCAATGGTTACAATTAATGATTTTGCCAGAGTGTACCCAAGGATCTCTTAGTTGGTAGGCTGCATCTTCTCTAGGAGTTTTCCCAAGAGAAAGTCATGGGGACAATCTAGAGTTCTAGAATGTTTTAAACTGTTTGTTTTTTCTCTCAATAGTCTTGATAGTTGAATGACACTGACTTGATATCAAAAACTGTTGCTCTATTGTCTGCTGGCATTGAATGTTAATATAAAAAGGTTTGTAGCCAACCTGATTTTTTAATCTCGTGAAAGACTTGATCATTTTGCCTGGTGGCCCAAAGTCATCTTTATTTTATTTGAGGCTCAGTAACTTTAGTAGGCTGTGTCTAGTTGTTGGGGATTCTGAATCAGTCTTTCCTGGTTCAAGGTGGCCCTTTCAATATCTAGATCAAAGTTTCAAAATTTGTTTAAGGAAAAAATTCTGAAATCGTATTTTAAAATATTTTCTTTGATCCATTACTTTGATTTTCTTCTTTGGAGATAGCAGTTATGCTTATGTTGGATCTCCATTTTCTGTCTCCTATAAATATAATTTCTCTTTAATCTGAATTAACTCTTTATTTCCATTGGTTTTCATTTCCATTCCCTTCCTTCATTTCTATACGTTGTGTCCTGTACTGTTTTCTTTTTCACAATGTATATTTGATCTTGCAGCCTTTCTCAATTCTTCTGCAATTCTGTGATAATTTCATGTCCTCCCTTCTACTTCATTCCTGAATGCTACTCACGTTATATCTCCTCCTGTTGCCTCAACTACTCTTACCTGAATTTTGGTATTCCAACTTCGAAGTATTTCTTCATAGATAAAGTGCTTTGTTGCGATTTAATTTCTTTAAAGTTCATGGTAAAATATTTATTCATAAGGTTCATCTGTTCTTTGGAAACATTTTTACAGATATTCTTCTGTGCATACATTTTGCCCTTTTGTTATTTTTTATAGAATGTATCTATATGCTAACTGCTTTTTTATTATTTATCATCTAGTGAGTTGGGTTATAATGGGCCCAGAGTAGCATTCCAGGCTACTTATTATTCACAACCGGAAGGCTTTCTTCTCAGCTACCACGAAGACAAGCTCCCTGCTGCAGACATTACTTATCTGCATAATTCCACGTGTAGCCCACCACCCCTGTTCCTATGGGCTAAGTCAGGCTCAAGAGTCACCATTGAACTCACTCTAGTTCTTGCACATGCTGCTACAGAGAAAGGAGAGAACTTTGCACCTTAGAGCATTTCTCACTTCGAGGAATTACATTCTGGTACTTCCTGAAGATTGCCACTGCTAGTTTCTCTCTCCCCAGCTTTTACTCTTTCCTCCCACAGAGCTCTTGCATTTACAAATATTTTGGAATATTTCCCAGTTTTACCAAAAATAGAGTTAGCTTGCTTTTTTTCTTCCCTTTTCATTATTGGTTTTTGAAGCTTTCTAGAAGAAGAGACCGATGAATTTGTGTTGTCAAGTTTGCACTGGATATCCTGAAGGATTCTGTAGGTAGAAGATTGTTTTGGTCAGATCTTTACAATAGTAGTGTTCCTGTAATTGACGTATAGAGAACAAACAGGGATATATATGCTCAGTAAGAAGCAGGCAAAAACCATAAGAAGCCATTGAAATAAATCAGGTCAAAGGTCCTGAAGGCCTAATGATGATGAACAAGGAAGGAAAAGAAGGGATAGACCTACAAGATATTGTGGTGGCAAAAATGCCCAGCGTTAGTAAGAATTTGCTTGAATAAAGGGAGAAAAAAGTGTGATGGAGGCTTTGAGCCTGGATAGCTCCAAGGATGGGGGCTGTGTGAACATAAATGGGGAAGTCAGGAAGAAATCAACTGTTTGGGAAAAGACAATTTTTTAAAGAATATGTGTATATTTAAAGACAATTAATTGCATTGGATTTGGGGTGCATAGTGACACCCAAGGGAGCTGTCTGGTAGGCAAATAGAAAAAGGGGCAGGGAGAGAAGCTGGAGCTGGAAAAAATCTGGAGGTCATTCATGCAGACATGATATTAAAGCCATGGCGCCCGGGTGGCTCAATTGGGTAAGTGTCCGACTTCAGCTCAGGTCATGAATTCACAGTCCATGAGTGCGAGCCCTGTGTTGGGCCCTGTGCTGACAGCTCAGAGCCTGGAGCCTGCTTCAGATTCTGTGTCTCCCTCTCTCTCTGCCCCCCCACTTGCATGCTGTCTCTCTCTCCCTCAAAAGTAAAGAAACATTAAAAAAAAATTAAAGCCATGGTACTTTATAATTTTGACAGAAGGCAGAGTGAGAAGTAAGAGGGTCTGAGAAGGAGACAAAGGAGTGCTCAGAAATGTAGAGCACCCACTTGGTGTCTCTGACACCAAGGAAAGGTAAAAATCAATATAATTACCACCATATATTGAAAGGCAATCACATACTAGGCGTTTTACATTTATCATCTCATTTAATACTCACAAAAACCCTGTATAGCAAGTATATTAATCCCCACTTGGAAGATCAGAAAACAGAGGCTTAGAGAGATGGAGTGAATTGTAGAACAGGCTTTAAATGGAGGCCTTCCCTCAGGGTAAAAAAGAGTTGCATAAGAAATAGGCAAAGTCAACACTGTGAAAAGTTGCTGAATGTTCCAGAAGATAATTGTTGGGGTTTAGAAGAGTATCTGGGGTCTTCATGGGTACTGAAAGTTGTGTGAGAAAAAAATCTGCAGAGTGAGCCAGTGAGCTCAGAAAACAGAGTAAGTGGAGGGTAAAGACTGTTGGTGGAAAGGCAGGCCAGCTTTCAGAGCTGGTCAAGAGGTCAAGAGGAGAAAATTAGGATGCTTCCTTGAGGGTCTTGGTGGAGAGGGCCAGGGTCGTCTCAGGTGACAGAGAGCCTGAATGTGCTGATGGGAGAAGGGAAAGAGCCATTGGAGAGGGAGACAAGAGCAAGCACATGATGGATGAGATCTTCAGCATGGAGGCCAGGGAGTAGTTGGTCAGCAAAGAAGAGAGGTCATTGGGGTGAGGAGGGAATGCAGTGAGGCTGAGTGGAGATACTGACATTCATGAGTGGGAAAAAGGGAGCCGGGATGAAACCAAATATTTTTTTTTTTTTAATTTTTTTTTTCAACATTTATTTATTTTTGGGACAGAGAGAGACAGAGCATGAACGGGGGAGGGGCAGAGAGAGAGGGAGACACAGAATCGGAAACAGGCTCCAGGCTCTGAGCCATCAGCCCAGAGCCTGACGCGGGGCTCGAACTCACGGACTGCGAGATCGTGACCTGGCTGAAGTCGGACACCCAATCGACTGCGCCACCCAGGCGCCCCGAAACCAAATATTTTAAGTGAAGTAAGAGGGGATGCCCTCTGCAGAGAGTGAGAAGGAGTGAGGAGCTGAAGAGAATGGAGAAACATGGCGGATGTGCCACAGGCTGACGACTGAAGAATAAGGGGCTTTCAGAGCAGAGTTAGGGCCCACTGAAGCAAAACATCCCAAATATGTCATGGCACCGAAGGCACATATTGCAGAGAATGTTTATTTAGGGACCTGAGATTGAGTGTTTGAGGAAAGTTTTGTTTTTGTCTTTGTTTTTGTTTTAAGTACCCTGAGGGTCACTAAATACTTCAGTGGGTTGGAAATGGAGATGTGGACTCCCTTTGGGAGAGTTGTTAAACAAAAATGTCAGGTGTGTCATCTGACCTTGATAGCTCAAGTGTGGTCCTGTTTGATGGACTGGGGTGGTGGAGGAGGCAGGATTTGCAGCCCTTGTAATGTCCTTAGTGGCACCATGATGTTGTGATGTGTAGGATGGTACCACTCATCTCTATATTAGTTGAGAAACATTTCTTCTTGTTGGGGTCTTTGGACCTTTCTGTGTTTTATCTGCGGAATCTTGTCTGGTTTAAATATGCATCTTCGGGTTCTATTCATTTCCATCAATCTATTTGTAAATGTTGCACCAAAATGCGATAGGGTCTCAGTCCGTGAAAACATAAGCATCCGTTCATTTAAAGACATCACATTCTCTACCAATATGAGAACCACAAAAGCGAAAGGAGACTAGCTGAAAGACCCTGTCATGTGACTGGGTTGCTAGGATACACTTTCAATGGTCTCCCAGAGCAGAACTGCCTACCTACCCCCGTGGGCCTCTCTTAGGAATGTGGCTGCTACCTGGAGAAAAAACCAAATTAAAGGCTTGAAACATGCACATAAAGAAGTAGATGAGGTCTGTGTATAACTTATTCTTTGCTCTGTTTTCTTGCCCTCAATGATAACTATCTCCTTTTGGTAAAAATAACTCTAGGTAGACTCCCAGGAGAACGTTAAAAGGAATCAGGAAAAATTGGATTAACTTTAGCTGGAAGAAATCCACATTTGGCTTGTAAGAGACAAAACAGACAGCTGAGTTAAAGAGCCCTTTGCAGGAAGATAGGGGTTTTCTTTCTCAGTTTATCTTTAGTAAATAAGACAATAAAACTGATATTTCTTTCATGCTTAGCTCATGCCAGGCACTGCTTCTAAGTGTTAATGTGTTAAAGTATCACAACAAACTATGTGCCACTATCCCCATTTTACAGACAAGGAAAATGAGGCACAGAAACTTGTCAAAGGTGAAGTAGCCAGGAAGTGCCAGAGGCAAGCTTCAAACCCAGGCAGTCTGATTTTAGAGCCGATTTTTTCTTTTTTAATTCATAGGAACTTAGAAAATTTTACTGAACTCATGATACTCACAAAAAGAAGTTGGCAAACAGGCCTTTGTGTTCATATCATAAAACAACCCACAGGGTGTGAATGAAGGAAGTCAGAATATTCTCTGATGCTCTATCATTAGGGTCAAAATTGGTCAAATGGTACCCAAAATTCACTTGTCAGCTTCTTTAAAATTTTTCTATCTTTATTTTTTGTTTGCCAAGCCCTTTGGGGTTGGAGATTTATTTATTTACTTATCTGGCTTTATTATTAAAAAAATGTATAGGTGCATCAAAAATATGCAATTCAAAAGATACAGTTTGTGAATACACTTTAAGGATGTTATCGATTGGATACAATGATGTACATGTGTGTGGGCAAAATGAACCAGGTCTGGAGATTTTTATATCCTGTTTATTCTGAAGGCTTTGATTTTCAGGATTAATAAAATTTAATTCAGTTTTTAAACTTTTGGTGGGAGTGCAAACTGGTACAGCCACTGTGGGAAAACACAGTATGGAGGTTCCTCAAAAAACTGTTGGTTTGATTTCAGAGCTAGGGGGCGCAACTTTTATGGACCAACACTGTATAAAAACCTTGCAAAGTCAGGTTGTCTGTGAGATGATATTTGCCGGGAGTACCTACAGTAAATTTTGCTACTGTTTCTTTGTGTCCTAATAACATATGCAGTCAAAGAGGACAAATGAAATTATATGGCTTCTGATTAATAACATTGTGAAACACTGTTCCATTTCCTTCTTTTTGCCAACCTAGCTCAATGGACGAGTCCTCTTTATTGTGCCCTTTCTGCAATAAAAGAAGCCAGTAGGTCACAAGGTCTCCCATTAACACATTAAAAAAATTTTGTAAAAGTGTTCCCGTATGACACACAATATGCAAGACTGAGAAACGTTATCGACTTAAGACAGAGGGAATAAAGGAAAAAAAATTCTACTGGGTTATACTGCTTGCTCGCGATATGACAAAAATGAATTCATTTGCACGGATGAGTAAATAAAATATCTGCATCTTCCATAGTGTGATTTTTAGCAGCGTTCTACAGAAATGCCTGCCCTGGAGTTCTGGCACATTTTCTGGAATTATTGCAGTGATGATTTCCTAACTTCTGTTTGCCCTTCCTTTGTCTTTTACTTGTTCTGTCCCTTTCACTGAGAACCAGGTAATCCATTTTGTATCTCATTTTTACTAAGGTTAAACATGCACAGCGTTGAGTCATCTATTCCTACAAAATTTGTTATAAAATCCCAAATCTCATCACTCCCTGCCTCTTTACCCAGAGGCAACCACTTCAGTTCTCATGGCTGATTATTTTGGTTCTCCATGGCAGATAGTCTTTGAAGATAGCTTCTTTCTTTTTTTTTTTCCTAAACATGTCAAGGGGAGGTCAATTTTTTTTAATGTTTGTTTACTTTGAGAGAGAGAGTGAAGGGGAGGGGCAGAGAGAGAGAGAGAGAGAGAGAGAGAATCCCAAGCAGGCTCTGCACTGTCAGTGCAGAGCCCGACCTGGGGCCCCATCTCATGAACCAAGAGATCATGGCCGAAGCCAAAATCAGGAGTCAGATGCTTCACAGACTGAGCCACCCAGGCACCCCTGAAGACAGTTTCTAAGGAACTATATATCACCCAGCGTTCACACTGAACCTGGGCTGGTCTTGTGACTCGCTTCTGCCAATGGAATGCAGCAGAAAAGACACTATGCGGATTCCAGGCTTGAGTCCTCGGGAGGGATGGCAGCTTCTCCTTTGTCTCTTGTGGCCAGTGCAGAACTGTGTCCCTTCCTCTTCAGCCAGGGATTGCCAACACGTTTCTCCTGGGTTACAGCTCCTGCATTCCAGGTTCTGTGTTTTCTGTTTCTGTTGTTGTTTGTTTTTGGTTTCCTCTTTCATTTCAGTGGTGCATATCCTCCAGTAATTTCTGAAGAAATGGTTCATGGGTAGTAAATGTTTTGGTAACTCACGTGTGACAACGTCTATTCTACCTTCACAAGTGGCTGGTAGATTAGGCATAGAATTCTAGATTGCACATAAATGTTCTTCAGAATTGTTAAGGCATTGCACAATAGCTTTCTATGCTGTTGTCTGGAAGTCTAAAGCATTCTGGCTCCTTTGCATTTGAGCTGTTTTTTTTCTTTGGAAGCTCATAGGAGAATGTATATACATATATAGTATTTATGTATTTAGTATATTATATAGTATTTATGTATTTAGTACATTATATAGTGTTTATATATGTATATAAATTATGTATATATAAATACCATATAATTTCTATTTATATAATTTATGAGTTTTATGATTAAATATAATTTATAAACATGATATTTGTAATATAACATAGTAAAACATATAATATATAACATACATTATATAATATATATTTGGCTTCCCATGTTCTGCAGTTTTTATAATATAACTTGATATGGGTTTATTTTTGCCCATTGTACTGGGTACTCAGTGGGTCCTTATAATCTAGAAATGTGTGTTCTGGAGTTCTGGGACATTTTCTGGAATTATTGCAATGATGATTATACATCATCATATATATTCTTACATATATATTTTCATATATATGTAAGAATATATATATATAAAACATCTACTGTATGTTAAGCATTTTTCTGGGTGTTTGGATACAAAGTCAAAGAAGACATAATCCTTATCCTCCAGAAACTTCCTGTGGGAGGTGGGTTTATAATCAGGATGATCCACTTCCCCAGTTTACCTGGATATTCTTGGTTTATTCTAGTTTTTCTGGCATAATTATCAGTATTTCTCACTTCCATGCCCAAGAAAGTCTCCGTTTGGAGATAAATCATCTGCTAACCATTCCACAGAGTTGTTGCAAAGATTAGATGATGAAATTATGTGAAGATGCTTTGTGAATTGTAAAACATACAAATAACAGGATGAAAAGTTTTAAGGTCTTTTATTGCATTCTCCTACTGAGACAAACAAGTGTCTAAAATTGCTATCTACCTTGCTCTCTGTTATTGCTTTAAGATCTGCTTGGATTTGTAAGAAAATAAATTTGCCAGCAAATTAATTTCATTTTAAGGCAGTTTAGCATATTCTCAATCATTTTCAAGATTAAAGTCCTTTTGTGTGTGTGTGTGTGTGTGTGTGTGTGTGTGTACCTGTTTTGGATCATTACATGTATGCTTGAAATTTATTTATCATTTGCTATTGTTTTCAGATTTATGGGTCCTCCTTTCAAATTTAACATTTTATGATTCTGTTGGATTTTGGACATAGGGGATATGCCAATTCCCTAGGAAATTTTTTTTAAGTTTATTGATTTATTTTGAGAGAGAGAGACAGACAGACAGACACAGAGACAGAGACAGAGAGAGAGAGAGCAGGGGCCAGGCATAGAGAGAGAGGGAGAGAGAGAGAATCCCAGGCAGGCTCTGCACTGTCAGCACAGAGCCCAATGCATGGCTTGAACTCACGAACTGTGAGATCATGACCTGAGTGGAAGTCAAGAGCCAGATACTTAACTGACTGAGCCACCCAGGCACCCCGCTTCCCTAGGACTTTTTAAAGCCTATTGAAAAGGGAAAAGGTATAAACATAGTAGATGTAAGGTAGTTACCATAAAGAAGGCAGAGTGTCTGCCCAGGAGCTTCCAATGTCACTGTCTCATGTGTTCCTTACGTGCCTCCATGTGAGAGCTATGATTTTTTTTTCACACAGAGAAGGGAACTGAGGCATATATACAGAGGTTAAGCAACCTAGTTAATACCACAGCCAGTAAAGCACTAAGATCTAAATATATATCCAATCTGATCTTAATGTCTATTGATCATTCATTCATGAGGTTAACAAATAATGTTTGAATCATTGATGTCATCCTAGGTGCTGTGTATGTGCGGATGTGGTGGGGAGTAAAACAGAGGTGGTTTTTGTCCTTATTTCTCGTTTGGCATCGTCCTCATCAGTCAGACCATCATGTATGAGACAGATTTTTCCAGTACTGGGTTAAATGCTTGACTTGCATTATCGATTAATATGGTTACAACAGCTGTGGGAGAGGTATTATAATTATCTGGGTTTTATAGATAAGGAAACTGAGTCTCAGGGAGGGTAAGCAGTATGATCAACAGGGAGTAGTGATGCTCTTATGGGCATCATTGTCACTATTATCAGGAACTTGCTGGGCAGTCCCACTGTGGCAAGTACTACCCTGAGGGGCTGGGGCAACAGTGCAGGATGGCATGGAGGGAGCCCAGAGGCGAAAGTCTGGGGCCACTGGCCTTCACAGAACCATTTTTTTCCTAAAGAACAGTTTTCGGTCTTGGGGGAAAAAGGGGGGTAAGAATGTGATTTCCTTTAATATTTTTGGCAGAAATACTCAAGGACAGACCATTAAAATTTAAAAAGGTAATATTGACTATAATAATGCATAATCATTAATATGCATTAATATGCATATTAATAATTATTAATATGCATTAATAATCTTAATCATAATTAAGAAGTTACGTATTTATGTCCACCTGAAGTAAACTTTATGAGTGTGATTTGGGTGAGTGTCTGGGCCTTAATTAGTATTCATGTGACTTAGTTTCTGTTTTTGTCTATGGAATGAAGAATTTATTCCTGGTATATAGATATTGAGGCATTTGCATTTGAGACAAGTCTGACGCTCTTTGACCCTCAGTACTTCAGAGAAGTATGTGTGTGTGTATGTGTGTGTGTGTGTGTGTGTGTGTGTGTGTGTGTGTGTGTATTTTTCAAGTTGCTTCTGGTCTTACCCGCATTCTTTCCTTCTCTACTTCCTGGCTACAGAATCGTTTGTGTGTGTGTGTGTGTGTGTTGGGGTGGGGGGACCCACAACTTTGTGACTTGGTAGAGCTGATCCCATCTCTCATGTCATGGATCACAGGGATTCTCCCATCTCCTTTGCTGTGGTGATGAATTCAGGGGTGGGTGCTGATTTTAAGGCAAGCATATGCAAGTTCTCCCTGGGCCCCTTCTGCTGTAATTGCCAGGAATTTAATGGATTTACTCAGCTGGTTTTGGGTCTGAGCCTAGCACTGCTGATGGCTGTTGTGTGTGACAGGTGTACAGACTAATGTTGAGAGAGAGAGGACAGTCCCCGATGATGTCATTGGAACCCTGGATCCTGCCTGGCCTGAACTCAGTTTACCCTTCAACTTCCTGGTCATGTGAATCCACAAAACTATCTTACTTATTTTTGCTTGAGCTAATTTGAATTGTGTTTCTGTCACCTGTAAGCAAAAAAAAATCCTGGTTGAAATCAAATTCCACTGGTGATCTAATCTTTAAACATAAAACAAGTGTCCGATTACACTGATTCTTGCCGTTACATTAAGAGAAGTTGTGGGCATTCTAGTTTTATCACTAAGATACTGGGTGTGCAGCCAAGGTCATCTGGTAGCTAAGTGCCCTGGTAAGAGCTCTGAGAGTTTTAAGGAAGCAGATATCTTGATCTATATAGGTTTTGGGGGCCCATGCCAGGACTCTAACTGCTCATGGTCAATCAGCTCTGTGACTTCTACATTAAAGATTTGACTAAAGGGCTAAAATGAGCCGTCTGGCAACAAGTGCACAGAGGAAGCCTGATTTACAAATCAAAGGACAGAAGGAAGACTAAAGATGGCCTCAAGCAGAGAAGGATTTAATATTTTTGTAAAGAGTCTTCATTGTAAAAATAAGCTAGTGAATTTGGTCTCTAACTGAAATAATTCACTATTCTCCCACAGTTTAGCCCCCATGCCCTTATTTTTTTGAATTTGAGAGAGAGAGAGAGAGAGCACAAGTTGGGGAGAGGGGCTGAGGGGGAGAGAAAGAGACAGAGAGAGAGAGAGAGAGAGAGAGAGAGAGAATCTTAAGCAGAGCGCAGAGCCCCATGTGGGGATCGATCTCATAACCCTGGGATCATGACCTAAGCTGAAATCAAGAGTTGGACGCTCATTTGACTGAGCCACTCAGGTGCCCCTTAAGGTTAAAATGAAGTGATAATGCCACACATTTTGACCTTGTTGATCTCTTTTGGATAAATTTCATTTACTTCCATTTGTATAATATTTAGTAACTATGGTATCTGCATCTCACATATGTGATGAATGTATCAACATGAATGTCTCTCTTTTTTTGGCTTGAGTAAGTCTATGTAAACAATTCTGAGTTAAAAAAATACTATTAAAAGAAAAACAATTCAAAAAAGGAAAACAATCATGCATGTGTTCTATTAAACTGCCTACACATAGGAAAGAGGGATGGGAAAGATTGAACATATAATCAGAAATATTTTTTTTATCTTCAAAGCAAGGCCATAATTAATTTCATTAAGTCTATTTATGAATCATCTGAGATCAAGCAAGTAGCTTCTCAATAAACACTCCTGGATGCTAATTGCTTATGAGACCTGGTGCATAGGATTATTGGACGTACACTACATCAGGATGATGCCACAATTTTTATTTTACTAGGGATTAATTAAGCCATTTAAAAACCAAGATGAGTTATTTAGCAAGACTAATTATCTACTGATGTCAGTACTAGTTTGTGGTAATAACTACATTTTCTAGTTAATAAAGTTGGAGGGGCATGCAGC
This sequence comes from Panthera tigris, assembly GCF_018350195.1. NCBI lineage: Eukaryota > Metazoa > Chordata > Mammalia > Carnivora > Felidae > Panthera > Panthera tigris. Next base: position 13,042,965 of record NC_056672.1, read on the forward strand.
GTAGCTTCAAAACACTAAAACATATATACACTTTATCCTTTTGTATACATTTTTTTTCAAGTTTAGTTGCTTGTAAAGATATACTTTTAAAGGAAAATGGTTCAGAACACAGCAATTTTCATTGTTCTATGTGACCTAATCAGTAGCTTTCTTGAGAATGTGCAAAAGTTAGAACAGCCTGGCTCTTCTTTTGACATTTCAATTTTTATTTCAAACTTCTTTCCTCATAGTTTCAAGAAAACTACAAATGTATTCTGTTAGAAAGAAGTTGTCATCCTCCACTTATATCTGTACATAATTCATTAGTTTATTACTTATCGATAGCATTAATTTTGTCCGAGGAAACGAGACATAAAATTAAGTGGGAGGAACGGGATAATTTTCTCTGAAATGACTGTGAAAGTCCACAGGAAAATTGGATTTTATACAAATTGTTTCCTATTAGTCCTGGGTTCAAATAATCTGCTTAGATTCCTCAGCGGTATTTCTAATCGTTTCTTAGAGTGACCAGCTGCCATCCATGCCTACCTGATTTGTACAGACACTTTAAATACTGCCTGCACATAGTACAGTATTTTTCTTCCATATGCACTTGACTTTTGCAGCTAACTCCATAAGATGCTGTCTCCTTTTTTGTCATTCTGACATGAAACAAGGATGGTTTTCTTGGCGACACTATGTCTTCTGCTCAGATCCAAAATATATGATAGCATAGCTCTCCCATTTTTCCCTTAAAACTTTTAAAAATGAAAACCCATACTTTATTCAGATTTTTCTCAGTCTTCTTTTTTCTGCTTGGGGATCCTATCCAGAAAACCACATTACATTTAATCCTCATGTGTCCTTAGGCGTCTCCAGGCTGTTAAAATTTCTCAAGCTACTCTTGTTTTGGATGACCTTGACAGTTTTGAGGAGGAACACAGCGTTTTGCACCCTCTTTTAGCTTTTAGAAAATGCTTTCCAGAAAAAAAGAAGTAAGCAATAAAGGTCTTTTCCCATGGAATGCAAGAGCTTCTTTACCAATGAAGATTCAACCCAAAGGCAATGAATTTCTCGCTGATGGAGGACAGTGATGACCACATACTATACTTCAGTGCATGCATAGAAATGGAAGGGTACACACCCATGTGATTTGACTTCTGAGGTGTACCAGAAAAGATTGTTAAAAATTGGAAGTAATTTTATCCACAGAGAGGGTCAAGGGACCCTGCTGTGAACAGATGTTTTCTGGCTTTATTGAGCCTGGAGCAGAGGGACCAGAGCAAGAGGCATGAACAAGTCAGCCAGGATAAGGTGACTGACAGGAGGCTGGTCAACACTGGATAGTTTACTAACAGAAGTTTGGGGTCGTTTCCGGTGAGTCTCTGGTTGCTGTGATTTAGGCAGGGCCAGGCTGAGAGGGAGGCAGACGGAGAGGGACTAGGTTACTTGCCTAAATTTTTGAGTCCTTTTCCCATAGAACCAGTAAAGGTGTCTGAAGTCCAGAGATATTAATGGCATCAGATCTCCTCTGTCTGAGTAGGGAAGCCTGATTTTAGCAAATAAAAATACAGGACTCCCAGTTAAGGTTGAATTTCAGATAAATAATAAACAGCTTTTTTAGGATATGTATGCCCCAGACAATATTTGGGACGTTGCTTATGCTAAACATTTATTTGTTGTTTATCTGAATAGTCAGCGTCCTGCATTTTCGCTGCATTTTCCTTGGCTTCCCCTGGGTAGGTGTAATGGGGTGAGGAGAGAGCTGAAGAGGAAGAGAAGGGTGTAGGGTGTATAGTTTCTAGCCTCAGACCACCACTCTTGGAGAGTGATTATCTTGCTGTGAAAGACAAATGCGACATCACTTATTCTCAAAAGCCACCCCAGGCCAGCATTTGAAACAACTTTGGATGTCAAAGGCATCTCTGGAACAACATTCTTTTTGTCTCCTTCTTTCATCAGTTTTGAATAGATTTGTCATTATTCTGTGTCCTATAAAAGTATCCTTTAATATATACTGATACTGAAGAAATAAAACCCAGTGGGTTCAGAAACAAGGGATCAGCAAAGGTAGACTTTCCCTAGGGCCACCTGGTTCCTATCCGTCCTTCCCCCTCCCCACCTCCGGACTCTGGGCTTATGGACTAGTGTTTAGTTTCATGGCTTTCTCCTCCTTCTCCTATCTACTTTCTGGTTTTCTCAGATGATGGAGGGAATAAAAACTTGACTATAAAAAAATTCCTCATGCATGGGATAATTGAAAGAGAAGTACAATTATAAAAATTAAGTGTTAAACCAGGTTTCATGCCCAGGCATAATTTAAAAAAATACATAAGAAGAATAATTTAACAAACTAAGGAAATCATAACTGATATAAATATGCTCTTGGCCTCTAAGAAAGTCAGCAGAAAGTATTATGCTTGACATCCTTCACAGATCAACTGGGTCAAAATCAGAAAGCATTTAAAAGCCTTTGCAAAATAGAGTTGACACATCACAATCTTTTAATGGCATAAATTCCCATTAGCATCAACTGTTGCATAAATAGTGTTCATTATGGTGATTAGAAATGTTAATTTCTTAGAGCAATCATAATTTCCTTTAATCTACTATGGCAGTGTTTTTTAAACTGCAGGTTATGACCCATTAGTGGGTCATGAAATCAAGTTAGTGGGATATAATCAGCATTAAAGAGAATAGAACAGAATGGAATAGAAAATATCCAATTTCATTGCACACAGTCAATGTAAATATTATTTCATGTACTTTAACCTGAGTTCTAAAAACATATGCAGGTACTTAGTTATAATATAAAATGTATTCCATATGGTCTGTCATGCACAATCAGAAAACAACTATTCTATATGATAACAAATAAATTCTAAGACTGATCTAAAAGTGAAACACAAATTGAAGTGACAAATTGGTGAACATGGAAGAAAATATTTTCAGTAGAAGATACTATGATGGCTAATATGTTTTTAACCAATGACTGGCCCACTTCTCCATTTGCTGAGTTCTGTTTCAAGGTGGTAAATGTGGCATTCCACTTCTTATTATCAATGCAATAGAGATGTTTTGGTGGTAAACGTAAGTGAGGGCTGTGGGGTCAGCCTGTCTGTACTACTTATCTTGAGTATGTTACTGAATTGTTCTGTGTCTTGATTTCCTTATTTCAAGATGGGCCTGGTAATAGTCTGGCCATCAGACTTGGAAAGATTAAATGGATTTATGCATAGAATGTGTTTAACATAGTGTTTGGCACTTAGCAAGTCTTCAGTACATGTTAGTTACTGGCTTTATTACTTTTAATTATTTTTCTGTAAGAATAGCAAATATCAGAGAATTTCTTACCTCAAACTTTTAATTTTATCTCTGACAAATGGAGAATGGAGGCCAGAGTATGCTCTGTGATTCAGCCCATGCATGTTCCCTGAATTCTTCTTCTCCTGAACATGCATTTATTAGTTCATTGGAATGAAGTACTTTAGAGCAAAGGTTCTCAACCTGGGACACATGACCCACTTCACAGGATGGTGAACTTCTGAAATGCGATTGGGATTTTGAATGAATGTGCAAATACACCTTTGGGGAATACATGGAGGGGATCCATGGCTTCTAGTGTCAATGGAGTCATAGGTGGTGCAGTGAAGAGTTAGACAGACTTGGGTCTAAGTTCAGCCTTATTAATTAGCCTGGTAACCCTGAGAAAGTTTCTTACACCTTGTAGCTCCACTTACCTGTCTGTAGAATGTGGATTAAATATAGCTGCTACATAATACAGTTGTTGCGATAATTAATGTTTACAGCATTTATAAAAAACTCGGCACTAGGCATAACGGCTGCCACATTATGGGTATTCAAGAGAATATTAATAGTGGAAAAGGGTAGGTAGACTGGAAATTAGAATACAGTGGGTTCCTATTCTGAATTTCAATTGTGGAATGTTAATTGTAATCACTGAGTAATCATTCATTGAGCAATCGCTAAGTGAGTAATCACTGAGTAATCATTCATTCAGTAATCCATTCCCTAATTTATTCAACAAGAATTGACTGAATGCTGCCATGTGTGAGGGATTATGTGAGGTGCTGAGGAAGCACTAATGGATAAGACACATTATCTGTCTTCACAGGCTTATGATCCAGGAAGGCTCACAAACAGGCAGTCACCAACCTTGTGATAAATGGGGCAGCAGGCAAAGTATGGGGCTTGGGGAGAACGAGGGAGACATCTCAAATTCGGAACAACATTCAATGAGGTTTGTGGTTTCGTTTCATCTTATGGTTCTAGTTTTCATTTCAGGGCTGAACAACTTCCTCTTGTTTATTTTAATGCTGAACATTATTGGCCAAGTGTAATATTCCTAACTAAGGGACATTAAGGGCAGACTTTGATCTGTGGAGCCTGGAGGAAACCACTCTTCTCTTGGATATGGCTCCAAATATGAGCACACATAGTGAGGCCACTTGGTAACATGGGGCGAGAGAAGAGGACAAGCATCCACCTTCTAAAGGGAAAATCGTAGAATCCAGGGCTTTTCTATTTTTGCCTTGACTTCAAGGAAACTTACAGTTAAATTTAACGTCCCATTACAAGTTTATTTTTTGTTTATTTCTTCGTCTCCCTCAATGATTTTCATTTTCCATTTTAATGCATTATGACACCTCTGTATCTGTCTAGCATCTCTGCCATATTACAAGGTTTTTGCAAGTAGATGGGGTAATAATTATTAAATAATCTCAGTCATGTAGTGTCTTAAATACTATATTGGCCTCTTTATGTATTTTTATGATTCAGTGGACACGATTGAATGGTAATTTCTTTAAACTTTATGAAACTGAGTCACACTTTGACAGCTCTATCATAGAAGAATTTCATAGCAGGAACAATGTCTTCCAGGAGAAGTCCTTATGTTGTCAATAATTGGATGTGTCATGGTATCATTTGGGTTTATATCCACTATTAGGAGACAAAGTTGCTGTGTTAATCCATTTAAATTATTTTTGTACTCTCTGGACACAGAAACTCTTACCTTTGAGCAAAGCTGTCAGGATAGCTAAATCAATGTCCTGGTGTCCTTCTGATCCCATCCGAAACACCGTAATCTGCAATTTGAGACAAGGTGATCATTAGCAATGCATGTTTTTGCCCAACAGAAATTAAATCAGTGAGACCACACCTGAACATAGACTATCTTAATATCTACCAGGTAGATTTTTAATCACGGGGAAAGCAGACATAGCAAGAATTCAACTCAAGGGTTCTGCAATTCATTAAGAGGAAGATGTCTCAGTAGCCTCCTAACAGAGACCACCTTACATAATGATGTTTACAATGAAGAGAAACCAGAGACAAAGGAAATGTCCTTTTCTATCATTTCAGTTTTAAAATTAAAACTGGCTGGATTTATAAAAATGTGTAAACTATGAGTTGAGAAATTAAGTGTTTAAAAGTAGCTAGTTTGGTATGCCCTTTGGTAAATGGTCTTATTATGTGTGTGTGTGTGTGTGTGTGTGTGTGTGTGTGTGTGCACGCACATGTGTGTGTATATGCATGTATGCAATGTAGCCATCAGTACACTTACTCCTCAGCACTAGTTTTGAATGGTTTCAACACTGTGATGGCTCTAGATCCTTCAGCCCTCTTGATAACCTTGAACCACCTTGAGAATAACTTAGCAATTATTTCCAGGTTGTGAGAAGGAGAAAGCACACAGTACAATAACATCTTTCCTTGCAGTAATCCAGGGGACAAAAGTATTCTCCAGGAATGGAACACAGGAAGGAGAGTAAAGAGAGAGCAATGAAGGATTAAAACCTGTTGGATTAATACAAAGTTCCACAATAATGCTGAACAGTAACAGTGATCTTTTTTCCAAGTCAGAGGGAGGCTAGGTAAGGAAGCCAAAAGGTTATTTGTATATGTATACTGAATTACTATTTTTTCAGCTACTTTAGGCTTCAAGTTTCTCTATCTGTAAAATGGGAAAATAATAGTGCTTGCTTGTTTCCAACTGCATGGGAAGTAAACTTTGTAGGATTTGCTAATATATAATTAATTTTTTAAAAATGTTTGTTTATTTTGAGAGAGAGAGAGACGGAGGGAGAGAATGAGCAGGGGAGTGTCAGAGAGAGAGGGAGAGAGAGAGAATCCATGCTGTCAGTGCAGAGCCGGATGTGGGGCTTGAACTCACGAACCGTGAGATCATGACCTGAACCAAAGTCAAGAGTCAGATGCTCAAAAACAACTGAGCGATCCACACACCACGCTAATATATAATTCTAAGTTTTGCCACTATGAGGGAGAGAACAGACACAGAGACTCATCCACTGTTAAACTATCAGTTGCCTTAGAAATCTAGTCCAGTACCCAGAGACAGAGTAACTTGCTTCAGCTCACAAAATGAGTTAGAAGGATAGTTGTGATTAGAACTCAGCAGCCCTGCAATGAGAAAGAATGAAATATGGCCTTTTGTAGCAACGTGGATGGAACTGGAGAGTGTTACGCTAAGTGAAATAAGTCATACAGAGAAAGATACCATATGTTTTCACTCTTATGTGGATGCTGAGAAACTTAACAGAAGACCAGGGGGGAGGGGAAGGAAAAAAAAAGAGGTTAGAGAGGGAGGGAGCCAAAACATAAGAGACTCTTAAAAACTGAGAACAATCTGAGGGTTGATGGGTGTTGGGAGGGAGGGGAAAGTGGGTGATGGGCGTTGAGGAGGGCACCTGTTGGGATGAGCGCTGGGTGTTGTATGGAAACCAATTTGACAATAAATTTCATATTTAAAAAAAAATAAAAAAAGAACTGAGCAGCCCTCGGGGCAAGAGGAACTCAGGAACAGGTGCCTGAATTGGAAAGAAAACTTGAGATCCACGGGATTAGGATTCAGGGGGCAGAAGTGGAATCTCACCAGCCCTTTAAATTAACTCTTTCCGCCAGTCCGGCTGCGGTCTGAAAGGTATTATTGTGTACTTAGCTGGTAACAAGTTGAGACAACCAGGATCATATTAGAGTTCATTGTTTTAGAAAAATTTCAAAATTAGGCACCAAACAGAATTCCTTAAACATGGGACCTACTTGCTCTGCAGATGCCTACATTTTATTGCCTAATTAGAGATCACACTTCAGATGTAATTTTTTTCTGGGGCAGCAGACAGATAAATTTACTCCGAAATAGAACATTAACAGGACTTCCTAGGAACAGATTTGAGGAGAGGGAAAGGAAGGTACATAGTGTAGGGTTTCTAAAGAATTTGGGAAAGGGGCACCGGAGACACAGATACATGTGCTGTTGTTTGTCAGTTGTATGCCAGGGCTTTGCAGGTTTTCTAGAAAACTGATGTGGGAGGAGTGGCTGTCCACCTGTCCATGCCCTCATTCAAGAGGAAAAGGAAGCACTAAGGAGAGGCTGGAGGATCCAAAGATGAAGTTTGTTTCATAATTTTGCCTTTAGCTGACCTGAAATACTCTAAAACTCTTTTTATTTGAAATTAAAACAAAATTTAAAATATTAATTACACAATGTATATATACAACACCAGGGGGAAAAAACGTCCAACAAAAAAGTCAGAGCCATTTGACCAACCCCAAGTGTTGACAGAGATGAAGAGAATCAAGTATTCTTAAATATTCTTTGTGGGAATATGAATCAAGATAGCACTTTTGGAGTATGATAAGCTAATATAAAATTCCTTGGTATTGATGTATGATTCTTTAACAACACTAAGATTTTATTTAGGATCTTTACAACTGTGTTTGGAAATGAGGTTGGTACATGTAACCCATCCTGCCTCATTTGGTAACAGTTAGAGTTGTACTAACTGTTCAGTATAACTTGGAAAACTTTTTTTTTTTTTAATTTACTTATGCCCCAGAACGGTTTCCATAACAAAGGAATTCTCCTGCTTCTGGCAGGTTTACTAAGATGTTTATAAACTATCAAGCACTGAAGTGTTTTTAGGCATAGATCGCTGATCACCTTTATACATTTTCCAACAATTATTGATCGATTTAGATTTTCTGCCTTTCCCTGACTCTGTTTCATATATTTTCCTATGTAATTAAACATTTCATCAAGACTCTCAAGTGCATGGGTATACAGTTGCATGCAGAATTTTCTTATTATATGGGACGCCTGGGTGGCTCAGTTGGTTCAGCGTCTGATTCCGGATTTTGGCTCAGGTCATGGTCTTGTGGTTGTGAGATCAAGAGTTGGGCTCAGCGCTGGGCATGGAGCCTGGGTTAGAGTCTCTCTTGCCCTTGCCCGCTGCCCCTCCCCCACTTTTGCTATCTCTTGTTCTCTCAGGCTCTTTCTCAAAAAAAAAAAATTAAAAAAATTTCTTATTATTTAAAAAATCTCCTTTATATCTAGAATTATATGGATTTTTTTAGTCTTCTTTATTTCTAACTTATCAAAATCATGGTCATTTCAAAGAATCAGATTTTCTTGATCAATTATTATTTGACCAATTATTATCTTGATCAATTTATTGATCAATATTATTATTTACAATTTGAAGTGATTATTTTCTGCTTTTATCATTATCCATTCATTTCTTCAGTTTTGCTTCTTTGGCCATTCTTCTAGAATTTTGAGTTGACATCACGGTCACTTTGTTTTTATTCTTTTTTTTTTTAATAAATGTGTTTAAGATTATGCATCTCACATACTTTTCTATGCATTATGTCATTTTCATTCATTTTTAAATATATGCCATTTTGCCTTAAAATTGTTGTTAATGTTAAAAGAGTGTATGTGTGTATCTGTAACATTTTGCAAACATGCTATTTTGCTTGAAAAAAAAAGTGTGTCTTCTCTATCTTCTGGGTACAGAATTTTAGGTAGATAGGTTGCTATAGATACAGATTACATTTAATTTTTATTCAAATATTCTATTTGACTTATTTCTTATTTCTGAGAGGCATGTTAAAATCTTCTATTATGAGTACATACTTCACAATTATTCCTTGAAAGTACAGAATCTTTGCTTTATATGTTTTGAAGGTTTTAAAAACGTATAAAAGGTTCATGACAGTCTGTTCTTGGCATATTGCAGTTTTTATCAACACAAAATATCTCTATTTCCTATTTAATGTTGTTGCTTTGCATATTTTGTTTTATATTAACATTTTATTTGCCATATATACTCTCATGGGGGATTACAATGTGTCTGATAGATTATTCCATCTGTGTTTTTGTTTTTGTTTTTTTGGTCACTTTTGTGTGGTCATTTTGTTGAAGGTCTGTACCTTGTAAACAGCAAGGCTAGATTTTTTTTTTTAACTGAATCAGAATATCATTAGGAATCCAAGGGAGAAAAGAAGCCAGCTATGTCTAATATGATTACTGGTTTCTTTTATCTTATTTATTCCCTATTACTTTATGTTTTCTATTTTCTAGACTTTATCATTTCCCTTCCACCTTTCTTTTCCTTTGAAAAAGTATCATATTTTCCTAGATAATATATGTACATGGCAAAAAAAATCCATAGCATAAAGAAATATATGGTGAAAATGAAAGGTATCATTTCTGTCCCCCATTTTGCAGCACCTCTAACAAAGTCAACCACTATTCCTGGTTTGGGAGATGTTCTCCACAAAAACAAAGAGAATTAGACACATCTTTTACACAGGTGGTCGTGAGCTTTATACATTATTATGCATCACTTTTTTCGTGTGACTACCTATCCTGGAGACCATTCTACTCAGCTTCATTATTTGTTGGCTGCCTAATGTTTCCTTATATGCATGTATTATGATTTATGATTTAGTTTTCTATTAATGAACTTTGGGCTGGTTCTTGATCTTTGGTGATTATAAACACCATTGCAGGGAATAACTTTGTATGTGCATGGCTGAGTCTGTCTGTAGAATACAATTCGGTGATAGGGAATTTGTGGGGCCATTTACTCTGAGAGAAGGTCCTGAATTCATTGTTCTGATTCTGCTCCCAGGGCCTCTCCTATTTCCTGCCTTTATTTGTTTTGGTCCTTAATGGTAACTGAAATGATCTTCAACTTCACAGTATATATTTTTCTCCTGAAATGATTTCCAAACTCTACTTTCTATACCTGCTTTTAATATTCTAGAAGTTACTCAAAATTTCTTGCCTTCTAGCATAGTAACCTTTTTCATCTCCTTCCATGCTAAGTACTGATAGGGATTTGTTTCAAAACTGTATATATTTATTATTTTAGCCTTTTATGTCATTTGAGGGGCAGGAGGGAGATAGACACATATATGCTCCTTCTATAAAATCTCATCAATGTACATTTAATAGAAAAATGTAAATCAGGTAGAAGTTACTTAGCTATTTTATTGGTGATTTAGTAAATAAAGCCTGATTTTCCTCTATAATAAAATTGGTATTTTCAACATGTACCCTAAAAGTAATTCTTGGATTTGTTTGACATGGTTGGTTATTTTGTCAAAACGTTATGAAATATAGGAAGATTAAAGTGTTCTTCAAGATTTGAAAGAAAAAAAATCACACATTTTGTTAAAAACCCCACAACATCCCCCAAATTCAGTTTGACATTTTCTATCTTCAGCTCACTTGTGGACAAATTGCCTTAGCCTGGATGCAATTCTGATTCTCAGATTGAAGGGAAGCTGTCTTTCAAAATGACATGATTCCCGTATTCTCCACTCCTTGAACTTGTCTGCAAACCAGCTCCTCTGCTTATGTTCTTACTGTCATTTGTACCCCTGTTCAAAGTCAGGAAATGGGGTGTCATATCTGTTCCCTCTGACCCCCTGCATACAGGGGAGTCATGCACAGATTCATTGAGCATCTCTGTGCTAGGCACTTTTGAGGTGCTGGGATAGAGCAGTGAACAAAGCTGACAGACAATTCCTGCCTTCATGGAGCCTATTTCTAGTGCATTCTAGACAGGAGAGACAGAGAAGCGAGTACATATATGGTATGTCCGGGTGCTTCTCACTGCCTCCTTCCCTCTCTGTCCTCAGTGTCACAGCCATTGTTCAGCCAGCAGCCTCATAACTATTCAGAAGTTTCTTTACTGGTCTTCCTGATTCTGGTCCTTCCATTCTATTCCCCATGCAGCTACCCAAGCAATCTTCCTGATTATATCACCCTCCTTACTAAAATTTTTTAGAGGCTTCCATTACTAATAACTCTTAGCAAGGCATTCAAGGAATGCCAATCTCACACTCCTGGCTACTTCTTTAGTTTTATCTCTTGGTGATACATGGTCACTGCCACACCCTTGGTGTCACCCACCCTCCCACCACAGCCACGACCCCACACCTCATGCCCCAGTCATGCTGAGCAACTTGCTCCTTTATTTTATTTTAATTTTTATATTAAAAATTTTTTTTTAATGTTTGTATTTATTTTTGAGAGAGAGACAGAGTGCAAGCTGGGGAGGGGTAGAGAGAGAGAGGGAGACACAGAATCTGAAGTAGGCTCCAGGCTCCAAGCTGTCAGCACAGAGCCTGTGGGGCTTGAACTCACAAACTGTGAGATTATGATCTGAGCTGAAGTCAAACGCTTAACCAACTGAGCCACCCAGGTGTCCCTCCTTTATTTTTTAAAAATGTTTACATATTTGAGAGAGAGAGAGAGAGAAAGAGACAGAGAGAGAGACAGAGAGACAGAGAGAGAGAGAATGCGTGCAAGAGCAGGGGAGGGACAGAGAGAGAGGGAGACGGAGGATCTGAAGATGGCTTTGCACCGACAGCATTAAGCTCGATGTGGGGCTTGAACTCAGGAACCGTGAGATCATGACCTGAGCCGACGTCAGATGCTTAATCAGCTGAGCCACCCAGATACCCCACAACTTGCTCCTTTAAGGGCCCCTGAAGTTGTTTCTGAACTTGTAGCCTTTGTTTATTCAGTTCCCTTAAATTTGTTTTAAATGTTTATTTATTTTTGAGAGAGAAAGAGCGTGAGTGGAGAGGGGCAGAGAGGGAGAGCGGGACATAGAATCTGAAGCAGGCTCCAGGCTCTGAGCTGTCAGCACAGAGCCTGACGTGGGGCTCAAACCCACAAGCAGTGACATCACGACCTGAGCTGAAGTCAGATGCTTAACTGACTGAGCCACCCAGGTGCCCCTATTCAGTTCCTTTAAAAGAAAATGTTTATTTTTGAGAGAGAGAGGCAGAAAGAGGTGGGGACAGGGGATCTGAAGCAGGCTCTGCGCTGAGAATGGAGACTCCACTATGGGGCTTGAACCCACCAGCTGCGAGATCATGTCCTGAGCAGAAGTAGGGTGCTTAACTGACTGAGCCAGCCAGCCACCCCTCAGTTCCCTTTTTTGGGGGTTCCCTCTGCTTGCAGAATCAACCACAAGCCTTTCACTTGATGTGTGGCACTGAGGAAGCCTTCCTATATAACCAGGACGGAGTCCTCACTTCTCCTTGTGTCTCTCGCATACTCTGTGTGGCTGCCCAGCACACTGCTTCAGCCCCTCCTTCCCCTTATGGGTACACGTCTCTTTGTATGAAACAGAAGTTCATTTGCAGTGGGGATCGCTAGCTAGCTAGTCCTTGCTCAGTATTGTTCGATGAGTGGATGAATTATTACCAAATTGCTGTGTTAAGGAAATAAGGAAACTGGTTTGGAGAAACCAAAAATGAAAAAGCAGCACGTTCCACACAGAGCGGTAACATTAGGCTCTAAACCAGGAGCATGTTTCAAGAGTTAATCATCAATTTTAAACAAGAATCTACTGGACACTGTATTATTACTAAGCACTTAGTCAAGCATTAGGTGATAGAAACTGGGCTGCCGGAGTTTTAGAAACTGTTTGAGACTTAGTATGAACGTGACATTTTTGAGATATAGGTAGCATCGACTAACCCAGAAGTATGCTTCACCCAAGTGCCTGACATTTTGGTGCCATGTAGATTAAACTGTAGTATAGAAAAAGAATATATTCTTTTTCTATATAGGATATATAGAAAAAGAATATATACTTTTTCGGGAATATATTATAGAAAAATGACAAAACCCCGGAGGTACAAAAATGATTTGGGAGAAGTACTTTTATGTTTGAACACAGTTTGATTCATCTCCTGGGCAACAAACAAGTATATTCACCACTTAAATAATAAAATACAGTTTATGTGGCTGAATTAATCACGGACTTTCCACTTCTAAAACCCACCAGGTCCTGTAGTTGAACAAGCTGAGGGTACAGAAAAACATACTGGAAAAATTAAACGGAGTCCTTTTCAAAGTGTCTGTTAGTTAGCCTAATTTGTGATTTATATTTATGTCCAAGCAAGCAATGGGTCTGTGAAAAGCCACACGGAGATTGAGGCAAGCTTTTGAAAATGAAAATAACCATGATATTAAACTGAAATACATCTGTAAGTTGCAAGGGCACTTTGGCTCCATCTATCAAAGACAGAAAAGACCATTCCACAATCATTTCATGCTTGTTAGATATGTGAGAGACGATACCTGAGTTTGACAAGAAGTTTGTAACACGTCAGAGAATTTTAGAGAAACACCATAGCAACCCAATGGATAATCAGGAAAATTCTTACGATTTTGTAAGTATTTAGAAAAGTCCACCTATAATAATGTTAACCAATAGGTTTGAGGACATTAACACACTACATCTGAAACTTTCCTTAAAGAAACATCCCTGAAACTTCCTATTTACTCATTCAATTTCTTTATAGGATCTGTGGATGTGTTTCCTGAGAACAAGGGCAGGGAGAGATGGAAAGATTAGACCCAGAAGTCATTCAGTCAACACAACACAACGACTTTACAAAATCACCAGCTAAGCAGCATATTTCCCTGATGAGTTGTTGATATTCGAAATAATTTGAAACAACTGAGTGATTAATAGGAAATGCAAAAATCCATGTTCATCAAGATGCAGAACGATAACAAGACCCCTAATCAGGATCTAAACAGGGATGGTGGCTAGTCATCAAAGGACTTTAAGCAGATACTGGGTTCAGTTTTCACTTTGGCACAACCCAAGGTCACCCGGCACTGGAAAGAGAAAAATGCAACTTGATGAATAGAATCCTATGCACCTAAAACATACTCCTATTTTATTTCCAGCATCTGAGAAAATAAAGTCCCTTTGGTTGACAAAATTCTTAAGAGTAACATTTTGCTAAAGGTACTGGTTTAGAAATGGACATGCTGATTTATACGGAGGAGGGGAGGAAATCAGAGGAAATTCAAACACACCTGGAAATGAGCAAACCAAAGATCAGCAGAAAGTGGTATTCAAATTTTTTTTGTGAGAAAATTAATATCAAATAAGTGTAATTATTTGTTATGGAGTTCCATATAAACTATATATTGACTTTCTATGTAATCTTCTTGAGCAAGACTCATAGTCTCATATTGAAGCGTGTGAATAAGAAATGATGCTCTGGAGATAGAAATCAGATGAAATTAATATAAGTCTAATGGGTCTTACTTTTAAAAGACTCAGATGTATGAGTTGTCACATTAGATAAAATACACGATTATTTGACTGTGAAAGGATATTTTATTATACATTGGATTTGCCAGTGGATCGACTGATCCAATTTGCTGGTTTATTTTATTCATTTCATTTCATTTCATTTCATTTCATATTTTTAATGTTTATTTATTTTTGAGAGAGAAAGAGAGGGGCACAGAGTCCAAAGCAGGCTCCAGACTCTGAGCCGACAACACAGAACCCAGTGCAGGGCTCGAACTGCAAGATCATGACCTGAGCTGAAGTTGGATGCTTAATTGACTGAGCCACCCAGGCATCCCTGCTGATTTATTTTAAAGGAGTCTTCTCTAGTCTTGGGACACAATTCAGTTCAGGTTGCTTTCAGTAGTTTAAAGCACACCGACAGTACCATAACCTCATGCTTTCTCAAGGGACCTTCACGCACAACTGGGCAATTACCAGGGTGCCAGAAAATGGAGGAGGTTTTGCTTTTTTGACTCTAATCTTTGACTCTCCTTTCTCTTTTTCCCAGTGTAATTAAGAACACTAGGGTTTTTTTCTCCCTTCAAGAAATGCAAATCAGAGGTCAGAAGCCTTCTGGTTCCAACATAAGAAATATTTTTTTCTTATTATAAAAGCAGTGCATGACTGATATGAAAAAAATCATAAAAAGTTTAGAAACAGTCAAATGAGAAATAATTTCCAAAGTCCCAAATCCTAGCCAAAGACAACTACTAATAATATCTTGGCATATTTCCTTTGAGACTCTCTCTCTTTTTTTCTCTTCTTTCTTTTTAAAAAAAATTTCATAGGCATAGTGTAGATGTGTGTGTGTGGGGGGGGTGGGCATATTTGTGAAGTACAATTTTTGTGTTCTCATTTTCTTTTCCATTAGCATTATAACTATTATAAGCATTTTCCTGCATTATTGGGAGCTCTTCAAAAGCATAACGCTCAGTATCTACAGAATATTGCGTCCAAGAGATGTGAATAGCTCACTCAATACCTCCATTGTTGGACATTCATATTGTGTCTAAACATCTGATATAAATAACGATGTGATGAATATCTTTGCATTTAAATCCTGTTCTGTATTTGGCATTCTGTCCTTAGGGGAGATTCCCCAAAGTTGGGGCCTCTTGTCACAAATTGTCTCATAGCTAGAAATGCATATTTTAGTACATAATACGTTAAAGTTTAAAAACAAAACAAAACAAGAAAGCTTGTGCTGTCCTTGAACTATATTTGCATAATGGCCTCCAACCTGGTTAGTGAAAGTGCTAGAAAGGGGGAGGCAGCTCTCTTTAAGCTGGTTGTACCAAAATGGCAGTGGAAAACAGGCACACAGAATGGTCGGAGGGCAGCTCTCACTGCTGGAGACATGGGAGCATTGAGCAGGATCAGCTGTTTCCACCACCACCAACAACGAGGACGAGTTTAGGCTCTTGTTTTTGGCAAAAGGGGTCTTGATAAACAGGCCAACCTCCTCACTTTCTCCTACTTTCACTGTCTGATTTTTCTTTTTAGCCCTTGGCATGCTGCATAGGTCCCAGGGCAGTGCTGACTTAAATACCTGGAAAGGGCAAATGAAATCATTTGGTGAACCTGAGCTTAGGAGACTTTTGTTTTGTTTTTTTGTTTTTTGCTTTTTAGCATGTTAAGTCATGTCACGATAAGGAAAGTGTTAAATATGGGTCAGGAACTCAACCGAGGCTCCCTGCATCATGATTGACATATCCTTCACAGTCTGAAGAACACTTTGAGATCCTAAGGTGACACATCGGGAGGACAGAAAAAGCAGCCCAGCTGATTTTGTGATGAGAGCAAAAAATGGGAACAGGCTAACCCCCTCATTTATTAATTCTTTGGAGAAATTTCAGCAGGGTTCTTTAGGGGGCTGGAACTATATGACAACCTGTCATCTACTGCCTCCTGGTTTCAGTTCTTTTCCTGACAATGGATGTTACCTCTTTCATTTGTTATATAACTATGTGAGGTACCTCACTGGCTGCCAACATGACAGATCCTACAGGTCCAACAATAAGATTTCTAGAAGCTTCTTTGGATACCTCATGGCCTTGGCTAGCAGAATCGAGAATATTTGTCATCTACCATTTTGTCAGCTAGACGAATGTGCGAAAATTCAATTTGACCCTAAGTATTATTTTCTATCTCAGGAAGGACATTCCTGGATTCATGTGCATTATTGTACATATTTTTAAAAAATAATTAGACATCTCTCTAAGGAGAATATAGAGGACCACAGATGGTTCTCATAGGCCAACACCATATGGGCTTCTTATCGGGGCTGTAATGATTTTTAGGGGTTATTTTGGTGGTTTTATTTTTTTCATCATTACAAGATAGAATTATATCTTTTTCTGACTTCCCTATTGTGTTTATCAAGACATCACATACTTCTGTGATCTCTCCAGGAGAGAGACTGCCAAGAAAGCATCATAAGGTGCTACAGATGGTGGGGTTCTCGCGCTTCCCTTCTCAAGCCAGTCTAGTTCCCCTGGCAATGATCTTGTTGTCAGATTCCAAGGTTGGTAGACAGATCCCTTTGGTCCAGCCCTCTGAACATCTTGGGCAGGGCAACTGTACGGCTGAGCCAGTGAGAGAGGGCTCTGAGGGTAAGGAGACTAACATTTTGGATTCCCTTCTCCCATTCAGAAAAGATACATCTTGCTTCTACTTCCCTTCCTGTCCAACCACACAAAAAAATACCAGAGACAAACATCTTGAAGGCAGGGCATGTAAGCTCACTGAGGACTGGAGATCTGATCCTCCAGGCTGGATTTCTATACCTTGCCTGGCGGAGCAGTCAGAGATGGTTGTTTAAGTAGCACTCACTTCAGAGCCTGTGAAACATTTTGCTGGGGAGGGTTGGAGGAAATGATTTGGAGAATACCCACTTCAGCCTGTGTGCATGCTTTCAGATTCCTGGGATTTCTCTGCATGGCTGACAGGATGAGGTTAGTATCATATGGCAGATATCACACTGTCAAAAGGATCTTGGCCAAATCACCTCATTTCTCTGAATCTTGGTTTTATCATCTACAAAAAAACCCCTCAACTTTGACTAGATGATAATTGGGGCTCCTTTTAGTCTTAGAGATCACAGAATTTCTCTCTTCATGCTTAAAATGGCAGAAAATCTGCACTGGGGGGCATCTAATTGGTTTGGCTTCCTACCTGATACATTAATTTCCTCAACAGCATCCCTAAGAAGGGACCTTGATTCTTGTGGATGGTACCATATGAAAACCTTGTTTCTGTTTGCTGTTACATTTTCATCTGTTCATTAGCTTAGGGGAAATTCCATTTTTTATTAAGATGTAATTAATATATAATGGTTTATACATGTAAGGTGCACAGTGGTTGACTTGATACATTTATATATTGCAATATGATTACCACCATAGCATTAGCTAATCCAGCAATCCCACTTCTGGGAAATGAAAACATCCAAGGAAATGAAAACAAGAGGTCAAAAAGATATCTTCACTCCCATGTTTACTTCAGCACAATTCACGATAGCTAAGATATGGAACAACCAAAGTGCCTGTCAACAGATGAATGGCCAACACACACAATGGAATATTATTCAGCCTTGAGAATGAAGAAAACCCTGCCATGTGTGACATGGGTGGGCCTTGAGGATATTATGCTCAGTGAGGTGAGTCAGACAGAGAAAGACATATATTGTATGATCTCACTCACTTTGGGGATCTAAAAAAGCCAAACTCATAGAAACAAATTATCCCTTCTAAAACATCTCCCTTTTATGTTGTTGAGCCATGGCACCATGATCCCTGTTCCATGCCATGAATACCATATTGGTGACACAGATACACCCCAATCTTACACCTCTGGAATTAGTGATAACCCTTCCTCTGTTCAGGAAGGGCTGTTAACTCCCAGGGTGACACTCGGACCCCTTAGTGTGAACACTGGGATTTTCCTGGTCTAGCCCCTGAGTTATCTCCCACAACCCTCCTGACACTGGAACAATGCATGCTCTGGCTCAGAGAGGACAGATTGTGTCCAGAACCTGGGCTTTAGAATCCTGCGAGCTCAGAAGTGAATCATGGCAGCTAATAGGTGTGTAACCTTAGGCTACTACTTATGTTATTACACCTCTCTGAGCCTCAGTTCCTTTCTGTGTCAAATAGGAATAGCTCATTGTCTTAGGATTATTGCAAAGCTTTCTGTGGGATCATCTTTTAAAATATGGCACAGTTTTTAGTATCTCCTATGGGCTTAAGAATTGTTCGTTCCCTTCCTATTTGCTAACCTCGGCATGTTCCCTGGGCCAACTCCCTCTCTCGCTGCAGTGACTTTGTCCTGTCTGTTCTGATGATGTGTCTTTCCCCTTTAGCTTTGCCTGACTGTCTCCCCATCTCCTCTCAGGCACAGTTGAAGCATCACCTCTGGTGTGCCCCTGTTGATTCAAAGCAACCTTCACTGGAGTTGGGTGTCTGTCCTCTGTAGTTTTACCTCTATCACAGCACTGCCACCACACTACAAAACCATGCCACCATCTGTGACAGCAATATTCCTAAGGTTGTCTGTTGTGTATTTACAATGTGCCAGCCACTGTGCAAGCAGTTCACAGATTTCGGCCAACCCCAGAAAAATCTATCCTCTAGTTTCTGCGATTCTTCCCATTTCACAGCTCAAGAGCGGGAGGCCAGGGAAATTGGATACCGTCTGGAAGGCCATGCAGTCAGGGAAAGCTGAGGTGCGTTCACACAGGGACAGTCTGGTTTGAGGGCACAGTCTCCTGTTTGCTTGTCTCCCTCCTTCGACAGTCTCTGATTTCTCAGAAGGCAAGGACACTTCTTCATCTCTACCTTCCTGTCACCCAGTAGTGTGCTTGGCATGTTGTGGGCGTCTGATGAATGTGCAATGAATCCTTCGTTCCAAGTTCAAATCTGGCCTGTGGTTTTCAGATGGGGGACTGTGTATGACAAAGGCTCTCTCCTTGACCCAAATTTAGGCTGGATTCTCTGGACCCTCTTCTCTACTAGGCTCCAGGTTTTAGGCTTCCAAGTGGCATTGTCCCGTTTTAGCAAGAATCCTCCACCCCTCAATATCTGGTGACCCTCTATATTTGACTGAATTCCTCATTCTCCACAGCCCTCTCTCCCAGGGATATCTGGTCACCCTGGCCTGCCTTTAGCAAGAATCTTGTTAGGTCTATTTTGCAAGAATCCTCTTACCCTCTTAATCATTTTCTATCTGCTGACCCCTTCCCTCTACTCTTTGACTTTTCTTCCCCTCCCACTTTTCTTTCTTTCTATTCAGAGTTGAGCCGAATCTCTCTCCCACTACAAACACCCAATGCATAGTTTCTTGAATAAAGCCTTCCTTACTGTATTTTACAAGTGTCAGAATAATGTTTTCTTTAACATATCTGAGACTGAACTGTCCTAATTAGATTCAGGGAAGGCAGGCCTGGGGTCTTAGATGCTCAGTGTCTGGGTTTGGGTGTCTGTGTAGCTCTGCAATGTTTCTTATCCAGAGACCAGTCAGGTTTCCACCTGACCATCCCCAGTCTCACCAGCAAAGACAGGGTGAGCTCAGTGCTATATTCTGAGGGTGCTCAGACCCTAAGGGATTAAAACTCACTTCAGGTGTACCCTTGCATGCTAATCATAAGCAAACTAGGTGCTGCCATTTGGTCAAGAACACTCCCTGTGGTCATAAAAACCAATATTAAAATAAATTCCTAGCCTGAGAGAGGGTAAAGGAAGAAAGCCTTCCAGGTTGTTTTGTGGATGAGGACACAGACCCATGTTGGAAGGACATGTTGGGCCAATGCTGGGATGTCCTTGAGCATGTGTCTGACCCAAGACAATCTTGGATTTAATGTGTTTGAGTGAATGTATTTGAAAGCATTTGTAAGTGGACATGGAAAATTATGTTTTAGTGTGATGATTAATGTCTCAAACAATGGCAATTCAGAGAGAAAATCACGGGGCGCCTGGGTGGCCTAGCCAGTTAAGCATCTGACTCTTGATCTTGGTTCAGGTCATGATCTCATGGTTCATGAGACTGAGCCCCAAGACGGGCTCTGCACTGAGTGCGGAGCCTGCTTGGGATTTCCTCTTTCCCTCTCTCTCTGCCCCTCCCCCATGCATGTATGCTCTCCCTGTCTCTCTCTCAAAAGAAATAAATATACATTGATAGAGAGAGAGAGAGAGAGAGAGAGAGAGAGAGAGAGAGAGAGAGAGGAAATCACAAAGACCATTTACTGAGAATCAGACCTTCCCCCCAGACCCTCCCTGCTTTGAAGCTTGTGTGCCTGGCAGGGCTCCTCTCCTGTCCTCTTTCCTGGCAGACTGTCCCAGGGTCAAAGACAATCCCTTGTTTGTGTACACAATACCCAGCCCGGAGATGCAGCTTTTTTTTTTTTTTCTTCTCTTCCTTTTTGAAGTTTTTGATTTCAGTTTGTGCTTTCGCTGCAGTTTTCTAGGGCCCCTCAAGACGAGTAAGAAGCAAGAGCTCCCTTTGTCACACAACAAGAATGAAAATACAAAGGGAAACATAAAGCACCTCCAGCAGGTTTTCCCCTCAAACCAGCTTTTGGCAAATTAAAAATAAAGCTGGTGGGAGAATGGAAGTCTTTGTCTGAAACTGCATTTTCTGACCCAACAGTGGCAGAACGTGACATTTGTTAAATGGTAAAAGGCAGTGTTATACTCCTATCTACTGTCATATTATTCCGCTTTACAATGAACCTCATTTTGAAGGGTCTTCTATGTTTTCAACCTCAGGTGGGATTGATTCAAGGAAAGTACAATTCAGTTTATCAGCTCCATCGTTTCTCTCTAAACCCTAGCTAGAGTAATAATCCTTTTCTTCTCCTTGGGCCAATATGGACACACAGCCCTGTATCATCCCATTGAATGGCTGAGTTTATTATCCTCATTGTTCATGGCGCAAGCCATAGCTGCTAACTATCCCAAGGTCAAAACTCTAGGCATGAAAAATTGCAGGCCAAGGGAGGGCCTGACCACCCCCTACCCAGCCACCAGCATTATAAGAAAACACCATCAGAAATTCAACTGGCTTCCAAAAAAAAAAAAAAAAAAAAAAGAAAAGAAAAGAAAAGAAATGTAGGCCAAGATTTGAGACTGTTGACTTTTTGGAGTATGACTGTTTAGGAGGGATAGTTTTGTCTCAGGTGAAGCAATTGTTTTCTCCCTGCCTCCCTTAAGTTGCTTTACTGTTCCCCGTCATATGTTCCAGATCATACACACATATGTCAAATATGAAAACATTTGGGGAGAAATAGCGATTCAAACATGATCAAAACCAGGAAGCTGTAATGAAAGCCATGAGAAAATTCTAACTAGGCTAAGAAGGTAGGGGCTAAGGAGACAAAGGTCATCTCTGGCTGGGATGACCCAAGAAGACTCAAAGGAATAAGCCAGGATTTGATCTGAACATGGTGGGGTAGTTCGAATTTCAATAGGGAGGTTTGGTGGTGGGGAGGAGCAGGAGGAAGAAAATGGTAAGAGAAAGTAAGAGAAAAGTAAACATTAAAATATTATATGCAAATATCCAATTTGGCTAGGCCACTAGGTAAAGGGAAGGTGACTCATGAAGCAAGCCTAGGAAGGAAGGTTGAGGCCAAGCTGTGAATGATCTTCTGGCTTAAGGAATTTGGACAGAATTCAGTATACACTGGCCTGGTGCCAAGCACTTTAAACATGTTACCTCGTTAATCCTCACGCCAGCCCTATGAGGCTCAGAGATTGAATTAATTACCCAAGAGCGCCTAGCTGGAACATGACAGTCAGGACTGGATCTCAGGTTTGTGCAGCTCTACGGGCTGTGCCCACAGCCTCTCTAAGCTGAAGTCAAACGCTATCAGATACAAATTAATCTCGGGGTGGGGATTAGAGTTGGGGCCCCGCTTCAGAGCTGTTGCAGCAGGCTTGAGATGGATAACAAGGGCCTGGATTAGCAGGTGGCTGTGTGATGGACAGGAAGCACTTATCGGGGCGTCAAGGAGAATCACATGGTGGGTTGACACTCAGGGGCCAAGAGTCAGGCAGGAATCAAAGATGGCTCTTAGTTTTTCAGTCTTGGTGCTGACAGCACGAACTCTGTTAAAGTGCCTCTCACTAGAGCTATCCCGCAGCCCTGGGGGAGGTTTGGAGGAGTGGGGAAGGGGAAGAATTTGGCAAACCTTAGAGGCCGCCAATAGCTTTGAAGGGTATAATTGCCCCAGAGCAAAGTGTGTGTATGTGGAGAACCCCAAGACTAAGAAAGCAGAATCTCTCATCAAATTGCTCTCTTTCGCGCTGCAAACCCGGAGGGAGGTTTTACACGTATCGGCTTGCCAATCACGGCAGTAGGAAGATACGTGTGCATGCACCCACATACACACATACAGTGGTTTTACGAGTCATGTGACTGGGAGATGTTAACTCGATAACCATCGTCCCACAAGGCAACTCTGTAGTGAGTGTGTTTCTCTTGGATGGCAGAATGTACATTTCAACCAGCACTGCCTTTCCCACAAAAAACCCTCAGAAAAATGTTCGGCTTTGTGTTTACCACATCAATCAAATGCCAGCATTTTTTTCACATACCCTTATGACACTGATTGTACAGTCATACAATGATGTCTATCCTATCAAGAGATATAAAGAATAGAAATGTTCTAAAGAAGTGAATTTTCTCATTAAGTGTGGGTTATCCCTTATTGCCAAGTGAAAACACATTAATTCTCTTGGATAGAAACTTTTCTAAAACAGAATAGACCCAATAGTCTTCTTAGACAATATTAAATAAAATGAAAATTCATTCCTTTTTCAGGCATGATTTAGTGATGCTCTCACTGACCAGCAAGGTAGGCCTATTTGGCCCTAGCTAAACGGCCCAGCCTGCTCACGTTTAGAGATCTTATACCTGCTATTAATAGATTCCCAAAACTCAGTCTAACTCTTCTGACAATGCTCATTCATCATGCCTCCCTGCTTTCTGACTGCAAAGGGCAAGAAAACCAGGCCAAACTCGAGCAGAAGAGTCGTGATTTCTATGGCATTTAGTGCCTATGACCGTGTGGGATTTAGTGCACAGATTGTCTGATATCAATGCTGACATTCAGATAAGTCTTTTTTTTTTCACTTCTTATTTCCTGGTTTAGAGTGTTGAGGTTTCTGAATAAGAGATCTTTAGATAAATTAGGTATTGTCATGTCTTTTTAGCAGGAAAATTTTCTAATTAATTTTATTTCAGCTCTTTCTGCTAATCCCTGCTTGGAGAGGAAAGAATGGAACATTTCTAGACCCTTAAGGAGAGCAGCAGCTAGGTGAAATAAGCATGTTCTGACCAAGGTGGGAATAGATGTGAGCTCTCTCTAATAATAATAGCAGCTGTGGCATGCAGGTGTGCCTCTAAACATTGTGCATGTATGACTCTCATGGAATCCGTGCCCTATGACCCTTACTGTCAATACCTGTTTTCCAGTAAAGATGGCTGAGGCTTGAAAAAGTAAAGTAACTAATTCAAAGTCACAGAGCTGGCGTTCCCAGCTGTGCTCTCTGAGATGACCTGGCTAAAGGCCTCCCCACTCATTCTGCCAGATGGCCCATTAGAAATTCCCAGATCCTATGGAAGGACAGAAGAAGAATGAATGGCAGCCACAGTGAGGGCAAAGGGAGTGTTTCATAGGTGATGTCCTGGCCACTGCTTCCAACCAGATAAAGGTCTGCTGGAAGAAGGGGTGGGGCAGGCAGACTCCTGTGGGTCACATTGGAGGCCCAGGGGCTCTCAGGCCCCCTGACCAGCCGCTCTGTCACAGGAGTCTCATTTCTCCTTGTTGTGTGCAGTGGGGGCCTCTACTATGTGTGCTGGAAGGAAAAAAAAGCCCAACAGAAAGAAAGAATCATGATGGTAGGCCCATTTCCCTTGTGTTCTCTAAAGGTCAGAATTCATCTCCTCGTATTTCCTGGAAAACCATCAACTCAGAGGAGAGGGTAAGAAGAACCTGGTTACAAAGAAAGGCGTGGTTACCACCCAGCCCTGAGCTTCCTCTCCGCTGCTTTGGCAAGAGCACCTGCTGATCGGTCAGATGATCCAAACAGATTTTATCACTGATCCGCAGCT